>NC_090437.1:891375498-892015885 GCF_031143425.1 Pleurodeles waltl | reverse complement strand
AGTGTGAGGGAGGCAAAGCGGAGGTGTCTGGTGGTTTGGTGGAATCTTAGGTGGTGGTTGATGTAGACAGTCATTATAGTACTGTGAACGCATGGATGAGGACCTTGAACTGGCATCTCTTCTGAACTCTGGAGCCAGTGGAGTTTTTTTGAGGTAGAGGTGATGTGGTGCGACATGGGAGGTCCAGGAAGAGCCTTGCTGCAGCGTTCTGGATGATCTGTAGCCTTTGAACTAGGTGGGCCTCAATTCCCACATAGAGGGTGGCTGGTGATGAAGGCTTCGGTGATAGTGCTTCTCATGTTTTGTGGAAGCCACTTGAAAATCTTATGTGATAATTACAGGATGAGGAAGCAATATGATGACACTGCATTGACTTGGAACCTCAAGGCAAGCTTGCTGTCAGGGATAATACTGAGATTCCCGTTGTGTGCCCCAAGCCTATGGGCCACAAGGAGGTACCCCAGGGGGAGTTGTCACTGCAGAAGATCAAGACTTCCATCTTGTCTGTATTTAACTTGCAGCAGTTATTCCTCATCCAATTGACAACGCAGGTCATGCATTGGTGGAAGTTTGTTCTGGTGGTGGAGTTTCGGAGAGGATGAGTTGCGTGTCATCAGCGTAGTATATAATGTTACGTCTATGGGATATGACTATGTTGGCAAGGGGAGGCATGTGAATGTGGAAGATTATGGGGCTGAGTGTTGCGCCTTGAGGGACTCTGCAGAGGATTGGTTTGGGTTTGGTGGTGAAGGGTGGAAGGTGGGCTCATGTTCTGTCGGTGAGGAAGGAGGCGATCCATGTGAGGGCGGCTCCTTGGATGCCTATGTTGTGAAGTTTGGTGATGAGCATATGGTGGGAGATGGTGTCAAAGACTGCTGAGAAATTGAGAAGGATAAGGACGGCTGTCTCTCCTTTGTCGAGGAGGGCCCGGATGTCATCTGTTGCAGCAATCAGGGCTGTCTTGTTGCTGTGGTTGCTGCGGAAACTGGATTTGGAGTCATTCAGCAGTTGATTGTGTCCCAGGTAGATGGTGAGTTGTTGGATGATGGCTTTTTCAATGAATTTGGCCGGGAAAGAGAGCAGAAAGATGGGTTTGTAGTTGCTGAGTTTGTTGGGTGTCCGCTGAAGGTTCTTCAGCAGAGATTTGATTTCTACGTGCTTCTAGTCTTCTGGGAAGGTGGCAGAATCCAGTGGGGTGTTGAGTACAATGGAAAGCTTGAAGCCGATCCTGGATGCTCCTATGTTGAAGATGTGGTGGGGGCATTGGTTGGATGAGGCCCCCGAGTGGATGGATTTCATGATGGTGATGGCATCCTGAGTAGCGAGGTGGTTCCATGTGGAGGCACTGCTGTTGAAAATGTCTTCAGGCTTGGGTTGGAGATTAAAGTTCCTGTAGATTTTAGTGATTTTGTTGTGGAAGAAATCTGTGAGGCTGTCCTGAAAGGAAGAGACTTTCCTTGTTGTTGTTGTTGCAGGTTGGTGAATTCCTTGACTATGCAGAAAAGCTATATTGTGTTGTTGGGATTAGCATTGAGGTGCAATGCCAGGTCTGTTTTGTGTGTCATATAGTTGGTGGTGGTATAAATTGAGTACTGAATTGTAGGTGATTCTGTTGGCTGGGTCTTTATTGGTGCTCCACATTCTCTCAAGGTACTTGTAGTGATGTTTAGCTGTCCTTAGGTCCTCGGTGTACAAGCTGGCTTGCCTGGTGGATCTTCTGTATTTCTTGTTCTTGATAGGGGTGATTATGTCAGTGCAGTCAGTTATCCAGGTGTTGAAGCTTCTAAAATCCAGGTTCACATTGTTGTGGTGTTTGAGCGGATTGAGGGTGAGGGTCTGAGGCCCTGTTCCAGCTGCGACGGATGGCATTGGGTTGTGTCGAGGGGAGGGCATGAGGGTCATAATGATGATGAAGTGGAAGATTGAGTGGTCTGTCAATGTGGGTATGGTGGTGTGGCTATCCTTGATTCAATCGCTGGAGGTGAATATGAGGTCAAGCGTGTCTCCTGCAATGTGTGTTGGGTCATGTACAAGTTGGGTGAGAACGATGTTGTTCAGGCTGTCGAGGAGGTTGGCAGAGTTAGGTTATGTGGCCAAGGAGGAAGTTGAGGTCTCCCAGGAACATGTAGTCCTTCAAGACAATGGTGAGTGGGGCAATGAAAATGGTGATGAGGTTACAGAAGCTGGTTCACGTCCCGGTGAACGGTTTGCAAGGTTTTCCCTAATGGTGGATTTCTCACCCTTTTGAATAGTGAATTTGAGGTTTTCCATTGCTGGGATGGTGTCATCGGTGGCGGTGGTGTATTTGATGGAGTCTCTGTGGTAGATGGCAATTCCTCCGCCTGGCTTGTTGATGAAGTTGTGGTTGGTGAATCTATATCCTGCTGGTATGGTGGTGACAATGTCAGGGGCTGATGAGGGGTTGAGCCAGGTCTCTGTTAGGAAGACGATGTTGGGCGCAAGAGGTTCCAGGTCTCGGTGGTGTGTTTGCTGCGTGAGCGAGTGTTGACTTGGATGCAGCCTGGAGTAATTACCAGTGGCTGAGATTAATTCAAGCATTGCATTCATCACTTTTTTGTATATTTTAGTGTGTCAGTGTAAGTAGGATTGGTATGCCCAGATGTGGGTCCCGTGCACAGTGTGTCCAAGCTTTACCTGGCTGATGAGCCCTAACTATGGTAAAACCAGTCCTAGGTAGCCTGTGGTTTGGTTCAGGAAGGACCTGGCCTGGAATTTCAGGCTGGACGTTTCCCATTGGAGCAGGGTCAGAACTGATTTGCATATGGCTAGATCCAAACTAAGGTGGCACTGTGTGCAAAATAACAATGGACTGGGATGTGGCCCCAAATAATTACCAGTAGCTGGGATTAATTAAAGTATTACATCCATAACATTTGTTATACTTCTTTGCACAGATTTGGAATGCTTCCATCTCTCTCTGGCATGCCTTCAGGAGCCAGTGATGCAGCTGGAGCCAGAAGACATTACCCATGGTGGTCTCGAACTCTAAGCTGGCTTCTCTCAACTGGGTGAAGCCTATAACCAATCCTTCTGTCTCTGATACATTGCCTTTAGCAGAGCTCATACTTTACATCAGCTCTTTGGCTGAGATTTTAGCAATAAGGGCTATGATGAGGGGGGCCTATTCATCCCACAATACAATGAGAGCAATTGATGTGCCGAATTAAAGAATGCCAGTGGTCTGGATATCTCTCAAGACATAGAACTTGTCTCCTAATTTAGAACTTCACCTCCTCAACGCCTTCCTGCCAAAGGACAAATTCAGGATGCTCACGTTTGCCCAAGTCTTGTCTGTCCTGGGTCCCAGAGACATGATGGTAGGGTTGGACCTATAAGAAACATGCTTTTATATTCCAGTCCTGAAGACCATAAGCGTTATCTGTGGTTCTGTAGGCTAGGAACATTTTCAGTGCGCTGTACTTCCTTTCGGTCTTACCAGTGCCCCTCAGGTGTTCATGAAAGTGGTGCCTGTGGTTATAGTGCACCTTCAGAGGTTGGGTGCACCTGTTTTCTTGAACTCTGGCTGTTAACGGCAGGCATGAACCAGGTAGTTGTAACCCACCTCCTTATGATGGCGAACCTCCTAATATTGTTAGTGTTTACTATCAACATGCTGAAGCCACACCTGACTCGTCTGCAGAGGCTCCCATTCATCTGAGCCATCCTGGTTACAGTGCAGTTTCTTGTCTTCCCCCTGTATGAGAGTCCAGGCCATTCAGACTATGATGCTGATGTTTCAACCTCTGTCCTGGATCTCAATGAGGATGCCATTTAAGCTGCTGGAACTTTTGGTTTCCTGCATCCTGCTAGTAAACCACACCAGATGGCACATGTGGGCTCTAAAGTTGAATCAGAAGTCCCATTGCGCACAGCACCAGTGGAACCTATCAGATTCCATCTAGGTTTCAGAGGAGACCTGCAAAAGGCCTGCAGTAGTAGCGGCTAAACTGCGATTGAATCAGTGGAAGACCACTCCCCTACCCCACCCAGAGCAGTGGCCACTGTTGGGTTGGGGAGACCATCCATAAAGGTGGAGATCAGTGAGCAGTGGTCTCTGTCAGAAGCCTGCCTCCACATCAGTTTGCTGAAGTTGCGGGCAATCCGCTTTGCATTGTTAACCTTCCAACCATCCATCAAAGAAAGGCTTGTACAGATTCTTGCAGACAACACTACCACCATGTGCTGCAACAACGAGGAAGGAGCAGTTTATTGGATCATATCATAAAGTGGCTGAGTCACCAGGGCATTTCCCGGGTTGCAAACCACCTGGAGGTATCTCTAAATACCAGGGCAGACAAGCTCAATCACCGATGGCTAGTGGTTCACAAACGGCAGTCACACCATAAGGTGGCACAAGGAATTCTCCAGCAATGGGGAGAACCCAGCTCAATCTTTTAGCCACTGCAGAGAACATACAATGTCAGCATTTTTGTGTGCTAGAGTTCACAAGAAGGATCTCTCTCTGATATGCATTCTGCCTAGAGTGGAGTTCAGGACTCCTCTATGACTTTTTTTCTCTACTCCTCTTGAATCAAGTTCTGAAGCAGCTCAAGACCAAATGGGCCCAAGACATCCTAGTGGCTCCATATTGGGCCAGGAATGTTTGGTACCCAGACCTACTTAGCACAAGCATCTGTCCTCCGATCAGGCTGCTGCTTCAGGAGGATATGCTGTCACAGTAACAGTGCTGGGTCCCACACCCAGGCCTCCGCAATCTGCACCACATGCATAGAGAGGAATGGCAGTTACATTCCTTCAATCTTCCTCCCGAATTTGTTGAGGTTATTCTGGTAGCCAGATACCCATCTACAAAATGTGTGTACTCCTGGTGCTGGGACAACTTTGTGGCTTGGTGCGGTATCTGTCAGATTGACCCACTACATGCTAAGCTGTCCAAAGTAGTGTTGTTTGTTTTGTTGTTGACCAAGCAAGAACTGAAACAAACAAGCCCTTGACAGCTTTTAAAGCAGATATCAATGCAACTGAAAAGGCAACTTGCCCCACTGCAGTTTTGCTGAATCAGATGTAATTGCCCAAGGAAGGTTGAATACTTCGAAAATAGAAATATTTTGAAACACAAACTAATACTCTGCGGTAATTCCAGGAGACTAGTATATAATGCACTAAAAAGGCATCGTTTACCCCAAAAGAAAAGCTTATGCCGACAAACGACTTACTTGTGCCACCACATACAGCCCAGCAGAAAATGCATCCAAAATGGTTGTTAAAGCGTCCGTCTATGTCAATTTATACACATCAGGACTCGTTTTAGGCCAATGAATCTTTGGGCCCAGTGGTGAGACACCGTAGGACGAGATAACTGATCAAAATATCAATCAATATGTCAATAACATTGTCAACATTTAACACCAAAATATATCTTACTTTAGACATTAATAAACATTTGGCGCAACCATGACCTTTCAGTCATGAATAACCACACCTTAATGAAGTTTATAAGTTTTATTCCCTATTGATTACAATCTAGTAGCAAAGGCATTAATCTCAAAGTCAATAAGCATATAAGCACGATTACAAGATGACAACCACAATAAGTTTCAATAATGCAAAGATCAGTAGCATAGACAATCAGATAGATATAAGCAGATTATAACACATCAAACTTTCTAAGATACTAGTTCAGCATAGCACCATGTCAGTCACGTCAGTTTGTCAGTCAGAATGAATACCTCGTCTAACCTCTAATTAGCATTAGCATGTTGGGCGTCATGCAAAACAATTTTGAACACCAATTTGGAAAACATCTAACTACGGTCTCTAATAAAAACATACAGCAGTTGGTACCTAGAAAGAAAGGCAAATGAGTTTTCATTAGCAATTTTATAATCACCCTCCTCTGATTAAGTCAGCATTCAGGATCAGTCTTCGTCTTCAGGACATCAGTCAGATCGCCATCAGTCTATCTAAGTTAGAGGCAAGACACTCTCCTCGTAAAGAGAAGAGTGTAAGGGACAGTAATATGGGCAAGGATGGTTTGTCTAAACCTCGAGTCACAAAATAGTGTGACAGAGTTTCGGGATGCAATCAATATCATTCCCTACCTAATGATGATTATTTCCTGTGTCATGGGTTTTTATCCCTTTCTAGTAATTCATTCCCCCAAAATTCTATTGGTTAGTCAATACACCCCATCATTGTTAACCTATCAAATTATACATTAAGTAATGCATTTGTCATCTCTCGATATTGTTTGGTCTTCTGATTGGTCTTCATAATCGGCTTTCCGTAGGTGGCATATCCGGGGTTACTTCATCATCTTGGCACACGTCTCAGGTTAAAAGTTCTCTTTCCCTAGTCCCATTGTCCTTGGAAGTATCTACAAATGTTTCGAAGCACATCATTTTATACTAAAAGATGCTAGCATGCGGATGGGAAAATGTCCCCATGTTTCAAACTAATACAGAAAGAACAATAGCTGGGTCATGGTCGTTTGCAAGTCCGCACACTGAAGAGACAGGAAAAATACGCTTTTAATATGAGAGCTACACAGCTTCTGCTTGGCTCATGCTAACTTAAGATATACGAGTTCTAATGAATGCAGTTCTATACGTTTTAATGTACTCAGTTAGGCAAACTATAAACGATTATTTCTTACAGTTGACATTAGTTTATACATATTAACGATTCTCCATATTTGTGAATACGCTTTAATTAATGTTTTATTTAGTACAGCATTGTTAGACATAAGCATTTCACGTCTATAATATGTAATATTAAATACGCTCTCTCAGTCCCTCCTCTGATGACGCTCGTCATCACAAATCTTCCAGGTTTTAATTCTTCACTTTACGCATAATGTGCATTTCAACATCTTTTCCCTTATGTGAGCTTTCCCATATTTCATTAAACATTTTCTCTCTTTCACTTTCTTCGTTTCTTTTTGTTCTGTTAGCCAAATTTTTCTTCACTTTATTATTAATTTTGCATGCTCCCCAAAATCCCAGTAAACAAATCAGAACAATTAATAATCCCATCATAATTTTTGCAAGTACCCCATTCCAAATGTTGGTAAACCAGCTTCCCACTCGGGCAATTCCCTTTCCAAATTTCTCCCAAACACCAAGTTCTTTTAGATCCTTCAAAAATATACTATCTCTAGTCAGGTTAGTAAGCATGTTTCTAATTTTCTTACTATTGTCAGGTATATACGAGCAGCAATGTCGTTCATTAAGCATTTTGCACACACCTCCACTCTTTGCTAAAAGAATGTCTAAAGCAAGCCGGTTTTGAAGAGTCATAGCTCTTTCTGCAGCAAGTTCAGTATCCATCAGAAGTATAGCTCCTGTAAAGTTTGTCAGCATGTTATCCACAATAGTAGACAACTTTAGAATTTTCATAGAGTTTAGAATAACCCCCACTGAAGGGATTATAGCTCCAAATATGTCACCAATGACAGCCGCCACTGATTCTCGTTTTTGTCTGGTATGATGTAATTCAGACGTTTTAGGTAGTTGTTTTAAGTCATCAATCTGGTAAATCTTTGGGAATATTATTCCCAAATAACATGTCCCATACCATCCCTTAGGGAGACGGTAATATGCATTTAACCCACAGATGTAATAGATTCCAGGAATCGCTGGGTCTTGTCCATTTAACATAAAGGTCCATTTGCTCTGAAACAAAAACACATGCCTACATTCACTCGTTCCCACAAACAAATTATCTTGATCAGATTTTGGTCTATATATACAGAGTCTACCTACGTGTAATGCATCTATAGCTAACTTACCTTGTGTTTTAATTTCAGTATAAGTATAATCATTTGCATAAGTGCGTTTTTCTAAACCTTTTTCTAATCTTTCCTTTAATGCTTTTCTTCTATCATCTGTGTGATCTAAAAAGCTTTTCTCTACAGGAGACAGTAAGCATGTTAAGTTATTGCGATGTGCATAAGCAGTTCCAAATGTTAGTGTTGGCTCAAAGAATCCTCTAACTAATTTTATATCATGCTCTTTAGCTAACTTATTTAAGAATTCAATAACATGCACAAAAGAAAACACAACGTCTAAATTTGAATAAAAATATTGCACATGCTCTTGATCATAAAATCTTGTTAGTAGCAAGCTACAACTGATCCCATACGTAAGAGGGAGGCTATGATAAGTAACTCCCTCCTGCACAGATGAAGGAATTTTAGTGCACACATAACAGTCTTTCGCATTCATAGTTTCTACATACTCACTTAATAGGCGATAGAAAACATTAGTAGAAAGCTCCCCTTTTGCATTAGTTCCCTCATGCAGATGTCTTGTGTCTTGCTCAAATTTCTCCCATGGTGATAGTTTATTAGTTGTAGTAGTAGTCTCAGGTTTTGAAATTGCATTAGTAGTTTCACTCTCTCTCCATGGCATTCCCACAATCACTCCCACAATCATTATTGCGCATACAGCGCCTATCATAAGTCCTAACCAACCACACACTTTACTTCCTTTGTTACTATAAGCCATGTTTGTATAGAATCAAATAGCGGATTAACAATCAACTCTGAGTAGCAAACTCTTTCTGCGTAATTTACAGCGTCTTCACTCACTCCGGGACCCTTTTCGTCAATTCAGGTTAGCAGCTTGTCGTAATCAGGTTTCTATAAGTCAAATCCAGGTTTAATGTCACTTTCCGGTAGTTTTATTTCTTCTCTAAGATTCTTGTTTATTATTTTTCAGCTTTCACAATTTTCGATGTTTTTATCTTCAGTTTTCTTGTTGTATTTTCTTCAGGTACCGTAGTACTGTCCTGGTATTTCTCGATCAAAACAGAATGCTAAGAATTCTTGTTGCCATTCAGAGGTTGTAGCGTATGCCCATTCAGGACCGGTATATCTTCTGTTTGCTATTCTTTTTCTTTTTATTCTTCGTTCACCTTGCTGTTCTCCTTCACTCAGATCGTCTGCTCGTGAGGTATCGCTTTCCTCTATTATTGTTTCATTTGCTATTTCTCTTATTCTAAAGTGTGATTTGTCTGGCCAATTGTCACCTCTGTTCGTCTTACTTCGGCGTTTTCCTTCAGTACCTTGGACAGCACCCTCTTCTGATAATATGGTGTTTTCTCCTGATAGGCTTGGAACTCGTTCGGCAGATCTTGATTCGTTCTGATTTAAATTTGCCACTTCTTCGTCTCTCTCTCCTTGTTCGACACTGTATTCAGATTCTGAATTGTATTCGTCTGCTTCTGGGAGAACCTCTCCTTGACTTTGTTCTCCTGCTGACTCCACTGAGATTGGCACTTCGTCACCTCTCTCGAACTCACTGATAGTTTGAGGGACACGGCTGTTCTCAGCGGGCTCTCCTGTAGTCTCAGATCCTTCTTGACTGATCGCTGACTCTGAGACTTCTCCTCTTGAAGTTGCTGTACCGGAATTTTCAAGTTCCTCTTCAACAGGACACGCTACCCTTTTTGTATGACTAGCATGTATCCAGTTGGGAACCCCGGCACACTTCACAGCAGTGGTGGTCGTCAATATCACTTGATCTGGCCCTTTCCAACGCGGCTCAAGACACGATTTTCTTACGTGCTTCTTGACAACCACCCAATCTCCAGCTTGCAGAGAGTGTCCTGGTTCGCCGATTGGTGGTAACGTGTTAGCTTCCACCTGGTGAGAGAAAGAGTGAATCACGTCAGCCAAACTTTTGCAGTAATCCAACACCATATCATCTGTAATATTCACTAGTGCATTTGCAGGTACCGCCGGTAACCTCATTGCTCTGCCCATGAGGATTTCATGTGGGGACAATCCCGTTTTCTTATCTGGCGTGTTTCTCATAGACATCAGCACTAGAGGTAATGCATCTGGCCACTTCATGTTTGTTGCTGCACACATTTTTGCTATTCTTGATTTCAAAGTACCATTCATCTGCTCGACTAGTCCTGATGCTTCAGGGCGATAGCTACAATGCAGCTTTTGTTCAATGTTGAGTGCGGCACACAGAAGTTTAATCACCTCATTGTCGAAGTGTCTTCCCCTATCCGATTCTATAGAAACCGGAAACCCGAACCTGGGTATTAATTCTCTGAGTAGTAGTTTTGCAACTGTAAGACTGTCATTCCTACGTGTGGGATATGCCTCAATCCAATGGCTAAAAACACACACAATCACCAGCACGTATCTCAGACCTCCACAAACAGGCATTTCAATGAAATCCATTTGTATCTTATTAAATGGACCACCAGCTCTCCCAGTGTGGCTCAAAGTTACCACAGTTCCTTTTCCAGCGTTCATCTGTTGACAAATGACGCATCTGTGACAAGTAATCTCTGCGGCATGTCTGAATTTTGGATTGAACCAATCAATCTTAAATGATCTGATCATGGCATCTCTTCCCAAATGTGCCTGCCCATGATACAATCGGGCAAATTGTGACAGAAGACTGTTTGGCAAAACTAGTTTTCCCTCTCCTGATACCCAAATATCGTCTGGTCTCTGTGCACACTGCATTTTCTGCCAGGAACGTTTTTCTTCCTTACCAACGTGGCTTTGTAGTGTCTTTAATTCGTCTAAAGTATCAACCACTCGTAATGCTAGACTTAAGGCTGTGTCATTCTCAGGTTGTGGTAACAGTTCCCACTGCTCTTTAAAAGATATACGGTTCAATGCACAAAATCTGGCAACTTGGTCTGCATAACCATTCCCCATTGACACAAAATCTTGTGATCTGGTGTGAGCACTGCACTTCACCACAGCAATTTCGAGAGGCAACTGAATCGCATGTAACAAACCTCTTATCTGTTCTCCATTTTTCACTGGTGAACCAGAGGATGTCATGAACCCTCTTTGTGACCAGAGTTGACCAAAATCATGTACAATTCCAAATCCGTATCTGCTGTCTGTATAGATTGTGACTTTCAGATTTACAGCAGCATGGCAGGCTTTTGTGAGAGCTATCAATTCTGCCACTTGTGCAGAAAATACTTTCTCGAGCCAGGAGGCCTCGACTATACCGGATATGGTACATACTGCATAACCAGCTCTCAAGGTTCCTGATGAATCTCTTAGACAGGACCCATCAACGAACATAATGTAATCGTGTTCCTTTAACTGGGTATGTTTTATATCTGAGCGAGATTTGGTACTGAACTCAGTTACCTCCAGACAATCATGCTCAAACTCTTCCCCATCCTTTATTTCTGTATTTTCAATGGGAAGTAGAGTTGCCGGGTTCAGTACAGTGCACCTTTTCAATGTGACATTTGGTGACCCCAGAATAATTGTCTCATATTTGGTAAGTCAGGCATTTGTCATGTGTTGTGTCTTAGTTCGTGTCAGCAGAATTTCAACAGAATGTGGAACCAATACTGTCAAGGGGTATCCCATGACTATGCCTTCACATTGTGAAAGGCTTTGACCAACTGCTGCGACTGCTCGCAAACAACCCGGTAAGGCTGCTGCGACAGGGTCCAAAGTAGCTGAAAAATATGCTACAGGGCGATTTGCATCTCCATGGACCTGTGTTAAAACAGACAAAGAACAAGCATCACGTTCATGACAGAACAACAAAAATGGTTTCTCATAATCAGGCATTCCTAATGCTGGAGCCCTGCACATGCATTCTTTCAGCTCTAGAAATGACTCAAGCTCTTCTTTTGTCAATGTGATTGTGTATGGTTCATCCTTAACTTCCTTTCCTGTCAGTTTTGTTAATGGTTTTGAAATGATCGAGAAGTTGGGTATCCACTGGCGACAGTAGCCCACCATTCCCAAGAACATTCTGACATCTCTCTTTGTTGTTGGCGGATTCATTTGTAAAACAACTGTTATTCTCTCTTTTGATATTCTTCGAGACCCTTTTTCAATCAGATGCCCCAAATATTTTATTTCTTTTTGGCAGTACTGCAGCTTTTTAGGTGACACCTTATGTCAGTTTTTCCCTAAATGATTCAATAAGGCAATGGTATCATATTTGCAGCTGTCTTTGGTTTTGGATGCAATCAACAAATCATCAATGTACTGCACAAGAGTCGAATTATAAGGTAGCACAAGAGGTTCCAAATCCTTCTTCAATATCTGATTGAAGATGGATGGTGACTCAGAAAACCCCTGAGGAATTCTGCACCAACTGTATACCTTATCCAGGAATTTGAAACTGAACAAAAACTGGCTGTCTTCGTGAAGTGGAATCGAGAAAAACGCTTGTGATAGGTCTACTACGGTAAACCACTCAGCATCACAAGGAACCTGGTACATTATTACTGCTGGGTTGGGAACCACAGGGCAGCATTTTATCACGATTTCGTTTATTTTTCTCAAATCCTGCACAATTCGAACTTTCCCACAGGGCTTCCTCAAACCCATAATTGGAGAGTTACACGGACTGCTCAGGACCTCTTTCAAAACTCCCTGTCTGAGAAAATCTGCAATTATCTGTGTTACTTCAATAAGGACATCCTGAGTCATGTGATATTGGAACACTTGTGGGAACACTGCGTTCGGCTTTATCTGCACCTTGACTGGTTTCACTCTCTTTATTAATCCAACCTCCTTTCCAGTCAAATCCCACACCTTCTCTATCACTGATCCTTGCAGATCAGCAGGTAGATCGATCAAGGTGAACACTGGGAAAAGGGTAATTAGAGGGTAATCTTCATTCATCTCTCCTCCTTCTTCCATGAGTTGACCCTCATCTGCCTCATCATCACTGTTTGTCTGAACCTCTATTCCACCATTGGAACAGGTAATTGAACATTTGGTTTTGCACAATAAGTCTCTTCCTAACAAGGATACTGGACTTGAATCGCATACAACAAATCTATGCAGGCCCTGGAAATTTCCAATTTCAACCTGCACTGGGTCAGTGATTGGATTAGTCAGGTACTGATTAGCCACACCAACCACTCGTATGGTGCGCCCTGAGAGAGGTAATCTTGGTACCTCTGCACTGCGAACAGTAGAGCGTGTAGCTGCTCCTGTATCGACTAAAAATTAGACTTTGTAGCCCATTACTTTTCCCTCCACATATGGGCCTCTCTGGTCTACCTCTAAGGATGCGGCGAGTCTGCCTGTGGTTATAGTGCACCTTCAGAGGTTGGGTGCACCTGTTTTCTTGAACTCTGGCTGTTAACGGCAGGCATGAACCAGGTAGTTGTAACCCACCTCCTTATGATGGCGAACCTCCTAATATTGTTAGTGTTTACTATCAACATGCTGAAGCCACACCTGACTCGTCTGCAGAGGCTCCCATTCATCTGAGCCATCCTGGTTACAGTGCAGTTTCTTGTCTTCCCCCTGTATGAGAGTCCAGGCCATTCAGACTATGATGCTGATGTTTCAACCTCTGTCCTGGATCTCAATGAGGATGCCATTTAAGCTGCTGGAACTTTTGGTTTCCTGCATCCTGCTAGTAAACCACACCAGATGGCACATGTGGGCTCTAAAGTTGAATCAGAAGTCCCATTGCGCACAGCACCAGTGGAACCTATCAGATTCCATCTAGGTTTCAGAGGAGACCTGCAAAAGGCCTGCAGTAGTAGCGGCTAAACTGCGATTGAATCAGTGGAAGACCACTCCCCTACCCCACCCAGAGCAGTGGCCACTGTTGGGTTGGGGAGACCATCCATAAAGGTGGAGATCAGTGAGCAGTGGTCTCTGTCAGAAGCCTGCCTCCATATCAGTTTGCTGAAGTTGCGGGCAATCCGCTTTGCATTGTTAACCTTCCAACCATCCTTCAAAGAAAGGCTTGTACAGATTCTTGCAGACAACACTACCACCATGTGCTGCAACAACGAGGAAAGAGCAGTTTATTGGATCATATCATAAAGTGGCTGAGTCACCAGGGCATTTCCCGGGTTGCAAACCACCTGGAGGTATCTCTAAATACCAGGGCAGACAAGCTCAATCACCGATGGCTAGTGGTTCACAAACGGCAGTCACACCATAAGGTGGCACAAGGAATTCTCCAGCAATGGGGAGAACCCAGCTCAATCTTTTAGCCACTGCAGAGAACATACAATGTCAGCATTTTTGTGTGCTAGAGTTCACAAGAAGGATCTCTCTCTGATATGCATTCTGCCTAGAGTGGAGTTCAGGACTCCTCTATGACTTTTTTTCTCTACTCCTCTTGAATCAAGTTCTGAAGCAGCTCAAGACCAAATGGGCCCAAGACATCCTAGTGGCTCCATATTGGGCCAGGAATGTTTGGTACCCAGACCTACTTAGCACAAGCATCTGTCCTCCGATCAGGCTGCTGCTTCAGGAGGATATGCTGTCACAGTAACAGTGCTGGGTCCCACACCCAGGCCTCCGCAATCTGCACCACATGCATAGAGAGGAATGGCAGTTACATTCCTTCAATCTTCCTCCCGAATTTGTTGAGGTTATTCTGGTAGCCAGATACCCATCTACAAAATGTGTGTACTCCTGGTGCTGGGACAACTTTGTGGCTTGGTGCGGTATCTGTCAGATTGACCCACTACATGCTAAGCTGTCCAAAGTAGTGTTGTTTGTTTTGTTGTTGACCAAGCAAGAACTGAAACAAACAAGCCCTTGACAGCTTTTAAAGCAGATATCAATGCAACTGAAAAGGCAACTTGCCCCACTGCAGTTTTGCTGAATCAGATGTAATTGCCCAAGGAAGGTTGAATACTTCGAAAATAGAAATATTTTGAAACACAAACTAATACTCTGCGGTAATTCCAGGAGACTAGTATATAATGCACTAAAAAGGCATCGTTTACCCCAAAAGAAAAGCTTATGCCGACAAACGACTTACTTGTGCCACCACATACAGCCCAGCAGAAAATGCATCCAAAATGGTTGTTAAAGCGTCCGTCTATGTCAATTTATACACATCAGGACTCGTTTTAGGCCAATGAATCTTTGGGCCCAGTGGTGAGACACCGTAGGACGAGATAACTGATCAAAATATCAATCAATATGTCAATAACATTGTCAACATTTAACACCAAAATATATCTTACTTTAGACATTAATAAACATTTGGCGCAACCATGACCTTTCAGTCATGAATAACCACACCTTAATGAAGTTTATAAGTTTTATTCCCTATTGATTACAATCTAGTAGCAAAGGCATTAATCTCAAAGTCAATAAGCATATAAGCACGATTACAAGATGACAACCACAATAAGTTTCAATAATGCAAAGATCAGTAGCATAGACAATCAGATAGATATAAGCAGATTATAACACATCGAACTTTCTAAGATACTAGTTCAGCATAGCACCATGTCAGTCACGTCAGTTTGTCAGTCAGAATGAATACCTCGTCTAACCTCTAATTAGCATTAGCATGTTGGGCGTCATGCAAAACAATTTTGAACACCAATTTGGAAAACATCTAACTACGGTCTCTAATAAAAACATACAGCAGTTGGTACCTAGAAAGAAAGGCAAATGAGTTTTCATTAGCAATTTTATAATCACCCTCCTCTGATTAAGTCAGCATTCAGGATCAGCCTTCGTCTTCAGGACATCAGTCAGATCGCCATCAGTCTATCTAAGTTAGAGGCAAGACACTCTCCTCGTAAAGAGAAGAGTGTAAGGGACAGTAATATGGGCAAGGATGGTTTGTCTAAACCTCGAGTCACAAAATAGTGTGACAGAGTTTCGGGATGCAATCAATATCATTCCCTACCTAATGATGATTATTTCCTGTGTCATGGGTTTTTATCCCTTTCTAGTAATTCATTCCCCCAAAATTCTATTGGTTAGTCAATACACCCCATCATTGTTAACCTATCAAATTATACATTAAGTAATGCATTTGTCATCTCTCGATATTGTTTGGTCTTCTGATTGGTCTTCATAATCGGCTTTCCGTAGGTGGCATATCCGGGGTTACTTCATCATCTTGGCACACGTCTCAGGTTAAAAGTTCTCTTTCCCTAGTCCCATTGTCCTTGGAAGTATCTACAAATGTTTCGAAGCACATCATTTTATACTAAAAGATGCTAGCATGCGGATGGGAAAATGTCCCCATGTTTCAAACTAATACAGAAAGAACAATAGCTGGGTCATGGTCGTTTGCAAGTCCGCACACTGAAGAGACAGGAAAAATACGCTTTTAATATGAGAGCTACACAGCTTCTGCTTGGCTCATGCTAACTTAAGATATACGAGTTCTAATGAATGCAGTTCTATACGTTTTAATGTACTCAGTTAGGCAAACTATAAACGATTATTTCTTACAGTTGACATTAGTTTATACATATTAACGATTCTCCATATTTGTGAATACGCTTTAATGAATGTTTTATTTAGTACAGCATTGTTAGACATAAGCATTTCACGTCTATAATATGTAATATTAAATACGCTCTCTCAGTCCCTCCTATGATGACGCTCGTCATCACAAATCTTCCAGGTTTTAATTCTTCACTTTACGCATAATGTGCATTTCAACATCTTTTCCCTTATGTGAGCTTTCCCATATTTCATTAAACATTTTCTCTCTTTCACTTTCTTCGTTTCTTTTTGTTCTGTTAGCCAAATTTTTCTTCACTTTATTATTAATTTTGCATGCTCCCCAAAATCCCAGTAAACAAATCAGAACAATTAATAATCCCATCATAATTTTAGCAAGTACCCCATTCCAAATGTTGGTAAACCAGCTTCCCACTCGGGCAATTCCCTTTCCAAATTTCTCCCAAACACCAAGTTCTTTTAGATCCTTCAAATCTATACTATCTCTAGTCAGGTTAGTAAGCATGTTTCTAATTTTCTTACTATTGTCAGGTATATACGAGCAGCAATGTCGTTCATTAAGCATTTTGCACACACCTCCACTCTTTGCTAAAAGAATGTCTAAAGCAAGCCGGTTTTGAAGAGTCATAGCTCTTTCTGCAGCAAGTTCAGTATCCATCAGAAGTATAGCTCCTGTAAAGTTTGTCAGCATGTTATCCACAATAGTAGACAACTTTAGAATTTTCATAGAGTTTAGAATAACCCCCACTGAAGGGATTATAGCTCCAAATATGTCACCAATGACAGCCGCCACTGATTCTCGTTTTTGTCTGGTATGATGTAATTCAGACGTTTTAGGTAGTTGTTTTAAGTCATCAATCTGGTAAATCTTTGGGAATATTATTCCCAAATAACATGTCCCATACCATCCCTTAGGGAGACGGTAATATGCATTTAACCCACAGATGTAATAGATTCCAGGAATCGCTGGGTCTTGTCCATTTAACATAAAGGTCCATTTGCTCTGAAACAAAAACACATGCCTACATTCACTCGTTCCCACAAACAAATTATCTTGATCAGATTTTGGTCTATATATACAGAGTCTACCTACGTGTAATGCATCTATAGCTAACTTACCTTGTGTTTTAATTTCAGTATAAGTATAATCATTTGCATAAGTGCGTTTTTCTAAACCTTTTTCTAATCTTTCCTTTAATGCTTTTCGTCTATCATCTGTGTGATCTAAAAAGCTTTTCTCTACAGGAGACAGTAAGCATGTTAAGTTATTGCGATGTGCATAAGCAGTTCCAAATGTTAGTGTTGGCTCAAAGAATCCTCTAACTAATTTTATATCATGCTCTTTAGCTAACTTATTTAAGAATTCAATAACAGGCACAAAAGAAAACACAACGTCTAAATTTGAATAAAAATATTGCACATGCTCTTGATCATAAAATCTTGTTAGTAGCAAGCTACAACTGATCCCATACGTAAGAGGGAGGCTATGATAAGTAACTCCCTCCTGCACAGATGAAGGAATTTTAGTGCACACATAACAGTCTTTCGCATTCATAGTTTCTACATACTCACTTAATAGGCGATAGAAAACATTAGTAGAAAGCTCCCCTTTTGCATTAGTTCCCTCATGCAGATGTCTTGTGTCTTGCTCAAATTTCTCCCATGGTGATAGTTTATTAGTTGTAGTAGTAGTCTCAGGTTTTGAAATTGCATTAGTAGTTTCACTCTCTCTCCATGGCATTCCCACAATCACTCCCACAATCATTATTGCGCATACAGCGCCTATCATAAGTCCTAACCAACCACACACTTTACTTCCTTTGTTACTATAAGCCATGTTTGTATAGAATCAAATAGCGGATTAACAATCAACTCTGAGTAGCAAACTCTTTCTGCGTAATTTACAGCGTCTTCACTCACTCCGGGACCCTTTTCGTCAATTCAGGTTAGCAGCTTGTCGTAATCAGGTTTCTATAAGTCAAATCCAGGTTTAATGTCACTTTCCGGTAGTTTTATTTCTTCTCTAAGATTCTTGTTTATTATTTTTCAGCTTTCACAATTTTCGATGTTTTTATCTTCAGTTTTCTTGTTGTATTTTCTTCAGGTACCGTAGTACTGTCCTGGTATTTCTCGATCAAAACAGAATGCTAAGAATTCTTGTTGCCATTCAGAGGTTGTAGCGTATGCCCATTCAGGACCGGTATATATTCTGTTTGCTATTCTTTTTATTCTTCGTTCACCTTGCTGTTCTCCTTCACTCAGATCGTCTGCTCGTGAGGTATCGCTTTCCTCTATTATTGTTTCATTTGCTATTTCTCTTATTCTAAAGTGTGATTTGTCTGGCCAATTGTCACCTCTGTTCGTCTTACTTAGGCGTTTTCCTTCAGTACCTTGGACAGCACCCTCTTCTGATAATATGGTGTTTTCTCCTGATAGGCTTGGAACTCGTTCGGCAGATCTTGATTCGTTCTGATTTAAATTTGCCACTTCTTCGTCTCTCTCTCCTTGTTCGACACTGTATTCAGATTCTGAATTGTATTCGTCTGCTTCTGGGAGAACCTCTCCTTGACTTTGTTCTCCTGCTGACTCCACTGAGATTGGCACTTCGTCACCTCTCTCGAACTCACTGATAGTTTGAGGGACACGGCTGTTCTCAGCGGGCTCTCCTGTAGTCTCAGATCCTTCTTGACTGATCGCTGACTCTGAGACTTCTCCTCTTGAAGTTGCTGTACCGGAATTTTCAAGTTCCTCTTCAACAGGACACGCTACCCTTTTTGTATGACTAGCATGTATCCAGTTGGGAACCCCGGCACACTTCACAGCAGTGGTGGTCGTCAATATCACTTGATCTGGCCCTTTCCAACGCGGCTCAAGACACGATTTTCTTACGTGCTTCTTGACAACCACCCAATCTCCAGCTTGCAGAGAGTGTCCTGGTTCGCCGATTGGTGGTAACGTGTTAGCTTCCACCTGGTGAGAGAAAGAGTGAATCACGTCAGCCAAACTTTTGCAGTAATCCAACACCATATCATCTGTAATATTCACTAGTGCATTTGCAGGTACCGCCGGTAACCTCATTGCTCTGCCCATGAGGATTTCATGTGGGGACAATCCCGTTTTCTTATCTGGCGTGTTTCTCATAGACATCAGCACTAGAGGTAATGCATCTGGCCACTTCATGTTTGTTGCTGCACACATTTTTGCTATTCTTGATTTCAAAGTACCATTCATCTGCTCGACTAGTCCTGATGCTTCAGGGCGATAGCTACAATGCAGCTTTTGTTCAATGTTGAGTGCGGCACACAGAAGTTTAATCACCTCATTGTCGAAGTGTCTTCCCCTATCCGATTCTATAGAAACCGGAAACCCGAACCTGGGTATTAATTCTCTGAGTAGTAGTTTTGCAACTGTAAGACTGTCATTCCTACGTGTGGGATATGCCTCAATCCAATGGCTAAAAACACACACAATCACCAGCACGTATCTCAGACCTCCACAAACAGGCATTTCAATGAAATCCATTTGTATCTTATTAAATGGACCACCAGCTCTCCCAGTGTGGCTCAAAGTTACCACAGTTCCTTTTCCAGCGTTCATCTGTTGACAAATGACGCATCTGTGACAAGTAATCTCTGCGGCATGTCTGAATTTTGGATTGAACCAATCAATCTTAAATGATCTGATCATGGCATCTCTTCCCAAATGTGCCTGCCCATGATACAATCGGGCAAATTGTGACAGAAGACTGTTTGGCAAAACTAGTTTTCCCTCTCCTGATACCCAAATATCGTCTGGTCTCTGTGCACACTGCATTTTCTGCCAGGAACGTTTTTCTTCCTTACCAACGTGGCTTTGTAGTGTCTTTAATTCGTCTAAAGTATCAACCACTCGTAATGCTAGACTTAAGGCTGTGTCATTCTCAGGTTGTGGTAACAGTTCCCACTGCTCTTTAAAAGATATACGGTTCAATGCACAAAATCTGGCAACTTGGTCTGCATAACCATTCCCCATTGACACAAAATCTTGTGATCTGGTGTGAGCACTGCACTTCACCACAGCAATTTCGAGAGGCAACTGAATCGCATGTAACAAATCTCTTATCTGTTCTCCATTTTTCACTGGTGAACCAGAGGATGTCATGAACCCTCTTTGTGACCAGAGTTGACCAAAATCATGTACAATTCCAAATCCGTATCTGCTGTCTGTATAGATTGTGACTTTCAGATTTACAGCAGCATGGCAGGCTTTTGTGAGAGCTATCAATTCTGCCACTTGTGCAGAAAATACTTTCTCGAGCCAGGAGGCCTCGACTATACCGGATATGGTACATACTGCATAACCAGCTCTCAAGGTTCCTGATGAATCTCTTAGACAGGACCCATCAACGAACATAATGTAATCGTGTTCCTTTAACTGGGTATGTTTTATATCTGAGCGAGATTTGGTACTGAGCTCAGTTACCTCCAGACAATCATGCTCAAACTCTTCCCCATCCTTTATTTCTGTATTTTCAATGGGAAGTAGAGTTGCCGGGTTCAGTACAGTGCACCTTTTCAATGTGACATTTGGTGACCCCAGAATAATTGTCTCATATTTGGTAAGTCAGGCATTTGTCATGTGTTGTGTCTTAGTTCGTGTCAGCAGAATTTCAACAGAATGTGGAACCAATACTGTCAAGGGGTATCCCATGACTATGCCTTCACATTGTGAAAGGCTTTGACCAACTGCTGCGACTGCTCGCAAACAACCCGGTAAGGCTGCTGCGACAGGGTCCAAAGTAGCTGAAAAATATGCTACAGGGCGATTTGCATCTCCATGGACCTGTGTTAAAACAGACAAAGAACAAGCATCACGTTCATGACAGAACAACAAAAATGGTTTCTCATAATCAGGAATTCCTAATGCTGGAGCCCTGCACATACATTCTTTCAGCTCTAGAAATGACTCAAGCTCTTCTTTTGTCAATGTGATTGTGTATGGTTCATCCTTAACTTCCTTTCCTGTCAGTTTTGTTAATGGTTTTGAAATGATCGAGAAGTTGGGTATCCACTGGCGACAGTAGCCCACCATTCCCAAGAACATTCTGACATCTCTCTTTGTTGTTGGCGGATTCATTTGTAAAACAACTGTTATTCTCTCTTTTGATATTCTTCGAGACCCTTTTTCAATCAGATGCCCCAAATATTTTATTTCTTTTTGGCAGTACTGCAGCTTTTTAGGTGACACCTTATGTCAGTTTTTCCCTAAATGATTCAATAAGGCAATGGTATCATATTTGCAGCTGTCTTTGGTTTTGGATGCAATCAACAAATCATCAATGTACTGCACAAGAGTCGAATTATAAGGTAGCACAAGAGGTTCCAAATCCTTCTTCAATATCTGATTGAAGATGGATGGTGACTCAGAAAACCCCTGAGGAATTCTGCACCAACTGTATACCTTATCCAGGAATTTGAAACTGAACAAAAACTGGCTGTCTTCGTGAAGTGGAATCGAGAAAAACGCTTGTGATAGGTCTACTACGGTAAACCACTCAGCATCACAAGGAACCTGGTACATTATTACTGCTGGGTTGGGAACCACAGGGCAGCATTTTATCACGATTTCGTTTATTTTTCTCAAATCCTGCACAATTCGAACTTTCCCACAGGGCTTCCTCAAACCCATAATTGGAGAGTTACACGGACTGCTCAGGACCTCTTTCAAAACTCCCTGTCTGAGAAAATCTGCAATTATCTGTGTTACTTCAATAAGGACATCCTGAGTCATGTGATATTGTGACACTTGTGGGAACACTGCGTTCGGCTTTATCTGCACCTTGACTGGTTTCACTCTCTTTATTAATCCAACCTCCTTTCCAGTCAAATCCCACACCTTCTCTATCACTGATCCTTGCAGATCAGCAGGTAGATCGATCAAGGTGAACACTGGGAAAAGGGTAATTAGAGGGTAATCTTCATTCATCTCTCCTCCTTCTTCCATGAGTTGACCCTCATCTGCCTCATCATCACTGTTTGTCTGAACCTCTATTCCACCATTGGAACAGGTAATTGAACATTTGGTTTTGCACAATAAGTCTCTTCCTAACAAGGATACTGGACTTGAATCGCATACAACAAATCTATGCAGGCCCTGGAAATTTCCAATTTCAACCTGCACTGGGTCAGTGATTGGATTAGTCAGGTACTGATTAGCCACACCAACCACTCGTATGGTGCGCCCTGAGAGAGGTAATCTTGGTACCTCTGCACTGCGAACAGTAGAGCGTGTAGCTGCTCCTGTATCGACTAAAAATTAGACTTTGTAGCCCATTACTTTTCCCTCCACATATGGGCCTCTCTGGTCTACCTCTAAGGATGCGGCGAGTCTGCCTGTGGTTATAGTGCACCTTCAGAGGTTGGGTGCACCTGTTTCCTTGAACTCTGGCTGTTAACGGCAGGCATGAACCAGGTAGTTGTAACCCACCTCCTTATGATGGCGAACCTCCTAATATTGTTAGTGTTTACTATCAACATGCTGAAGCCACACCTGACTCGTCTGCAGAGGCTCCCATTCATCTGAGCCATCCTGGTTACAGTGCAGTTTCTTGTCTTCCCCCTGTATGAGAGTCCAGGCCATTCAGACTATGATGCTGATGTTTCAACCTCTGTCCTGGATCTCAATGAGGATGCCATTTAAGCTGCTGGAACTTTTGGTTTCCTGCATCCTGCTAGTAAACCACACCAGATGGCACATGTGGGCTCTAAAGTTGAATCAGAAGTCCCATTGCGCACAGCACCAGTGGAACCTATCAGATTCCATCTAGGTTTCAGAGGAGACCTGCAAAAGGCCTGCAGTAGTAGCGGCTAAACTGCGATTGAATCAGTGGAAGACCACTCCCCTACCCCACCCAGAGCAGTGGCCACTGTTGGGTTGGGGAGACCATCCATAAAGGTGGAGATCAGTGAGCAGTGGTCTCTGTCAGAAGCCTGCCTCCATATCAGTTTGCTGAAGTTGCGGGCAATCCGCTTTGCATTGTTAACCTTCCAACCATCCTTCAAAGAAAGGCTTGTACAGATTCTTGCAGACAACACTACCACCATGTGCTGCAACAACGAGGAAAGAGCAGTTTATTGGATCATATCATAAAGTGGCTGAGTCACCAGGGCATTTCCCGGGTTGCAAACCACCTGGAGGTATCTCTAAATACCAGGGCAGACAAGCTCAATCACCGATGGCTAGTGGTTCACAAACGGCAGTCACACCATAAGGTGGCACAAGGAATTCTCCAGCAATGGGGAGAACCCAGCTCAATCTTTTAGCCACTGCAGAGAACATACAATGTCAGCATTTTTGTGTGCTAGAGTTCACAAGAAGGATCTCTCTCTGATATGCATTCTGCCTAGAGTGGAGTTCAGGACTCCTCTATGACTTTTTTTCTCTACTCCTCTTGAATCAAGTTCTGAAGCAGCTCAAGACCAAATGGGCCCAAGACATCCTAGTGGCTCCATATTGGGCCAGGAATGTTTGGTACCCAGACCTACTTAGCACAAGCATCTGTCCTCCGATCAGGCTGCTGCTTCAGGAGGATATGCTGTCACAGTAACAGTGCTGGGTCCCACACCCAGGCCTCCGCAATCTGCACCACATGCATAGAGAGGAATGGCAGTTACATTCCTTCAATCTTCCTCCCGAATTTGTTGAGGTTATTCTGGTAGCCAGATACCCATCTACAAAATGTGTGTACTCCTGGTGCTGGGACAACTTTGTGGCTTGGTGCGGTATCTGTCAGATTGACCCACTACATGCTAAGCTGTCCAAAGTAGTGTTGTTTGTTTTGTTGTTGACCAAGCAAGAACTGAAACAAACAAGCCCTTGACAGCTTTTAAAGCAGATATCAATGCAACTGAAAAGGCAACTTGCCCCACTGCAGTTTTGCTGAATCAGATGTAATTGCCCAAGGAAGGTTGAATACTTCGAAAATAGAAATATTTTGAAACACAAACTAATACTCTGCGGTAATTCCAGGAGACTAGTATATAATGCACTAAAAAGGCATTGTTTACCCCAAAAGAAAAGCTTATGCCGACAAACGACTTACTTGTGCCACCACATACAGCCCAGCAGAAAATGCATCCAAAATGGTTGTTAAAGCGTCCGTCTATGTCAATTTATACACATCAGGACTCGTTTTAGGCCAATGAATCTTTGGGCCCAGTGGTGAGACACCGTAGGACGAGATAACTGATCAAAATATCAATCAATATGTCAATAACATTGTCAACATTTAACACCAAAATATATCTTACTTTAGACATTAATAAACATTTGGCGCAACCATGACCTTTCAGTCATGAATAACCACACCTTAATGAAGTTTATAAGTTTTATTCCCTATTGATTACAATCTAGTAGCAAAGGCATTAATCTCAAAGTCAATAAGCATATAAGCACGATTACAAGATGACAACCACAATAAGTTTCAATAATGCAAAGATCAGTAGCATAGACAATCAGATAGATATAAGCAGATTATAACACATCGAACTTTCTAAGATACTAGTTCAGCATAGCACCATGTCAGTCACGTCAGTTTGTCAGTCAGAATGAATACCTCGTCTAACCTCTAATTAGCATTAGCATGTTGGGCGTCATGCAAAACAATTTTGAACACCAATTTGGAAAACATCTAACTACGGTCTCTAATAAAAACATACAGCAGTTGGTACCTAGAAAGAAAGGCAAATGAGTTTTCATTAGCAATTTTATAATCACCCTCCTCTGATTAAGTCAGCATTCAGGATCAGCCTTCGTCTTCAGGACATCAGTCAGATCGCCATCAGTCTATCTAAGTTAGAGGCAAGACACTCTCCTCGTAAAGAGAAGAGTGTAAGGGACAGTAATATGGGCAAGGATGGTTTGTCTAAACCTCGAGTCACAAAATAGTGTGACAGAGTTTCGGGATGCAATCAATATCATTCCCTACCTAATGATGATTATTTCCTGTGTCATGGGTTTTTATCCCTTTCTAGTAATTCATTCCCCCAAAATTCTATTGGTTAGTCAATACACCCCATCATTGTTAACCTATCAAATTATACATTAAGTAATGCATTTGTCATCTCTCGATATTGTTTGGTCTTCTGATTGGTCTTCATAATCGGCTTTCCGTAGGTGGCATATCCGGGGTTACTTCATCATCTTGGCACACGTCTCAGGTTAAAAGTTCTCTTTCCCTAGTCCCATTGTCCTTGGAAGTATCTACAAATGTTTCGAAGCACATCATTTTATACTAAAAGATGCTAGCATGCGGATGGGAAAATGTCCCCATGTTTCAAACTAATACAGAAAGAACAATAGCTGGGTCATGGTCGTTTGCAAGTCCGCACACTGAAGAGACAGGAAAAATACGCTTTTAATATGAGAGCTACACAGCTTCTGCTTGGCTCATGCTAACGTAAGATATACGAGTTCTAATGAATGCAGTTCTATACGTTTTAATGTACTCAGTTAGGCAAACTATAAACGATTATTTCTTACAGTTGACATTAGTTTATACATATTAACGATTCTCCATATTTGTGAATACGCTTTAATGAATGTTTTATTTAGTACAGCATTGTTAGACATAAGCATTTCACGTCTATAATATGTAATATTAAATACGCTCTCTCAGTCCCTCCTCTGATGACGCTCGTCATCACAAATCTTCCAGGTTTTAATTCTTCACTTTACGCATAATGTGCATTTCAACATCTTTTCCCTTATGTGAGCTTTCCCATATTTCATTAAACATTTTCTCTCTTTCACTTTCTTCGTTTCTTTTTGTTCTGTTAGCCAAATTTTTCTTCACTTTATTATTAATTTTGCATGCTCCCCAAAATCCCAGTAAACAAATCAGAACAATTAATAATCCCATCATAATTTTAGCAAGTACCCCATTCCAAATGTTGGTAAACCAGCTTCCCACTCGGGCAATTCCCTTTCCAAATTTCTCCCAAACACCAAGTTCTTTTAGATCCTTCAAATCTATACTATCTCTAGTCAGGTTAGTAAGCATGTTTCTAATTTTCTTACTATTGTCAGGTATATACGAGCAGCAATGTCGTACATTAAGCATTTTGCACACACCTCCACTCTTTGCTAAAAGAATGTCTAAAGCAAGCCGGTTTTGAAGAGTCATAGCTCTTTCTGCAGCAAGTTCAGTATCCATCAGAAGTATAGCTCCTGTAAAGTTTGTCAGCATGTTATCCACAATAGTAGACAACTTTAGAATTTTCATAGAGTTTAGAATAACCCCCACTGAAGGGATTATAGCTCCAAATATGTCACCAATGACAGCCGCCACTGATTCTCGTTTTTGTCTGGTATGATGTAATTCAGACGTTTTAGGTAGTTGTTTTAAGTCATCAATCTGGTAAATCTTTGGGAATATTATTCCCAAATAACATGTCCCATACCATCCCTTAGGGAGACGGTAATATGCATTTAACCCACAGATGTAATAGATTCCAGGAATCGCTGGGTCTTGTCCATTTAACATAAAGGTCCATTTGCTCTGAAACAAAAACACATGCCTACATTCACTCGTTCCCACAAACAAATTATCTTGATCAGATTTTGGTCTATATATACAGAGTCTACCTACGTGTAATGCATCTATAGCTAACTTACCTTGTGTTTTAATTTCAGTATAAGTATAATCATTTGCATAAGTGCGTTTTTCTAAACCTTTTTCTAATCTTTCCTTTAATGCTTTTCGTCTATCATCTGTGTGATCTAAAAAGCTTTTCTCTACAGGAGACAGTAAGCATGTTAAGTTATTGCGATGTGCATAAGCAGTTCCAAATGTTAGTGTTGGCTCAAAGAATCCTCTAACTAATTTTATATCATGCTCTTTAGCTAACTTATTTAAGAATTCAATAACAGGCACAAAAGAAAACACAACGTCTAAATTTGAATAAAAATATTGCACATGCTCTTGATCATAAAATCTTGTTAGTAGCAAGCTACAACTGATCCCATACGTAAGAGGGAGGCTATGATAAGTAACTCCCTCCTGCACAGATGAAGGAATTTTAGTGCACACATAACAGTCTTTCGCATTCATAGTTTCTACATACTCACTTAATAGGCGATAGAAAACATTAGTAGAAAGCTCCCCTTTTGCATTAGTTCCCTCATGCAGATGTCTTGTGTCTTGCTCAAATTTCTCCCATGGTGATAGTTTATTAGTTGTAGTAGTAGTCTCAGGTTTTGAAATTGCATTAGTAGTTTCACTCTCTCTCCATGGCATTCCCACAATCACTCCCACAATCATTATTGCGCATACAGCGCCTATCATAAGTCCTAACCAACCACACACTTTACTTCCTTTGTTACTATAAGCCATGTTTGCATAGAATCAAATAGCGGATTAACAATCAACTCTGAGTAGCAAACTCTTTCTGCGTAATTTACAGCGTCTTCACTCACTCCGGGACCCTTTTCGTCAATTCAGGTTAGCAGCTTGTCGTAATCAGGTTTCTATAAGTCAAATCCAGGTTTAATGTCACTTTCCGGTAGTTTTATTTCTTCTCTAAGATTCTTGTTTATTATTTTTCAGCTTTCACAATTTTCGATGTTTTTATCTTCAGTTTTCTTGTTGTATTTTCTTCAGGTACCGTAGTACTGTCCTGGTATTTCTCGATCAAAACAGAATGCTAAGAATTCTTGTTGCCATTCAGAGGTTGTAGCGTATGCCCATTCAGGACCGGTATATCTTCTGTTTGCTATTCTTTTTATTCTTCGTTCACCTTGCTGTTCTCCTTCACTCAGATCGTCTGCTCGTGAGGTATCGCTTTCCTCTATTATTGTTTCATTTGCTATTTCTCTTATTCTAAAGTGTGATTTGTCTGGCCAATTGTCACCTCTGTTCGTCTTACTTCGGCGTTTTCCTTCAGTACCTTGGACAGCACCCTCTTCTGATAATATGGTGTTTTCTCCTGATAGGCTTGGAACTCGTTCGGCAGATCTTGATTCGTTCTGATTTAAATTTGCCACTTCTTCGTCTCTCTCTCCTTGTTCGACACTGTATTCAGATTCTGAATTGTATTCGTCTGCTTCTGGGAGAACCTCTCCTTGACTTTGTTCTCCTGCTGACTCCACTGAGATTGGCACTTCGTCACCTCTCTCGAACTCACTGATAGTTTGAGGGACACGGCTGTTCTCAGCGGGCTCTCCTGTAGTCTCAGATCCTTCTTGACTGATCGCTGACTCTGAGACTTCTCCTCTTGAAGTTGCTGTACCGGAATTTTCAAGTTCCTCTTCAACAGGACACGCTACCCTTTTTGTATGACTAGCATGTATCCAGTTGGGAACCCCGGCACACTTCACAGCAGTGGTGGTCGTCAATATCACTTGATCTGGCCCTTTCCAACGCGGCTCAAGACACGATTTTCTTACGTGCTTCTTGACAACCACCCAATCTCCAGCTTGCAGAGAGTGTCCTGGTTCGCCGATTGGTGGTAACGTGTTAGCTTCCACCTGGTGAGAGAAAGAGTGAATCACGTCAGCCAAACTTTTGCAGTAATCCAACACCATATCATCTGTAATATTCACTAGTGCATTTGCAGGTACCGCCGGTAACCTCATTGCTCTGCCCATGAGGATTTCATGTGGGGACAATCCCGTTTTCTTATCTGGCGTGTTTCTCATAGACATCAGCACTAGAGGTAATGCATCTGGCCACTTCATGTTTGTTGCTGCACACATTTTTGCTATTCTTGATTTCAAAGTACCATTCATCTGCTCGACTAGTCCTGATGCTTCAGGGCGATAGCTACAATGCAGCTTTTGTTCAATGTTGAGTGCGGCACACAGAAGTTTAATCACCTCATTGTCGAAGTGTCTTCCCCTATCCGATTCTATAGAAACCGGAAACCAGAACCTGGGTATTAATTCTCTGAGTAGTAGTTTTGCAACTGTAAGACTGTCATTCCTACGTGTGGGATATGCCTCAATCCAATGGCTAAAAACACACACAATCACCAGCACGTATCTCAGACCTCCACAAACAGGCATTTCAATGAAATCCATTTGTATCTTATTAAATGGACCACCAGCTCTCCCAGTGTGGCTCAAAGTTACCACAGTTCCTTTTCCAGCGTTCATCTGTTGACAAATGATGCATCTGTGACAAGTAATCTCTGCGGCATGTCTGAATTTTGGATTGAACCAATCAATCTTAAATGATCTGATCATGGCATCTCTTCCCAAATGTGCCTGCCCATGATACAATCGGGCAAATTGTGACAGAAGACTGTTTGGCAAAACTAGTTTTCCCTCTCCTGATACCCAAATATCGTCTGCTCTCTGTGCACACTGCATTTTCTGCCAGGAACGTTTTTCTTCCTTACCAACGTGGCTTTGTAGTGTCTTTAATTCGTCTAAAGTATCAACCACTCGTAATGCTAGACTTAAGGCTGTGTCATTCTCAGGTTGTGGTAACAGTTCCCACTGCTCTTTAAAAGATATACGGTTCAATGCACAAAATCTGGCAACTTGGTCTGCATAACCATTCCCCATTGACACAAAATCTTGTGATCTGGTGTGAGCACTGCACTTCACCACAGCAATTTCGAGAGGCAACTGAATCGCATGTAACAAATCTCTTATCTGTTCTCCATTTTTCACTGGTGAACCAGAGGATGTCATGAACCCTCTTTGTGACCAGAGTTGACCAAAATCATGTAGAATTCCAAATCCGTATCTGCTGTCTGTATAGATTGTGACTTTCAGATTTACAGCAGCATGGCAGGCTTTTGTGAGAGCTATCAATTCTGCCACTTGTGCAGAAAATACTTTCTCGAGCCAGGAGGCCTCGACTATACCGGATATGGTACATACTGCATAACCAGCTCTCAAGGTTCCTGATGAATCTCTTAGACAGGACCCATCAACGAACATAATGTAATCGTTTTCCTTTAACTGGGTATGTTTTATATCTGAGCGAGGTTTGGTACTGAGCTCAGTTACCTCCAGACAATCATGCTCAAACTCTTCCCCATCCTTTATTTCTGTATTTTCAATGGGAAGTAGAGTTGCCGGGTTCAGTACAGTGCACCTTTTCAATGTGACATTTGGTGACCCCAGAATAATTGTCTCATATTTGGTAAGTCAGGCATTTGTCATGTGTTGTGTCTTAGTTCGTGTCAGCAGAATTTCAACAGAATGTGGAACCAATACTGTCAAGGGGTATCCCATGACTATGCCTTCACATTGTGAAAGGCTTTGACCAACTGCTGCGACTGCTCGCAAACAACCCGGTAAGGCTGCTGCGACAGGGTCCAAAGTAGCTGAAAAATATGCTACAGGGCGATTTGTATCTCCATGGACCTGTGTTAAAACAGACAAAGAACAAGCATCACGTTCATGACAGAACAACAAAAATGGTTTCTCATAATCAGGCATTCCTAATGCTGGAGCCCTGCACATGCATTCTTTCAGCTCTAGAAATGACTCAAGCTCTTCTTTTGTCAATGTGATTGTGTATGGTTCATCCTTAACTTCCTTTCCTGTCAGTTTTGTTAATGGTTTTGAAATGATCGAGAAGTTGGGTATCCACTGGCGACAGTAGCCCACCATTCCCAAGAACATTCTGACATCTCTCTTTGTTGTTGGCGGATTCATTTGTAAAACAACTGTTATTCTCTCTTTTGATATTCTTCGAGACCCTTTTTCAATCAGATGCCCCAAATATTTTATTTCTTTTTGGCAGTACTGCAGCTTTTTAGGTGACACCTTATGTCAGTTTTTCCCTAAATGATTCAATAAGGCAATGGTATCATATTTGCAGCTGTCTTTGGTTTTGGATGCAATCAACAAATCATCAATGTACTGCACAAGAGTCGAATTATAAGGTAGCACAAGAGGTTCCAAATCCTTCTTCAATATCTGATTGAAGATGGATGGTGACTCAGAAAACCCCTGAGGAATTCTGCACCAACTGTATACCTTATCCAGGAATTTGAAACTGAACAAAAACTGGCTGTCTTCGTGAAGTGGAATCGAGAAAAACGCTTGTGATAGGTCTACTACGGTAAACCACTCAGCATCACAAGGAACCTGGTACATTATTACTGCTGGGTTGGGAACCACAGGGCAGCATTTTATCACGATTTCGTTTATTTTTCTCAAATCCTGCACAATTCGAACTTTCCCACAGGGCTTCCTCAAACCCATAAATGGAGAGTTACACGGACTGCTCAGGACCTCTTTCAAAACTCCCTGTCTGAGAAAATCTGCAATTATCTGTGTTACTTCAATAAGGACATCCTGAGTCATGTGATATTGTGACACTTGTGGGAACACTGCGTTCGGCTTTATCTGCACCTTGACTGGTTTCACTCCCTTTATTAATCCAACCTCCTTTCCAGTCAAATCCCACACCTTCTCTATCACTGATCCTTGCAGATCAGCAGGTAGATCGATCAAGGTGAACACTGGGAAAAGGGTAATTAGAGGGTAATCTTCATTCATCTCTCCTCCTTCTTCCATGAGTTGACCCTCATCTGCCTCATCATCACTGTTTGTCTGAACCTCTATTCCACCATTGGAACAGGTAATTGAACATTTGGTTTTGCACAATAAGTCTCTTCCTAACAAGGATACTGGACTTGAATCGCATACAACAAATCTATGCAGGCCCTGGAAATTTCCAATTTCAACCTGCACTGGGTCAGTGATTGGATTAGTCAGGTACTGATTAGCCACACCAACCACTCGTATGGTGCGCCCTGAGAGAGGTAATCTTGGTACCTCTGCACTGCGAACAGTAGAGCGTGTAGCTGCTCCTGTATCGACTAAAAATGAGACTTTGTAGCCCATTACTTTTCCCTCCACATATGGGCCTCTCTGGTCTACCTCTAAGGATGCGGCGAGTCTGCACTCTTCACTGTCTGAGCTATCATCTGACCAGTCCTCATTCATCTCATTTTCACCTCGTAATGGGAATTGTTGTACAGTGTTGTTTTGATTTGTTACTTGACCTGTGACCTGTTGAGGAAGCATCACCTGTTGCTGTCCCATCGGAGCTAGGGGTAACTGCATTTGCTGTCTAGGCACCATAGGGATCTGCTGTTGCATTGGTTGTACTGACACTGTTTGGAAACGCGGCATTTGCATTTGCTGCATAGGTTGCACCCCTGACATTTGCACCAAATTATTTTGATAGTTCTGATTCGGGTGTCTCATTCTTGAACCTCGTGAATTTTGCAATGTACCAGCATTGATACTCTGCTGAACTGTACCATCCTGTATTATATTTGGACAATCCTGTTTCCAATGTCCCACGCCCCCGCACGCATGGCATGGTGACATCTTTTTCACTCCTTGACCATCACGTTGAACAACAACATTATTCATGTCCGAACCACGGTTCACAAACCCTCGACCTCTACCTCTTGGCTGTGCCTGAAACACACCATTCAATTGTGGTTGTTGCTGTATCATTTGCTGAACACCATTTCCCTGTATTCCAGCCTGTGCAGCCCTTATCTGCATCACCATCACCTTCTCCTTCAACTTTTTCTGCTTTAACTCAATTTCGTCACTACAGTATTTCGCGTACTGTAATACTTCATCAATCGGTTTAGCTTGCCAACAAATCAAATGATTTTTAATCATTTGGCTGACCTCTGGTCTCAGCCCTTCGACAAATCTGAACACAAGATGATTCATGTCCTTCGGTTCAATTGTGTCAGTACCACTGTAATGTTTGAATGCCTTCAACAATCTTTCATAATATGCATGTATTGACTCTTTAACCTCTTGAGAGGTCCGGTCGATTTTCTGCCAATCAGTCACCTTCGGCGACACCTTTTGTTTCAAAAACTCAATTACTTTATGATAATATTTCATCACCTCTTCAGAAGGCGCTCCAGTCACTTTATCCCTTGCTGGTTCCTTTGTGGGGCAATCTACCCCTCTCTTACACTCAAGCCACAAGTCTGGCGGAACAATAATCTCAAACAAGGTATTTAAGTCTTCCCAGAGACACTTCGCAAGCTTCACGAATCTATCTGTCTGTTGGTACCACTCGATCGGTTTTTCTCTTAACCTGGGATAATCATTCGTAAAGGACAAAATGTCTCCCCTGGACCAAGGCACATGCACCAAAACACCACCAGCTGTTTCTCTCATAGGTAGGATTTTCACTGTCTCTAGGTTTGGTGTGACTGTTGTTTCATTAGATACTGGACTATCTCTTTTCCCCTTATCTCTTTTCTTCATCCATCGGCCTTCCCATTTCTCTAGTGCTCCCCAAATTTGTGCGCTTTGCAGCAGCTCTTTCAAATGTGTCTTCATGCCTGCAGATCTCATGTGCTCAAAATCTTTTGAGTCAAAATCTAATCTGTAACTCCGTTTCAAATGTTTCGTGTTTCCAATGTCGATATTGTATTTGTCTGCCAAATTCGTTAATTTCTGGTGTACTTTGCCTACCTCTTTGGTGATTTTAGGGCATAAGTACCTTAATTCTGTCTCAGTGTAAGACTCCAACCTATTTACTCCCATTGTTCCATCCACCAATTCAGCAGCTTCTGCTCCTAGTCGTACTTGATTTAGGTATTCATCGCGTTTCTCTTTCTCAGGTTCGATTGCAGTTGCTGTAGCCTTTTGTGATGTGCAAGTTTTCTCTAACCACTCATTTAACTGTTGTACTGTAAAACCCTGCAGTGAAATGTTCCCTGCATGTATCATTGGAGTATATGAGGTATTTGTAATCATAGTTTGGGGAGTCAGGACTCCTAATCCTGCTTGTCGCATTGCCTCAAGAGGTGCCCCTATTGGACTAAGGTCCATTAAGGGTCTTGATTGTTCACAAGCCTGTCCTCTCTGTGCCATTATTTGTGGGGTTATAATAGGCCCTCCTCTTATCATTTCATGAGTTATGACTCCCTGTTCACACATCCTTGTTTTCTCCTGTGCATACAACGGCACCGGGAGACCAACTGTAATGGGTAGTGATATAGCGGCAGGTGTCTGGCCTGCTCCCAAGCTTCTTGGAGCTTCAACACCATAGGTCTGATCTAATAATCCTGGTGCAGGTTCTTTTAAAGGACCCGCTACTGGGTTATACCCAGGTATCAGTCTTGGCGGTTGTGACACTAACTGCGGAGTTGACTCAATCTGCATTAACCTTGGCTTCGTATATATCAGGTCTGGCTGCACCATCAAGTTCGTAGTAGTCTCAAGCACTGGAACATCGGGATAAATTCTTTTTATCTGTGGTGGAGGCTGTAACTGTATCGGCGGGTCTGGAGCAGTGGGCACACTGACACCATTCTGTATCAAAGCTGTATTGCTAGTCTGCACTGTATCAGTAACACCCTTTTCTTTCGTCTGGTTCCCAGGATCCAAGCTAGTACTTGGAGCACGGTCGTTCACCGCGTATGGTGGCGGACGATCATGTAACAATCTAACCATAAACGCCTCATCATCTGAGTCGTCCTCTTCTTCCCAAGATCTTTTATTCTCTTTGTTTTTGCCTGGTTCTTTGTCAGTTTTGCAAGAAGCTTTCTTTCCCTGTATTTCCTCTCCCTGGGTTATTGCCGGAAACAGCTTCAACCCATCCACTATTCCTCGTCTCCACATTTTGTTCTCATTGTCCCATCTAGCCTCTGCATAGGATTTTTCTGCTCTTGTCAATCTCCTGTGAAATCTTTCTTGTCTATGTTTAAGAGCCATCAGGTCCCAAATTGCCAAAGCCTCATATTGTGCTGGTCGAGGAGGTGGTTTCTGCGTACTTAACATCCACCTCAGATTTTCTAACACCTTTTGATTAAAAGTTCCATGTTCGGGAAACGCTAGACACCCTTCTTTCTCTGTTAGTTTACACCATTGTTTTATCCATAAACACGGTGCGACACCCTTTTCCTCCATAACCGTGTAAGCTGGTGTACCCTCAGGTGGTGTAGGTTCCCCATCAGTTGCAACGATATATACATCTCCTTTCAAAGCGCTTTTGAATGCCTTAACAAAATTCATTTTATTTTATTTTTACTCAGAAAAACGGCTTAGTTCCCAGGACACTCTTCACCTACCCTTTGCTCAACCTATTGCCTCTCACGGACGGCAGCCAATCCGTGCGCGACCCCTCTCGACATCTGACCTATCCCATCGCTGCACCACTGACGTCACACTCACACACTGCAGCTGACAAAGTCTTGCGGCTTGTCCTCACCTTACTAACTCCTTACAACTCATACAAACTAATGCAAATTATTGCTAGCACTTAAATCACAACACTAATCTGCCGGTTTACTACAGGAAGGGTAACACATTCGCGTCAGAACTTTACAGAGATTTCACTTGAAGCCTCGGCCGCTACTCTCTCCTTCTCAGTTCCCTCATACGCAAGCAGAATTCGACCTGCAAATCCTACTCTCGACTTGTCAATGACTCCTTCTAGTGCACTTTAGAACTTGTCAAATCTCCATCGAAGGTTACACGCATGCATCATAACTCGAAACTCGACCTGTCAACCACGCCCGATTGATCTATTAAACCACACAGATTACAACATAAACCATTTTAACATCATACTCCGGAGTCTTAGACCTCAATAGGCCCGTATACAACAACCAACCACGTGGATAATTTTGAGCAACAAGCGCTGCATTCACATGAAGTACGCCGACTTCCCTACTCTCATGCTGTGGAGTACGCCCACTGCTTCTAAACAACACTTAATTTGGCCTAATCATACTCAAATATTCACAATCACCTGCAAAAGTGCATAAGATTTAATAAGCGCAAAAGACCCTAACTACACATACTATGGCGCCGAGAACATTCCCAACTCATTTAGGCAGGCTCCGAGATCCCGGGAAAGCCCATTGCAGATCTAGCAACTCATCATCTTTCCAATTTGCATTATCACAAGAAAACAATTGAACAGTGAAAACTCCGTCCTAGGGCCCTCAAGGGCCAAACCGTCCTCTGCTACCAGAACTGTTAACGCGTCCGTCTATGTCAATTTATACACATCAGGACTCATTTTAGGCCAATGAATCTTTGAGCCCAGTGGTGAGACACCGTAGGACGAGATAACTGATCAAAATATCAATCAATATGTCAATAACATTGTCAACATTTAACACCAAAATATATCTTACTTTAGACATTAATAAACATTTGGCGCAACCATGACCTTTCAGTCATGAATAACCACACCTTAATGAAGTTTATAAGTTTTATTCCCTATTGATTACAATCTAGTAGCAAAGGCATTAATCTCAAAGTCAATAAGCATATAAGCACGATTACAAGATGACAACCACAATAAGTTTCAATAATGCAAAGATCAGTAGCATAGACAATCAGATAGAAATAAGCAGATTATAACACATCGAACTTTCTAAGATACTAGTTCAGCATAGCACCATGTCAGTCACGTCAGTTTGTCAGTCAGAATGAATACCTCGTCTAACCTCTAATTAGCATTAGCATGTTGGGCGTCATGCAAAACAATTTTGAACACCAATTTGGAAAACATCTAACTACGGTCTCTAATAAAAACATACAGCAGTTGGTACCTAGAAAGAAAGGCAAATGAGTTTTCATTAGCAATTTTATAATTACCCTCCTCTGATTAAGTCAGCATTCAGGATCAGTCTTCGTCTTCAGGACATCAGTCAGATCGCCATCAGTCTATCTAAGTTAGAGGCAAGACACTCTCCTCGTAAAGAGAAGAGTGTAAGGGACAGTAATATGGGCAAGGATGGTTTGTCTAAACCTCGAGTCACAAAATAGTGTGACAGAGTTTCGGGATGCAATCAATATCATTCCCTACCTAATGATGATTATTTCCTGTGTCATGGGTTTTTATCCCTTTCTAGTAATTCATTCCCCCAAAATTCTATTGGTTAGTCAATACACCCCATCATTGTTAACCTATCAAATTATACATTAAGTAATGCATTTGTCATCTCTCGATATTGTTTGGTCTTCTTATTGGTCTTCATAATTGGCTTTCCGTAGGTGGCATATCCGGGGTTACTTCATCATCTTGGCACACGTCTCAGGTTAAAAGTTCTCTTTCCCTCGTCCCATTGTCCTTGGAAGTATCTACAAATGTTTCGAAGCACATCATTTTATACTAAAAGATGCTAGCAGGCGGATGGGAAAATGTCCCCATGTTTCAAACTAATACAGAAAGAACAATAGCTGGGTCATGGTCGTTTGCAAGTCCGCACACTGAAGAGACAGGAAAAATACGCTTTTAATATGAGAGCTACACAGCTTCTGCTTGGCTCATGCTAACTTAAGATATACGAGTTCTAATGAATCCAGTTCTATACGTTTTAATGTACTCAGTTAGGCAAACTATAAACGATTATTTCTTACAGTTGACATTAGTTTATACATATTAACGATTCTCCATATTTGTGAATACGCTTTAATGAATGTTTTATTTAGTACAGCATTGTTAGACATAAGCATTTCACGTCTATAATATGTAATATTAAATACGCTCTCTCAGTGTCATTAAACAACATTGACATATATTAAAAGGATTGACTATTCACGAGCCAGTGCTTGCCTTTTGATGAGGAAAAAAACAGAGACGGGCTCGCTCATCAAAGCATTAAGCCAAAAAAAGATTGCCTGCTTAACCACCATCGGAGGTTACCTACTTTCATGGGAGGCAAGAGTTGTAGTCAGCGCAATGAGCAAATGTTCACTAGAAAGAGCAAGGTGGTCACGAAAATTGACAATACAGATCAACATTTTTTCTTAAAATTCAATTGCAAAAATGTGAAATACACAGTTACTTGTCCATGCGAAAAAAACTAAATTGGAATTATCACACAATGTCAAAATACATATAACACAACATAAGTCTGCATATTAGTTGTTAACACTGAATGTGTCACTTGTTTGCCTTTACAGATAAACAGGACTTAGACCAAAGGATATGAAATGGACGGTTATAGCAAACATCAATGAAGACAGCAGAAGGAGTGGCTGTGATAATGAAAAAAAGTTGTAAAATATGGAAAAACTTTTTATACGAAGGGTGGATACTATGACAAACTACCTCAATGCCTTAGATGAACTATGTGAACTGCTGAGTTAGTGCACAGGCACTTATAAATCAGGGAAAATTATTGGTACACTCTAAACGTAGGAACACATGCATTATAAGGAGTTTTATATGAAAGCACTCCAGGACTCCCTAACTCTTCAGAGAGGCTCCCATTCAGCCCAAGGCCAATGAACATGTGTGTTGTGGGAAACTCTGGGGCCCCGCTTCACATCCTGGAGAGGGCCCCATTGTTTTGTGTTACGACACTGACTCATTGAGTAGTTATGTTGTGAACTCACCTATCAAGCTGCTATCTATGAAAACACATAAGTAAAACATCCTTTGCTACCAAGTTGAATATACATATGTGTGGGTTAACTCCAAAGAAGCAGTCACAGTTAAGTGTACAGTATATGTGTAGATCAATATATGACTCTACATGTATGCTTAAATTAATGAGCCTAATCAGCCAGCAAATGCCACATGACGACTCAAGAAGATTGATATCTGTTCTACGCATAATATAATTAGTTTTTATGTTTTTGTTAAGAAGTTTTTGATTACCTAAGAAGCAAAATGTACAGAGTATACACCCATTTTTCTGCTGACAAACATGATACTGATTGCATGCTCTTAGAATTTATTAAGTGTTATCCAGAATTTATTAAGTGTTATGCACGACCTTTGTAATTGAATGCAATCTCATCAGCTTCCCCAATTAATTTACGTAATTACACTACCATCTTTAATTTTGCTTTTATGCAATGCTCAGTAAAATCAGGTGAAGATCCTGAACATTTCACTACACTTTTAGACTCTTCGAATAAAACCTAATAAAATAATGGAGTGGAAAACGCCCTGGTATTTCCCTTTTATAATACTGGTCTGTAAAAATCAACATTGTGAAACCCAAGCATTTAACATAAGACTAACATGCGATTACCAAATCATGTTCTAGAAATGAATGGATCAAGAAATGTTCAGAGACATTCGAAAAAGGAGACCTTGCTTACCCAGAACACTTGCGTACTATGACATGACCATGTGTGTGAGCTGCAATTACCTCATGACTTACTATGAAGATTACAAACACCCACCTAAAGCACTGAGGCAGACCAACTAATACAATGGAACTGGCAGAGTTTCATCAATGGTTTCCTTTATTAACTCACCTCCTCCTGTGAGCAACTTTTCCTAGATACCACCACATCCTTCTTCAGAGCCCCTGTATGAAACAACAACCTACGTCCGCTGCCCATTATAAGGGCTCTACTGTGGCCTTGAATTCTATGAACACAATATACAAATATAAAACCCTCTCAAATTGAGTTTGTCGGACCCCTTCTTCATTCCTTTAAAAAATATGACCTCAACTTACTCAATGGATGCTAAACAAAAGACTGAAATACTAACATTTAGAGACCTCAAACCCATCGACATCAAGAATTCGCAGAGCCAACAAATCCAGCACTGATATCTACTGGTCAGATGCGAGAGAGAAAACAGGGAAGCACCACAAGAGCTCAAGAAAAAGCTCTTCTGGGCAGCAGAGCACTCAGCCCCAGTGACAACACTCAGAGCATCACACCCTCTGTGGCCACCATGCTGGAGCAGAGGAAATTCATTTTGCTCTTTGTCAACCATAGGGCCAGCTTGGAAGGGGTATAGAGGACCCAGGCACCACCACATACATCCTCCTTTTTTAGGGGCTGGGAGTTTGATGAGGGAGATGCATGTGCCCTCTTACATTTCAGGCCAGTCCCTCTCCGTTGAAAGGCACATTGGCAGTTCGCACAATAACAACACACTCCAATTTCTTATTTAGCAAAAAAGGCCATTTTATTAGGACAGGTTTGTAGAATCAATTCATTATAATACATAGTGCATTGTTAAAAAAACCTGACTCCCTAATACATTAGATGCTAACCATTCCCCCCTGCTAAAACTCCCAACTTGACAAACATTTAATTAACAAATACCCTCCATGCTATTCCCCCTCTTTCCTTTCTTCCTCCACTCACCAACATTTCCTTGCATTTCACAATCTCTCTCGATCACTCTACAGTAAGCATCCCCAAGTGAACTTACCTGTTGTGGCTCAAAGCCCCAGATATTCCTCTTCCTCTTCCCTGTGATCTCCCCCCCTGGGTATGGATACTCCCACTCCAGACTCTCCACCCCCAAAATACCACCTAGGCTTGAAAAGCTACATCTATCTTACTGTGGCAATGACTGTTTTATTGCCAAGATATCCCAGTAGCCTTTATAAATTCCATGTTGTATGTACCTATTAACCATCTTGGAGGGGGTGAGTGGGTCTCATTTTCCTGTCTGCCACCTGGTACTATTCCCTCAGTCGCCATCCTGCCTAAAACCCAACCTTTATACTTACTTGCCTAAACCCCCCTTCCTTCTCTCCACCTAACTTGTTTCTTGGCCTGTGCCACTAGTGCAAAGTCACCCAGGGGGAGACTACCAGACGCTTCGCTCCCCCTGGGTCCTTACACTGAAGTTGCTGGTCCATCTCTTAATGCTACCCTGTCCCCAGTAATCTGTGAATTCATATCCTCACTGAAGACAGACTTTTTTGGCCTAATTAGATGCAATAGGTCAACACTGAGCAAGCTTTAACATCTTCTCAAGCTACCAACAATGCAATTTAAAAGGCAACTTGCCCCACTGCAGTTTTGCTGCAGAGAGTGCTCCCAGTCCACTGACTACATGGAGCTACTTGACAACCATAACTGTATCGCATCAAACTCAAAGATTGCATTTAACAAATAAGATCGACCTGTCAATCATTATGTACCACCAATACGATTGTATGTTTTGTTAGCATGTCATTTTAAAAGAAACCAAGGAGACAGCTCTGAAGTTGCCCATGTCAGACATAAATAGCTCGTTTATTTGTTTTTACTTTTTGTTTTAGAAGTCTTATGCTTGTAGCATTTCCATTATAAACTCAGGACTACAAGTACCAGAATGCTATGCTACAATCGGAAATGGGTGGGATATTGAGGCCTGGCATGAGACAGCTTAAGCGCTGTTATACGTAGATATGGAATCTAAGACCCATATTTACAAGCAGCCTGTGCTGCAGTGCCGCACCAGCGGCTCAGGAGACTGACCGATATCTACAAGGTCATGCAAAGCCACTCTGTGTGGCCTTTTATTGCCTTGCAAATATGGTGTAAGGCAACACAGCGCAAGTTGCCTTACTTTGCATCAGGGAAGGAATTCCATGGAGGTTGCATAGGTGTTCCCACGCAACATCCATGGATTTTGACGCATTCCCAGATTTACAAGGTTTTGTAAACCTGGGAATGCATCAAAAGCCTATGCCACCCAAGGAGTGGTGTAAGAGTAACGCAACAGGGAGAAATATCTTTATTTCTCCTTGTTTTTTACTCTTTCTATGCGTGCTGCATTCTGTAGCACATTTATGAGGAGGAAACGCTTCCACTGATTGTTTATGCTCAGGAAGGTTTCCCTTCCTGCACAAAATCTATCACCCCCACAACACAGGCGCCCTTGCACAATGGTGCAAGAGTGCATGGCAGCAATTTGTGGACTAGATACAGCGCATTATTGCCCTTTCCCTTGTAAATATGGCCCTAAGGTCTGCATTTGCTTTAAGACGTTTTTCGCCCCGAAACGCTTTAATACTCTGGCGAACAGATAAAGTGCCGTATTTTTTTTTTACGCAGAGGACGTTTATCTGCTCCTTACTAGAGAATCCTGCTCCAGCGGGCACGAGATGACGCCATGAACCCGCCTGAGGTAAGCGCATCTTGGAGTCTTGAGCCAGACTTGCCGACTTCCGCAAACTCCTCACGAAGGGTCACCCGGGTAATCTCTTATTAACTGGATCAGCCTGAGCAATGTTCTATTGAACTTGCAGGAGCCGTCCATTAAAGCCTAACAGGACAGATTATTTCTAACAAGCAAAAGAACCGCCTCCATCTCACGCACGGCGCGTTTCATTTACTCCATGACAAGCCCATAATGTCTGTGCCAAACTCAATCAGTCTGCGCCGCGGTAAGAGAGCTCGCATAAGCCATTAAACGCCCTCACAGCCCCGTATTTCCCTGAAAGTCTATAAACTAGCACACAATAACTATTGTTTCAATAGGGTGCACCGCTATACATTGGTTAATGCCAGAAGCAAAGTGCCACTTTTAAAAGCTTGTGTGGTGGGGAGTGGGGCGCAGTGCTTTTAGCATTGGGCGGTCAAGTATCTTGAAATACAATTAGAAACAAAAGATAAATCGTGTTCATTAGCTCCGATTTCTTCTTGCAGAGGCCATGCGTTGTCCCTAATTAAACTGTGTTTCTCCATTGATTGCCTCGAATGACTTGTGCAGCCTCCGGAAGCCGGTTCTCGTTTCTAGATAATAAAACACCAATTGGAAAATGCACCCTTCAAAAATCACACTACTCACTCTTCTCTGCCGCGATCTCTCTTTCTTTGTTTCTCTTATAACCGTTTCACCGTTTCAAAACTGAAAAATGCATTGTTTATGCTATTAGCCGTTTCTGTTGCATATTGAGAACACACGTTTTTCCATGCTGTTCATGGATATTTTATACAGTCCTGATTTTATGCGTTACAGTCTATTGCTTGTAATTTTGCTTTACACTAAAAAGGCAAGACTGAAAATCCACGAATGCGAGATAAACTCAAACGGCCTGGAAGCAAGATGCCTACTGTCAATGTTGCAAGACAACAAGAGCATAGGTTAAATTTCATCCTCATTCTTACTCATGAATGAAGCTCACAATTTTTCACGAATAGTTAATTTAGGTAATTTTTAAACCGCGCGCACAAGCGCTTTGACCTGTTCTAAATATTATGGGCTTTTAACCACGCCCATCACTTTCATCCGTTAATGGGCTTGCCTCTCAAAAATCACTTGATGTAATTGGCAAATGCTTTATGTTTGTCCCGCCTTGACGCTGGTTTTGTCATGCCTTGCTGACTGCCCCTGTTACATGGATTATTGTACCGATATACTGCAGCGTGGGCGAACTAATTTTTTCTTTTGTCTCTCCCCTTCCTGTTGCATGGCGGACATGGCACTCACAGCGCGAACAGGCACAACAGCGTGAACTTGATCGGTGGTAACGGAGCACTGGTCACATTGTTCAGTTACCTAATCAGAGTAATTTCCTGTGGCTCTCCCCTTAAAACACTTAAAATTGATATATACTTCACGTAAAACAGAAATCCTCAAAGCGAAAGCAGCAGAAGAGCATATACTACAACATTCACTGCACTAAGGGAAACTCGCCCCATAATGCTTTGCGGGGCATTACTTTTACAAAACAGTTTTGCTCATATCTCAGCCTGTGGTGGCCCTAGGACAATGGGACCACCACCAAAACGTTCACAACAACGCACTCATTCTATCTAGGTCATCTCTGGGTCCCCACACTAAGTTAGTGGGGACCTCAAAATAATAACTATTCCAACCATCAGTATCTTTTTAAGCGCTGTTCTGGCTGGATTATTTGTTTTACAGCTGGGAATAACTTGTCTTTTAAGGGCCTTGAATTATAATATTAGTGCTATAGGCCTGCTACCTTTGAAAATGTGTAATGCAGTATGTTCTCTAGCAGCTAAATATATGGTTATGCTGTCTTACTTATGGCCATCCTCTAAAGGCTAAATATATGGTTAAACTGTCTGATTTATGGCTGTTTTCTTTTTGTGTCATTATACTCTCTAGGAGCTAACTATATAGTTATATGACCATGTTTTTTGCAAATACTATTTTCAATGTGGTGTTCTCTAGGGGATGTTCTAAGCATCACAGTCATATCAACATTCTAAAAGATTTGTGGCATGGAAACTTGCCCCATAATGCTTTTCAGGGCATTAATTTTACAAAACATTTTTGCTCATAACTCAGCATGTGGTGGTTCTAGGACAATGGGGCCACCCTCAAAACATTCACCACAACATGATCTTTCTGTTTACATCATCTCTGGGTCCCCACACTAGGATAGTGGGGACCCTAAAATAATAACCCCACCCACTATTCAGTGTCTTTTAAGCATTTGCGTGGCTAGAACTTTTGTTTTACAGCTTGGGGGAAGTTTTGTTTTAAGGGCTGTGCTTGTAAAATCATTGCAGTTGGTCGGCTAGTCATAAAACCACTCTCTAGGGCCTAAGTATAGGGTTATACTTCATTACTTTCTCCTGTTTTGTTATGTAATTATGACCTCTACTGGCTAATAATATGATTACACAACCATGTTTCTTATGCATTATATTTTTGTTATGGTGCCCTCTAGGATCTGTTTTGAGCAATACAATCTAATGCTAAAAGTTTATTTCTGATATGGTTTATATGGTAAATGTATATGTTTTAATAATCTCTCCTTATTATAATTATGGCCATGATTCAGGGCAATTTAACATCCTTACTAAACTATGACTTTTTAAACACTTTTGGTATGGTTGGGTGACTCTTAGACTTTATTTCTCCTTTGTGGCTGTCTTGTCTCTTTTTGAGGAATAGTGTTAGCCAGTCCGCAACTCTGATGGTGGGGTGTTGAAAGTGGTAATCTATTGGAAATAGCATGGCAGATTTGGATTAGGATGCTAAATGGCAACATGTTCATCTATTCCTGCAGATAAAGGAAGAAGGATAATGGAAGTGCTGTAGTTATATGCAGGGCCACTGGAATTATATGGCAGGAAAGGAGACAATTATAAGGCAGGGTTGACCAATTTATGTGGCAAGACAAGCCCAGTTATGAATGTACAATGCCAATAGCTCTAACTCAAGCAAATGTGAGACATTTTGTATTGTAAATGCTTATTTTCTTTGCATTCTGGGATTGTATGAATAAATGAATTAATTCAGTGATATTTGTAAAGCACAAATGTACACCAAGTGCAGGTATCAAGGCGCTTGTGCATAAAACACATCAAGAACACGCATTCACCAAATAACGACAAACAAAATTCAAGACCCTCACATCATACAACACTCCAGTCAACAGAGACAGGGAGCATTCAACAAGGACAATACAAGGGAGTCAAACCAAGGGGATGCAACAGGTCTCACAAACCAGATTCCTGCTCTCATAAAGCTGCCACTAAAACATCTTTAGGAAACAACCAGGTTTTTTGATTCTTCCTAAAATTGAGCAGGTTTCTCTCAGCTCTAAGCTTGATCAATAAATTGCTCCAAAGCTGGGCAGTTTTGACCCAGATGGACCTCCCGCCTGCTCTACTTTTATCACTTTTGGAATCTCAATCTGCTTGGCAATGGCAGACCTAGGTGCTCTGCTTGGACAATAAAATGTGAACATCTTTTGTAGCAGAACTGGGCCTATTCCATTTACAGCTTTATGTATTATACAAAGGGCCTTAAACTTGATCCAGTCCCTCAAAGGCAGCCAATGGAGTGTCCTCATCGCTGCTGATGCAGAATCCCTTCTTGTTAAGATCCAAGGGCATCCTAGCTGCCAGTTTTTGTATCCTGAATAATCTGTAAAAAAGGTAGGCTGGTACTCCCAACATCAGCGCCTTGCAATTATCAAATCTGGTCAGAATGATACTTTGCACTGTTAATCTGCGCGCAGATGATGATAAAAGCAAGACAATATTTCTGAGATTTCTCAGGAGACCATAGCATGTAGCCTCAATCTTATTGATATGCTTTTCTAATAACAATCTGTCACCCAATTGGACACCCATATTCTGCACTGATTGATTGTAGTTTTGTTAATCCCATCACAAAATCAGGCATTTAAATCCCAGAATACAAAGAAAAACCACAACTGGATGAGCAACTCACGGATGAACATTTGAAACTTGAGAGCTCTGTCACAGAAAACTCACAAGTTATCAAGATCCATGCGTGAGTAGCTCATCCTGCCTAGATTTTTTCTTTGCATTCTGGGAATTTTAGTCCTTTTTTAAAAATAATGGGTTACAAAATCCTAGAATGCACAGGGCTTGATAAACTACTGACTCAAGACCTGGAAAACTTGAGACTAGCTCTCACTCATTAAAGCAGTCTTACTCTTGACTAGAGTTGATGTTCCCTTTTGGCTCTGCAGTGTCCTGCTGGACACTGAAGTGTATCCAGCCACTCCCCGAGAGGTGGCCCCACACTCACCCCAAGCCCATCCAACCAACACAGGCATCATGAGTGATGTGGTGCATGAGTGATGTGAACGTGCCATTGGACAGTTTCCTGCATGATATAGTAGTGTCTGTGTCTGTTAGTGCAGCATGTGGCCCTAGGGCCCTGAACATAACACTGGCAATGAGGCGTCTGACCCCACACACTGTGCCACCTTTCTGCCAAGTGCCATGAGTGAGGAAGAAATCAGGCTCGGCACTGCTACTGCAGCCCCCTGGAATGAGGTCATGTTGTGCCTGAAAAGAAAGTGGTGAACCTTTTCCTCACCTATGAGAGGGAGGAAATAGAGACCGGTTGCCTCAAACATCCTTTGCTGCAACTGCTGCCATCCACTTGCACAGTGACTGTGGGAGGTGGGGTGGAGAAGCAAAAACAGTAATATCAGCAGGTTTCAATGATGGCCGCATACTGGCCCAAGTTGAGGCATGTACCGCTGCGGAGATTGTTCCTCACCTGAGGGGTAAGAAGCTTGCCGTATACCATCATCACCTGAAGAACATGCAGAGCTCCCTGCATCCACCCGCTATCAACAGACCTCACAGATCTGTTCCCTCCACCTCATCTGCTTGCTGTGCACCACTCAGTGCATGGAAGAGATATGGTGGCCTGGTGAGTGGCGCTCCACTATCCTTGCTATCTAAAGACAGTTGTGTATGGCACCCCCCCAACAGGGGGGAAGAGCATGGTCCAAAGTTGCTGGATCAGCAGGTCAGAAGGTGAGCCCAGCGCGGCTGAACAAATGCAGCTGAGACATGAGTGGTGAGCGCTGCCCACCTCCTAGTGGCTGCCTGCTGCCTCTGCGAGGGGCAGAAAGAACTGGTCATCTCCTATGCTGCACTGCACCCGAGCTTGAGCCACAGCGGCTCCAGCACCGAGGAATGAAAGACTGCTTGCCCAGGTCAGTTTGTGGTACCTGAGGAGACAGATCGGAGCTGACTGCGCTCAGAGGAAAAAAAAAGGGGCAGCCTGAGCGGAATGTGCCCACCAGAGGGCATTTTGCATAAACCGGCGCTGCGGCCAGAGGACTGAGAAGCCGTGTAGGGGAGGTAGCAAGCACAGTGGGCCCCCCTCCTCCTGTCGTAGAGTCAGCATCCTCACAGGCAGGGAGAGAAATGCACACTCCCCTGGTGGCCGCCTGCCATCACCACAAGGAAGAGAGAAGTCCATGTGCTTTGCAGAAGGGAAGCACTGTGCAGGCTAGTTACTGCAGTTGGGACAGGCACAAGGAGTGCCTCGCTGGGTGCTGCCACTGCTCGAGAAGGAAGGGAGATGTTCTTGCCACTGTGGCACCCTGCCCCACAGCCAGGGTCCCTTGCCCTAGCAGGTGGACAAAATAGGTGCGCCTGGGGCAAGCACACATGCTCAGTATAGGGAACTAAGCAAAACCCCAACAACAAGCAGGAAACAAGTCGATGAGACTGTGTGCTGCACCCCAGGTCCCACAGCCTGCAAAATCAATTGCCATCTTTGTAGAAAAGAGGAAAAAGGGTGCTTAAACCCAGCACAACCTGGAGGGGCGAAACCAAAGGCACTAAGGCAAGCCAACCCAGATACACAGCAACCCAGAGGACCCCAACAGGTCTTGCAGATTCGTCTGGGCAGGGGAGTGCTCCTGTAGTGCACTTTGCCAGTATTCCACTTGAGGATTCAGGAGCACAGAGACATCACTGAATGGCATCACAGCTATAATCTCAGCTGGTGGGAGGTCTGCCCCAGTGAGCAAAAAGCACAGAAACCACCTATCACCCAGTATGCAGTGTGGTAGCAAGTAGGCAGAAGGAAAAAGACTCAGATGCACACAGGTGCCCCACCTGATCACAGACAGTAACCATGGACTTAGAGGGGAGCACGACATGGACAATGCGCCACTGAAGTACCACACCACAGTACAGTCTCTACGATAGCCCTGCCTGAAGCCTAGCTCCCATGAGGGTAAGAGAGAGCCTGAAGAAGTGGAAAGGGAGAGCACTTCTGCCCTGATCTCTGTGCAACAAAGGAGCAGAAACCTCACAAGAGGACACCCTGAGCACGACGTGCAACTTACGCAGTACTACCCATGAATGAAACTGACATTGTAGACTACTATTGTGGTGCAGTACAGCCAGAGTGCCATTGGGGAGCACATAGAAAAAGTATGACTGCAAGGAAGAGCCTGTACCAGCTGGCTGCCCCAACACTGAATGGCCACCTTTGGGCCATCACTGAGAACATCACACTGAATAACTGACCCTGCCCAGCGCACGCAATCCTAGTCAGGATCAAGCACAGCAAAAGCGGGGCCACAAAATGCAAGCACTGCGCCTTTGAGCAAAGGGGAGGCGGAAGAAAGGTTCTATGCCATCCATGGAGGGGAACCCTGAGAAGATTCCTAAGAAGGGGACATGTGAAGTGTGGGTGGATGCCACACTGACCTGAAGAAAAGATGTGCAGTGCTATGAACAGGACAGGACCTGCAAGAGGTCCACAATGGGAGAAGATGTGCAGCCCTACGAACAGGACGTGACCGGTGAGAGGTCCAGGTGAAGAGAACTGGGGACACGTGGCTGTTGCCACATCGCACCTGAAGAAGAAAGGAATGCATGTGACACATGGCCTCACTCTACGTCGCAGTGAGAGAACTGAAAAAGGAAAGGAGAGAAGAGAAGAGTGTGTGACCAGACCTGACACACTGAAGAGCCTGAATCCACTTATCACCAGAGGAAGAAGAGAGCGTGGCATGATGCAGCTTTGCCAATGAGAACCGAAAAAGGAGAGGAGAGAAATGGCGTGTGACAGACCTGTCACACTGAAGAACCTGACAACCACAGGTGCTCACGAGAAATGATCAAGGGCAACAAGACCGAGGACTCGTGCCACTACAGGAGAGTGCACTGACAGACACAAGCAAGCCACTGATGTTGAGTGATGTCACTGGTGAGAGCCCAGCGGGAGAACTGAAAGTAAGCTTCCAGTGTGACTGTCAGGCCACAGTCACCGGCTATTTGATAAATGATGGCATACCTGCTAAGAACCGCACATGCCATAGGAGAATAACAGCACTAGCAACACCAAGCTGCGGGCCCCGAAGACCCTCCAGTCACCTTCACTCCCTGCAAGTCATTGCCACTTGTTGTACTGGTTGTCAAATGGCTTCAACACCATCATGCCACAACCATCTCCATAACTACCAAAGGTGCATCTCACCACTAGAGTGGAGCCCTCCACCCCGAAACCACCAAGAGATCAAGGAGGCACTCCTAGTAACGTGAGGGACCAATCATCCAGAGATCATCTGCTAGCCCTATGTGCACCTGAGTCCTGTTGGCAAGCACACATGACCATAACCCTTGTGGTTGCACAAGTGACTCAGCCGTGGCCCTGATGGCAGTCCTGCAGTGGCCCCCACATGGCCATGCAGCCCTGCACAGCCCACATAGTCCTGTGGTGACCCACTGAGAAGGCTTCAAGCAAATTACTGCACAAGGGAATCCCAGCACGAGGGATGGGCCTGAAGCTACTCCACCGATGGGTACTGGGAGGCACCAGGGCCTCAGAGAAAGGTGTCCAAACACAATTGATGCTGTCCCAGTTCTTACAAGTTTGTCCTTCATGGAAACAAGACATCCCAAAAGAAAGCTCTGCAGCAGACTTCACTGATGCTCCTGATGCACCCCAGTTAGAACTTTTGACACCAACCATGCTATCGCAAGAGCAAGCGGGACAAACCAGCATGTGATGGTTGGACGTATCCTAACAAAAATGCCATTGAATGATCCAGATGGCATTCACACCTGAGTTCATGCCCAGAATCATCTATTTAAATTATGAATGCGACCAGTGATGTCCGGGTGCTCCCAGCTGCACCTGCCCACTTCTCTACTGTTGTCCTGCGGACTACCGATGGAGACTGAGACACTCAGTGGTGTCTAGCTTGTTTTATTTATTCCCTCAGGTTGGACAAATTTTAGTTTTTTGTTAAAGTCTGGGAGGGATGTAGTTTCCTGCTGCGTACATAGCTGTGTCCACCCACTCCCCGAGGACTGGTCTCACACCCCACACCCATCCAACACAGGCATCACGAGTGATGGGCGCCTTCTTATGAAAGGGGCCTGGAGCACATTTCTTTGGCCTATTCTCTACACACTATACCAGTGTCTATGTCATCGGTTATTGCAGCATGTGGGCCTCCGGCCTTGAATATAACAGGCTCCAACAGAGTGTCACACCAGGGATTCAGCTTTGTTAAATCATTAACAGTCAGTCCAAAATCCTTTTTGACTTTGAGATCAAACAACAAACAAGCACTGAGCTACATAGAGGTTACGTAAATAAGAGCTATCCTAACTCTCAGAGATTAAATGGAGTAAAAAAACATTTAATATGTCAAGTAAGGTAAGGTGATTTTACCGTTGCTCTTCCATTCGTAAACGTATGAGGAAACTAACTTAAATCCAAAACATCTATAATTTGTTATGTCATTATGTGTTCCCAGTTGCTCAAACCTCTTTCAGCTCTCTTCCTTTCTCGAGAAGAAGAGATAATCTGATTTGCTCATAAGGATACATTTGCCCTTCATAAAGAATATTGCTGCTCAGCATGGCTTCAGTGGCAATGCATAAACAATTCTAGGATCTCTAGGCCTTATTCAAATATGAATCCTCCCACAAAGTCTGCAAGTAACAATCACCTGGACCTAGACTTTATTGTACTTTGTTGAAGTTGCTTTTATATAATGCTTTGCACACCTGACAAGGTGTTATGTTGGTGAAGATGATTGAATCTATTTCCACATTATGCAAAGCCTACCCTTTATGTTCAGAACCATGGAAAATGTGATTACTTAATGTAGACTGTGAGAATTCCTTGCAATGACTTTGTTTTGCTCTCTACTAGCGTTGTGACAGGAGCCACAAAACCTGAAGAGGTGTTATAATACTTTTTGATGTTATGGGTACCTTCTGAAAATATATAGATAGGAAATCCCAAAGGGCTGAGCTTTGAGGCATGTTACATTGGATTCCTCTTTGTGAAGATGAACATTCATCAATGGATTCTGTCCCAAGCCACTTGGGAAGGAAAAGATCCGTTGAATTGCGAATCCCTATAATCCCCCAGCCATCTTCAGCATTTCTAGGATGATGTTGTAGTCCATTCATTTTCTACAGGATATAGAAGGTGTTACTCCATACCAAAGGCAGACAAATGATGGTACAATACAGAATATAACATGCGGCAGACGGTTAATATGCATGCAAGTATAGTTATCCCAATCTATACAAATCAAAAACACTTTATGCAACCCTGCCTCTCTTCAACAAGGGATCCCACCCACAAGTCTCAATTATCTCATCAATCCTCTTTAATCTATATATGGAACCTTTGTGGGCCTTGCTAGATAACACTAATATCTCCTATCACTTCTATGCTGACAATACTCAGTTGCATTTAAAAGTACCATCTCCAAGTGACCGTGAACGCCTTGTACTAATCCTACAAAAATCCAGTCATGGATGACACATCACTGCCTTCAATTGAACCCTTCAAAAATGGAATGCCTACTGAGCTCTCTCCCTGGCAGCTCGATGCAATTTACAAATCCGATTAAATGCCCTTCAACACCATTATGTCCTTCACTGACAACCTTCCTTCATCAAGTGCAAAATCCTGGGTGTTGTTTTGCATGCAACCCCACACAAACATGATGGACACAGCAGTTGGGTCAGTAAACGTCTTTATTCTTGTAGGTACATGTGTATGGTCACCACGGAGCCCAGTTCTACTGTACAGCACTCAGTTTCCCTTGTCTTCGACTGCCCATTCTTGCTACCTCCCAGTCCACTTCCTGCCCCCTTGTGTCCTCTTTTAAATCATTGAGCAGTAATATCCTAAACAATGGCCATGGCTCTTGACCACTGGTATGGTAGTTTAATGCTAATTACATGAAAAAAATACATTAAAAAAACATTCAGAACAGTTATAGCAATTACACCTTTAGAGTGCATACGGACAGCAGGAAAGTGCATTGTACATGCACTTGGTAACACATCCCTTCACATTCAACCCGAATTCAAACTACAATCAGTCTAGTTGATCAAGGCCAAGTAGTCTTAAAGCCAGATGTGGAAGAGATGTAAAAATGCTTAGTGAAAGAGCTGCCGCAATAATAAAGTGCAAATGTACGTAATAACAATTTCAAGCTCCCAATATATATATATATTGGAAGAGATGTAAAAAGTGCTTAGTGAAAGAGCTGCCGGAATAATAAAGTGCAAATGTACGTTATCACAATTTCAGGCTGCCTTAATACAAATATATATATATATATATATATATATATATATATATATATATATATATATATATATATATATATCCAAACAGACAAATATACATTTCTACCTCTGCCATAATGTGTTGCTGGGCATAGAGCGCTTTGCTTGTTCTTACTATTCAGACACCTAACACATTCATCTCAAACATCTACAAAACACTTTAAGGCTTTGATTCGTCACGCATATTCTTCTTGGAAAGTAGAGGTTTTCTCGAGCTTGTCAAGCCAACATTGCAAGCCAGGTATTGTCTAGGTTCGCCAATTTTGTCAAGTAAGGGATCGAGCTACCAATACAACGGCATAGAGAAAATATTGTAGATGTAGCCTAAACATTCAAGTAGCAGGGGACACCCCAAATAAAATCAATAAAGCCTCGGGTCGGATCGTGGCTTGTACACAATCGCTAAGAGCTGAACAGACATCCGGCCAAAAGCAGGTCAATTTAGTGCAGGGATAAAAAAATGTGCAGCCAATCCCCTTTTTCATCCTGCCTGCATGCGAAACACTGATTCAAATTATTAGGGAACATTTCATGAATTGCAGATGGGGTATAATAAGCCAGCCACCTTAAGAGGAAGCCCATTCTTTTGAAATTCGCAGCTCTAAAAGACTTATATCTAAGCCTAGAAGTAATGCCCGCGTTCATCAGTGGACATCCGACACCCAACTCGCTCGCAAGTTTAAGTTTATGTAAACAGGCGTTACTAAAGGGTGATCCCGACCATTTCCTTAGCGCCCCCCATTATTGCCAATCCCCATTAGCCTTGTACTGGCCAAAAATTTAAAAAGGGTCTGGCTGGTTCCGTTCATCTCCAAACAATTGTTTTGTAAAAAACCCTGAAACCTGCAAGAAACTATGCCAGAAGCGCTGGTGACCTGACCTTAAACGATTTTGCATTTGCTGACAGGTTATCAGTCGATTACCAATAAAGAAGTCCTCAAGCCTTACATATCCATATGGCCAGGTATCGCCGAGGCCTCCTACCACCAAACACCACTCTCACCCCCGTGTAAGCTTAAATGAAAACTTTAGATGCATTTCGCTTTGAGATTAGGGGGCGTAAACACCCGGCCGTATTTTTATTGACAAAGTATTGTTAATCATAATCAAAATTATACGCAGTAACCACAATCATATTCACAAAGTATTTACAGATTTCAATGGATGCCTAGCCTTAACAGAGTACTCTAATACATCCACATTCCTGTCACTGACTTGAACAGTTAATTCCTGTGTACCCAATGTTGGTGGCTGTGAATGAGATCAGGACTGTTTTCTTATTACCCCAAACCCTGCCCCTCCTTAAGCTATGAATCCCAGGGGTAGGATCTCCATCAGGGTGTTCTCATACCTTCCAACCAAACTGGATTGCTGTGGAGGGGGCCCGGCTGCCCGCTAGGATACCTACCTCGGGCGCCCCCCCACTCTCAGACTCCAGCCCTCCAAGGGCCAGCGCTCTCTTCAGACCTTATCTGCATGTGCAGGTGGTTGGCCCTATGGGCCAGATGCAGCGACCGCTCGCAACCCCCGTGCCACTGTATTTCGTCTACACTTCCAGCCAGCACCGCTTGGAGGGTCCAATTAGCTTGTCACCGTCACCCAATTTTGTAATAAAAAAGGTACCCGTTTATATTCCCAGTCATGATCTCACCCCGCCCACCATCGTACCCCAAATGCGACAAACGAACAAACTATAACTGTCCATTCACCACAAATCAAGTCACCTTATAAAACAAATCGTTAGAATGTAGACCAAAATTGAACATTTAGAGCATTCAAATCTAACTGTAAGAAAAAGAGCTAATTCAGTAGAGACTGACACCCAACAACGGGGGGAGGCGGGAGGGTAATTCTTTTTGTGGCCACTAGGGGCCCCCTGGTCCGGTCGGTGAGCGCGAGAAAGACGCGTTTGCACACGGCAGCTGCCTTATAAGGCCGGCAACGTGACGTCATAGTCGTGCGCGACCCTGGAAGCACAAACAGTGCTTCCGCGGTCGCGAGCCCCTTTTCAGCCAATCAGCTGTGTTTTTGTTGCGGGGAGGAGGCCGGGGAGCCTGCCCCTTCCCGACTCCCTCCCCCATGTCCCGACCCGGTGCCGCCACCATAAGTAGGTTCCCCCTGATTCGTGTGGCCCTTGTGCACGAGAGTTCCAGCCCCTCCCAAGTGGTTTGGGAACATCTAGCCCTGAGGGTGCGCACTCGCTCAGCCACATAATCTTATGGACAGACGGTGCTTGCCTTACACTGTAAAAGTGTTTCAAAACAGTTTCCATATCAACTAGTACCTTGCATCTTGTCTGCTTTGGTGGTCTCGGGATTTTCAAAGAGGCAGGAATATCGATGCCAGTTTCTTGTGCCATTGTGAAAGACTGAAAAATTTCATATCCACAGACTCCTCTTGCCTGTGGAATGCTGTGTCCAACCATGACGCCTTGGTCCTTATCTAGTTGTAGGATATGGTTCTTAACTCGGGCCAGTTGTCCTACCATTCCAGACAAAGTTAATAATAAGAGTATCTAGCTCTAGAAAAAAGCTTTTATTGATTTTCATAGGGAGATTTGCAAAGTGAAAAAATAAAAAGGGAATATGGACATCTTCACCAGGGGTACACGCCCGATTAATGTCAATTGGAGAAATATTCACCTTACCAACAGGTTTTTAGTTTTAGCTAGCATTGCTGCATAATTCAGAGAGAAATGGTCAGAATGCTGATTTGTCACACAAATTCCTAAGTAGCAGACTGGGCACTATCTATTCTATTGATCCTGCAAATTCAAAGGGAGTACCATTGGTTGAGCATTAAATAGGAGAGATTAGTTTATTCGGGGATTGATTTTATACCCTCTGACCTCCTGAATTAGATTGATTGCATGCTCAATATATGCCCCATCAGTTTGTAGAGAAGGACCATGTCATTGGCAAAAAGCTTTATTTTCATCATTCCTTCAATTGGAGGTTTTACATTGGCTGTACTACAAATTCTTTTCACTAGGGTTCTTTAAAAAGAGCAACGAGAATGGGCGACATGAGGCATCCCTGACTGGTACTCCTGTTCACCTGGACGACACTAACGTCTTTAGCACTGATAATGATGCAGCTTCTGCCACCGAATACAGGTTTCTGATCATATTAACCACTACCTCTGGAAAGCCGAATCTGCTTAAGGTTTAGAGCAAAGCATCACAGTTTACAAGATCAAACGCTTTCTCAGCATTAAACATAATAATGGCAGTGGGATCTTGATGCTTAAAAAAATTTGATAGCCTGAATCAAGAAAGGCGTATTGGATGCCATCAGTATGTGCGGCAGAAAGCTGTTCTGGTCTTTATGGACCAAGATGTGCCCCAGGTCTCTAATGCATGATGGCCACACTTTTTTGAATAACTTATAATCCACATTTAATAGACTAATCGAATGATAAGAATTCATGTCAAGGGGAGACTTCTCTTTCTTCACAAAGCTTATGATGATGGATTACTTAAATGTAGATGGTATTAGAGTACCTTTATTGATTAAGTTGAAAAGCTCTGTCAAAAAAGGGAGCAGCTCTTTCAAAAACCTTTTTGTAAAAAATCAGTTGGAAAACAATCACAGCTGCAGGCTTTAGCATTAAGCATGTTCTGCAGAGTGGTCATCACCTACTGCTCTAAGATGCAAGTAGTTAAATTAGATTTTTGGGCTGAATCGAGTTGAGGGAGTTTGATGCGCTGAAAAAACTCTAGTTTAGCGATGTGGGTAACACACGCATCCGAATGCAAACGTCTACAGTGTTGAAGAAATACTTGGGCAATATTTCTATCAGTGGACAAGACAAGATTTGAGTCTGGAATTAAGAGCTTCATAATACGCTATAAATTTTGTCTAACTCATGTGGACCATGGAAGGAAACTGGCAATCAACTGGTTATCCGCATACATCTGCTGCTGGAAGGCCCTTGCACTGTTGATCTCCACCCACAAAAAGAAGTCTCTCACATTCTGTTTGGCCACTAAACACTGCTCTTTAATACTCCTTCTTTCCTCCAGTCTTGCCCACTCAAAAGCGGCTTTTGCTATGTCAATAGTTGCCTGCAGTTCTAGAATTTGAGCCGTATTATACTCTTTTCCGAGCTTGGCCTTATACTCAATCACACAGCCTCGAAGTGTGGCCTTAAATGCCTCCCAGACCATGAATCCAGATGCAGAATGTTGATTTATTTAAAAGAATTCACTGATAAACAGCCGAGCCTCGGACAGCCAAATCTGATTAACTAAAAGAATCCTGTCAAACTGCCACCATTCTCTACCTAAATTTGGACTCTCAAATTCGATGACGGCTTTGACAGAATGACCTGAAACGGCATTGGCCATTCTGTCAGTGTTCTTCCAATTAAGTGACTGGATTACTAAATAGAAATGGAGCTGAGATGCAGAATTAAATTGATGGGAGAAGCATGTAAACTGCTTCTCATATGGATGATGTGCTTGCCAGGGGCGGACCAAATTATAATCTTGCTTTATGGTAAAAATGGAAGTGCCCATTCTCAAATCCTGTAAATAGTTGAAATCCCCACCAATAATCAGAGGCCCTTTGGCCCCCATGGCAATGTTATGCAATTTCCCCAGATAACTAATGTCATCGGAGATTGGACCATAACAATTAACATGCGCACTTTCAACCAGACCCAACTCCCTTGCCTATACCGAATCACTTCTCTGATTTCCCAGTCAGTAGAACCTGCTAACTGTATTGCGACGCACGTGTCACGCACCCTGCGAATGCAAAGTATGCATGTGAAAACTTCTTTGGCATAATAATTTTGGGACGAAAATAAGGAAAAAAAGAAAAAATGAGAAGCAGAGAAAAGCATAATAAAAACATAATGGGGGTCATTACGACCCTGGCGGCCGGCGGTATGTTGGCGGTAACACCGCCAACAGGCTGGCGGTATTCTGCCAGCAATTATGACCGTGGCGGAATTGCCACAGCCATACCGCCGGCCCCTCCACTTTCCCGCCAGGATTCCGCCTGGCGGTCATAATCCCCAGGGCAGCGGTGCCAGCACCGCTGCCCTGGGGATTATGAGTCCCGACCGCCGGCCTGTCCATGGCGGTGTGGCCGGCGGTAAGGGGACTTGGGGTGCCCCTGGGGGCCCCTGCACTGCCCATGCACTTGGCATGGGCAGTGCAGGGGCCCCCAGGCATAGCCCTGTCGCGCATTTCACTGCCCGAATTTCGGAAGGAACAGGATGGCGGGAACGGGTGTCGTGGGGCCCCTGGGGGCCCCTGCACTGCCCATGCCACTGGCATGGGCAGTGCAGGGGCCCCCTAACAGGGCCCCAGCATGATTTTCACTGTCTGCATAGCAGACAGTGAAAATCGCGACGGGTGCAACTGCACCCGTCGCACCCCTGCAACATTCGGAGCCGGCTTCTGTGTTGCAGGGCCTTTCCCGCTGGGTCGGCGGGCGCTCCCTTGGTGGGCGCCCGCCAGCCCAGCGGGAAAGTCTGAATGGCCTCCGCGGTCTTTTGACCGCGGAGCGGGCAATTGGCGGTTTCCGCTTGGCAGGCGGCGCCCGCCGCCCGCCAATATTGGAATGACCCCCTATGTATTCTTCAAGGAATTTATAGCAAATGAACATTCAAGACTTGTGAGGGTATCAGTTGCACAAGGAGCTGACTAAACAATCAGGCCCACTTATGGTTATAAGGATTACAAGAGAATAGACCACTCATCTACTGTTTATTTTTATTGCAGGGGGACGTGGGTGACCTTTGAGTATATCTCCTGAAGTTGACGATTCAGTTACAAAGCAAAGTCCATGGGAGAGACCCATGGCATATGGACAAGAACAATTTATTGCCCAATGCAATTTTTTTCTATTTTTTTTAACACAAACTTTATTGTAGTTTCAAATAGTAGACATTACAGGATATCGGTTGGCAAGCAGTAAATCAGTACAATTTGTTAATGTCAATGGTACACATATAATGCTACAAGTGTGCTATTTAAATCCTTGTTCACTTGCGCCAGTATAAAAGCCAAACATATTCTATGAGATAATCAACCACCCCACCCGGATGCCAAACCATAACTAGTACTCTCGATGTGTCACCTAAGGGTAACGATTTCTAACAGGAAAGGGTTTAGAAATGCAAGTGTAGTGTAATCTAGGTGTAGATCTAGTGGCATCAGTGGCCATAGACTCTCTGTGGGACACTCTTCTCTTAGTACAGCACTGGTGTTAGACCAGTATTGGGACTTTTGAACTTTCCCATGACGAAACACGTGTTGGCTCGGAGTGTATTTCCATGAAAAATGCTGTGAATCTGAAGATTTGGTCCAATAAACTTCTGGATTGGATAAGACTTTATCCATATTGGCGTGGAATCTCAGATTGCCTTTCTTTTGAACTTTACTCACTTGAGTTTTTGACTGACTTGATTTGTGACTAGAAAAACTTGAAGTGGAGGGGGGCCGCACGCAATGTTACAGTATGGATAACTGTATTGTGGGTTGGTATCGCCTCAGGAGTAGGAATCTTGTGCCTTCAAGCCCCCTAGGAGGAAATCCCATTCCATGGAAATTGATGATTAACAAAGCCCTTTGTATTCTTCCTGTCGAAGGGCCTGACTTTCTGCAAGACTCCAGCGTTGGACCACTGGTGACTTCCATCTTCTAGTAAGAAGGCGCTTCACCAATAGTACTGGCAATTTTCTGAACCACTCCCCCACTTTGGATCCCCTTGGCCGCATTGGCATCCCTAGTATACAGTGGTAACATCACCTACAGCTCTTGCTAGTAGGCTGACAGTTGTGGACATGCACATAGCATATAGAGTAAATACGCTCCCTCTACCAGGCAACAGGCACAGACAATGCAGCTGTGGAATATATCCTATTGATTTGGCGAGGAGTTAGATATACCCTGTTTAAAATTCTAATTTGAATAAACTTAAATCTTGAATTGCAAGACACTTTGAGGGGGTATTCTAAAACAGTGACCCATTCCTTGTCGGAAACTGTTCTGGATAAATCTGCTTCGAACGTATCTCTTAGGGACGTAAGTGGTATTATAAAGAGGACTGCGAGGCCCCTATATCACCACCGCTTGAGGTGCCTACCATGCTCTATCATGTGTAGTGCTCGGAGTAACATAGGGGCCAGTGGCTATCGACCGTCCACCACCCAGTACTTGCACACATATCTAAGGATACTGGCATGCGTGAGGAATAGGGAGTCCAGAAGGTCATGTGTGTTTATAAAGTCCATGTGTGTCATTAAGGAGCCGTGTGCAAAGAGGTCCCCCACCGTAGTAATCCCTTCCTGTTACTAGGGTTTAACTCTATTTTTAGTTAAGGTGCCTGAAGATGTTGGAAGTCCTCATAGGGGTATATTAGGTGCGTAAGGTGTCTGAATCACAGTGTATTTTATTGCCTTTTTCCAATACATAAGCGTTATGTGTTCAGGCAGTGTATGTGTGGGCAGACTCGGGCAGCAGGGTGTAGCAGAAAGTGCAGTTGGCCACATTCGATTTGTGACATGGTGTAATCCATTTCAGCCAGGTTATGACCAGCAAGCCAGTAGCACAACCATTGTAGCTGATGCAATAGGCTTTAAAGTAGGGGCCTCCGTGCCTCCTCGATCTGTTGGGATTTGCAGTGTTGCAAAACTGACTCTTTAGAGCTCTTGACCCCATATCAGATTAGTTAGTATATTATTCAGGTGTCATAAGGTCCCTGTGGGTATGTTGATTGGTAAATTAACAAAAATGGTATAAAAGGCACAGTAACATTACCATTTTGGTAAGGGCTATCCACCAAGCCATGGACCGGGTAACGTAATCCAAAAAGCAACTTGTAATTTAAGCACCATTATCGTATGCAAAAGGTTGCCCTCTAGTAAGTCAGGGCCAGTTCGATATATTTGGACCTCAAGGTACCAAAACGTGCAGAGGGCCACTGGTGTCATGTGGTCTCCGAAGCGTACCGTAGGTTCCAGATATGTGCCAGCAAAGGAGTATGTCCAAGCTTTATCGGCATTGATGTGGAGGCCTGAAAGAGCCCCAGGGTGGAAAATAATTGGTACATTTCTTTTTGTACTTCCTGGAGATCTTTGAAATACAAGATCATGTCATCCACATAGAGTAATATAGTGTGGATAGTATTGCCTATGGCGATCCCCTTATGACCTGCCTCCTGACGTATTCTTTGGGCTTTGGGTTCGACCGCTAGGATAATGATAAGCAGGGAGAGAGGGCAATCTTGCCTTATGTCTTGTGCCTTGCCATACTCAGATTGGGATATGTGTAGACCTGTTCATGCCCGAGCTGAGGGAGCAGTGTACAACAATTTGACCCATTTAATGTAGGCCTGAGGTATCCCAAAGCGACGTAAGGTTGCTAGTATGAAGTCCCAATGCTATGAATCAAAAGCCTGCCGGATGTCTAGGAAGAGGCAACCTGCATGAGGGTAAAGATCCCGACTGGCATCCATTATTCTGAACAAGCACTGAATATTCAACAAAGTGTTTCTGTAAGGCACAAAGCCACATTGGTCTATTTGTATCAGCCATGGAAGCAATTGTAGCAGCCTGCAAGTCAAAAGGTTGCTGAGGATTTTATATTCGGTGTTCAGTATTGATAAGGGGCGATACGAAGACAACTCCTGTGGGGACGTCCCAGGCTTCAGTAGAGATGTCATTATTGCTTCGCTGGTAGAAGGGGAGAGCTGGCCAGTGTAGAGGGTTGTGTTAAATATTTGTATTAATTGTGGAATCAATTGGGTAGGGTATGTGGAATAAAACTCCACCAAGAGAGCATCATACCCAGGTGTTTTATTGCATGCCAGCTCTTTCAAGGCCCCTCTGGTTTAATTTGCATTGATGGGAACAGAGGGTTTCCCTGTTGGAAGCCTGCACCTTAGGAAGTTGTGTCCTCTGTAGGAACCTCAGCATTTTGTCTCAGTCAGGTGAGAGATGAGATGAGTATAGCTCTGTATAAAAGTCTTGGATGGCTGTATTAATCCCTAGTTGAGTCACTACTGCGCCCTCAGTTGAGGTGTCAATTACTAGGATTGGTGCAGGAGAGAGTTCAGGACGTATTAAGTGCACCAGGAGTCTGCCTGATCTGTCCACTTCAGTGTGCACCCTCTGCATACATAGGCCAAAATCCACCATCTTGAGGTGTTCCAGTAATTCAGGATATTGTACCCTATGTTTTTGCAACTGGGGTGCTATAGCTGCGTTATCAGCCAATGCATGCTCAAGGGGACCTAAGGAGTTCTCTACTTTTTTCAGTCTTCAACATGAAAAAATGTTCATGTGAAACTCACTTGTCCCAAATATATAATCAGGCAGCGAGTACTGCTATAAAATGAATCAACCTAAGCAACAGTTATAGTCCAACAATAAAGACAGCTTACAAAACTGTCTGACGTACGTAACTAGCACCCAGTACTTGAGATGCCATACAGGTTCACATCATATTTTGTTATCTTCTAAGCTAATTGCATTAGTGAAGAAATTAGTGAAAAGCGCACCCCACGTGAAAGAACACCAATTTAAACAGTTACAATCTTTAAAAGCATTTGTTGGTGTAATAACCCATAGAGAAAGACAGCCACAGCTGACAGTTATCCAAATACATCCACAGCATGGTTACTCTTGTGGGATAAACAGTAACAGGCTCAAAAGCGTTTCAACCCTATCCTGTATACAAGGGTCTCACCAGGACATAAGATGACCTGGGGGATGGTTACTTGAGAAGATGGCTGGAAAATAGCCACATTCAATTGAGGGCAAAGTCCTCAGTACCACTTGAAAATAGTGAATGAAACAATGATGAGGTACTCTCAGGGCAGGCCTAAGACGATGCTACAATAAAAGACCGACGTCTGAAGGCTGAGAGATGAAGGGCTTAACCTGTAATAAGATCAAGCACACCATGCGTGCAACTGAATGCGTCCATTCAATATGCATACTCTGAGTGAGGAAAATCTGCCTTCTCAAGTACGGGTTGCTATTTACGTACGTCAGACAGATTTGTAAACTGTCTTTGTTGTTGGACTATAACTGTTGCTTGGGTTGATTCGTTCAATAGCAGTGCTCCCTGCCTGATTATATATTGGAGACAAGTGTGTTTTACATGAAACTTTGTTTCCTGTTGAAGCATGTATACCCATGTTCACGTGAACATTTGAGTTGCTCTTGTGTGCAAAATAGTCTACATTTTTCAGGTCTCGAAGAATCGCCTTTTTAGCCACTACCACTGTGTTGATGGCTGTACCCAGGATCACCACTTTAAGGCTTCCCACTCTGCGATGGACGAGAAAGCAGAGCCAGTGTTGTCTGTAAATTATGTGTCAATGGCATTTGCTTGGGCACTCAGGAATACAGTGTCTTCTAATACGGTGTGGTGAATATTCCAAGCAAGATTGGAGCTAGTATTCGTCTCCATATTACTGAGATCTCCAGGAGGATATGATCAAAAATGGTCTTAGGCAGCATGGGTGACACTCGGCTGAAGATGTGTTGGGCATAGGATTTGATCTAAGCGTGAATGTAGTGCATGTGGGTGAGAGTAGAAGGAGTATTCTCTCATACTTTCATTACATCCACCCCATACAGCCTTAATTCCCAACTATCCACCCACTGTTTCAATAGATGGTCTTGATGGGCCAGTGTGTTCCCTGGTACTGAGGGCTGTGATCTATCTAGCGTGACATCAAATACAGCATTGAAATCACCTCCTATTACCCAAGGGTAATGCACCCAGTCCGCCAACACTGCTGGTAGGTGGGTGTAAAAAGTGTCTTGTTCTGAATTAGGCGTGTAGATGCACCCCAGTACTATTGTTTCCCTATTTAGGGTACTCTGAACTGACACATACCACCCCTGCATGTCTACTCTGGAGTTCTGTACCCCAAAGGGCACTCCCGGCCCAGATCCAAATCGCTGCCCCCTTCGAGTAGCCAGAATAAGATGTGTGGAACAATTGGCCCGTGAATGCTTGTGTCACTTGGTAGCCTCTGAGGTAACCAGAGGCACCTATGCAACTGAGCCAGTATTCTGTGCCTTTTTTGTATGGATCCCATACCCTGGATGGTCCAATTTATTAGGTGATACTGTTTAGTTATCAATGTCATGTGTGTGCCCAAAAATTAATATAAATCACAGAGGCCCGCGCACCAATCTTTGGTATCCCATCCTCATTCTCACAGGTGACACAATCAAACTAATTAAAACTTTTCCCCAATACTCAGGCCAGCAATTGTCCTTCGTTTGACCAAGCCTGTAAATAAAACAATAAAAATACCAACATTGTAAACCAATTGCATGTGCTATAGGGATGCATGCAGCCAAACCTACAATAGTTGTTGTTATAACTTAGCATATACTAGAGGGCACCCAAGAACCACCCGGTCCCCGAACCAGCACAAGGTAAGGATAAAAGGATCTATCAGTGTTTCGTCAAGGCATTCCGTTCAGCTGATCAGTGAAAATCAAAATGACCCACTTGGGGGAGACCACAGCAAGCAGCATCGCCCAAGGGTAACCATTCTCTTGGGGAGTATTGAGGCAGGTGTAATAGGTCAGTATTGAGTACCAGTATTATACATCCTTGGATACACATGCCCCTGAGCCACTATTATGGTGTGGTGCCTCCCTACAAATACTTTGCAGTTTGAGGAGTAACTGTGGGGAACAGCGCCCCATTCCCATTTGTTTCAGAGTTCCCGCATCAGCCCATAAGTTCTAGCTCATTCCAGGACAGTGCCTTGGACTGAACTAGAACTTATGGGCTGATGCGTGGTCCTAAGAGTAGTCACAGATCAAATGGGCGTCAGTTGACCCTCTATCACTTGCTATTGGGAAGGAGTCCCCCAACCAGCACCGCCAGTGGATACTGTTGTCCTTTGTCTTTGCTTCCTAGGTACTCGCTTTGCTTTTGGTGAAGCTGGGCCTGTCCACTCTCTTTTCAGGGAATCAGGGAAGTGTTAATCCAACCAATATAAAGCGTCCTCTGAGACCTCAAAAAAATTGAGACATTGGTCACGGAGTATTTTCAGTTTAGCTGGGAAAAGCCGGGAAAAGGAGCTCATATGTGAGGCCCACTGTTTGAAGCAGCCTACTGACCTCCTGAAAGGAGGCCCGCTTATGTTGCACAGTGATGGTGTAATCCAGGAAGAGGGAGACCTTCATATTGTCCACTAAAATAGGTGCTTGTTCCCTGGTGGCTTGCTAAAGTGTATCACAATTTCTGAAATTAAGAATTTTAACCTCAATGGGTCCGGAGAGGGAGCTCCAGAAATCAGATTCCTGGTAGGGACTGTGGGGGCCCATTCAACAACGAACATGTCTGAGACCAGTGGGGGCTACCATCGTTTGGAGTAAGTTCTTCATAAAGTGAGAGACATGTGAGCCCCCTGCTACATTGTTGTGGTGATCTCTCTCCTCTGCGTACTCTGTACGGTCTTGGAGCATACCCATGTGGCGCTTAGGGGGCCAGATCATCCCCAAGGACGTACTGCACAATCCCTGTGTCTGTATTTACTGTTGATATGTGTTTTGTACTCTTCAAAGCAGTTAGTTATGCAGGGATTCCCTTGGGGAATCGAATGCCCTTCATAATCTAAGCTTTGCATTCGTGGCCAGGAGTAGCCCGCCCTCATCACCATTCAGGTGCTTGTCGTGGCATAAGGGGGCCCCAGGCAGCAGTGCAGTCAATATTGTGGTGAGATTGTGAGGGCCACCCGGGGGACCGTCTCTGCACCCCAACCTCCTTCGCCTTGTTAGTTGGTAGGTAAAGGAACAGTAGATTGCTGGCAGTTGCAGTTAGGAATCCAGGGGCCACCGGGACCTAGTGTTGGTTGCTTACAACCTGGTCTTGCCTTCTGTTTGACTCTCCGCAGGGTCCCCCAGCTACACCACCCATAATCCTCGCCATGTCCCCATAGTCCTCAAGTGTCTGTCGGGCCCTCTGCGCCATTGATATGGGCTTTAGTGGAAGTGCCCCCTTTTCCCCCGCCTCCCCATCATGGCCCAAAGGTGTACAAGTCAGTGAAGCTGGGGGAGGATCACCCAATAGTAACAAGGCTGGGGGAAGGATGATCTGCACTGCAGGAGGGCCACCCGGTCAGGGCATAGTACTCACTTGGGCCTCCCAACTCAGTCCTCAGGGGCTGCCAAGGGCCAGATGTTGAGTCCATCCATAGCTGTATGATTGAGCAAGAGGGAGTGCTCTGCATTCTCCTCCTCTGGCCAGGTGCGGCAGCAACGCATGTGCTAGGTAGATGTTGCCATCAGGTCCTCCAGGAGTCTCACCCCTCCACCATAACTTCTTGGGCCCAGCCCCCTTCTGCCAGGCATCACTCGGACAGATTCCTAGTCCACCACACACCCACCGCTCATTCTGACGCAGCTGCTCCCTTATCACCACGCCGCAACGGAGTATGTCAGTTCTGGCTTCTCTCAGGGGATCACTGTTGTAGCCCGCATGCTGAAGGCCGGCCGCCACCTGCCATCTTGCGTGTACAGGGTTAGTTCTCTTTGGCAGGGCAGCAAGGATGCGTCGAGTTTCCTCCTATTACAGCCCCATATTTTGGCTGTCGATGCTGCCATCAAGGCATGATTTTGCTGGATTCAGGGGTCCGGGTGCGTGAGCTCACAAATTCTGCATCCTCCATGTCTAGTAGTTGGCCACACCCTTACTGCCCAATGTAAGTATTCAAAAAAAGTTTGAAAAACATTTATCATACCTTCAGATGTGGAAAAATTAGAAATTAATTTCTGAAAAGAATTAATTTTGGAAGAAAAGGTACAAATCTCGAACAAAAATGTATTGTACAATTTTTTTCAAGAGACACGTGGAGGAATCACAAGCGAAAATAGGAAAATTAAAAGACAGGATTTGTTAATGATGAGGAAACAGAAAGAAGAGGAAAGGATGGTTCCTGTAAAGAAATTTTCAATACAAATGGATATTGATAAAAAACAATTTTAGTAGTCTTTGGAGACTGGATGAGAAATGCCATCAAGTCTTCAGTAGTAATCCAATGTTTGCCTACCAGTGAGGAATAAATATGAAGCACATATTCATATCAGCAGAAAAAGTACCGGACAGAATTGTTGAGTTCTCACTAATGCCAAAAAACAGGTACATTCCCTGGTTAAAACTATACCCATTGGGATCATGTAGTTAAAGAAATATGTCTACATCATCCCCACATGTACATGATAATTATGTTGAAATGTTTTGTGTATGTGTAATAAAATGCCCTTATAGTTTATTACATTAGAAAAACCAACACAAAAGTGGAGTCTCAGCAAAACAGCAACATTGGAACAAATACATAGAAATCCACAATTTAACATTATTTTTTAGATAGAAATGCAATGTAATCTGAATCAGATATGCGCTCATGCTCTTTATAAGGCAACGGAGGTATCAAGGGTGCTGATGGGGCAAGGCGTTATTGCTAAGCGAGCATATTTGATTGATAAGTTAGACACTGTTCACCTAAGGTGTTTCAATGAAGAGACCTATTAACTTCTTTGTGGTATTATGAGGTTACCTGGTATGAAATGGTGACACACGTTTGGGTCATTTATATTTGCTTTATATTTGTTTATCTTATGGTAATGATCTTATGAAGCAGGGTTTGAATCTTGTAGGTAAGATTCCATAAAAAAACTTGAAATATATACTGAGTTTAGACAAAATAAAAAGACTATTGAGAAAAATAATTGACATATATTTAGAGAAATGAATTATTAATTCCCAATAAAAGCAGAGATGAAAGAAATTGCAACCTAAAATCCAGTACAAGAGTATGGTTCAGTAAATAGTAAAAAGCAAAGTATGTGCATGCCGTGACAAACATTATAAACCAATTCAGTTGTGCAACAAAACAAAGTTGTTTTATTATTCTTTATTAAAATGGGGGGCGTGGCCAAGACCAGCATGGTGTAGGCTGCGGACATCGGGAGCTCCAGGATCCGCGACTGTAGCCACACTGCAACAGCCCATCCTGAAACAGCCTCAAGGGGCAAGCGGATGATTATTCCCCCCGAGAGCGGGAAACTGATATCGGCGGCATTAAACGGGGCGGAATCAACCCAGAAAATACTTTTTAATGAAGCCTGGCGGCGTTCACAAAATGGCGGCCGCCAGCGAGCTCCGAGACCACTGAAGATCAACTGCGATGCGGCCCCTCTAATCTAGGAGCACCACGAGGTAGCAACAACGGAGGAGATCTGGCAGCAGTGCCCCGGCCGACACTGTGGGCAGAGCCCGGGATCCAGCCCACGGACCGGGAATGGAGGTGGGTCCTGCGTGCGGGAGAACCAGCGCAGAGAACTGGAGCGCTTGCTGACGCGGAGAGCAGCACGGGGAGTTGCGAGGCATGCAGGTGCGGCCCGGAGAGTGAAAGCGCCTACCTGAGAGTGCCGGGGGGGGGATCAGAGCGCCTTGCATCTCTGACCAGAGGGTGGCAACCCGGCGAGGCGGAGGTGGGAGTTCCCCGTACCGGCGCCCAAGCATGGCAGACGCGGAAGCCTGAGAATGAAGGGCACGTCAGAAGCAATTCGAGTTGCAGCGCGTCTGGGGCCTCAGGGGTAGGCCAGAGGGCCCCGAGACAACAAACACCAAAATCATATGCCCAGAGTAATCAACCAGTACGCGAGTGCACAGCCTCGCAGCTCAGCTGTAGGATACAATGCTTGGGATACCAAGGGGAACCCCCAGATGGCGTGAACGCTGTTATGTAGCCCAAATCTGAAGCCCTGCACAACACACTCAAAATGCAAATATACAACAGTGCACTGAAACTATCCTATGCGCCCTGGATTAACACTGGCACAAAGCTCCGTCGACAGATGGTCTCCCCTGGTAGAATTTTAAAATGGGCCCAAAATAGCGGCTGCCACCAGACACTGGAATCAAACAAAGCAAGCCAAGGAAGGCGCGCCCAGGGACCGCTGAGACTTATCGCCTGCGCAACTGACACCGCAAGGGAGAGAGGGGAAAAGCTTGGGAACAGGCCACGAGATCCGGGATGGGAACCGAGATCACAGTAGCACCAGCACACACCTGGGAAACTGAGGAACATATGAGAAGCCCTCTTCAACCTGCCTAACGCGAGGACTCAGACATTCTTAATTGCGTCCCCTGCTGGCCGGTGGGGCAGCAAGATCGCATTCCACATAGATGGGGAAGACCACCAAAAAAAGGGACAGCGACATGGGGCCCCCCACATTCCAAAACACGCTCAGAGGGACCGAATCTTACAACACAAAGCCCGCTGCTAACGGAACCTGCTGAGCCGACTCTGCAAGACGTATTACAAGCCGTAGCGGCATCCCGAACAGCACTAGAAGTCAAAATACACATGCTAAGTATAGACCTGGGACTTTTGAGAGACGACCACAAAAAACTAGCTGAAATGGTTTCCACTGCTGAAAGAGACCTAGCGGAAGCACTCCCATCACTAACGCTAACAGGCAATAGACTAAATAATATTGATAATCGCCTTAAGACTCTCGAAGACAGAGCAGAAGATGCAGAAAACAGGGCAAGGCGCAACAACATTAGAAAATATAGGACTCCTAGAAAAAAGCGAAGGACTAAACATGATAGACTTCCTTGAGAACTGGCTGAGAACAGAGGTAACCCCGGAGGGTTTATCTGCCTTCTTTGTCCTGGAAAGGGCACACAGAGTTCCTATCAGACAACCTCCTCCTGGTGCCCCTACAAGGCCAGTGATAGCGAAACTGCTCCACTTCAGAGACAGGGATCATATATTGAGACAAGCACGACAGAAAGGAGAATTAACAATAGGAAATAGTAAGATCTCTGTTTTCCCATACTTCTCCAGGGAAGTTCAAAGGCGTAGAGCAAATTACAACACAGTAAAATGCAAACTACGCGAATTGGAGATCCCTTACTCAATGCAATACCCTGCCAGACTCAGAGTGGATGCCCCGTCGGGCAGAGAATTCTTTTCAACACCAGTGGAAACTTGGGCATGGTTGGAGTCCAGACCAACATCCGATCCAAACGTTAGCCCTCAACACAGGGCGAAACAAAGGTGACCCAGACCAACTAGACATCAACCGACCTACAGACGCGACCCCCTTACCGCGGATGAGGTTCTCAGCGAAAGGAGACAGGCGATGGAAGCAGCAGCTAGGATCGGCGGGCAGCCAGGAGATCGGGAGTTACCCCACCCTGGAGCCCGCAGAAAGAAGATGAACATTCGGACTCTTGACAGTGAGACAGCGGCTTCCACGCAATCAAGTATATTACTGCCCGTGATCACGCCAGGCACAGCAGATGAGATCATATGAGCAATAAACACAAGTTCAGAAAGCCCGAGCCGCAAGACAAATTGCACAATAAGAAACTCGGGTGGGAACAGAGAACTACGCCTACTATCATGAGATTAATAACCTACTGGAGGTAACATCCACACGCGTTTCCCACAACATCGAAGATCGGTGTGGTCAGGATGGCCCGAGGGAATCCCGGGGCTCCCGCCCACTTGAAGGCTGACGCAGCACCCCAACAACAACTGTGTATATCACAGCAGGATCTAGAATACTAATATCAACTTTGTTGATAAGTAAACGTTTGGGCGAAGCCAGCATGTCCTTGGCCCTGGGGAAGGGGAGTTGGGATTTTTGTTATTTAGATATGTTGCAGTTTACGACAAACGAGCTGGGTAAGAAGCAAAATAACGAGCTAGACAGGCACCACTAAATGACAGATGGTTGGGGTAAGAGACCTGAAATGTCTAATATGGAATGCTAGGGGATTAAGATCTATGGCCAAACGCTACTAAGTATTCGCTTACCTCATTTGAAGGGGAATCCACATAGCAATACTCCAGGAGATGCACTTAGATGCAACAGAGAGCCAGGCACTCCAGAAACGCTGGAGAGGTAGACTTTTCTGAACAACCTACTCGGCATTCGCTAGAGGAACGCTGCTATGGATAAAAGCAGGAGTTCCATATCAACACCTATCAACCATTAACGATCCCCTTGGGCGATACACGGTAATCACAGGAAAAATAGATGGCAAGGAGGTAACACTAGGAAGCATCTATGGTCCCAATAAGAACCAAAGAGAGTTTTTAGCCACCCTATCCACAAAATTAGCAGAACATCTTTTGGGAACGATAATATTGGGAGGAGACTTCAATTGTATTGCAGACATAGCACTAGATAGATCGCACCCCCCCCCACATCGCCAATAATACAAACGGCGAACGTATATCAGGCATGGCAAGTCAACTGGGGTCTATTAGACATTTGGCGAGCACAAAATGCTCAAGACCGAGAATACTTATACTACTCACCCATGCACGACCTACACGTCAGACTAGATACTTTCCTAACCTCGCCAGAAATGCATAGGGCAGCACAAACGAGTGAATACCTGGCCTGAACAATCTCGGACCATAACCCACTCCTGGTCACCCTGAATTGGTCCTGGACAAACATACCAATACCCATATGGCGACTACAACCTCTCATGCTAGAGGATGAAGCATTTAAACATGCCATCGGTGAAGCGATTGATGCTTACTTCAACACTAATGAAGGCTCGTCTTCCTCCAAACTTATTGAATGGGATGCATTCAAAGTGGTCATTAGGGGTATGTGTCTATCGGTAGCATCTGGAGTGATACGAACCCTACTGCGGGATAGAGAGGAAGCTGAGCACAGCCAAAGGGAACTAGAGCGACAATGTCCCCGAGCCCCAGATAGTAGGGAGTCCCTCAATGTGGAACGGGAAAAAACAATGGCAGCGATCGACCGATTACGCTGGTATGACTATAAAGCTTACCTAACCAGAACACATGCAGAGCGGGACCATACGAGTACACTCTTAGCATGGCTGGCGAATCCTGATAAGAGAAGCTCAGTAATAGTAGAACTCGCTCTACCTGGAGGGTCCCGGGTGACTTCACAGATGGCCATTAACGAGGAATTTAGGAAATTCTATGCAGACCTATACTCTAGCAAAGTACACCCCTCACTATTAGAAATTCAGAGTTTTCTACGCCATCTACCGCTCTCCAGATTATCAACATTAAATGCGAATGAACTAGGGGCACCAATTACGTTAGCAGAAGTGAAAGATGCAGTAGCTTCTATGAACGTAACAAAACACCAGGCCCGGACGGGCTACCAATAGAATTTTATCTATCTTATCTCTCTAAACTAGGACCTAAGTTGGTAGCACTATATAACTTAGCAGCTGAAACCCAGTCCTTCCCATTATGTGCACAAGAGGCACTGATTATACCACTGTTGAAACCAGTTAAAGACCCTATAGATGTAACTTCTTACAGACCACTGCCAATGCTAACTACAGATTATAAAATATTAAGTAAAATATTAGCAACCTGATTTTTGCATCACATGACCCAAATTATACAATCTGACCAAGCTGGCTTTATACCAGGGCATCAAACAGCACATAATATACGCCGCCTGGTAGCCTTAATGAATAGTGATGGATTTGATAAAAACGAAGCAGCAGTACTAGCCATCAACTTCGAAAATGCATTCAACAGTTTGGAATGGCGGTATCTATACGAGGTTCTTTGTAGACTGGGACTAGGCACCCGATTTGTTGCATGGACAAAATTGTGTATTTTAAGCCAGAGTGCGTACGGGCACTACCATTTCTGACAGCTATGAAGTGGCGAGAGGCACGAGACAGGGTTTCCCTCTTTCACCCTTGCTGTTCACACTGGCGATGGAGCCATTGGCCTGCGCCACTAGGGAGGGCAGAGATTACAGAGGTATTACCATAGCAGGTCGATCCCATCATATAGCATTATACGCAGACAACCTTCTCTTCTTCCTCAGTAACATGGAAGGGGATCTACAAGGAGCTCAATCACTACTGAAAATTTTCAGAGACCTATCGGGTCTCAGGGTGAACTGCGCAAAATCCAGTCTCTTCCCACTCAGGGAGGGAGGATATCCCCCCCCCCCCGGCCATAGGAGAACTACACTGGGAACCAAGGTGCCTCAAATACTTAGGGGTCCACATTTATCATAACCCACAGAACCTCTACGAAAGCAATATAGAACGAGCACTGAGGGGTATTAAAGGCTCCATGTGGTTCTGGGCGACGCTACATGTCTCAGTGGCAGGCAGAATAGCATTATTAAAGATGATAGCCATCCCTAGTCTACTTTACTTTTTCGTTGCCCTCCCATTGTGGATACCAGGCAACTTCTTCACTAACCTGAACTCTATTCTTGCAGGACAACTGAGGGGGGCCGCCTGGCTGTTCCAGACTTCGAAGATTATTACCTGGTCGGTCAACTTCAGTGGCTGACCACGTGGATAGCTGCCCGCACAATACCCGAGAGTTAAATTTGACCTTTTACTCTTACTGAATTACGCACACTATCAGGGGTGGTACTGAACCTCATTGGCCCGAGGGCCAGCGGATTCCAGGCTCTTGAGGTCATCCATAGATGCTGGAGGAGATATCTACATAAGACACAATTCCCCAGACCCTACTCGCCTGAAATCCTGTTGAGATGTTTATTAATGTTCCCACACACTGGGAATTGGGCTGCGATTAGAAATTGGGAAAGTGTAGGGGCCACAACACTGGGCACATTATATGAAGCAGACTCCTTGTTGCCATTCACAGACTTCTGTGATAGATACCGACTGCCACCGGGAGGCTTCCTACTACATAGAGCAATCACAAACACAATAAGAAAACACTGGTGCATGTGAAGCGCAGAGCCCCCCACTTCGGAAGTCGCACAATACCTAGTGAGTACAACGGGAACATCTAGAGCAGTAACAAATCTCTATAGAAAAATCCGAGCCAACGTGACCCGACCATTATCGGACCTTAAACTGAAATGGGAAGTAGATTGAGGGGCAACAATAGAAGACAAAACATGGGAGGAAATCCTAGCCTGGACCGCGAGAGCCTCTAGAAACGCCCGATTTAAATGAATAAATACATATGTCCTTCATCAGGCATATCTCACACCAGGCAGAATAAAGAGACATTTTGGGGACTTGGGGGCTAGCTGCCCCAGATGCAATGAGGAGGGGGCCGAATTTATGCACATGTTCTAGACCTGCCCAGCAATCCGAGAATACTGGCACAACATAACACAGCTTCTGTTTGACATCATTGGACGCGATGTGCCAGAGGACCCCGTACATTGCCTTCTGGGAAGTTATGGGCATCAACCGCTACATAAATACACTAATCAATTTCAAGATCTAGCTCTTGTATTGGCCAAAAGAGAGATAGCAATAAAATGGAAAGCGGCGACAGGGCCAAGAAAACAGGCATCGACGAGGGAAGTTCTTAAGTGGTCCAAAGCTGAAGAAACGATTAGACACAGAGAGGCACGTAGAGGCCAGGGTCCTAGAGATAGAGAAAGGGCCTGGAGTACACTGGTGGATGAGTGGGAACAGCGAGTAGAGAAACTGCAAGAACCCTGACTCTTATAAGGGACTATTGGCAGATAAGCATAATCCTCCCCGAAGCTTTGCATAACACACACGTTATAACGAAACACTCACTCGGGCACGCCCCAACCATACCAGGAGTAAACTGCATCTAAGACTCCTTCATAAGAAACCTAGCTTGCATATACATTAATCACCGTGCTGCACTTACCAATCACTCGACCGACAGTTGGGAAGGGTGGGAGGGAGGAAAATGGTTTAACCCCCTCAAGTGGAGACATACATTGACAGAGACTAACAAACTACTACACTGCCACATGGAACTTGCCTACCTTCCACGATAATGACAGACCTGCATGCAAGGCTATGTGGTAATGACAAACCAGTGTTCTGCCGAAAGAGAATCCATAGACAAAAGAGCAAACTGTTTATAGGAGTTGCTGTAAATGACTCATATCAGATCTCACTACTCTACTTGAGGGGAGGGTTCTACATGTTATAATGTTTGTACTATTATACATACCAAAACCAATAAAATGTTAAAAAAATATATATATATTCTTCATTAAAATATTGGGCATATTGAGAGCCAACATTATTCCCATAATGGTTCATGATTTGAACTGGCATGGAATGGTACCCTATAAATAAAAGGGGATATCTTTGGGATATACCCATAATCATTTTTAGAAACCTTGATCTCTGCACTTTTCCAGAAGAAAGATCTTATATCAAGCTCCAATTTTATGGTTGAGGCCATTCAGTTGGTATTCACTGATCCGAATGAGGTGAAGGCACCTATGATGAAGCATGCCACTACTAATTGTGAGTGAGGTGTCTTCTCCTAACGTCTTAATATTTCTGTGAAGCAGTAGATGAGTCTACATTAAAGAGTTCCTCGATAAAAGCCCCTGTATGATTTTGTGTTTTCTAGATTTCTGACAGGTAGTTTGTACGACGGCTGAAAAAAGTCTCTCATTCTCCACTTATGTGTAGCCATGTTTGCAATTGCTAACTTGTGATGAGGAGAAGTTATATGTTTACTTTAAACATAAATATTACAAACTGTAAAGGAGGAAAATAAAATTCAGGGTGGAATCAGCAGTCTCTCTGTTCCCCATGCTCGTCTCATGGGTTGAGACTGGATTCATGATGATGCCCAAAGAAGTTTTTCTAAGATCGTTGGTCTTCAGCTGTGGCAGAAATGTTGCTGACTATGGGGTGGGGAGCAGGACTGAGGCCTGTCACAGAATTCTTCTTCAAGAGTAATGAAGAACTTCTGGGTAGCGCGAGCACCGCTGCACTTAGAACCCTGACTTGACACAGAAATTGTCTGGCAACACTTCATATTGTTAGTCCAAAGACTTAATATTCTGGCAGTTGTTTTTGTGTTTTTTTCTCCCCATTGCTCCCTACCTAATTTGGTCAAAATTTTAACTATATTTTGTTGGTGCTCTGTGCTGTTGCTATGCATCAGTCAAGGTCAGGGCCCCCCCAAAGTGTGGCTTGGAAACGTCTTCCAGTACCCATGGAACTTCGGCTAGTAATGTGCCAATGGCCACAATATTTTGAGTCGACATAGGCGAGTACCTACCTGGAAATGAAAAGGACGAGGCTTTCCTGAAGATGAGCAAAAAGCTCCATTCAGCACAGGAAGGACTTTGCCCAACAGACAGAATAATCACTTAGCTAGCCTGCACTTGAAGATCTATGGTTCTGGCACAGCCCTCCTCCAGTCACTAGTGAGGGGAAGAGTGGTTGAATCTCTCCTTGCCTTTCCTAGCATTCCTTAGCTAGTCACTCTCTGTAAGGGGGAGAGCTTAATCTCATGCTACCAGTTTGCATTCCCGCCAAGCATCAAAATCCTACAAAATAATAATTTTGTAGTTAATGCTATTTGCCACTTGTCACTAAATTCCTATGTCATTCTTGAACGTATCCACTATCATCACACTAATGCCTGAATCATTCAGTTTTAGTGATATGCCTGTTTCATTCAAGGTACCTCTGTTCCAGTGGTTCCTCATCAACGGACCTTGAACCAAATGTTTTTTTTTTACACAAGTAAGAATATATGGTCCTTCAAGGTAAGAGGAAGATGATAAATTAGATGATGTCTGAAGCCCAGTACTTGAGTTCAAGTTATTTTAGAAATGGGACCACTTTTAAGTTTGGTCAAAACTGAGTACTTGTGGTGAGACTACATCCTTGATCTTAAGTACCTGTTAGGAATCTACTGGTCAGTTGATCTGCATAGCGAGTGGTGCCTATTGACTGAAAGCTCATCAATGAGATCTTTCTGCTCCAAACATCTGTGGGGTTATTGCTTCACTTGAAGAGGATGGATTGCACCACCTGACATCCTAGGATGTTATACTAGTTCAACATGGGGGAACTTGGGCAGCTGGTTTTTGGGCAGGTATATCTGAAAGTGTTTAACAGCTGTGTGTAGTAGCGGTTGTATTATATATCACTGTTTAAGAAGGGCTATGTCATTCCTTCTTCTTCTGTTATTTCTCCTGGGATTGTTTTGATTGTTCTGGGATTTGCTAGCCTGGTATGTGTTAGTAGGTAATGTACAGTTGCAAAGGGTTCAACGCACTACATTATGATATCCAATTACAATGTTGGCTAAGACATAGGGGGTCATTTTGACCTCGGCGGTCTTTTTCCAAGACCGCTGAGGGACCGCCGTGCGGAAGACCCCCAGTAGTGGCGGTTTGCCGCACGGCGTATTATGACTGTTGGCTGCTCTCCGTCCTTTTACGGATGGAGAGCCGCCAAAAGCCATACTGGCGGGAGGCGGGGAAGTGGAGGTTGCTCTACCTCCACCGCCACGCCAACAGAACACCACCCAGCGAATCACGTCCTGTGATTCGCAGTGGCGGTGTTCTGTTGGCGGTGTGGTGTCGGCGGAGCTGCCCCCATGGCTCCCATCCCCTCCCGGAGGATCAGGTAAGTCGATCGTCCGGGAGGGGAGGGGGGTGTGCGTGTGTGTATGTAGAGGGGGTGTGTGAGTGCGTGTATGCTTGCGGGGGTGTTGTGTGTATGGGAATGAGTGCATGTATGTCTGTGGGTATGTCTGTATGGATGTGTGCGTGTATGTTTGTATGTGGGTGTGCGTGTCTGACTGTGTGTGTGGATGTAGGCATGTATGTTGGCGTGTGTGCGTGTGAGTGTGTAGGTGGTGCCTGCGTGCGTGTAGTGTGGGTATGGGTGATGTGATGTTGGGGGTCGGAGTGGGGAGGGGGGCCCTGCCACCTTTGGAGGGTGGCAGGGGTGGTGGGGGGGTAGGGGAGGGAGTCAGTGTGGGGGAGACCCCTATCAGTGCCAGGGAAGGAATTCCCTGGCACTGATAGTGCTTACCACCATGGATTTCATGACGGTTCAAACCGCTGGAAATCCATAGCGGTAAGCCGGGTCCAAATACCGCCGGCGGTATAGTGACGGCCGCCGGGCTGGAGACCCAGGTCTCCAGCCCGGCGGGCAGAACGGAGAACCGACAGATGACCATGGCGGTAACTGCCATGGTCATAATTCCATGTAGTAAGACCGCCAGCCGGTTCTCCGCCTTCCGCCAGGGTCGTAATGACCCCCATAGTCTATATTATATGCTTACTTGATTATCCTCTTAGGAGCTATGGAGAGGGTCAAGCTATGGAGAGGGTCCTTTAAATCACTTTTCACAACAAATCCAATTCAAACCCCACACTCAAAACAAGCAGTCCTATATCTGCTGGTAATGCATCCCACTCTAATGCCTCTAGAGCATTGGGGGCCACATGTAGGTAGCTTTTTGCATGTCGCAAACAGCAAATTTTGCTGTTTGCGATGTGCAAAAAGCACATTGCGATGCACAAACCCAATTTTGCGACTCGCAATTAGGAAGGGGTGTTCCCTTCCTAATTGCGACTCGCAGTGCAATGTAGCATTGTTTTGTGACCGCAAACGCAGTCTCAAAACAATCACAGTTTGCACCCATTTCAAATGGGTGCTAACCCATTCGCAAAAGAGAAGGGGTCCCCATGGGACCGCTACCCCATTGTGAATGCCACTGTAAAAAAAAATTCAGAGCAGGCAGTGGTCCTGTGAACCACTGCCTGCTCTGAAAAAATGAAACGAAAATGTTTCATTTTTTGTTTTTGTAATGCATCTCGGCAACCCACCTCATGATTATTCATGAGGTGGGCATTTGCGACCCCAGTGCGAATCGCAGATGGTGTCAGGGACACCATCCTACATTCGGATTTGCGGCTCGCAATTTGCGGGTCGCAAATCAGAAATTTCGTACATGTGGCCCTAGATGCGTTAGTACCTGCAAAAAGAGAAAGGAAATCTGAATGTAAAACCTCTGAAGAAGGCCTGAGTCTCAACTTGACTAACTCTGTGCTGAATTAGGACAACTTCAAAAACGTTCATCAAATACTTCAACCCATCCAGACGTGTAGTGTTTGAACATGAAGAAACAGGAGCTTATAACACTTGCATTGAAATCCCTTTCATGGTTGTGAATTGAATAGAGGATTAATATTGAAGACACAATGCTCTGTACAAAAGGAAATCTCCAACTAGTGCCTAGAGCACCTAGAGTATCCTGACCTCCACTATGCTTTTGCTTGGTGACTAAGGCCGTAGACATGCCATTTCAATCTGCCATTCCCAGTTCAAACATAAGAAACACATTGATGGATAAGTCAATGTGGAGGGTCCTAAACTAATCACAGAAAGTTCAACCAAACCACTTCCTTTTCACCCTGAAAATGGGACTACAAGGATGGTACTTTGGAGTTTAGCTGCCTTCACCATCTCCAGACTGGAGCAAACCAGCTACTCAAAAATTGGTTTAGTCCACTATCTGAGAAACATGGGCCATCCAAATGGTCTCCTCCCAAAACTACTGCCCCTCATTGAAGGCATAATGACAGCACTCCTGCCTCTACACTTGAGCGGATAATATTGTTTTGCATCCAAACCGGGCTTTCTACAGCCTTGTACAACCATCTTAGTCTTGAGGCTGGAATTGTACCCATGGCTTTTTGGTGTTCAACAAAAGCATTAAAAAGTAAATACATGCAAGTGTTATTTTCCCATACTGTATTAAATGCAAAGGTAAATTCCCAGTGCATTTTTATGGCTCTGATCGCCAGTGTATCCAAAGGGCTGGAGGATGATAATCTCGTACTGAAATCATGTCTTCCATCTTTCACAATCTTAACCTTGTACTGAAGCATTTACTTACTCTGACATTGTATTTATTTCCTCCTCGAACCAGGTGTGCTTTCTCGATGGTATGAATGGCTCTGTGCCACTTCTTTACTTTGTGCTCTTAATTTTCCTTAGACTATCTAAACAACAAAAGGGTACAAAAGACAATTACTCCCCCAGGCAGCATAACCCTGCAACTGTAATACATGGCATTCTTTCTTTTTCCAGGTAACACACCAGGATTGTCTATTGTGTTTAGTGGCACTTCCTGTGTATTTAAAAAAAAAAAATACTTTGAGCATTACCAAACACTGTCACTGAATGCTTACAGCTTTCCTCTCTGATTAAAAAAAACGCGGTTTATAAACCATCCATCTCCTTAAAATCCACAACGACTTGCAAACGATCTGAAAAGTTATTGCGAGCGTTCTTTTAGAAGTTGGGTTTAATTAAGAAACCTTCAGCCTGTTCCTCAGAGGTAATTTAAAATTGGGTATCCTGTCATTCCTACTATATCTCGAGACACACTTTAATTCTGAAATGATGCCAGCATGCTCCTGGAGCCCAGCCAACCAAAACAACTCGGTTACAGTCTGTCCTTCCTTGTTTTTTCTCTGTTTGTGTTGGCCTTTGCAGCCTGCAGCTTATTATTTGAATAAAATAAGTTACTGTTTCATTAACTGTATATAATGCATTAAGCAAGGCTCTTGTATATAGTTGATTTCAAGATAGAATATGATGGAAATTTTCATGCGTAAGCAGAATTATTGAGGTGCACCTATATCGAATATATGCATTCATTGTAATAAAGTAATTAGAAATGTTACGACACCGAGAGAACCAGGTCAGACACAGGGAAAGTAAAGTTGTAAGAATATGCCTGTAAGACCTGGCTAAGTCCCTGCAGTTTGGCATTGCTGCTCATATGAGGATGTGCCTCCTAAATAACTAATCGATCTATGCAAGATTACCCAAGCCATGACAACTGGCACAGTAACAGCAGAGCATACCTCCGAAATGTTCCCCACATTTTTAAAGAATATGATGCAGGAGATTTCATCCCAATGGCAACAATTTTTTAACGACCTAAAACGTGTACTCCGGTGCAAAGCTTTTGTAGTATGTAAAAACATTTTCCCTCGTTACTCTTCAACATTGTAGCACATCTTGGAACTGCCCCACCTGGATCCACAGCAGCCTTCCACCTTAACAACATTTTGGGTCTAGGCAGCATGAAAGATAGCCGATTAAAGCTTAGTTTCCTAACAAGAAAAAAGCTCCAGTGTGGGCTACCAAAACCTTAGGTTACAAATATGTCGTATCGACTTGTGTACTTTTCTCATGAAAAACCTTCTTTAAGAGTAGTTTGCTACTGTTAAGTGTCATTCTTTTGTAACCCATGACCCTTCTCTCATACCATGCGATTTGCCTATTAAATAGTTTTGAAAACCTGTCCTACAAGATTGTATTTTAATACTGCTAAAGAGGTAAGCTTCGGACACACAGAATGTCCTAAATTAGGAAAAGAAAGTAATATATGGGTATGCTGCTAAATGTTGCTGAGAGCAAAGCCTCAACTCAAACCTGAAAGCCTGCAGCACTGAGGAACGAGAAACCGTAATCATTTTGCTTTAATACCCCTTCAACTAGAGTATAACTAGGTTTTCCTGTTTTTAGTGTTTACTATTTGAAGATTTCAGAGGTGCTTTCTCTGTGTTTTCCAAACTGTTTTAAATCAGTGTTTATTAAGTTACCTAACCCCCCAAAACAGACAAAGCTGTGTTTTCCCAGTGTTTACAAAACATGTTGCTTTTTGCAGTGATTACTACAAAACACATATTCCATGTTGAGAAAAGTATTGAGGGCGTGAAGTGTCTTTCCACTGACAGTGTGTTCAATGGGCTTATGGTAGATTGTGCTAAGCGTAAAATTATGTGCAAATTCACACTCATGTCCTCTGTCTCATTCCCTCTCTCAGATTTCAGTACCTCTCAAACTCACTCTCCTGGGACTATAATCGACTGGGTGATTAGTGGATTAAGGAAGCATGAAAGTGCTATATTCCAATGTTTCAGTAAACACATTTTTAACACAGTTTGGGGGCCATTCACCTACACATTAATACATATTATGATATTGTAGTGGTGGCCAACACTGCCATCAACATAGTACCCATCAAACCATTTATCACACCAGGTTACTGTGCAGCCCTGAATTCTAAAAACCTGAAACCTTATCCTTTCAGCATGCTCGCCACTGCTTTTCTGCACTCTTTGTCTGATTACATGAGTAGCACTGCTGTTGTTGCATGGAGATGCATAGCTGCCAAGTGTTCCCATGTCAAGTGTCACACTTTAGGTCAGCCCTGACTCTTTAACTGTCACCGCATTAAATTCTGGGACTTGGAACGTTGCTGCTAAAATTGTAAGTATGGGCTCAACAATTCTAGTATTAAACGGTAAAAAAACAGCATTAGCTTAACATGGCACACATGATAATGAGACACCTTGCATCTATGATTTATTTTTTGTAGTATGCTATTTTGATATGTGGAAAATCTTGTCTCTTATGTTCACCACTGTCCCATGCACATGGTGACAACACAGTTTTCATAGGTAATTGTCACTATACTAGCACTGAATGTTTAAAGCATAGGGTATTTGGCAGTTACCCTATCAATATTCACTTGAGAGGTAAGGGTTCTTATGTATCTAAGGGTTTTACTCATTCTATGTCCATGGCAAAAATGTGATACCTCCCGCTTTAGAGGTTTATAGAGCCAAGGCCATCAGCACTGCTATTTAGATTTACATACCGACCTTGCTTCTGGCCCATGCCCTCCAGACCACTACGTTACATCTGACCAGAGTATTAAATCAGAATGTGATCTTGTTTAACAACTGGGTAGAACAGGTGATCACTACTATTGCACCTAAGAGAACAAGGTCGCCTGTCCCATGGTTCTCTGATGCTTTAAGATGCATAAGGGGTGGGCGCCCCCCCCTGCACTGACAGAGCATGCCCACAATGTAGGAATCATCCTCGAATGCTCCCTATCCATGACCCTCCAAGTAAACTCTGTTGCCTCCTCCTGCTGCCACACACTCTGCAAACTCCGGAAGATCTTTAGATGGATCCCAGCAGACTGTCCCAGGACAGTCACCCATGCCTTAGTCACAAGCAAGCTCGACTACGGCAACGCCCTCTATACCGGCACCTCAACTAAAAACATAAAAAAACTTCAAGTCAACCAGAATGCCGCCGCCAGACTCATTCTGGACCTCCCTTGCCAAGAACACATCTCCCAACACCTGAGGACCCTCCATTGGCTACCGGTCGAAAAGCGAATTACCATCAAGCTTCTCACCCACACGTACAAGGCCATACACTACGCCTACCTGAACCACTGTGTCTCCTTCCACAACCCCGCCAGATCCCTCCGCTCTGCCCAGATGGCCCTGGCCACCGTCCCTCGCATCTGCAAAACCACCGCCTGAGGATGATCTTTTACCTACACTGCAGCAAAGAGCTGGAACAACCTCCACCGGCACCTCAGACAAAGCCCGTTGCTGACCGTCTTCAGGAAGAACCTCAAGACGTGGCTCTTCGGATGAGGCCCTTCCCCTCGCCCCAGTGCCTTGAGACCCTTATGGGTGAATAGCCGCGCTTTACAAATACTGATTGATTGATTAATTGAAGATGACAGTAATCTATGGGTTCCTTCTCCATTGCTTTATCCGTCCCCCTTCTGTCATTTTTGGCCCCATTTTCCTTGAAGAGTCGGCCATGGAGTTTACCAAATGTAAGTCTTGTTCTCCACTCGATCCTTGTCCTTCGACTATCCTCAGATTAGTTACCGCAGTGGTTAATCCCATCGTGAATGCCCTTCCGAATGATTCTTTGGATCAGGCAATTGTACCTTAGAGCTGGAAGAAGGCACTCTTACTCCTTTTACTGAAAAAACCTGTGGCTGATCCTAACATCCTGAGCAATTTTAGACCTATTTCACTTCTCCCTACTATGTCAAACCTGGTGGAAACAAATGTTAATAGGCAGCTTTCAGCTTCTGTGGAGGATAACCATATACTGCATGACTCCCAATCTGGCTTCAGACCGGGGTACAGCACCGAAACCGATCTTCTTGAAGTTTCAGAATTCATTAAAGTTAATTGTGATTGTAATTCCCAGGTTATGTTTGTGCTCTTAGATTTCTCTGTGGCCTTCAACACGGTTTCTCGTGTTGTTCTGCTTGAAAGGCTGGAAAGGATTAGCATTGCAGGTCATGCATTAATGTGGCTTAAGTCTTTCCGTAGCTAATCGTACTGAGGCAGTTTTTCTCCCCCATTTACTTCAGATGCTAAGCCTTTGTGCTGTGAAGTTCCTCGGGGGTCGGCCTTTAGCCCTACACTTTTTAATGTATATATGGCACCCCTGGCTAAACTTGCTGAGCCTTTGGGAGTGGAGTTTGTTTCATATGCAGATGATATGCAACTTTTTTGGGCCTTTCAGGAAAATGCCCAGTCCAGCTTAGGTTCTTTCAAGGCCTGTCTGAAATTTGTCATGGACTAGATGAATTCCAGCTTTTTAAAACTCAACTCAGATATGACTGAGATTGTTTTTTTTTGGTACTAAATCTAATCTTGATTTTGGCCTTTGGTAGCCTCCAGAGTTGGGACCTCCACCTTGCCCTTCCCCGGTAGTGAGGAACCTTGGTGTCAAATTTGACCCTGTGCTCAATTTTGAGCCACAGAATAAAGCTCTGTCTAGCTCCTGTTTTCTGATTATGAGTTTGCTGTGACATATGTTTTACCTGATCCCTGCGGACGATCAAAAAACTATTGTGCATGCACTGATTACTTCAAAACAGGATTATTGTAACAGTCTGTTAATAGGCCTCCCAAATTTTCTGATCCTTAAGATTCCCCCCCGGGTCTCAATTTCAAGTGAATTGCGGCAGCTTCATTGGCTCACAATTATTAGCAGGATCCAATTCATGGCTCTCACTGTTGCGTTCCGAAATTTTAATCTAAGAGGTCCTGAGTATCTCAGGAACAGGTTCAAAATGTTGGAGCAAGCTCGCGCCCTGCGTTCCAATCAACGCAAATTGTTTCTAATTTCTAGGATACACAAGGGTAGAAGCGGAGGTCGCTCTTTTGCTTATTTGGCAACTTGACTGTGGAATGCACTGCCTCTTATCCTCTGAAGCTGCCCTTTGGAATTGACCTTTAGAAAGGGTCTACAAATATTTCTGTTTGATTCAGTCTTACTGTAATTTTCCGCTCTTAAAAGGGTCTTACAATTTGACAGTCTTTTCTGCAGGCACCAGGAAACATTTTTGTAGCTGTGCGCTATAGAAATGCATTGTACTATGCTGTACTGTATTTACGGATCCGAACCGTGAGGCCACTGTGGAGGTGAATCCCTTTTACCACCAGAGAACTTTTTTATTTGCTCTCTATTAAGGCTCCCACAGAATACTTCTTTTTTGCCTCTATGTTTAGACTTGGCTATAGAGGAGATAAGCGATAAAGCCCATTTTGTACTGGACCAGAGTGTCATCCACCGAAGAACTAGCTCACTATTGACACTGCTTTGTGATGTGATCAGCAGAGCCCAGGTATTAACCTTCCCCTGGTTAAGTTCCGTTAAACAATCTAGCCATGGGAGCTCTCTGAAAGAATTCAATTTCCATCATGCCCAGCAGACGTCAAACTGTTAAAAAATTACTCTGAAAAATGTTTTGAATAGGAGAGTGAATTGCACATTTTGGGGGAATTTAACTGACTCTTTTTTTAAATATGAAGGTTGATTGTTACTTTGGGGGTTTCCTAGATTTGTTTTCACTACTCCTTGCTAGGAAACTGTACATCCAATTAATGCTGGGCACAGGAACCCAAAGTCCAGTTTTGTCACTTTTCCTGTGTGTAAACTAGGCTAAGAAAATGTCAAGCACTTTCTTTTTTTCTGTCCTGAGTGCTACTATCTGCGACGAAAATGGATTAAACCTCTATGCTTGTCTTTGAGGCTTAGGCATTATTGGGAGGCCCTGAGGGTCCATAGAGAAGATACAAATCCAACGATCCTGCTCCCAGTTTCCAGTCTTTTACATGCTGTGTGACTGGTAAGATTAAAATATTTAGATTGCAAATTGTAACTGACTTTCTCTTAAATACTGCATGATTGACAGGACTTGATAAATAAGTATATAGATTTTTCATGACTTATTTTTGCAACTACATAATGTATCTATACTTCAATACTTGCACAGCCACTGTATTTCTTGTGTGTATGACTGCTGAAAAATGTTTTGTACATTGACTAAGCAAGAACGTAACTATTGTTGAATGACTGATGCGCTGCTAGATTGAACACCTGCACTTTGGTTTGACTAATAGGCTGTTGGTATATTGGATTGACATGCTTTTTGTATTTTAGCTTGTACTGTAGCTTCAAGCTATGTGCGGCAGCTTCTTTTGTCTGTCTTTTCATTGAACTTGCGGATTCCACTTCAAAAGCAAGGAGCAATTCATACTGTGAGAGGGATTGGGAACGATGGTATTCGATGTCATTTTTTTTTCTCACTTTATTCTCGTGTTTTTAATCTATTTTAAATTCGTTTTGAATTGTATTGTGCAGACGAATCTGTGAAATTCGAACTAGCAATAAACAAATAAACAGGAGATACTGGGCAAGTTTCTTGTGAGTCAGCCATTCCATCAATAAGCAACAGACCTAAACACTGCCACAAGATCAAACATAATTATAATTAGATCAAACCTGAAAACATGCTTCCAAACCCCATGCTTTTAACTCAAGCACACGAAACTGGAAGAAGCAAACAGAATACGAAACTGTGGGGCAGATTTATGAAAAGTGGTGCTGCAGCTAGTGCAGCGCCACTTTTCCTGGATCCCTTAGCTCCCCCCAACACCACCATGTGTGCGCCATCATATTTAAAAACTGCACAACAAGATGTTAGCTAGGGAGCTAGCATCATATTTTTTTACGCTAGCACTGCGCTTTGCAGGATTAGAATAAAAAATGTTGACCCTAATCCTGCAAAGCATCCGTTAGATTTCTTTGTAACGGCCCCCCTAATTGGGGAATGCTCCCTTTGAATACTTATGCCTGGTGCAGGCATAATGTAGTGCAAAGGGTTACAAAGTGATGCAATGCATGCACTGCACCACTTTGTAGATATGGTGTGGCGTTTTTGGCCTTCTAACGCCACATTAATGTAAAGAAATGACACTAATGTGGCATTGGAATGGCGCTAGGACCTCATAAATCTGGGCCGACATTTATAGGCATCCCTAAACCACAAAATGTAAGCATGCTAATCATAAACCAGTGTTTTGTGCTGCTTCCTTGTTTAACAGAGTCACGCTGTGTTGGCCCGTTCAGAAAGAAATAATGAATTACACATACTCTTTGACTTTATTTTCTGTGAATGGAATTTCTGGGTGTGGATGTGTATGTGTTTAGCAGTATTTATATGTTTACACATAGAAGGGCTATTTTGCTTTTGTTGGGGTTTTATCAGGCATTACAGGTTTAAAAGTAAATCAGGAAAGCCTAGGTAGGACTAATTTAAACATGATGGAATTGACTTGTTGTTTGACTATCAAAAGGTAGTACTGGCCTTTACATTAAATTCTTCTGGTAAGCCCCTATGCCTGATGGAGTGCCAGTGGATCTTTAAAAGGCTAACATGGACCTCGGGTTCAGTAAATGAAATAACTGTTTCTGTGCTATGTGTTGTTTTAATTAAAACATCACTTAGGGCAGGGGTGGCATTGGATTACATTGAAAATGTGGGTTATTGTTTGTATTTCAAATTATTTTCTCTGCAAAAAGTGTATATGTGGGATAATTTTTGATGCCATAGGAGGATGTGTGTTGTTGTAAAGTTTGTGTACCTCAGTTAATTTTCGTGTTTCACATTGCCATGCCTCCTTTGTCTGGCCAGTGTGTATGGGAATAAGTTTGCCCAGGCCACATTTGTCTTTGATCGCCATGCCATGTGCCCAGGGGCCATTTTGTGTAGTCTGTGTCCATAAGCCTGAATGTGTTCTTTGGTTTTCATGCCTCCTTGCTTGTTGGTTCACCATGTGGCTGATAGCCATTTTGTGTAGCTAGCCAATGTGCTTTTGACATAGGCTTCCATGTGTTTGTTCTCCATACCTCCTTGCTTGCTGTCATTGTTTGACCTTATTGCCAGAGGCCATTTTGTGTAGCCAGCCAGTGTTCTTTTGCCATAGGCTTGCATGTTTCCTTTGTTCTCCATGGCTCCTTGCACACTGTTGTTATTTGATCGTGTGGCGAGAGCCCATTTTGTTCAGCCAGCCAGTGTGCTTTTTCCGTAGGCTTGCATGTGTTTTGTTCTCCATGCCACCTTGCTTGCTGTTGTTGTTTGATCATGTGGCTGTGGGGCCTTATTGTGCAGCCAGTCAGTGTTCTTTGCCATAGGTTTGCATGTGTTTTGTTCTCCATGCCACTTGGCTCGCTGTTGTTTGACCATGTGGGTGGATGCTATTTTGTGCAGCCAGTCAGTGTGCTTTTGCCATAGGCTTGCATGTGATATCAGCTTAATAATACCATTGAAGATCATTGTAGTGTATGCATATTATGAATATGATTATGATGAACAATGCTTTATATAAAATTCACTTTTTTGTAAAAAAAAAATCACCTGTACCACCTTGCCTCCCAATAAGTTTCTCCTGCCCCCATAGTACAAACATCAGCAATTAATTTTTGTTTTTTATTTTGCTTTTTTTATTTTTATTTAATTTTTTATTTCAATTATTGAATATTTCAATTTTTTATTTCTTTATTTACATTTTGGTATTTTTGTAATTACTTTTTTTGTTTCGTTTTTTCCATTTTGCCTCCATCCATGATCTGTCAACCCCCTGACTGCCATAGGCACCCAAACGAACAACAGCATTCATTTTTCAGGTATTATTCCATTTCCCCTTGGGCTCCATGTCTGCCATAGTAGGTGCACTGTACACACACCAGCCTCATTCATTTTCTAAGGATTATTACACTTCCCTCAAACACCCTTTCCTGCCATAGGTGGCACACACCCGCCTTCATTTATTAAGGATTATTGCATTTTCCGATGCACCTCCCTGACTGCCACAGATGTCTCTCTTAGAATAGATGCACATACAGCAAAGTCTAGGTACATCTGTATGTTGTTATCCTGATTGGAAATTAAATTTAAATGGGGGTGGTGTGGTTTGACTTTAAAATGGTTGGATATATTGGTGTTAATTATTTAGGATAGTAACTTAAGTAACCAACCACACTAAATTATATAGTCAGAGGAGACTCATTTGACCTTCTGGTCCAGCGTCTTTGGCCCTCCCCTGTGCAGCTCCACCTATTGTTGCTCTGTTTTGAGCAAACTGAGAGACTGACTGACTCTCAGTTCGAGGCCCACCTCCATCTGCATGCTTCCACCTGCACCTCATCCCTGGCGGCCTAGTGGCCATCTGCAAGCAAGTATCTTCTGTCTCTCTTTACTCCTGCCTTTTACCTCCGCCTTTACTTCTGTTTTTTACTTTTGTACTCATTGTCTGTCTTTTATTTCTTTTTTCTTCCTCTTTTCTCTTTCTCTTTCCCTTCACTGTCCCGTGTTTTCCCGCACCGCTGCTGCCTCTCCCGCTCCACCCCGCAAAGTGCTTTTCCCACCTTCTGCCTCCCAGCTGACCAGACTCCCCACCTCCCTCCCATTCTTAATAACACTGCTGCGAAGTGAGAGGGCAACTCCTCTGACCTCCTGGTCAGCGTCTGTTGTCCTCCCCTGTGCAGCTCCACCTGTTGCTGCTGCATTTGCCTTGAGCGAACTGAGAGCCTGCCATACTCTTAGTTCAAAGTCCATCTTTGCCCTCAGGCTTCTGCCTGCGCCTCACCCCTGGTGGCCTAGTGGCCATCTGCAAGTCTCTTCTGTCTTTTACCTCTGCCTTTACTTCTGTTTTTTACTTCTGTACTCACTGTCTGTCTTTTATTCCTTTTTTCTCCCTCTTGTCTCTTTCTCTCTTCCTTCACTGTCCTGCATTTTTCCCAGTGCCGCTGCTGCCCCTGTGGCCCCGCCCCCACCTCCCTGCTCTTATTAATGGTGCTGTGCTACTGACGTGCCAAAGGTGCACCAAAGGCAAGCCCATCTGCGCCTATCCGCGCCTGGCCCGTGCCACGGACCCCGGTCCTCGCCCCATCTGCCAGTTTGACGCAAGCAATCTAAGTGCCCTCAACCCAGGAAGATCCTTAGCCTGCCACCTAGCCGAGCCCAGGAACACTCATGGACCTTTTTCTTGCCACGCATGCTCCCGCACCCTCAAAAGACCACCTCACGATCCCACACCAAGCACGGACAACCACCTCAAGTGCATACTCCTCAACATACCCTCCCTCGTCAAGTACGAAGTAGAAGTCTGGGACCTCCACGACTCAACGACGCCTTCTTTACGGAAACCTGGATCACACCTTCCGCTGCCCCAGTCATCGCCACAGCCTTCCAGGACAATTACAAAATCATCCACAAGGACAGAGCAAACCGGCCTGGAGGAGGCATTGCCATCCTCTACAAGAACAACCTCCACCTGACAACCACCAACGAGTTACAGTCTCAGTCAACCCATGAACACCTACACTTTCAGATTCATACCAAACCCAATGCCTCCTTCTGTGGCACCCTCATCTACAGGCCACCTCGACCCTGACCCCCAAGTGCTCACCTCTTCCGACTACATCCTACTCGGCGACCTCAATTCCACCTTGATACCCACGATGACCCTAACACCACACTCCTCCTGGACAGCCTCACAACACTTGGCCTCTAACAACTCATCAACTTCCCCACCCAGAGAGCCGGACAAATTCTGGACCCCATCTTCTCACATCACCATCTCTCTCACCTCGGAACAATCGGACTGTCTACAAGTGCATCTACTCTACCTTCACAAAGAACACTGCACGCCACTATGCACCTCGCCCCCTCGGCAGACCCTGGGGCAAAGTTACAGAATTACAACTCACCAATGCTCTCAATCATTCCCTCCCAGCAGACGCAGATGAAGCTGCACGCAATCTATACCACTGGTTATCGGAATGCACCGAGAACGTAGCCCCCCTAAGGAAACCAGAAGGAAACCGACATAGCAAAACACCTAAATGGCTCACGCAGACATACAGGAATCTAAACACTCCTGCAGATGATTGGAATGGAAATTGGAGGAACACCAAATCAACCGAAGACTACACAGCCTACAAAAATGCAGTCACTATGCACCACCAGCATACCAGAGCCCCCAAAAAGCTGCCATTCAAGAACACCTCATCACCAGCGCTCACAACAGCAAAGAGCTCTTCACCATAGTCATAGAGTTCACGAACCCCAGGACAGACACCTCATCCATCCTTCTCTCCTGAAACCTCTGCAACGACCTCGCCACCTTCTTTCACTGAAAAATCCAGGAGATTTACGAAGGCTTCAAGAACCAAAACCTGCCCGCAACGCTCACCACCACAGACCCAGCACCTCACCAGATCCTGAACTCCTGGACCCCCATCACCAAAGAGGACACCCAAAGACTCATGAACTCCATCCACTTCTGGAGCACCCTCGGACCCATGCCCTTATCATGTCTTCAACCTGATCAGCGCCACCATAGCACCGCAGCTCTGCCGAATATCAACCGATCCTTCGAGACCGCCACCTTACCACTGGAAGCACACCAAAATCAACCTGCTGCTCAAGAAACCCACCCCCAACCCAGGGGAGCTGAAAAACTACAGACCCATCTCCCTGCTCCCTTCCTCAGCCAAGGAAACGGAGAAGGCCGTCAACCAGCAACTCACCAAATTCCTTGAGACACACCAAATCCTAGACCCATCCCAATGCAGATTCCGAAGCAACCACAGCACTGAAACCGCACTTATAGCAGCCACCGACGGCATACACATCATACTGGACCACGGAGGCACGATGCACTCATCCTTCTCAACCTCTCCGCTGCATTTGGCACAGTCTACCACTCCACCCTCTCTGCCAGACTACACAATGCCGGCATCTGAGATAAAGCACTGGAATGGATCAGGTCCTTCCTCACAGAAGAACGCAGAGTGTCAGACTACCACCATTCACGTCAGAACCCAAAGACACATACTGCAGAGTGCCCTAAGGATCTTCATGCATCACAACACTTTTCAAAATCTACATGGCCCGCTTGCCAAGATCATCAAACAACATGGGCTAAACATGGTCTCCTACACCGACGATACCCAACTGACCCTCTCCCTGTCCGAGGACTCTGCAACGGGCAAGAGAAATTTCTACAATGGGATGAGAGCAGGCAACGCCTGGATGGAAGCCAGCTGCCTCAAACTCCACCGGGACAAGACAGAGATCCTCGTAATCGGCTCCACCCCTTCCACCTGGATTGGCTCCTGATGGCCCAAAGCACTGGTAAATGCCCCCTCCCACGGACTATGCACGCAACCTGGGCATCATCCTGGATTCCTCTCTCTCCATGACCTGTCAAGCCAATGCTATCTCATCATCATGCTTCCACACCCTCTGACTCCTTTGAAAGATTTTCAAGTGGATTCCCTCTGACACGAGGAAGACAGTCACCCATGCACTGGACTACGGCAACGCACTCCATGCTGGCATCACCAAGAAACTCTAATCAAGACTACAAAGAATCCAGAATGCAGCAGCCAGACTCATACTGGACATCCCCCGACACAGCCAAATCTCCTCACACCTCAGAGACCTGCACTGGCTCCCAGTCAACAAGCGCATTACATACAAACTCTTCATCCACACCTACTAGATACTACACAACATAGGACCAGCATACCTCAACCACTGCTTCACCTTCTTTGTACCCAACAGAACAGACATCTCCATTCTTCCCAGCTGGCCCTTGCAGCCATCCCCAAGATCCAGAAAAGCACAGCAGGAGGAAGATCCCTCTCCTACCCAACAACCCGGACATGGAATTCGCTACATCTCAAGCTCAGGCAGACTGCAACACTGAAGCAGTTCAGGAAGGACCTCAAGACCTGGCTCTTTGACTGAGCAGCACACCCAAAAACAGCGGCTTGAGACCCTACGGGTGATTAGCCGCGCTTTACAAATCTCTGATTGATTGACTGATTGAAACTGCAACCATGCTACGTTTAATTAAATGTTTTTCTTGCATGTTTGCTTTAAGGTGCGCAAGAGAACAGAGACTTCACCCACAGTGCTGCCAGACAGAAGGCCTGAACAAAAACATGTGGTATTAGTCCTCCAATCTCTTCTACTTTTACAGCTCAGTGCCACTGCCAAGTGACAGGTTTAAGATGGCCCCAAAGGAAGGTGCTGCGAAAAAAGTGGCCAGTAAAAAGAAGCAGCTTTCCACCACTGGCGTGCCATCAACAACTTTTTTCCAGAGACTTGTGCCTGCTGCACCAGCCTCGAAAGAGGACGCTGGGAGCAGCACTCCCACATCAACAACACCACCACAGCTTTATCCCAAGCCCATGTCTGTTAGCAGCCAGTGCAATCATGGTGACACAGATGATCAGAGACGTTGAATTGGATTTGCTACTTTCACAAAATATTACCCAGTCATTTCAGGAAACAGAGCAAAGTGGAGAGCATCAGTGAGCAATAGTAGATCTTCCTGAAGTTGGAGCAAAAAGAACCACCTCTTTTAGAAACATTTGGCTCCCAGATCTCCAGCAAGAAAAAGGAAGGATACTCCACTTTCTTCTTCTTGCACCTCTTCTGATGATGATGATCTGGATATGGATTGGACCTCGGCAGAGTCTGAGAGATGCCAGGAGAGCCAAGGGAAAAGAACAGTTCCTGAAAGCCTTTGAATTATGGAAGGGATGAGGAGGAGGATGATGAGCCAGTCATTGTTATGGAAGCTGGCATAGAGGAGACCGACAATACCCCTGCTATTCAACCTACCCAAGGGATGTGGCACAGGAACCAGCGCCAGCTCCCATATCTGTAATTCCCCTGCTGAGATCTGCATCAGCCCCTACCTCAATAGAAGTATGCACTGTCACACTAAGAAAGTTATTTTTTCCAGTTTGGGACTTTTTTCGATTAGCAAGCAGGAGAATAACATTGCAATATGTTTCATTTGCTATGCAAGTGTTTGTCGAAATAAACCTGATGTACACTATGGTACTGGAGGCTAAACAACCCATATGAAAAAACACCACTCACTCCGGTGAAAAGAGCACCTTAAAAACGAATTGCTGTACATCATGGTTGAAGGTGAGAAGAGCAGGTAATCATCAGTTCCAATCACAGTGGGAGGTGATGAGGAAGAAGAGGGTGACATCTCTATGCAAAGCAGCCCCATTCCGATCAGTGCACCAGCATCACTGCCTCAGGGACCTCAAAATGGCATAAGCGTCAGATGGAGACACCACGGCTTAGAGTGACTACCCCAAGAGGCATATTGAGTCTAACACCTCCTACTTTTCGGATGTCGTCTGCATCATTGGCCCCAGAAAAGGAGAAAATCAGGCTACTATTATAGGATTGTTTAGGAAACAGGGACCTTATGACCGCAACTACCTAATGGCATGTTTATACAATGGGAAGTTGGCTAAAATGTTTGCGTTGGACCTCCTCTCTTTGTCTTTTGTGGAAGGAGTGGGATTTTTAGAATGTGTGGCTACCATCTTCCCGAAATGGAAGGTTCTAAGTTGGACCTATTTTGCTAGCGTTGCTGTTACAGGGCTCTAGCATGATGTGCTGCAAGTGCTTGGACAAACTTTGCAGCAAAGTGCTGTTTACACTATCCAACTGAGGACAGACGTATAGACCAGTTGTCAAGCAACTGTTTACATGTATATCACTGCACACTAGATCTCTTTTGTGGTTGTCTGAAGATACTTTTATGGGCATTCAGCGGCATGCAACAGTAGCAATGTTCACCATGGATAAATCCCATACAGCAGCAAACATCTTGGAAGACTTCAATAGCAAAGTGTTTGAATGGCAGTGACCCCAGGTCTCAAAGTTCGATTTGTTACCACAGACAATTGCAGTAATACAGTCAAGGCCAAGTCAGATGGTGCCTATTTGAGGGTCTTGTGTTTGGCACATTTAATCAACCTGGTTGTGCAGGATGTTTTAAAAATAAGATGTAGTCAGCAACATACTGAGCACCTGCAGAGGAATCTGCACTAATTCCAGCAATTCTTTTAAAGCCCAGAAGCAGTTGATGATTATTCTATGTGCTAATAGAGTACCAGTTAAAGCCCCCGTACAGGATATGCCAACATGTTGGAATGCAACCTCTAACATGCTGCAACATCTGTTTGAGCAGTACAGACAGATCGATGAGTATGTCATTGAATGAGGGAGGATGAAATTGGAAAAAGTATGACGATGGATGCGCGCAAATGGGGCCTATTCAAATGCCTGACACAGATACTAGTCCCTTTTGAGGTTTTCACTCAGAAAGTTAGCAAAGAGGACAGCACCATGGGCCAAGCTATCCTGTTGTTGCATCTGCTATGGGACCAGTGAAAACAGGTGTCTGAAAGGTTCACACTCGTAGTTGTAAAAGAAAATGCAGAAATGCTTGCCTTAATTGAGAGCTTAGGGTTACATGTATCAAACTCTGGTTTTTCGACTCGCAAATTGCGAGTAAGTAGATATCGCAATTCCAGTTTGCGATTCGGTGAGGAGTTGCAGCGCAAATTGTGAAATCGCAAATTGTGATTTTGCAAATAGCACAATGGTATGGCCCCGACTTGCAAATTGTGACTGTGTCACAATCTGAGAGCGGGTGCCAAAAAAAAAAAAAAAAAAACACACTTCCCGGTTCTGATTGATGACATCAGAACCAGGAAGTACCCCCATGGAACTGGGAAGAGTCTACCCAGCACAGACAGCAGAGGCACACCCAGCTGAGAGGAGCTACTACAGCCATGGCAGCTCAGACCAAGGAGACACCCACTGCAGGGAGGAAGAGGAAACTGAAGTTTTCTGATAAGGAGCTGGAGGTCCTGACTGAGGAGTGCTGCCTGCACTATGAGGTCCTATTTGGCAAGGCAGTAATGAGTGTCCCTGACACACAGAAGAAGAAGATCTGGCCGGACATTCAGAGTAAGATCAATGCAATAGGAGTCAGCCATCGCACGATTGACGAGGTACGCAAAAGTTGGTATGACCTCAGGTCCAGGACCAAAGAAAGGATGGCAGAGCGGATGAGGGAGGCGCATTGAACTGGTGGAGGACCATCCACAGTACCACCTCCTACAGCCATTGAGAGCATGGTGGAGACCACTCTGGAGCCAGAGGCTGTCTTTGGAATTGGGGACCTGGACAGTTCTGCACCAGGAACATCCAAAAGTAAGTAGCAAATCTTACTTATTTACACCATTCAATGCACCATGCACACAACCACAGTACACAAAAGCATGCATCCTCCAAAGGTGCCCATGTCTACATTGTAACCTACAGAACAAAGCATTATGGGCAATGTAGTACAGTAGTCCAACTTTTGAGGAATATTTATTTTGATACACCACACATATGAGAGGCACTGACAGTGTATCCCCTGTGTCCCACAGGTCTCTCACAAGTACCCACAGATGACCCTATGTGCAGGGAGATGAATCTGCCACCATCACCGCAGATGAAGCAGCCAGTGTATCAGCACGGGAGTGCATGACCACACCACTTGTCCACCATGCATGTGATACCACAGACGAGACAGATGTGGACACTGAGACAGGCAACTTGACACCGGGCCACCGATGAGTGTGAGTCAGCCACATAGGTCAGCTGGGTCTGGGCAGAGACGGCGACGTCAAACACAGTCAGCAGGTGAGGAGGATGTCACAGGGGAACAATTCCTAGGACTGGAGGCATCCTTTCTGAGCAGTCTCCGCCTGCAAAATAAACATATGCAGTTAATGAACAGGAACCTGCACAGGCTGCAACAGGCTGCAACAGACCCTCTCACAGGGTTTTGCCAATGTTGACACACATTTCACCACCATGAACAACAACATGGCAAACCTCACCACCGCCATCAATGACATGTGCAGGAAAATGGTGGAGGATAGGGCCCATGCAAGGTGCAGAGAGCGCAACACTGCTGCCCGTTTGGAACGGCTGAGTCAGTCGATTGGCCGCCTTGCAACCACTACTACCTGCCTGTCAAGGCACACTGTAATGCTACAGGTGGAACTTGGGCATTTTGCTGGTGATGTAGCAAGGGGACTAGGGCGCTTAAGTCATGCAGTGGACCTAATACAGACCACCCAGTAGCAGTGCCCACCAAACATCAGGGGACCAACCAGGATCGGGCCATGGTGGCCGTAGTCACAGTAGGGTGTGATTTTGCTAATCTGGGATTTTCCTGAGGCACATGATGTAAATGTGTCAGACATTGTAACATTTTACGTTTTTATTGCTGTTTAGACATCAACAGTTCATTATTACACTCCTGACATTAAAGGGATTTTTTGTTTTTGCACAACCTGGCTATGTGTGTCTTACATTTGTGAGTGCTGTAACGATTGGCAGGTACCTGCCAAAGTAGTCAGTTGCAATGTGGTCCCGTCTCTGTCTGCTCTCCATTGCGATGCTACCATCCCCAGGCTGTCGTTGTGGTGGCTGTTGCTCCTAATCCTCCAAATCTGTGTCATCTAGGGTGAGATGTAGCCCATGTCTGGTTGCTATGTTGTGTAGGATGGCACATGTTGCCACAATCTTGCATTCAGTCTCTGGGGCATACTGGAGTACCCCTCAACTTTTGTTCAGGCATCGAAAACGGTTTGTCGATGTCCAATGTTGTAGCGCCTCTCATTTTGATTGGCATATTCACTGTCACCTGTGTAATAAAACAGCAGATATGAGCATGGCGTCACATGGTTCTGCAGTGACATGTATTTAAGACATCGGTGTGTACTACACAGTACCTAATAAATATCCTTTGCCAAACTCCCCACGTTCAGGGCATTGGTGTCTCCCACTGTGCCTGAATATGTATGTATCATGTGTACTCCCTGAAAATTTTGCCACTATGTCAGTTATTACATTATGGGCATCACATGCCACCTGGATGTTTGAATGAGTGGGTACATTTCCTATTGCGGAAAACATATTGCAGATTTGCAGGTGGGCAAATGGGTACATGAGGGAAATTTGCTATTCTGTAGAAGTCCAACTTGGTGTTGTGTATTTCTTCCTCATTCCTGGGAAGGTATATGTATCAGACATGTGTACGAGTATGGCATCTAAGAACCGTCTAAAGAATTGTGACAGGGCACTTTGGGACACCCACCAGCAACAGCAATCACCCCCTGGTAACTAACTGAGGCCAAGAGGTGCAGTGAGCAGAGCACTTGAACATGTGTGGGGATAGAGCAGCTGCACAAAGTCTGACGTTCTAGCTGAGGTTTCAGCAGTTCAGTAATCTCTAAGGTAACTGTGCTGCTCAGTCTGTATTTGTCGTATATATCCTCCTCAGTTTGTTGAAATATGGTCTGCCTGGTTCTCTATATCCTCTTCTGTCGTCACCTCCTCCTCCTCTGCTGGGAAGCCTGGACTCTCCTCCTCCATGCAATCACGTAGAGTGCAGCCATTTTGAAAAACCCAACTGCCTCCTGGGTCTGCTTTTATACTTTGGTTCTGGTTACCACCTGTTTGGAATCAGTGCTAATCTCGGTGTGCAAAACGGGCTTTTTGCTACTATTCACAATTAGCAACTACCTTGTACATGCGGTTTGCGACTCGCAAATTGCGATTTCTTAATTGCGAGTCGCAATTTTTGCGAGTCGGTAATTGGTCGCATTGTTATTTGGGACTCTGAAATGGCATTGGAACATACCATTTCACTTTTTGCATGGTCGCAAAAAGCGCTGCGACCAATTTGCGACTCGCAAAACTTTCGTACATGTGGCCCTTAATCCTTCACTTGGCTTGTAATACAGCGCTGCAAAATGACATCATGTTGTCGAATGAGTACATCTGGGCCACACTATTTGATCCATAGTACAAATAAATTCTGGCTACTTTAATTCCTTTTTCTGAAGGGGTTGTTTTGAAATATAAGAGGTGGGTTGTTGAGCAAGCCAGAGACCTAGAAGAACAATGGCTGGAAATTACCACTCCCGGGCAGAAGTTCTGGGGTGCTGCCTTCAACTTCCAGAAAGGGGAGTCTTGTCTCACAGCAGCCAACACCAGTAACAAGAATGCCAGCAACAACCACAACTACAGGAATAGAAGAATTGGCCCCAACTTCTGCATTGGTTTAGTTTCAAGTGGCAGATCCTGAGTCCAGTTCATAGGCAAAAAAAGGTTGAGTAGTGGCAGCACCAATGCCACTTCAGAGGCTATTCCAAGAGTACCTGGGTGACCGAAAAGAGGTCTGTGTGGATCAAAACCCTTTGGTGTATTGGTATGTGAAGATGCACCAATGGCCAGTGCTCAGCATACTGGCCATATCTTGTCCAGTATCCACTGTGTCTGCTAAGCATGTGCTCAGTGCAACTAGCACAGTTGTCATAGTGAGAAGGAACAGTCTCTGAACCCCAAAACGTGGAGAGATTGACCATGATCAAAATTAACCAACATTTCACACCACACTATTAGACTGTTTCTCAAATAGCACAGGAATAGGATGTTTGGTCAGAATCAAGTGTGTTAGCTGACTTCTGGGCAAATCACATGAGTTTGAGGACAAACTCCACTTTCCTGACTGAGAATGCCACTATAGTCCTTTTTAATTATTCATTGTTGGATTTCTTTCTTTGCCAAAAATATATGTATATGTAATAAGTAGTACATTATATTTGTGTCTGATTCATGCTGCCCCACCATTTTTAGACACATGTATGGCTGGATTGGAGTTGGAACAGTATGCAGTGAAGAAGCCTCCCCATTCCTGTCAGGACATTGGAGACAATGCCTGCTTTCCTCCTACGCCAATGTTATTTTCTTTTTTTTCTTTTTTGCATCACCTAGCAGGGCTGCCCCCGAAGATCATCAATTTAGAAGACGGCCAAACTCCAATGTGTTGCTTGCATCAACGAGGAGATACAATTGTATACCTACCAGCATGCTTGGATTGGAAGAGTTGCCTATTGCACCAATGAGTGATCTTATATTATTGAGTCATTGTGAGTGATTGATGATTTGTGTGATGGCAGACAATGAGGTACGGTGTTTAACTATTTGGTAAACATGATCTCAATGATTTGCAATGTTTGGAGCCTGATGGGAAATCATTTTTCCTGAAGGTGATTGGCCTTTCAACCTTAATGAAATGTACCTGCAAGGTCCACTCCTTTTTTTTGGTTCTTCAGAGATCAGACCAGTCACCTTAGTTAACAAACACAAATCTACACAACAAAATACTTCAATTTTGCTTCTCTACTTATTCTTCAACAGCAGTGCACTACCGGTCTATACTAGGTATGGGTGCTTGGGTCGGGACTGAGACAGAGTCACTTGGAGTCAGGAGGAGGATGGAATTACTCAAGGTGGTATTACTTCAACAGCCAGGTGAAAAGACTTATTGACTTCAAAGGGAAATCGTGATGATGATGACTTTGAGTCCTAGTACTCAGTTCTGCAGACTGGAGAGAAGTGTGTTGATTTTTGGAAATGCTCCTGAAGGGTGTGCTGCTCACTGCTGGTTCAAACGTGAAACTCCCATGCTCTCGCTCTGCTTCTGAGCCTTCTTGGTACACTCTTATGGATCTTACCGTCCTTCTGTCCTTCTCCTTGACTCTACAATAGTTTTTGTTTCACAATCTGCAGGCCTTCTCCTCTCCTGTACGAACAAAAGGCGAAAGCTGAGCTCAACTCTCCTGCTTACCTACCGGACCGGTTCAGCCAGGCACCCAAGAATGATGGACATTCTGAGAAGAATGCAGATGCACTGCACAATTTGGCAAAAGTATCATTTTTCTTTTAACAATCATATTTTTTTTTTATAACTGGTGGGTTCATTTGACTGACGAATATTGTTGTTGCACTGTGTAACTTTTGTATTTGTCACATCTTTCCTCAATCCCCTTTCCCATTGATTCATGAAACCCCTAACCCCCTTCCCCCGGGCTCTTTGATTTATTGAGGTGTGACTTACTTTACCCCAAATGGATCACACATTTGGTAGGGCAGAAATGGTAAAATGCAACACCAACTCATTGTGAGATCTTCTATTTCCTGAGCAATAGCCCACACCAGCCCCACTTACCCAACCAGGTATAAAATAACATAATTCATCAACATCATCGTTCAGGCCTTTGTTATGCATAGAAGCTTAACCTTGTCCACTCCAGACTTTGAGTACACTTTTCCTGACTCGAGTATTTTGTAACTTTGTTTTTCATTAAATTCCATGCTCCCCATTGCTCAGAATAATTTTCTATTGCTAGTTTTTTATATAATATCTGGTATTCTTTGTTGTGTCATGGTGGTAGTAGTCTGGTGTGCTACAGACGCTGGTGGCCGCCATCTATCAGTGGCACTGGTGTTGATGTGGCCTGGAGGCCGGAGATGCTGATGGCTGGCTGGAGGACCTGGGGACCAAGGCAGGGGCAGGTGCCTCATCTTCCTTCTCTGCCAGCCACTGATAGCCCACCCAGGTGGTCTCCAACCTCTGCTGTTGCAGCTGGGCTGCTATTTTCTGCCAGGTCGATGGAGGTGGTGGACCAGCAGAAGTAGCTATATCAAGAAAGAAAAAAATGACAAATTGTGAGCAATGCTCCGTGCCAACACATGTTTAAAATTATATAGTGGCACAGTAGCAGTACATTGCTGGTCCCATAGGGCCATTGGATTTATTGACATGACTTGGAGAGTCACAGGGACATGATTTACCCACACGTGCCTCACATAAAAGCACTGACTGGCTGAAGAAATTAGTGTGCATAACCCCAGAATTAAAAAAACAGAGTGTTTTCTTTTCTTGTAAAGGATTTCATAAAAAACACACAGAAACTTTGTGTGGAAAAAAGAAAACTAACTCTCATTAATGAGTAAGGCATCATCCACTATGGAGTACAAGTATTCTATTCTTGTTGTGCTAAATGAATAGACGCTTGCTAGATAGCGCATCAGGTATTACTTAGGTAATGGGGCAGCTGACATGGACAATACATTTATTCCAATGCCCTGCTCTTCTCCAAATGCCTTTCAATTCACCACTGACTCCAAAAAGGCACATGAATAATAAATGTCACACGTCATGTATAACATGTGGATAATAGATATCCTATTTGCCGTAAGTGGACGGTGGGAAAAATTATGCACAGGGAAAGGAACACGATATATAGATTTTATTGGACACATTGATCACAGAGTATACCATCTCCAAAACAAAAAATCACATGCACATCATCTCACTTTACTTCCTGGCCTCACCCTCAAACACAAATTATTTCAAACAAACAAACACATTTGCCTGGCAGTAAGGAAAGGAAACTTGACTTACTCTACTGAAGGGTAAGTTACAGAATAAAGGCCGGGTAGGTAGAGGATTTGCTAAAGAATGGTGGGTTGTCATCATGTGCCTAAGCTTTGAGTTAGTCAGTCACTGTAGCTGAAAGCTGACAGATGTCAAAAGGGAAAAATGTGAACAGGTGTAAATTCATTGTGGAAGCCATTAAATAAATATTTGAACCACTTGCACCGTAAAATGTGGCACATGCCTAGAATGGATTTTTACAATTTCCTTGGTAGGCTGAGGCACATGTTAAATGCCAGATACTCCTCCACTTTTTTGTAAACAAAATACAACTGCAATACATCATTACAGTTTGGTTTGCAGTATCTTCTCATTGATCGAAAATATCACTTTGGGCATTTTGTTGGTTGACCATGTTAAAAAAGCTTGGTAGTCAAGCCAATCAACAACTTTTTTCTAATGGAGGAGCAGAGATATGATGATTACTGTGAGTTATTTGAAGTGCAATGAAGGATTAGAATAAATTAGTCAATGATGGACATATGGTTGGCAAGTGGAATACGCTGGTGATGGAAGTGGTACTTCCATCCTCCCTAGCACTGGTGGTGGCAGCTTTGGCCCTGCCCATTTGATGCCCCATCCTTGTCATTGAGTGCTGATGTAAGAAGATAACAGGAATAGATAAGTGGTACAGTTAATCCTACTAGAAAATATTTTGACAGGCAAAGGCAAACTCAGTGACATATTGACATTGCACTTATCTAAATCAGACCCCCAATATTACTAGTATTGACAACTTCACCTATTCCTAATCTCCTAATGCCTGATTTCAAAGATTGTACAACTGAATATCAACACCAACGATATTGTGATATAGAGGACAGAATATTTTGAGACAAAGTATCAAAAGGTAAATGTAATTAGGGAAGTATACATTTACTATTCCTAACTTCACATCTGCATAACTGGAAGATATATGTACCAACTAAGTACAGATATGTGGAGTTAGTTATAGAAAATCTAAAGTGTACTGTTAGGCAGTACAGTGCAGACAGGACTTTCCCACCACATGAATCACGACAACCTTATCTGAGGGAGAAGTACCGGAGGCTTTTCTAACAGAACCCAGGTAACACAGAACACTGGCTCATCTATTACCTTCAAAGACCATCATAGTCATTTGTTGATACCTATGTGTAAGAACAGGCCTACAGTACCCTGCCCAAAAACTAAAAGGAAGAACTGTGCAAAGTTCAGGTAGCAGTCAACAGGTGGTTGAAGTCCATCTAACATGTATTAAGACATCTTAAAACATTATTTCCATAAAATAAGGTCAATAACAGCATGTAACAAATTCTAAGGTGCTCTTATCATAATCGCCATTTTGGGCAAAATAATTGGCTCCCAATTAAAGCAAAAATGAAAGCACACTAATTCTAATAGGTAATCAAGTCTAGATGTAGACATTTTCACTTATACAAATTCATATCGATTTTGGGTGTCTGCCTTTGAAAAGAAATTCGAAAAATCCCTTTTTCAAATAGACTTGAATGATATAAGTGCAATCTTATTAATAAGTGCATTGTGATACATAAAAATCAAAACATCACAATACATAAAAAAGCACTGCATGGAAGCTAAATGAGAATATGAATATAAGCATAAGATAATGTATGATCCCATCCCGAAAACTCTCTACTGGCTGGGAAAACACAGGATGCAGGAGCAAAAATAAAAACCTCCCCCAAAGTGCCATGAAATGCATTAAATAGAAAAGGACACAAAGCTATGGATTCACCAAGACATGGAAATGTAATCATCTTTGGCTTAAGAACCAGTAGCAGTCAACCCCACATCAAATAGGAAAGTTTGCATCAGAAACTACCTAGGCTGAAGACAATCATATGATTTTTCATCAGTTTTCATGAGAGACTGTGAGAATCACACATGGAGGCTAGTGCTTATTGCAGCAGCGGCCACCACAAATCTCAAGGGGAGGGGCAGGGGGGATGGGGACGGGGAAAATATAAACAAAATATATATATAAAAAAAAGAAACTTACCTTCACGGGCACCATCTGCCACCTTGCTCTCCTCTTCTCTTCCGGTGCCCCAGTAAATCCCAGCGCTGCTTTCATGATTAAAATAACATGAAAGCAGCATCAGCATTGGTATGAGCATCTTGTACTGCCGGAAAATCTTCTGACAGCTAAGAAAATATACTTGCTTTTCAGTGAAGACATACCATCAGCGCATACTATGTGGTTGCCAAAGAGAAAGCTTTTACACATGCACAGAGCCAACTGAAAAAATAATTACCTCTTTAAGACCATCGCTGGCTGTAACAGAATGTATCTTTGCAGGTTATTTTTCCTCAATGAAGATGTATTCCATTGGTTGGCTTTATCGTTCACTTGCTTTTCTATGTTTATCGCATGCCAACTTCAGGTCCTCTTTGTGTGTTTCTCCTTTCCCTGGCCCAAGTACTGATTCCTTTTTCCACTGTGCCCTTCCATTGCTTGCAGTTTCAGATGTACTCTTTTATTTTTATTTTAATTACTTGCCTTGTTCTTCTTGCTTACCATCCTTGTTGCTTGCCCTGCCTTGTCCCGCGTTCTTGAGGCTGACCATCCCTCCCACCATTCTGCTGTGTTGTGTAGGTTCCTTCATCCCTATCCTTCCATCCCCTCCCACATTGTAGTGCTACTCCTGTGTTCTTAGCTCACTTCCACACTCCTCCTGCTGCTCCTCATGGGGCTAGCCCCATCCCACCATGCTGCCGCTGTCTATGTTCGCCTACCTCCACCCGCCATAATGAAAAATAGGGCTACGACGTAGGCAGCACTAGCCGAGTCATAACACTTTTTTCCAAACATTAATTTTTGTTTTTTATTTTATTTAAGTTGTAATGCCCTACCCCAATGATGATTTCCTCCTCCCACCCTGTCCAGCATTGCTGCATGTCACCTCTAACCTTCCTGCTGCACAAAATGGCTGTAAAAACATTGACAAACCCAATAGATCTTTCATAGGTGAGGCTAGTTGGCTTTGCCTGTGCTTGTTACCTGTAAGGCTTTTGATGCATTCCTGTTTGCATGCATTTATAATGAATTAATTAACTGGAAGACCAGATATCCATTTCGTTAACTTTAGATGCAAGAACTCTTATTGGTGTGTCATTTGCTTCAAAGAGACTGCACCTTAGCTAGAGAAAACACAGTTGGAATTAAATAATGTTGTTAATCCAAACTGTTGCCAGCATATTAGTAACCGTATTCAGTGTTTTGTACTGTAATAATGCATTGAGTTTCAATTACTCATATTTCTACCTCGGGTGAAGTGTTGAACTCCGGTACAATTGATTCACTATCATTGTCTTCACTGTTCAAGGTAACTGTAAAGGTGAAGTGGAGGCACATAGCAGATCAAAAGCAAACTTGTTTGTTAACTGTGGGAAAATAGTTAGAATACCTGCACTTATTAATGTAAAATAAAATGCACTACGTCCATTTCATTCAGCTCTTCCTCTGCATTGTCCACTCTCTCCACCAGTTTTCGGTGGTCCGTTCTTAGAAGGCCCAGTTCCGCTGACACTTTTCCTATTTCTTGTCTGAGGGTGTTCTTAGAGTCCTCAGTTGCCTCCAGGATCTTTTGTAGGGTGCCTTGCACCTGGGGCGGCTGGGGTGCTCTCTGGGGGGGCGGCCCGTGGTCCCACGGTCAGCGTCTGTGCTCGCCGGCCCGCGATTCCTGTGGCCTAGGGCATTGTTTCTCCATCAGGCCCACTTGGTCAGGGTGGCCAGGTATGGGTCTGGGGGCCACTTGCCATTAATGCTGGCCCCCTCTCTACCGCTCGGGATCCGGTGTGTCCCAACAGGTTTTCCAAGACTCAGGGCTGTCGGCGACCCTAGCCGCCCCCCAGGCGTATGCACTCCACCCTTTGTTCCTTGCAGTAGCTATGGGCCACGCCCATGCCGGTTATGAAAGGCCGGACCCACCGCACTCACCGCAGGTACCTCCGCCCAGGTTGCACCTCACCGCTCTGCCCCATCACGGTGTAACAGCTCAACTTTTGTGCCGTGGGGGTCTGTCAGCTCCACACCAGGTGCCATCCACCCCTCCACATCTATTCCGGGCCGGGTGGGGGAGGGGTTGAAGCCCTGTTGGCCCTTATGCGCCTCCTGTCTGCGCTGTCCGCCACCTCATCCAACTTCTGCCCCAGAAGGCCCGGGCCCCTACAGTGTCTGTGTGCGCCAGCACCTGGTGTTCCGGCGCACCCTGCTCCCTGGTAGCAGCAGGCCCACACCACTAATTCCTCAGGGACGGCACGCGTCCACCATTTTGTGGGGCCGCACAGTCTCCGCTCACCGCGTTAGCAGCTGTGCCGCTCTGCACTACAAGAGGCTGTTGTGCTCTGTCCTCCGGCTGCTCCATTCCCTGGTCGCGTGCCGCCGGGTCCAGAACTGTTCGCACCCCGAGGCAGTGCCCGGATCAGCAGGATGCCCTCACCTTGGGAATGCTCTTACTGGTAATGCTGCTAAAATGCTACTCTAGCTTCAAATTCTGTACTGATAAAGTATATCTCTCAAAATGCTGAACCACTCAAGCCTACTCTGCACACTCTTGCTGCTTGCTGTGGAGGAGCAAGCCCTGGAAAGCATAATCAAACTCTGGACACAGTATGGCTGTATTAGTGAATCATATAGTGTGCACATTGAATATCGAACGTGTGGACACAATATCAATAAAAATATATTTTATAAAATTCTGACAGGTATGTAAGTCTATATTTTCAATACCTATTACACATATATGTACCTACAGGGTACATACATCTTACTGGTATGTAGATGTGGAGTTAGGAATAGTAAATCTATACTTCCCTATATGTACTTTCCTTTCCATATTTTGTCCCACAATTGTCTTACCACTCAATATTGTTGGTGTTAATATATGGTCTGTGGAGGGACAAAGATGGTAAAATGGTTGCTCCTACAATACTATTACTTAGTTTAGCACACAGACTTGAATGAGGATGTGCTCATGGTTCCAGTCCCATAAAAAAGAAAAAACAGCTCAAGGACCGATATTTCTATGGGTTCTTTGTTCTTGAATGTGACAACAGAACCCATTTTCGTCTTAAAGATCTAACTGTGCCTTTACCTGACCAAGAGATGTTGCCCCTACTATTTACCTGCTATTTTGTTGCCAAAGGACCAGTTTTTGAGGAAGAAAATTGCAGCATCTTTTTTTATACAGTGAATGTAATTTGACAATACACCAAAATACTGTGCTGATTCCTTGTTCAGTTGTCACTTAAGCTGAGTCAAGGACTGCTTCTCCCTCTGGTATCTTGTTCACCCAAAGAGATGTTTCTGATCAAACTGGAACTATGTCTGGCAACAGAGCCTTATTATTCCTACCCTAAAGCTGGTCTGCTTGAAGTTTTGATGGCTAAGTAGTGTAGCTGTGCGACACTCAGCTACAGCTCCTCCTGCCTGGTGTTGGAAAATGAAAAGAGCTATAAAACTGCACAGTTCTTCACTATCTTGTTTCTGAACTATGGGATGGGCCTATCCGTTAAATAGATTTGACAAATTGCTAGAGTACAGGTGGACGCTTTGGACACTTTGACCACAAATGCTCTTGAGTGTATAGCTACATGATTGGTAGCATAAAGAAATGTTATTTTACACATCAGAATTGCTCTGGAATTTTAGCAGCCAAGGCTGCATGTATGTCAGTTTAGAAGCCTAGTGCTGTGTACATATATCTGACATATCTATAGAAATATATGAACAAATTAGCAATTTACACAAAAGCCTTAAAGACTCGTACAGTGTGTATGATGAAATTGAGAATTATGAAATTTCATCCAGATTGCAAGAAGTTTTGTGGGTTTAGGGGCCATGAACATTGCTGCATTGTGGCATGCACCACTATAAAATGTAGAATTTGTGTGTGGCATGTGCCACTATAGAATGTAGAATCGACTGAATTTGGTAATGAGGGGTTGGTGGAACTGCAGTTGGAGCAGGATGGTGAAGTGGTGGAAGGGCTCCTCCACTCTCCATATACTTTAAAAAATACTTTTTTAGCTTCAATCGGTGCAGCGTATACACTTATCATCACAGAGAGCGATGAGCAGGAAGTATTTCATTGAGATGAGCAGCAATTAAAGTCAGTGTAGCCTGTGACTGTGAAGTCTTGTGGGAATCTGGCAAGTGTGACCCTCCTTCTATCGAGGATACCTGTTTTGGAGTTGTGTTCCGACACGGGCCAAGCCTTGTCATCCTGGATGTGGGAGCTACCAACATGCAGCAAGTCTGTAGCACGTGATGTGATGGTGTTTATGCATGAGCTGTCTGCATGTGCTGAGTTGGGAGCCTGCTGTTTCAGCATACATGACACATGATTACATCGTCAGGCAAGACAGGAGGGGCCATTTTGGGCTCGGCTCCAAATTAAGTGGATCTACCGTGATTGGCACACCTTTATTATAAGTGGAGTTCTGGCACTCTTACCACTGCAATAGTTTGGCGAATTGCTTTGATGGACAAACAGTGATTCACACACCACTTAGTTATGGGAATTTAGAATCTAAGGTAAATTCTATTAGATGGTTTGCACATCGTTATGTACATTCTAGTGTGGTTTAGAATTTATAGTACATTGTACATTGTTGGTTCACAAATGGCTATGATTCAACCACCACCATTTTTTCTTATCAGACCCAGGGGATCCTCCAATACAGTGGGAGTTATGGCTAGACTTATTTGAAGTTATGTGGAGGTTCAAGAAAAGGGAACATCTACTCCAGAGAGATATTTATCCCTGTTAAAACATAGACCGAGAGCAATTGGTTTAAGGGAGTTTAAGAATTGTCTTCCACTAGAAAATCCTAGTGATGCTGATGTCTATCAAGTTGCACAAGAATAATTACATGAGCAATATGGCAGGAAAATAAATGTAGTGTTGGAGAAATTTTAATTTTACTCCAGTATTCAGTAAGAAGAAGAGTCCATTGGTCAATTTGTTGCAGCACTGAGAGGACTAGCAGTAACATGCACTTTTGAACACATATTGTATGAACAGGTGTTGAGAAATATTGAGGTGTCTGAAAAATGTAAATGAAACTGTGCAGAAGAAAAATAGTAATGGGGATGCTGGAACTAATAATGTCATTGGGGCAACGAAGGAAGGCAAGGAGAAGTGGGAAAAAACTGCAAAAAACTGGTACTAAATTGTGCTATAGATGTAGATCAAGAAAACATTTGGCTAATTCCAAATTGTGTTCTGTTGTAGGGTAAATTTGTAGCACATGCAAAAAGAAAGGTCACTTAAGTAGGGTTTGTACAGGTGTGATAAAATTGTAAACTATGTATTGGAAAATTATAATGGAGAGGAAGGAAGTAAGGGTGTGATATTAAATGTACAGGCTAATTGAACAATGGAAGAAGGTATCTGTAAAATTGCCTATATGTAAATGGGCGATTGATGGGCACCTGTTGAATGCTGTGGTAGACTCATGTCCAGGGTACACGATTGTGAATAAACATGTGTTCTATAGTTCATGGCTGAGGAGAGAATCATACACATCGTATGTAAGCCCAAGATGTTATATGCGGCACAAAATACTTATGGTGGGTTCTGCATGGGTACGAATTGAATTTGATAACAGAAAGTGTTATGGTAAATTATAATTTGCAGAGAAAGGTGAAGTGATTTTGGGATGGCCTCATATGAATGAGTTGGGAATCAAACTGGATCTGAATATGGAACCAACAGCTTATGTGGTACAGAAGTCTAATGAGAGTTGTCTGGGGTATGAGACACTTAAAAATGTATTGCCTGAGATATTTAGCAAATCGTTGGGTGTGCTAAAAGGCTTTATACACAAAATTATTCTATGTGGAAGCATGAGTTCTGTGAGACCAAAGTTACGCAATGTTCCTGTGAACTATAGATCCAATCTCAAAGAAATGTTAAATGACTTGTGTAAAAAGAATTGAATTAAACCAATTCAAAGGTCGGATTAGATATCACCTTTGGTGACATCTCTTGAACCGAATGCTTAATTGGGATTATGCATGGACTTGAAGTGCTTAAATAAGGCGATTTGGGTTGATAGGTTTTCCTTGCACAGTCTACAAGAATTATTATCATCAGTGAGTCATGCTACTGTTTTTTCTACAATCTGTCTGTCCAGTGCATACCATCAGATTGAATTGGAGGATGATTTAAGGGATTTTACTGCCTTTGTGGCATTGGAAGGAGCATTTCTGTATAAAGGAATATCCTTTGGTCTTGCCAGTGGATCAGCAGTGTTCCAAAGGGAAATGACCAAAATATTAGCAGAAGTGGAAGTGGCAAGGGTTTTCCAAGATGATATCTTGATTTTTGGGGAGGAAAAAGTTAAAACAAGTGTTATCTATTCTCAAGAACAAGGGATTAACTGTGAAGAGTTACAAATGTAATTTTGGGAAGATTCAACTGGAATATTTAGGCCATGTAATAACAGGCAATGGGGTTTATCATAAGGTTAGCCATGTTGTAGTGATATTGAATGCTCCAGAACCTACTTGTAAGGAGCAATTGATATTGTTTTTTAGGACTTATGAATTTTATTCACGGTTCATTGAATATTGTTCTATGAAAGTGTAGCATTTGAGGACATCACTCGAGAAAAATATGAAGTTTGTGTGGGAATGGGAGCAATTTAAATGCTTTGGCTCAACTAAGAAGGACATTTTACATGCTCTCTGTTTGAAATCGTTTGAAATAGGTGCTGATTGTGTGATTTCGGTGGATGCGAGTGGAAATGGCATCGGGCGGTGTTGTCATAGAAGAAGTTTAATTATAAGTGGATTGTAGCTTATGCCTCACATACCTTGACTCAGGCTCAGAGAATGTATTTGGTTATTGAGGAGGAGATATTAGCAGCCTTTTGGGCTATGCAGCGATTTAGGCTGTATATTTAGGGAAGGAAATGTAAAATTTGCACAGACCATAAATCCTTGGCGAACATTTTAAAACCTAGTGGTGAAAGGAATTTATCTCTTAGATTAACAAGATTGGCTCCTAAATTACAGATGTATGATTTTGAAATTTAATTTGTACCTGGTAGGAATAACTCTCTACTTGATGGTGGGACAATATGTTAGAGTCAAAAAACTAGGATTTGTTGATAAGGGTAAGTAAATCTTGTTGGTTACAGACAATGAGAATTAGTGCAGTGTTGGGAAGTGCAGTTCAATTGAGAGATGGAATATGTGCTCCTAATGTGCAGACGAATTTATGTGTGGATAAAAAGTTGATTGACCAAGGTAATGTGTTGCGACGCAGTGAGCGAAGAAGAAGGTACCGAGTTATTTCGGAAGATATGTAGTTGGGTGAAATTGTATGCGATCCAAGTCTTTTATATCCTTTTATTACAGTGCACATTCGGGGGATTGTATTTATGTATCAGTACAATATATTTTTGTAATTATATTTATTTTAGGATTTTTGCGACAGTATGTTGACTGCATCTTTTACTCAATTATTATTATATTATAATTATTTTCTTGTTGTTCTTAATGGGGGGAGATTTGTGGCATGCGCCACTACAGAATGTAGAATGTGTGTGGCATGTGCCACTATAGAATGTAGAGTGGAGGGAGTATGTTAATGAGGGTTCGGTGGAACAGCAGTTGGAGCTGGATAGTGAAGTGGTGGAGCTCTGCTCAGTTCTCCATATACTTTAATAAATACTCCTTTAACTTCAATCGGTGCAGCATATGTTTTTATCAACACATGTAGTTCTTCTCATAATTGACATTCCCTTCTTAGAAGAAGCTCAGTTGATGTAAGGGTAGTACATAGGTCGGCACACAGTCCAATCACTGTAAGTCGGATCAGAATTTCAGACACATTTAGCAGAAGTCTCTTGGCCAGTTGCAGTGTGTAAGACACAGGAAAGAATAGTGGACAGAGTTCAGAAAGGTAGTCACAAAAAATATGTCTACTCACTTTGGTATATTAGACATTTTACTAACTCACAATATATTCTGCTGGCATCTAATGTATGCATGCATAACTTTTGTGATTGTAAATATACACTGAAAAGTTTTAATGTTCAGACAAAAAGGTGAGATGCAAGTGTTCTTTAACACTACTCGTACATACCAACTGACTTGTGGTTTTAGAACATAAGCAAGATTAAGGCGTTACAATTTTGGCATTTTGTTCTGTTTCGTTTCTCCAATAACAACTATGCTTATCACTTTTTCCTACACAGTTCTTGTGTAGGAAAATGGATCGATTGGTGTACGTCAATCCGTTGTTTCTCAATAGTGCTTGGGCTAATGATATAAATGTGAGGTGCTTCACAAACCTTCCCAAGTGCATATCACAAACCTTGTGAATGCCTCTAAAAAATGTTCACTACAGGTCCTTGTCTCATCTCTGTTATCAGTTCTTTGATATATCATAGATTCAATGTGCAAATGCTGGCTTGAAGTGGACACCACAAAAAAAACGGAGGAGATCCCATTTGGTGTGTGAAGAGTTGGACCAGGCCAAAAGATTGTATCATCCTATATTTCCTTGAAGAGGAAGGAGATTGTTAAATAGAAAATAAAGATCTGAAGTTTTTGGTTAGACAACAGTATTTTCTTTGTGTCACATGTCAGTTCCAAAACTATAAATGTATTTTCTAGTTTGATAATTTAAAGAATATTTGATTATGTGTTACTAGTGTAGAAAGAGCTATTTTAGTTTGCCGACCTTTAAATCAAGTCCTGCCTATTATGATGGGAGTAGACACCAAGTGGTGAGAACTGATTGAAAAATGATAAAAAAATGTTATCATGTATCTGGAATTTCTTACCAATGATTGATTATGAAAAGTAGGCATGCTTGCCTCACATATAATACCCTTAAAGGCCAAGTTATATATCATACCTGCAGTGCTTAATTAAAGCCGGTGGTTACCAGTGGGTCTCACTGACACGCATTTTTGGGGACAGGCACTGATTTTTCCTCATCTGATAATGACTGTGAGGAAGAGGGGGAAAACACACAAATGGGAAAGAAAAGCAAAGAGAAAGACTGACAAACTGTAAAAAAAAAAAAAAAATGGGAGAAAGTCGGGATCTGCAAAAGTGCGATAAACAGGCAGGCAGCGTGGGATACTGGATTAAAGAAGCCAGAGGTGAATTCAAGACTACTTTGGTATTCACCATGCAGACATTAAGGGGCAGATGTATCAATGTCCGAATTTGCGATTCGTAAATTGCGAGTCAGTGAGACTCGCAATTTCCGAATCGCAAATTTGGATGCAGAACGGTGTCTCAGACACCGTCTGCGACTCGCTATGGGGTCACAAAGACCCACCTCATAAATATTAATGAGGTGGGTCGCATTTTGCGACCCGATAGCGAGTCCCTGCACTCACAGGTATGGTGGCCTGCTGAAGTCAGCAGACCTCCATGTCTGTGACTGCTTTTTCAATAAAGCTGTTTTTTTTTTATTTTGCAGCCCGTTTTCCTTAAAGGAAAACGAGTTGCAAAATAAAAAAAATAACGAAACCATTTGGTTTCGTTTTTTCAGTGTAGGCAGTGGACCACTGCCTGCTCTGAAAAAACTTTTTGCCCACGTTCACAAAGGGGAAGGGGTCCCTTGGAGACCCCTTCCCTTTTGCGAATGAGTTACCACCAGTGTGACACTGGTGGTAACTGCGAATTGCTTTGCGACCACATTCGCGGTCACAAAGCAATTCTGCATTGCGATGCGAGTCACAAATAGGAAGGGAACACCCCTTCCTATTTGCGAGTCGCATTCACAATTTGCGAGTCGGTACCGACTCGCAAATTGTGAATATACATCGCAGAAGGCTGTTTGCATGGCGCAAACTGCGATTTTCGCAGTTTGCACCATGCAAACGGCTTCCTACATCTGGCCCTTAATATCACGTTTAATAACAGTGGCCGCGGACTTCTGAGCAGAGCTTTGGGCATGAGCTCTCATTCTTTTACACACAAAGCACTGCATACACACCTAATAAAGTGCAGGCATATTTACCAAAAAATCGCTATAGCATGAGCACTAAGGTCTTCTTGGGGTATTTTCGTTGTGGCTGTTCACTAAAGGTGTATGTTTCTATGTGCAAGCACCCTTGCTATTGAATCCTGTTGTGTTTTTGGTTTTGTGAAGCGATCAACAACGTGCTACAGTAGCTACTGTGTTAACTTCTGTCCCAGCCCATATTGTCTTTCTTTCGTCCCCTCGTGCATTCATCTGTGCATTCCATCACTGACTTCCTTTTCTTCTCTGTCAATAACCAAAAACATTAAGAATTTTGGATCACTTTTAAGTCTGCCCCGGAAGTGTTGGTGTACTGAATATGTTACATCAGTGGTTCTTAACCTTTTGACTGATGTGTATCCCCATTTAACCATTACTGGAACCTGGGGACCGCTACAAAATCATTCGTGGAATCTGGGGTCCCACACTGAGTAATTACTGTAATCTGGGGACACTGACCTAATCATTTTCAATAAATTGAACCACTAACAATAAATGAATAATACAGAAACAAGTATTCAACAAACAAAAATACAAATGATTAAATATTTTATTTAATTCACAAGCAAATATAAAAAAAATCGAAATTTTCATGAGAAGGTTGAAGCTTTTCTAAATTCATTTGAGCTACTAATCGACCATACTACATTGTGTTTGATGCACTTGCACTGCTCCCATGACTCAATCTCAGAATACTAACAAGTTGTGCCCTCAAATTTAAAGTTTCTTCACTTTTATAGAATGTTTCCAAAAAATGCAATTGTACATTTAGTTTCTTAATCCGTACACACTATATTAATCTATTAATAGTTAAAAAAATTGTTTTAGCAGGGGCAGACCCCTTAAGTAGGGTTCGGGTGCCCAAATGGGTCCACGGACCACAGATGAAGAAACACTGTGTTACATCATTGGTTCTTATCCAAAATAGCATACTGGAAGTACTTCCAAGGTAGAAAACTGTTACAGAATATATATGAGTGTTCCCATCATGAAAGGCTAGAGGAGGTGAGACATTGGTGATCTTTGAATGAAGACAGTGTGTGTCATGTGTTATAAATAGGATCACATTGGTATTAAGTCCTAAAGCCCTTACCTCTCCATTCAGCTTCACCTCCCGCATCCTCTCAATTTACTTGCATTTGTGATCCAAGTAGGAAGTGTTTTGTCCATTTGGGCATTTTGTACCAGAACTGAAAAAGAAAAATGTTTGCATTTACTCAGTGACCATGGTGGGATGTTGCTCAGGTTGTGTTAACTGCTGTATTATGTTTCATTTTGCTTGTTAAGTTGAAAATAGTAGAATAATAAAAAAAGAAATGAATAATAAACTTGGGTTCCCCAGACTGGGCCAGCAATAACAAACAACCTGTATAGAGAAGCTAACTAGAAAAGCACTTGAGCACTGGACTAAGGTTACCCAGGATAGTTGTTGCACGGTCTCCAAGTCTGATGTGTGTATGAATGTAAATGAATGTAACATACCTAAGTATCCATGGAGAATAGAATGAACAACAGAGCGATATTTATTGTACGTGGACAATGGAGAGAGTGCCACAGTGATGTGCTAAGTGTAGATGGATAATGGAGTGAGCTCCATAGTGTTGTGTGCTATTGGTGTACACAGATAATAGAGTGAGCAGCAGAGTTATATATAATGAGTTATGTATGGTGAAGTGAGTAGCAAAAGCAATGTACTAAGTGTAAAAGTATACTGGACTGCAGAATAGAATGATGTACTAAGTGTGCATGAATAATGGAGTGACAGCAGAGGAATATACTAAACGTATACGGGACTGAGCATCAAACTGATGTAGATGGAGAATGAGAGCTATAGCAGTTAAATAAGAAAAATCCAGCTCTTTTGTATATACCAGTGGCATATCCCTCAGTAGGGTATAACAACTCAGAAGAGGAAAGAGGAAAGGGCTAAGGTATATTTCCTTTAACAGAGGAAACGTGCTGGACAGTGTCAAGTCAGTTGCTTGTTCATTTTTACCCTTGGAGTGCACTTGTCAGGCCGTGTTTGGGAGGCTAAAGTGTAAGCATGGCTTACTGGGCCTCAACTGTGGGAGTTGAGATCATTTGCCACTCATGTCCCAGGTACCGTCCTACTATGACTCTGCAAACTAGGCCATCTACAACCCTTTCAGCACTTCATTGTCAGTTGCAATAATGACGAGCAGTTAGAGGTTTCTCTAGGGGTGCTTAAGCTCAGCACTCAATATATACATTCACATAATAAATGATTGTCCAACTCAGTGCTAGACTTTAAAGAAGAAAGTGTTTTACAGTAGAACTAGATACTAATAATACAACATGAGCAAAATGTAAGTTAGAGTCCTGGACACTTGAGGTTGTCTGTGCCATTTCCTACCAATGGCTCTTGTCCTCACCTTGTAGTCCAGGTGGTACTCTCCCAGGGGAAATGTGATTAGGCTCCAGTGCACATTACTCCCCTCATTATTTTAATTTGCACAGTCTCTCTCACAGTTCTCCACAAGCGAGGTCTCATAGTCAATGTTACGGTCAAAACACTTGTAGGGTTGACTGCTCTTCCTCTGTTAACCTGCTCTTAAGCTTCTTAAAGAGTATGAACAGGCAATTCCTCGGAGGACTTCTTCAGGTGGTCGTATCTCGGATGAGGGGCTGCTCCACGTTTTCTGGAGAATGTGGTGGCTCCTTGCTGATAGGGGATGGCTGCTCGTGGAGACTCTGGATCACATGCAGACTCACAGAGCAGGTGCTCGGCACAATCCTAATTGGGCTGATTGAGTCTGGGATGGTGCAGCCATGCAGAGGCCAGACTTGGTCAGACAGCAAGACTCAGCACATGTCACAACATGATCTCTTCATTAAAGAGAGGCTTCAGGTCACGATACAACTTCAATTCTGGCACAGTGATGTAGGTCATGCATGAACTTTGACTTGGACACAGAAGCTTAGTTAATGCTGCAGCTTCACAATTCCTGCCAAGATCTGCAGTGGAAAGTCTGCTGCCCAATGACACCAGTACACAAAGATCCCTGTGTTCAGTCTTCCTCCTCTAGCAGACACACCACGCTCGGTTAACACTGCACCTCATTCCTCCTAGGGAGTCATTCCTTCTGCAGTGTTGAAAGGTTCCATCCCTCTCTCAGCAGGCAGGTTGGCTTCTACGAGCTTCAGGACAAATAAACACTTCTTACACCAAGGGTTAGGCTCAGGTGATGGCTCCTCAACTCTGGCAGACAGCAACTCTGATTACACAGCACTCCTATCAGTACTCTGTGGAGCACTCCATTTCATATGGAGCTTAGAACTGGAACAACAAGTAGGTAAGTGGGTCCCACATTTACACAGTGGAAGCAGAAGGGAAATATGGAACCACTCTCTGAGCTTTTAGAATCAGTTTGGTCAGAAGCGGTTTAATGGGTCCTCTCTGGGCTGTTCTCCAGATAGAGCCTTTTTGTAAAGTGATGCTACACACAGCAGGGTAGTCTCCAGCATGAAGCACAACAAAGGCACAAAGAGTTGTGAGATTTATGCTCCAGGTGGTCCTCAACCACACTGAAACAATGATCAGATAAAGACAAAAGAATGTCCTTACCTGAGGTGTTCATCCACCTTACATGTCAGTGTCTGCAAGCCTTTCCTTCCACCACACCATCTACCAAATGCAGTGCTTCAGGAAGACTAATCAGCAGCTCCTTGCTCAGCAAAAGTCCTAATTGAATTTCCAAAGGACCCTTATCTCCCTTTCCCTCAATTTAGTGTCTGGGTGGAGTATTCTTCTAGGAGTTGTTCATGATGTCTAGGGTAGTTCATGGTCTCTATGAGCACCTCCTCCCTTAACTGGCTGGACATCTCTCACTGAGTGTTTTCGAGTGGACTCTACTTAGCAAAGATGGTAAAAGGGGAAATTCTTTAAGTCTCTTGTAGCAACAGGTTGAACAGGCTGAAGATGGACAGCAACATGCACTGGCTGCACATTATGATTCAAACCTACAGGTTGAAGCGACTACCGTAGTGAGCAGGCCACATCAGATCAAGGGGGCACACTTGAAGGGTCTGGCAATATGCTGATGGTAAACTCCAGACCACTGATGAAGATCCTCTCAGCAGCACCCTCTCTCTCGGGAAATCAACTTTGAGTTCAGCACATGTCCTAAGCACAAACTCTCCTTTATCTTTTCCGATCCCCAGAGTAAATGCGATGTTGAAGATCCAGGCATTAAAGGAGAAAGACAAATTTGATAGATAAGTACTGACCTCGTCCCAGGGAGTGCTGGGCTTCTCGAGGAGTGAATCATGTCTTGGGGTCACCTGGTAATTGAAATTATTCACAGCAAAATATTATTTTCCATTTCCCTTTCCATGTGTGAAAGTATGATACTTACCCATGTCTGAAAAACTCCCTGACAAAGGTCTGAATTTAGTGCAGAAACTTCCCTAAGGTCTACCTTGATGGGCCACTGGCTCTTATCTTTCAGGGCCAGGGATTGGAGCGCTACTAAGGTTTCATTGGATCCTTTCCAGCTTAGCCCCTTTTAATAATCTATACAACTTTCGCCTGACAACCCTTTACCCCATGTTAGCAAGTTTAGCTTGGGTACTTGATTTAACGCAATATGTTATTTGCGTAAATCCTTGTAGGACCTAAATAACTTAGATTACAATTCAGAAAAAGGTAGAAAAAGGCGTGAATATTACATTGAGTAAACTCCAGAAGTATCCCAGGCTCATCAAAAAGTTTTCTAACAAATGTTCCTATTTAATGTTTGCACTACATTATCAAAGTGATGCTGAAAGCAGGCTTGCCCATGAGTCAGTGTTTTTATCAGTTAGCAAAAGTTGCTCTGTGGAGACGATTCAGGGATGTTAAACATGCAGAGGAGGTTAGGAATCAACTGTTAATTGTTGGCCCAATTCTGGTTAGCAGGCTATGCTGGGGAGGGAAGATTGAGGAAGAACCACAGAGCTCTGCCTTCATTGTAGGAGACCTTCCAACCTTAAACATATTTTCACAGTGTGCGAGCAGGAGAAAAAGGAGAGGATTGGCATCTGGAGAGGGGTTGGGCTTGAGCCCATTATTGACCTGCAATGAGGTTGACAAGGCCTTCAAGCCCAGGGTAGGTTGACTATACCTTCCACCTTCCCCATATATACAAACAAAAGCTTGTGAGACTGCTGCTGGTGGCTCAGAGAAGTAACAAAACCCATGATGGACATCAGCAGTCTAGATCTTTCATGCACAAGCTGGAAACTCAGCTTGTGTAGGAGTTTCCAGCTCACTTTCTCCTTCCCAGTGGGATATTGTCTCTTCACTTGGAGACAGTGGGAAGAGAGACGATATGGTGAGACACAGTGGAAGTTGGAACTGCGAATTTGAAAGTCTGCTGCATGGGTGTTACAACAGCATGTTTTAATGCCATCTTTTTAGCTAAGTACAGTTAGAAAGAACAGACAGTTTGCTTACTATCGAGTCGCTCTGCATGTTGATGTGTACCAACCCTTGAACCTACCCCCAATTCGCTCCATTGCAAAGAGGACGCAGGGTTAAGGAGGGACTGTTTGAATTCTGTTTCTATAAAATGTTTTTCTTGTAATCATGGGGACATAGCCAACTGGTCTGACACACCTACAATTAACAGAAAATCATTGAAAATGCAACTGTCAGTAACAGGAAGTCCCAGCTACTTAAAGTACAGAAGCGCTGAAACAATTACAAAAGGAGGTTGCTGACATTAATGTCATGCCAGTGAAGTCATAGGAGTTGTGAAAAACCCAAGTGTTACACAGAGCTTAGTAAATGAGCCACATTCATTCAGCTGAATAATGGCGAGTGAATAGTGTTTATTCAATGGTGCATTTTGGACAAATTTGCCGTAACTAAATGAAACAAGCATTTGCAATGCAATAGGTCTCACATTTGCGAGAGTTGGAGCTATTGGCGTTGTAAATGCCTAATTGGACTTTTCTTGCCACATAAATTGGTCAACCCTGCCTCATATTTTGGTCCTTTCCTGCCACATATTTTCAGTGGCCCTGCATATAACTGAAGCACGTAATTTACCTTCTTCCTTTATCTGCAGCAAAAGTTATAAACGGCATAAAGTGCTATAATGTAGCAGCGCTTTCTTGCGGGTACAAAGGCAATCACAAAAGAAAGCGCTGCTACATTATAGAGCTTTATTATGGTTGCTATAACATAACGTTATTGTAGGAAGTTGGCTCTGTATGCACTATTTCAAAGTAAGGAATAGTATGCACAGAGTCCAAGGGTTCCCCTTAGAGGTAAGATAGTGGCAAAAAGAGATAATACTAATGCTCTATTTTGTGGTAGTGTGGTCGAGCAGTAGGCTTATCAAAGGAGTAGTGTTAAGCATTTGTTGTACATACACACAGGCAATAAATGAGGAACACACACTCAGAGACAAATCCAGCCAATAGGTTTTGTTATAGAAAAATATATTTTCTTAGTTTATTTTAAGAACCACAGGTTCAAATTCTACATGTAATATCTCATTTGAAAGGTATTGCAGGTAAGTACTTTAGGAACTTTGAATAATCACAGTAGCATATATACTTTTTACATAAAACACAATAAGCTGTTTTAAAAGTGGACACAGTGCAATTTTCACAGTTCCTGGGGGTGGTAAAGTAATGTTAGTTTTTGCAGGTAAGTAAACCACCTACGGGGTTAAGATTGGGGTCCAAGGTAGCCCACCGTTGGGGGTTCAGAGCAACCCCAAAGTCACCACACCAGCAGCTCAGGGCCGGTCAGGTGCAGAGTTCAAAGTGGTGCCCCAAACGCATAGGCTTCAATGGAGAGAAGGGGGTGCCCCGGTTCCAGTCTGCCAGCAGGTAAGTACCCGTGTCTTCGGAGGGCAGACCAGGGGGGTTTTGTAGGGCACCGGGGGGGACACAAGCTCACACAAAAAGTACACCCTCAGCAGCACTGGGTGCAAACAAGCGTCGGGTTCGCAATGTAAATCAATGGGAGACCAAGGGGTCTCTTCAGCGGTGCAGGCAGGCAAGGGGGGGGGCTCCTCGGGGTAGCCACCACCTGGGCAAGGGAGAGGGCCTCCTGGGGGTCACTCCTGCACTGAAGTTCCGATCCTTCAGGGGCTGGGGGCTGCGGGTGCAGGGTCTTTTCCAGCCGTCGGGATTTTAGAGTCAGGCAGTCGCGGTCAGGGGGAGCCTCGGGATTCCCTCTGCAGGCGTCGCTGTGGGGGCTCAGGGGGGACAACTTTGGTTACTCACAGTCTCGGAGTCGCCGGAGGGTCCTCCCTGAGGTGTTGTTTCTCCACCAGTCGAGTCGGGGTCGCCGGGTGCAGTGTTGCAAGTCTCACGCTTCTTGCGGGGATTGCAGGGGTCTTTAAATCTGCTCCTCTGTAACAAAGTTGCAGTCTTTTTGGAGCAGGTCCGCTGTCCTCGGGAGTTTCTTGTTCCTCTTGAAGCAGGGCAGTCCTCTGAGGATTCAGAGGTCGCTGGTCCTTGAGAAAGCGTCGCTGGAGCAGGTTTCTTTAGAAGGCAGGAGACAGGCCGGTAGGACTGGGGCAAAAGCAGTTGGTGTCTTCTTTCTTCTTCTGCAGGGGTTTTCAGCTCAGCAGTCTTCTTCTTCGGTAAGTTGCAGGAATCTAAATTCTTAGGTTCAGGGGAGCCCTTAAATACTAAATTTAAGGGCGTGTTTAGGTCTGGGGGTTAGTAGCCAATGGCTACTAGCCCTGAGGGTGGGTACACCCTCTTTGTGCCTCCTCCCTGAGGGGAGGGGGGCACATCCCTATTCCTATTGGGGGAATCCTCCATCTGCAAGATGGAGGATTTCTAAAAGTCGAAGTCACCTCAGCTCAGGACACCCTAGGGGCTGTCCTGACTGGCCAGTGACTCCTCCTTGTTTTTCTCATTATCTCTCCTGGACTTGCCACCAAAAGTGGGGGCTGTGTCCAGGGGGCGGGCATCTCCACTAGCTGGAGTGCCCTGGGGCATTGTAACACGAAGCTTGATCCTTTGAAGCTCACTGCTAGGTGTTACAGTTCCTGCAGGGGGGAGGTGTGAAGCACCTCCACCCAGAGCAGGCTTTGTTTCTGTCCTCAGAGAGCACAAAGGCTCTCACTGCATGGGGTCAGAAACTCGTCTCTCAGCAGCAGGCTGGCAGAGACCAGTCAGTCCTGCACTGAACAATTGGGTAAAATACAGGGGGCATCTCTAAGATGCCCTCTGTGTGCATTTTTTTTATAAATCGAACATTGGCATCAGTGTGGGTTTATTATTCTGAGAAGTTTGATACTAAACTTCCCAGTATTCAGTGTAGCCATTATGGAGCTGTGGAGTTCGTTTTTGACAGACTCCCAGACCATATATTCTTATGGCTACCCTGCACTTACAATGTCTAAGGTTTTGCTTAGACACTGTAGGGGCATAGTGCTCATGCACATATACCATCACCTGTGGTATAGTGCACCCTGCCTTAGGGCTGTAAGGCCTGCTAGAGGGGTGACTGACCTATGCCACAGGCAGTGTGAGGTTGGCATGGCACCCTGAGGGGAGTGCCATGTCGACTTAGTCATTTTCTCCCCACCAGCACACACAAGCTGGCAAGCAGTGTGTCTGTGCTGAGTGAGGGGTCCCTAGGATGGCATAAGTCATGCTGCAGCCCTTAGAGACCTTCCCTGGCATCAGGGCCCTTGGTACCAGGGGTACCAGTTACAAGGGACTTACCTGGGTGCCAGGGTTGTGCCAATTGTGGAGACAATGGTACATTTTAGGTGAAAGAACACTGGTGCTGGGGCCTGGTTAGCAGGGTCCCAGCACACTTCTCAGTCTAGTCAGCATCAGTATCAGGCAAAAAGTGGGGGGGTAACTGCAACAGGGAGCCATTTCTTTACAGTTATATTTTGTTTGATGTCATGTTCTGCATATATGTTTTTTTTAAAACAACCTTTTGTGTGTTTATCTGCTTATCCATGCAGCCTCAGTTACCATATAAACACACAAAAGTTGTTTTTTAAAATACGTTTACACACAGTCGCAACATGTAGCACTTTATTACGCGTGCTACCACCTGGAAAAAAAACTGTGTTTATATTCAGCAACGTAAGTGCAAAACATGGATTCCTTGTGATCTGACAGGAAACAGAACGGTATAATAAAGAGAAAATTAACCTTATATTAAAGGTGTTGAATACACATTGAGTGATGTGCCCTAAATAACTGCATAGAAAAATTCCCACAGTGTCTTGTACCATCCTGTTTCCTGTTGAAGCACGTGGAGTACTATTCATAGCTTTCACACCAGCCCAGAGTCCTTGGTGCACCCTTGTTTCTTTAAAAAAAAAATGTGACTGCATTACTATAACCTTGCGGTGTTAAGCTACCGTAAAGGCAACGATTGCCTTTTAGATAATGACCAGAAACGTTTCAAAAAATTATTGCTGCTTTCTGTTTTATTGGTAAAGGTTGTGTTGGTGCATTTTAGTTATGTATGTTTTGTTATATTAAGTTAAAAAAACTGCTTCTATTCACAAAAATATTGCATGGCACATCAAGCTATCCCATACCACTATCACAAAATTACTCACCAACGGGAAAACCAACTATGCTGCCACAAAATGCCAGCCCAACAGCCCATAAAGCACTATAAGGTAGTTACGCTTTCTTGTGCGTACAAAACCAATCTAAAAATAAAGCGCTGCTACATTACAGCGATTTATTACAGTTGCTACAATATAGCATTATATTTTGTTTGATATCACGTTCCGCATGAATGTATTTTATGTGTGTATCTGCTTATTTTGTCACCACGCAGTTGCAGTTACCATATAAACACACAAACATTTGTTGTTTAAAATGTATTCAAACACCACCGCAACATGTAGCGCCATAATACTTGTGCTACCACCTGGACAAAACCAGTGTTTGTACTCAGCAATGTGAGTGCAAAACATGGACAAGTACATGTTCCAAAGTAACCTTAAAAAAAAGCGCTGCTACATTATGGTGCTTTATTACAGTTGCTAAATGTCATAGTATAATTATATAGTGTAGAACTGTGATAAAGCGCTATAATATAGCAGCGCTTTCTTTTGAGATTGTCCTTGGAACATGTACTCGTCTACGGTGTGCACTTATGTTGTTGGATAAAAACAGTGGTTTTATTCCAGGTAGTAGCACAAGTGAAAAGTGCATAAAGCGCTATAATGTAACAGCGTTTTCTTTTGTGTACAGATGCAATCACAAAAGAAAGCACTGATACATTATAGCGCTTTATTACAGTTGCTACAATATAACATTATATTTTGTTTGATGGCACGTAAACGTATTTGTAAAAGCAACGTTTTCTGTGTTTATCTGCTTATTTTGTCACTACACAGCTCTGTTTACCATAAAAGCACACAAAAAGTTGTTTTTTAAAATACATTTACACACAACTGCGACATAAGCAAACAACTGTGACATAAACAAGAAAAAAACACTACCTAAAAACAATGTAAATAAAACAACAAACACGAACGAAGACACACAAGCAGTCATATGCTTTTAAAAATGTATTTATGTTCATCTGTAACAAAAACAATAAAAACCAGGAATAAACAATGGAAGTAAACTGGTCGGCATGCAAATAGCTCCAATGCTGCTGAGCACAATCATGCTGTGTAGGAGATAAAAAGAAAAACTAATCCAGAAACCATGCTGAAAATATGGATCTGCGTATGTTTTCAGTAGTTGGCTGGGCTCTCAAAGAAGGTAAAACACCGGAAAAGACATAACGTATGCATGCCTTTCACAAATTAAATCAAGGGGATTTTAAAAGGCAAGCCCCCGAACGAGTTATAGTGATGGGTGTGGTTAAAAGCCTAAATAGATACCAACACGTTGGAGAAGCACCGCTTGTGCGCTGCTATGCTCAACCTAAAAAGCATGACCTGTAAGGGAACTTTTTACGTAGAGTGCACTTTCCATTGACATTGGCATTTTATTTGAATCAGTTATGCAGCTTTACTGCTAAACCTATGTAGCGCACAAACCATACGGTGCAGCTATTGGATTTCTGCATGTATTTAAAAGTTGTGCATTGTACGAGTAAAGTATCTTGGTATGTTTGCATCTTATTAAAACTTTTGCTTCCACCACACCTCATAGTTAGAAAAAAGTGCCTTATTTGTAGATTTCTTGCTACTGATAGTTTGAAATATTTGTAAAGTTCATTTACAAGTATTTACATTTTGTTGCATATTAAAAAACGTTTAACACCATGCAATCTTTCCTTTCATACTTTCTGTAACCAAGTAAGATTGTCACTTAGTCATTACAAAGTTCCTTCACTTTGAACTCAAGTAAAGGAAAAGTAAACACCAATCTTGTAAAATAAGCAACAGTTTGTAAGAAAACATTGCATGGCACTTTACCAGTCTTGGAACTCACAGCAAATGAGACAAATTAAAAACTAAACTAAAAGGCCTCTTTATAAATCATTTTTCCTTCTCAACTTATGTAAGGTTATCTTGGGTATGCTGCCGCACCTCCCGCATCCCTCCTTCTTGCACCCTTGTTAAAGTATAAGTACACATTCTGCACCTATATCCGAGTATTGCAGTGTTTTTTTGTTGTACATTTGCGCACCTAAATAATGTGCCATTGTTATTTAGGTACCAAACTGTGCTCCATCTGTTGTTGCAAATGCCATAGCATGTTGTAGTTCACAGACTTTGTTGTACTGTAGGACACAAACTGATCTGCAATCCTAGAACGTATGTGTTATGATTCACCACAGGAAACAGAAGGCATATATTTATAAGTAGGTTTATTGTGAAAGTCTTCACAGTGACTCCCCATAGAGCTGCCAGCCTTATCCTCCAAGCTTCAACTGTTGTACAAGGAACCCCTCTATCCAGCATTCCTTTGATACCCCAGAGTCATCAGAATCTTGAAACTCCAAAGGTTCTGTGATCAAGCACCAGTAAACACAACATTAGTATCCCTTTCTTTAAGAAAAGCAAAAAATGCTAAATAAAAAACTATAAATATATATTTTAAACATTTTTTTACCCTTCCAAGCTAATAATACATTTTCAATTAAATTTAACTGTGGGTGCATTTCCTAGCTAGTGATAAAGATATGAGGGAAATGGTAAGCACATCCAATCAATGTAGCTTATAGGGGATCCTCCTAATTTGTCCACTCCGTCATATGCCCATTGCCAAAATGTTCACAACTTTCACACTTGTGGCTGGATCATGGCCATTCAGGTATTCAATGTCACCTTTACCACGTTTTCAGAATTCCACCAGTGTCGCCCAGGGCTCTGACAGCATTGTCCCGAACCAAGTCAATTTAGACCAGATCCCAATATCCAGCTTTGCCTTTCCTGAAATTACCAGGCTTGCCTATCTGGCTGAAATCACCAACACCAAACGTACAAGCTTTACCTTCCTCCCATTTAATGCAACCTTCTGTTTGTGATGTTACCCCTGATCCTTTCCACATACAATGCTGTACATTTCCTCCAAAGACACCCCATTCTTCATCCACTTTGCAATCAAAGCTGGAAAAACACTTTGGAGGTTCGTTCTCTTGCCCAATGTTTTTTTTAAATCTGAGAGCTTAGTAACTGAATGAAGTGTTGTGTGTGGAATAAAAAGAGCATTGGCTCTATCTGTCCCCACCATAACATAGGGCCTTGAGAGAAAATCTATAGGGTGCAATGGGGGGGTATGTTATCCTTAAATCTCTTCTCACAACTAGACCGCAGTACAAACCCGCTAATCACTTCATCAACGTCTTTGCCCATAGTTGCATACTAGAACATGGCACAAACACTCTGGGCCAACCATTTTGAATGAAGCCCACTACCTCCTTTAAAACCTTCTCCCAACACATTGCTTTTTGCCATAACCGTCGAGAGTAGACACAGTGCTGTAACAAAACCTGAAGGGGGGCCCCTGCAAAGTACCTTGAGGGGGCCCTCTCACCCTGGGACCCAGTCAGGGGCTTGCCGCCTGCGAACAGTGTATTGTGCTGAGGGGGCCCACTGGAGCTCTTTTGTTCTACGCACCCTGGTGGCTGCTGGGGCCTTTGTTATGCCACTGAGTAGAAACAAGCTTGCTTGACTTCCACAGCTACCACAAAACAGTTTTTAATATCCTCTTCATCAACAATGACCATCTTCTCCTTCATGGGGAACCTGGGTAAAAATAAATCTATGTGACGTTATTACCACCCAGTAAGTGAACAACATCAGAGAGAGACTGAATCCTCTTTGCTACAAGTCTGGAAATATGAGGGGCAGAGTTTTCATATTTTCCCTATTGAAGATGTACACTGAAGGTTTGTGGTCAATTTGCATAATAACCATTTCTTTTTTCCTCAAACATGACACTAAAATTTCCCCATTCCCCAATAACAAGAAAGTAACTACTTTTCAATTATAGAAACATAGGGTTCTGATTTTCTCACTACTTTCGAAGCAAAGCTTACCTTCCTCTTACTCATTCTCCTTGGTATTCACAGCTTCCACACCATATCTGCTACATCCACAACGATAACGCACACTCAACTAGGGTCATATGGCTTGAGGGTTTTGCCATCAGTCATTTGAACCTTAAATCAAATGTCAACTGACACCATTTATGCAAGCAGAATGGAACAGTTCCTTAACATGTTAGATAAATATTTTATTTGTGTGCCTAATCTGGTATACGCTTAGAGTACAATTCACAAAGTTCCATGAAGGACTTGAGACCATCCTTGTCCCTTTGCAGTGAACACTCAGTGACAGCCTAGGCCAGACCTAACCCCATCTTTTGATATTACATGTCCCAGAAATTCAACCTCCCTCTTCAAAAATTCACATTTTCCCTTTTCGCTACCACACCACGTCCTGAAAATATGGTAAGCACCATACCCAAAATACAGCCATGTTCCTGAAGATCCTTGGCAAAAATCAACCTGATATCTTAGAAAATGCAACACTTTTGATTCTACCTTAACAAATGAAACATGAGCCTCTGAAACAACAATACTGCAAATGCCAGGCCAAATGGCATGCAATGCTAGTATAACTTATCATTCAGTTACACCGGAAGAAGCTTGCAAGGAAACAAAGAGCACCTCACATCTGAATAAGATGTTGAAACGTGACATGCATCTTCTGACATTGGATTTTTTTAAGACCACCAGACATTTTGGTGAGTAGCCATCTTTTTAAAAATCCACACCAGTTCCAGGGTGTTCAACATACATTCCTGATGAAGACCTGACTATATGTTAATACGGCCACACATTTTGAAAGGGTGGAAACTTTGATGGCTTTTTCTTTTGGCCTACACCAGAAAACCATTTAGACAAGTAAGGAGGAGTGGATCTGGCCCATCTATGAGAGAATTTACTGTGTATTATATGGTCATGGCTAATACGTTTTGTTAGTTTTATAGAAAGTGCATACTCACTTTTTACCTTGATGCACTGCACAAACCCTCTTTTTCAATTACCATGGATGGAGCACCTCATTGAGTAATATTGTGAATCAATATAACCCGACTACAATATATGCTGGTTACACATTAACAACTGAGTGGTTCGGACCTACATGTTTTTCTTATTTCTTCATATGACTGAAACCTGTTATGTAAGGGATTGTGAAACTTCATACTTAGAAATCAATAATAATGCTTTAAATACGTGCCGACATGGAAGCTGAGGCTCTGTGCAAAAGACCTTGTGGCCTCATTTACTTTCAAATCAAAGTATGAGGCTCAGCACTCACCAACCATATCAGCCTGTGTGCTGCAAACATTCTACAGAAATGAGCACCTCTGCTGCATACATCACAGCCCCAACCAGGGGAGGCTCGGAACGTATTGTGCGCTCAGCTAAGTGTTGGTACGCAGGACCAGGCTTGCACCGCAGTACCCAAGGTCAGGCTTGGAACTAGGATGACCACCCATCTGTAAATTTCACAGACTGCCCGTAATTTCGCCCTGCCGTCCGTTGTCTGTGATGAAAGGCTTAACGGACATCATTTGTCCGTAATTGTAGTCTTTCACCTAAAGGACAAAATGTAATTAGGTCCGATCAGTTTCCCCAGCTGGATTGAAAGGCAGGGAGTCGCCTGTGCTCTCAGGGAGGCAGAGGCAGACAGATAAGAAAAGGCCTTCTTGCCAGGGTGTCTCCTTCCCTAAAGAAATTCAAATGTGGGTAACTGGTAAATTTGCAAATTTAAAGGGGCTTGAAAACCTGCATTGACTTTAATCAAAGGAGTCACTTGAAGCTTTCTGATGGCAAATAAATTTTCTTTTACACAGGTACTATAAAGATGTTCCAAGGTGAGCTGTGGAGTGTGTGGTTTTATTGGACGGTTATTAAAAAATGTTAGTAATAGGTATAAACTGTATATTATTCAAATCTGTATTTTAAAAGGACTTTTTTTTATTTAACCAAAATGTTTCTACGCATTTTGTAGCAGCCTATATTATGATGTGTGTAATGCATGTTTAAAATAAGGACTTAACACGTTCACAGTTCTCTCAGGGACCTTGGTACCTCATAGTACTAAAAAACATTGGCAAAGCCAATAGGTCTCGTCTACGCAAGAGTTATTGGCTTTGCCAATGTGTTTTAGCCATGGTATACACCAGAGTGGCTGAAAAGTTAGTGGCAAAGTGGTGTAGAGTGAACTAGAATGGCATAGGAGCAGTGGCGTAGAGCACAGTGGTGCAGCGTAGAGTGCAGTGGGGTACAGTACAGTTGTTTAGAATGCATTGGCGTAGTGTGCAGTGGCATGGAGGGGCATGGGATAGAGTAGAGCAGTATAGAGTGCATTGGAGTAGAGTGGCAGAGAGTGCAGTTGTGTGGAGTGGTGCAGTGGCATAGAGTACAGAGTAGACTAGTGTGGCATAGAGTGCAGTGGCATAGAGTGGTGCAGAGTGGAGTAGTGTAGAGTAGTGCAGAGAAGAGTATAGTGCTATAGAGTGCAGTGGGGTAGAATAGACTGATGCAGAGTAGAGTGACATAGAGTGCAGTAGCATAAAGTGCAGTGGCGTAGAATGCACTAGTACAGAGTAGAGTGGTGTAGAGTACAGTTGTGGAGAGTGCAATGTTGCAGAGTACAGTGCAAGTGCAGTGGTGTAGAGTGGCACAGACCAGTGGCGTAGAGTAAAGTGCTGCAGAGTAGAGGGCAGTGGCGTACAGTGCAGTTTAGAGTGCATTGGCGTAGAATGGCATGGGGCAGAGTAGAGTGGCATAGAGTGCAGTGGAGTAGAGTGGCATACAATAGAGTGGCAGAGAGTGCAGTAGTGCAGAGTGGTGCACAGTGGAGTAGTGTAGAGTGGTTTAGAGGAGAGTATAGTGCTGTAGAGTGCAATGCCATAGAGTGGAGCAACCGGCATTCCCAAGGAAGCTCTATGAATGTACTTAAAGTGCCAGCCGTGGGATACTTTGCGGGGAAAGTTCAGTATTTTTGTCCAGTCCGTATCTTGCAGAGGATTGGCCACATCAATCACCCAGGAAGTATGACAAGAAGACCTGGAGTGGTCTCAATGTTGCAGGAAAGTTCTGTACATCCATTCTATCAGTTTGCCACCAGTCCCTATGATATAGAGCTTTTGGCACACCTCATGTAGGGTTAGTGCTAGGTGGCAGACATGAAATAGGGCATTTAATGATTCTTTAAGGTGGTTGTAAGTAAGGAGTTGACTGGGGTGAAGATGGTAGTCTGCCCCAAGGGTTTAGAAATTTAGTAGCACACCATCCAGAAACAAATCCCCCAATTTTGAGACACCTGCAGCATGCCACTGATGGAGTTGCTCTGAGCACAGTCGTCCTGTGTGAGTGGGAAGGCTTATCAAAGGTAATGCAGGAGCACAGGGTTTCTTCGTGTCAGTGAGTTTACAGGTTCTAGCAAGGCAAGAGAAAGCTGTGCATAATACTTCCGGATGGTGATCCATAGAATGTTCAGTAGGAAACAATGAGCAGTGCAGTAAGCCCTCCTTAAAAGTCTTTACAGATAAACCCTATCTCATGCAGGGAGGAGCGGGCAGAAAGCCTGCAAACCACCCATTGGACCTGTGCAGCTGAATAATAGCGTATTAACTTCAGAAGGCCTAATCAACCCGCAGTCATGCATAGCTTTAGAGTGGAAAGGGCTACCCGATGGCGCCCTAGTGACCAAATCAGATGTGTGGCATGTCTGAAAAAGGAAAGAAGGAAGAGCAGGGGAAGGTTTGCAAGATAATACTAGCATCGGGGTAGCACACCATCTTCCCTAGTGCCACGTGGCCCACTACAGAAAGCAGAAGAGAATACGAAAAAGCAAACTGGGCTCGGAGGGACCGTGATCCTCTGCCAAGATTTTCATCCGGCAAATCAGATATTAATCACTAGGTATCGAAAGGTAACTGGTTCCCAGTTCAATATGAGGTCTAATTGTATAAAAGGGGAAAACAGTGCCATATGTTAAAGAAACACTAATTACATTTTAAAATGTTTACATTTTGTTTGTTCAATTTACATCCCAAATATTTTGAAGATTCTATGTGTATGTGACACTTAGACATAACCTAGATCACTAGTTTGGCTTTTGCTCAAATTCAAAACCATTTTAAGACATGGACAAAGCGGGCAATTGCCTTGCACAACCTGGCAAGGGGTCTGACCCCTGCATATCCTTCACAAGCATGAACAGTGGACCATTGCACCAGAACAGTTTGCCAAGGTGGTTGAGTGCTGCTTGTTCAAACACTTGCTAATGCCCCTTCTGTTTCTCTCCTGTCTGCAGAGACAACTCCCAGGTACCCAATACCTTCCGATAGTCTTGATGGACCCATCTTGTATGATTTTAAGAGCTGTCTCACCTTGTTCTTCTCTTCCTTATTTATCCGGTTCCTAGCAACACCTCCCATTTGATCTCAATGTCATCTTCCTCTTTTATTCTCGTTCATTGGTAGTCCGGGCTGCCAGTTCTGAAATAAACGTAGAGTCCCAGACATACACTCTAGTGCTGGGAGACTACAGACAAGTTGTGGGTACCTCACAGCCTGACATTAGGTGTGAGACTGTTGCCCACACCACCTGCCCTGTCTCATTATTATTTTTTCAGATTGAAAGTACATGGGCGGTTGGGGTGAGACAGATATTTTTGTTCAATTCGTTTAAACTAGCATAAGGGTAATTACCTTAATGTTTCCCAAACTGTTTGCCAGGGGTTTAAAATGTTCAGAAACATAATCAAAATGTTGTAGTTACTTTCTCTTTCAGAAAGATTGGGTAGATTTGGGTAGGTGTGATGGCCTTGACACAGTGCTGAAGGGCATTAATTTACTACTGAACAAGGATGTAATGTGACACCTGAATGTAGCATTCCAGAAGGCAATCACAAAAAGACCACAGTGAATAAATAGTACTATGTTAAAAAAGAGTAAATAGATGCACTGAAAATCTAATGTGGTATGGCCTCTCTTGGGTGTGTCTGTAAAAATGATGTTTGTTCTTGAGGTTTTGTCCTGAATTTTGACCCTTCGTCCTGAATTTATGTCCTGAATTTTGACCCTTTGTCCTGAATTTCTTTACAGTCCTGTCCATAATTTGCCTCAATGCCAGGTGGTCATCCTACTTGGAACGTGTCCTGAATTCCACAATCCGTTGCACACACTGTGAGCTACTTTGAGTCTGCAACCGCATCGGTACAGGAGTTTGCTGCCACTCCTTAGACCAAGAAGAATAAAGCGCCGTAATTTTCAATTCACCAGCAGACTGTGTGTAGATCACCCTTGAGTACTTGTTCTCTGTACAAATATAATGGTGGCTCGCCAATTGGTCAAGTCTTCGCAAGAAGAATGTTGATTCACCATAGAAAACAGAAGGCATGTATTTACAAATAGGTGAAAGTTTTCACAGCGATTCACAGAACTGCTAGCCCGAGCCTCCAATCTCTGTCATACAAGGAACCCCTCAACCCAATATTCCCTTAATTCCACAGAACAAAACACATTATGCTACTCTAACAAACTATGAAAATGAAATATGTAATGTAAAATTGCACAATATTCAATTGCGGAAGAATCGAAGCACTTACTTCCCACAACATTTTATTTCTGTTTGTGTACTGCCATTCTTAGCTACTGGTGATCAGGATCAAATCAAACCACCACCGAAGTGAAATTTTATAAATGGTCATTAGAAGCATAGTGCATTTTAAATTTGCTTCTTTGATAATTTCAGTCCGATTCCTTTCTGGAGAATGATGCTTTATCCTTTTTTAGCACAAAACCAATTAATACATCGGATTTAGAGTACTTAAATAGAAAGGGAAATGTTGCTTTGCTAACATTTCGTGGGAATTTCTGAAATGGCTTCCACAGGGTATTTTATCGATCGGACACCAGAATGCTTACAGGTGGGGGACCGCAGCGAGACCGGTCATATTTTAACCAGACATACAATTACTCAACTTTCATATACAAAATTATACAAGAAAGAGCCAATGCAAGCCGGTTTCTTGCGTTAGAGAATATAACATTCTCCGGCCGTATTTGTTACAATTCACAAACACGACAAATGTTTTGTTTTCCACATAAATATGACAATAAGTATAATACAGCATAGTAGTTGCATGGTCATATCTAATACATAGAATCTCCAATCAAATATACAATAATTAATACATGAATACATTAGGCCCATATTTATTCTTTTTTAGCGCCGCATTTGCGCCGCTTTTTGTCGCAAAAACGGGGCAAACTTCCAAAATACAATTGTATTTTGTAAGTTTGCGCTGTTTTTGCGTCAAAAAGCGGCGCAAATGCGGCGCTAAAAAAGTATAAATAAGGGCCTAAATTTCATATCCAATTAAGGAGTCATGATTTACCACCCTCAGGCCCTTGTGGTGCTGACTGATTCAATTGACTTGGACCCAGAGCAAGACTCTGCCGGTCTCTCCATAAGTTGTCTTTACCAAGGCGAACTCACTTGTCCCCTCAAGACAGAGGGAGCTTGGGCCAGCATAACAGCTGTACCCCCATACAACCATGCCAGAGCTACCCAAAACAGGGATTCCCCCTGGCACCCATTGGGAGGTGGGCCTTGGCCAACTGGGCCATACCTTGGTCCCTATACCAGGCCACCATCCCCTGTATCCCCAGGGCCGTGTGATGGAGTACCCCGGCTGGCTATGGACAAATCGCGGTAGCGGGCGTCCCCAGCCTTCCAGTAGTGACCGCAGTAACCCTGCCCCGGATTGAGCCAAATGCTTAAACAATCCAATTCATCTTGAATTCGCCTGTACATATTCTTGATGCCAAGGTTTTCTACCTGTTCTTAGTGGCCAAACATGACTCCTCCTCTGCCACAGGCCTGGATGGTTTCCCTACCAACCAGGTCTCCCCCCAGACTCTGGGACGACCAGAGACCATGCAAATGGTGGAGTGCTGTAGCACCCCGTCTGTGATCTTCTGGGCAAGCCGACGTACCCCATTCTGACAAAGACCTCCCTTCACATTCCAGTAGAAGAAAAGTTCTGCTTTTCGGCCTGTCTGTTAACCTGGTTCTGGGCAGAAGGTGACTTTGCCTGCTACCGGCAGTATGACCGAGGATCCATGCACAGGCGGTAGCCATGTGACCTAAAGATCAGATTTTAAAGGAGATAAAATAAATATCAGTAGACATTCGAGACAGTGCGAGACAATTGTAGTTACATCATTTTAGTTCTCATGAGGCCCTTTTTCACTCAGGCCTTCTGGGTGAAGCTCTGTTTTCCCAAGCATGAGGGGATGACCCCCTCCCACACCTAACAGGGGGTGAGCTTAGAAACGACTTACTCCATTGTTGTAGCAGGCCAAGAGGGGCCAAAGGGCGGCGGCAGCAATTGTTAGGCGGGGGCCCAGGCAGAAACGTGTAACTGGGCGACCCTGCTTGCTACTTAACATGCCCTGCCACCCCTGACGACCGCATGGGCGACCCTGCCACTGATCTGATGGGAGCAACCAATGGTTGCTCACCGCTGAAAAATTCAAAAGGTGGCCACCGTTCGCCACTGCCTGTGACTGGTCCGATCCGGCCCACACCTGTCTTCGGTGCCCGTGACCTGGCGGCGTGGCCCCTAGTTCAATTTAACCATTTTTCCATTCAAGAACCACATTCTGTTTTATGTATTTACTCCATGCTTGATTGCTTCAGGTTTGAACTATGAGGGTAAGATGTAGGATACTTGCAGGCTGGTTGGTAAATTGTCCACATGACGTTTTGATCCACGTACAACCTCTACTATGGATTCATTTGAACATCCCCCATGTTTAGGACTGTCTGCCAGTTGACATGGTTTATCCAGCAGTGTTTTTTTCTGTTATATCTGCCATGGGAGTAGCTTGTTTGGGAGTGAAACAGCTACCAATGTCCATCAAAGGATGTGGACATTCGGGCAGAGCAGATGCCCCTGGCCAATGTCCCCTAAATTGTGAGCACAATACTACTGCACAGATTGTAGTCTCTCTAACATGATGAGGAATGTATCCAGTGGCGTAACAAAACTTGAGGGGGCTCCCCTGCAAAGTACATGGAGGACCCCCCTCCAAACTCACTCAGGAGCTCTCAGACCAGGGTGCTCAGGGCCCCCCACACAATGGGGGCTGTAGGGGCCTTTGTTACACCACTGAATGTATTCCAGCATTATCAAAATGTTAGAGACTCCACATTTACCTTTTCCTGAAGATCTGCCACCATTTTCATGCTGTTTTTCAGAGAATTAACTTTACCAGAAATGGTGTCAGACAAGAAACCCTACATTGGACAGTTCCTCCACCACGTTTGGACCTTTGATGGATCAGGTTGTGGAGTCAGAGGGGTCTCAGCAGATGGCATGTCCACCACCTAAGATAAACTAAAGACAGAGATAATGCCGCCTGAGACAGAATTGTCTGGCCTACAGGGTATGGTCCAAGGAATCTGGGAGACAGTCCATTACTGACTTTCTCATAAATGGGCTGTTGGGTTTCTAATGACAAATGGAGCACTGGCTACATGAATGCAAGAAACGTTGACTTAATTGGCATGGTGGCGAGCTCTCAGTCACCCTGGCAGACTTCTTTGACCATGTGGTGGGACAGAGCTCTCCGTCTCTGGTTGCCCATCTGGAACAGACTAGGAGTGTGCCAGAGAGCACAGTGTGCCCCAAGAAAAGCTGTTGTTGGGTGCTGCCAGCATGGGGATGCAGTGAAATGACATCCCCCATAGCACACCAACATGGCAACCGACTGCGCTTCAAGTGAAGCATTCAGTGCCCTGCGGGAAGAGCTGTGTGGGGCTTGGAGAAGACCTGATCAGTGGATCGCAAGAAGGAATAAGATCCTGACCCAGGCCCAGGCCATGGGACAGTCTGTCAACAATTTGGCAGCTGGTGAAGGCACAAGAGCCGAGTAGAAACGTGATTGGTCAAGATGGGGGCTTACCACACTTAAGATAGGAAGACCGACAAATGTTGACCAGAGAACGGATGGGTGAGGTGTCACCCAAGCCCATTTGGAACTCTTTGGTGAAGGGTAGCTGGCAGGTGTGAGCCATCCCATGTGTACAACCATTGGCTCCATTCTCTCCCCATCATTGAAACTCCTTGAGCTGACATCGTAATTGGGGGCCTGTGATGTAAATACCTTTCTACCTCTCTTGCCCAGAGAAAAAAACAAAAACAGGTGGCACAATAGTATGCAAATGATATGCACTTCTAACCCAGTAGACAAGAAGTAGTGAAAAGACTAATGTCACCAATGCATGCTGCTATAAGAGGTTTTCACTTTACTGGATCTAGGCACTATGCAATTGGCCTTTTCCCAACAGCTGCACTGTGCAGGGGAGTAGCTCCAGATTCCCACTTCCCTTCATTGAAGTGAGCTGGGTGGACAGGGGACACCGGGAAGTGAGTGGGAAGCCTGTGTGATAGTATCAGATGCTAAAACTTTCAAGCGGGACCTATTGGCATTGGCTGTACTTGTGGTATTACTGACAGCAATGATATAACTGTTGCACCCTCACATCCTAAAGCCAAGATGTTTAAGCACTCCTCCTGCCCACCCTTTGCAAAGTATGCAGGGGAGACAGTGCTCCGCCTGGCAGGAGAAGCACAGCAGTGAGTGAGAAAAGTGATACAGGATCCTGGTTGAGCTCTCCTGACCAAGTGTCATAATGGGGAAACACTACCAAGCTGCTTTTGCTCAAAAGCAATTGAACATTACTTTCAAATGGGGAGACTTTCCAAGCTTCTAGGTGACACAGGTCAAAAGCAACAGGAATCACTCTCAAATTGGGCGAGGCACCATTATCTCAGAGTCAAAAAACTGCTATGACAGGCTTGATGCAATCCTTGCAGTTATAGCCTCTAGTCAGTGGAACATAAAATTGACCCTGTTACAGTCAACTTGAACCCACTACGTGATGATCATAGCAGGCCATTTTACCAAAGTGAAAAATACTTTATTAAAGCTTCATACAATTGCAGTGGAAGCGATTGGACAGACAAAAGACTTGACTGAAAAAGTTTGATACCTGGAATACAGAGCAAAGGACTCAGAGGGAGGTGCAGAAGGAACAATGTTAGAATAGTGGATCTTCTGGAAAATGTGGAAGGCAAAAACATAAGCATGACGGACATGCACAATCCCTCATCCTGCAGAGGCAGCATCTGGTTCCAGGAGCCCTACGCCACCCAGCACCCTCACCCCCCACACCATCCTGGCTGCCTGTTCAGGCCACTATAGGTACCATGGCAATACTATCAAAAGCAAGTGCGGGAGGTCACATCTTGGTTGAAAATAACAAAGTCACATTTTTACCCAACAGCACAGCAGCAGTCCAACAACAGAAGACCTCCTTCAGTGAAGCAAAGAAGACATTGGGATATTTGGCAGTTCCATATGCTTACTCATTCCAGCTAACCTTAAAATCATGGCGAGGGAACCACTTTTTTGACAGTCCCACAGGATGTGCGGGACTGGAGGTCGACGAGAGGTGCCTCATGAAGGAACAACATGTCGACCAGTTGATGGCCCATGAAGAGATGTAGGAAGAGACTCAGAATGCGATGCCCCACTCACCAGCTGAAACAACTGGACAGAGATAAGGGCAGTGGCACTAGCAACAAACTTAAGAGAAGTCCCCTTTGACAGATGACACAAGAGATCCAATGGATGGAGGTCATACCATAAATATGGAACTATTAACAGACACAGAAAGCAGCATCTAAATGCCTAAATTGACCCAGAGAGCAGCAAATTATTGGATTTAATGCAGTGCAAGCACCGTCCAACAGACTATGAATCACAGCGGCTGGAGGTGAATTAACTTTGGTCAGTTGGAGCAGTCTCAGGTCAATAGTTTGGTTTGCTGATAATGTCTGCTGGAGGTGATCAGGAGCACATAATGACTTGCTCCACCCACCTTCTACCTTTGATCGATCTGTCTTACCGGGGATCAGACCCAGACATTGTTAGCAAAGAGGAATTATGATATCAGACAGTGGTTTGAATAGGGGGTATTTCTCATACTGTGCAGGATGGGAACAGCTGGTGCTTTGTTATTTTGTTTTTTGTGTTACTGTTTCAGTGATTAATAATGAGAGATAATCATGGGGATGTAGTTGAGATTGCTTGGGAGATGAGGGACACTCAGTCATCACAACTTTGCCTGCGTCAATCATAGATGGGTGGGATAAGAATAATTACATTAACTGTGAGGGGCCTCACTTCAATGATGAAGAGATATATTATTCAGGCATATATAAAATGATGAGGTGCACACATAGCTGACATTCAGAGGGCATATTTAACCAAAGTGGAGGGGTTTGCACTCCAAAACTGTTGGTATAGTTAGCTTTTCTACACACACTACTCTGCCTTTGCCCATGGAGTAGCTGGTGCACCCACAGAAGTCCTCTTTCCACCTTGGGTACAGATAACACAGGTGCACGGGTGAGACACCATCATAAAGCTCACCCTTAGAGGTAGACCAGTTCTTTCGACTTTGTGACGGAGGCAGTAGTCAGAAATCACTCAATCAGAAATCAATAACATGAAACCATAGGCAATTTTCGACATCATAAATAATTCAGCACTAAATCAAAACTCCAATCTGAATAAAGATTCAAAGCTTTTTTACAGTCCCAAAAGCAATGTCACATATATGGTGCACAAAACTAAGTTATACACATACATAAAAACCATAGGCTGACCGAAATGTCTGAAAAGATTCAACCTGCTGAACATTAATACTGTTAAACACTCCAAAAGAATTATGTAGATTAGCAACAATACAATATGAACGTTATTATTAGATTTCAAAGCTGATGATTGTGACAACAGTAAATCATCAAAATACAGTTTTAACAAATGATTTTAGGGCTGGACCACTCCTAACACTAACCAGAATTGGGTCTTGCATGTGTGGGAACGGACTAACACATGCAGGCAAAAGCAAAAATAAAAGAAGACAAAAATAATTTGGAAAACATTTAACTAAAATAACTCAGTATAAAAATATGCTAGTGTAAATGACTAAGCTAAAAGGGAAACAAGAAACCACATTTAGTTAAACCTCTCCTCATGGGGCACCATACAGGATGATTCCACAGAAAAGGCCACCTTCTTCCAGTGTCAGTTAATAACAGCATCAGGATGGTACAGAACATGAGCTGCACATAGGGCAAATCTGCAGTTCAGAATTAGTTGGCCATATTAGTGCTGAACCACATAACAGAATAGGGCAGTTAAAACTATGATGAGGAAACTCATCAAGGGACTCAGAGAAGATAATGAACAGCTGATATAGGACAGACATAGACAGAGTTCTGGAACGCTTCAAGACGAGTGAATTAACTCTGAGTTTCCAAGTTGTTCACAAATTAAAATACACAAAATTAATTAATTGGTTCTTCAAGTGGGCACACTCTGAGCATCAGTTTCAGCATCCAATAGTAGGCAGTGGTACTACCAAGTTTGCAAATATTGGAAATCGTCTCAGCAAAATTGCGTTGTCATCTTCCTCTGGTTACAGAGTTATGCCAAAATATCACATTTTTTAATAATTTTCAACTTACAGTTCCCTTACCATGGAAAACAATAAACTAAGCTAGTATTCTTTCACATGAGTACAGTAGGTTCCTGCTCTATTTGACAGCTAGAACACATATTGTTACATTAACTAAATTTGAAACATGCTCTTCTCCTGCAATATAATAGAACATTCAAAATTACATTAACTGCCTAGGAAGAGAATTCAGGTCAGAGGGGACAAAATAAACAAGTAACATTTTTCATGACTGCTTGCAAAATTAACCTTCCAGGCCCAGTCATGTTAAGAAAGCCTAATGCATGTTAATACAATTAATTCATTAATGAAACCTTGTGCACACCTTAATAATCAAATCAAATATGCAAAACAAATGATTTATCTAAAACATCATTCATGTTATGTAAAAGCAGGTTCAAACATGTATTGTATTCTATGCACATAATCATAATAATGAAATCCATTTATTTCAGTGTAAGTGTGTTTAGTTCATATTCATTTAATTATTATACATTTTATTTCTACCGTTCCTACATAAAAATAATACTTTCATGTTAATATTCATTATTAATTCACACATTTATAAATGCACAATGTTTTCATGTTAAGCGTGATGTAAAAATATGATTGTTAGGCACAAATGTCCACCATATTTAAACTGCACGTTTTCATTTCTATGTTTATTTTCTCTGTTAGGCTTTTAAAACTGCAGATTTATTAATTGCCATATGCTCCGTCTGTGCTACTAATTGATTAATAAATGTTGCTTTCTCTCAGAGTCCTGATCTGGGTTAGGTCGGATGTCCCTGTCCAACTCACATTACAGATCAGAGATGCAGAGATGCAGTACATGGTGGTGGGGGACAAATTGGATAGGGAAGACATTGACATATTAAATATGTATGTTGCAAACTTAAAGCAAGCTGCCTTCACGAATCAACCACCAGATTAGCCAATGTACTTCATTATCCTCTTCTCATTAATGGGGAGTTTTTAAATTGTACACCTGATGTGACACTAGATAGATGACACCTGCTTTAGCCCTTCTCATGCATATAGGACCATGAAAGTGCTGCAGATCTGTCTGGCCCATTGGATTTGAAAGACATGTGGAGAGCACAACATCTCAAAGCAAGAGAATATTTATTCTATTCTAACACGTACAATCTCTTTGTCAGGCTAGATAAGTTGTTTTGCATCCCTCTCTTGCAAATGAATGTAGAATACACACAGAACTTACTAAGACCTATTTCGACCACAGCCCACGCCTGATGATAATGTTGAGGAAGAGCAACGATAGAACAAGAATCATGACATAGGGGCTGCAAGTAGGTACTCCCAAGGAGCCAATATTCTGGCAAATGTTGTGGAATGGATTAGGCATGATTTTGCCTGGACTCATATGACACCTGATTCAATGCTTGTCAAATGGGATGCCTTCCAGTCTGTAGTCGATTGAAAATGCATTGTGACCTAGGTAGACATGAGACACACATTACTGTGTTTCATTAATCAGGGATGTGGAATTTAATAAAATATCTACTTGTCCATGTGACAAGTTGCTTCATTAATGTACTTGTCCTGTAAAAAAATACTTTTCCCTTTGGTGCCATGTAGAGCTGTAACAAATTATGGCAGCAATCTCATTATATAAGAGCTCTGATAATAACCTCTACGGTTATGTCAGGGCTAATACTATAGCAGGGCTTCAGTACTAGCAAATTCATTATTTTGTCACTCTTCCACAGATCTACATATAGGGGCTAGAGATAGCAGTAAGCAATAGTTACAAGGTTGGAATGCCCTTTTGAGTCTGTGTGGACCCAATAACTTGCATGCTTTAAGGGTTTTCACCAGCTCATCTCGAATCCTTTCCGAAACTGAGAAAGGTTGGAAATGTACTCCTGACAAGACTCCTGACAACTTCTTGGCCACCACACTCGGGTTCCGTGAAGCGGAAAGTAAGCTCTTGCAGTGATTCACCGGTGGAACATTAAATGCTGGGATCCTAAAACCAGAAGAAAAACCCTGAAGAAGTGTTTTTGCAGAATCAGAGACCGGATAAGCCCTCAACCATGGGAGCAATGTGACCAACTTGATAGGGGACGGCAAGGGGGGGTCAGTTAGAAGGCTTAATTGCATCTCTACCATCTCTACCTCTTTCTTTAGATTTCTTGATGCATTTAAATTCTGGGTGGGAAGGGTGTCCACAAAAGGAACAGTTATGCCTGAACTTGCAGGACCCAGCGGGGCGCGAACACACCTTTCTGTTGAATGCCCAACAGGATCCCTTCTTTTCACCTGATAATTGGGAACGAAAGGGCTGCCTCCCAGGGACTTTGTTATTAACGCACTCCAACCAAACATTAACTTCTGTCTGATCCCAACCAATGGAAGGATCTTCCACTTTAGCCCAGTGGATGTCCCTATCGTATTCCATCCAGGCAGACCCCCCATAGGTGTGCTGAGCCCTCAATATCTTGTTTGCATAGTAGATCAAAGAGGTGCCCAGCTCTGGTATCTTTTCTAACAATACCGTCATGAATACATTAAAACCAAATAACCAGTTTGTAATGTTCTCCTCCACTTTTGCCTTTCTGTCCCCAAAAGAGGAAGGCTTAGTCTCCTTATCTATAGCATCCACCTCCCTTCGCCTTGCGCTGATTAGTGAAAATATGTAGACAAAATCCCCTTTCCAAATTTTTTCTTTTACCTCTGCACTAACGTGTGCTGCCAGCTTACCTGGTCTTGATAGTAATGCATCAGTTGACCCTTCTTTTGCAGAATTATCCTCGACTGGATTTTTGCTGATACTGGGCAGCACATTTGAAAGTACAGGGGTTGCCGTAACTACAGTGCACAGTGTCTGGGTGACACACAGACTGTCTGATGACGCCTGGGATGTATTTGAGGGATGCCCTGCCGCCAACGCGTCCACTTGGCGTTTCAGCTCCAATAATGATTTTTTTCTTTTACCTCTGCACTAACGTGTGCTGCCAGCTTACCTGGTCTTGATAGTAATGCATCAGTTGACCCTTCTTTTGCAGAATTATCCTGGACTGGATTTTTGCTGATACTGGGCAGCACATTTGAAAGTACAGGGGTTGCCGTAACTACAGTGCACAGTGTCTGGGTGACACACAGACTGTCTGATGACGCCTGGGATGTATTTGAGGGATGCCCTGCTGCCAACGCGTCCACTTGGCGTTTCAGCTCCAATAATGAATTTTGCAAGGAATCATTAGCACCCCAGGGAGTTGTGGGCGGGAGTGTGCTGCTGGCAGGGCCGTTAATGCTGGCTAATAGTCTGGATACCTCTAATAAAGCCTGCCTGTGCGAGTCCTGTCCCTGCGCCTGCTGCACTGGTGCTTGGGGTGCCGAGGAAAAAGGGGGGGGGGGCACAGGTGGCGGTACCACAGGAAGGGTGGCTGGAGGGGTCCCTGACTGCCCTGCGGGTGACAAGGAAGCCAACGATTTTCGAATATTCGCTAATACCTCCTCTACTCCTAGGGCCGGTGCTACGGATGAGCCTACACTTGGGCCCTGCTGCGCGGGTGAGGTAGCTACCACAGGGACTGGAATCACAGAGGGGGGCACCAGCGCTGGGGGACTGATCACTGCAGATGAAACCTGATTAGGGGGAGCAGGCGCTGCTGTCTTCTCATTCTTCCTACGCTTAACCGTGGGAAACACGGCGCAAGGGGCTACATGAGACCGCCGTGGACGGCTGGTCATTTCCCCACTAACCTCATTATCAGATGCCATGTCACTACTGTCCGTGTCATCATTCCCTAACTCCTCCAAAACCATTTTTAATAACTGGGACAACTCAGGGTCCCTCCCTTTTCCCTTCGCAGCGCTAGCCTTGCTAGGTGGCATGGTGCAAATGTAATACCAAAAAGGCTACCCAACAGTGAAGCAAATACTTTTTTTTACTTTTTTTTATGATGGCCCTGCAAATCAAATGATAAATAGCTCTGGTAATTAACAGGTCAACAAAGGCACTCGCCTTAACATATACCCATATAGCGTACAGACACATATGAATGACTACTGCATTATGAGTTATTTGCTTCCTGTAAAAGATGAAGTTCAAATGGCATACTTTTACATTTATTTACTTGACAAATATAGTTGTTTTGTGATGCAAGCCAAAGGAATTATTACCTGCATGTGAGTAAACACCCACCAGGCCCTCTAGTGTGTAAATAAAGGCACTTACAAACTTACAGCAAGGGTTTTATTAATGACGTCCTAGCGCGCGCAGGACAACAATGAAAGAATGCTGCTTTAAAAAACCCGCGTTTCAAACATTTACATACTTCCAGCAAGCAACGAAGAATGCCGTCCTTCAAAAGACGCGCGCCAAGAAATTAACAGCGCTAAAACAATGATGGCTTACATGCGGCAACTGATAGTTACCTGCGCACTTGCTCTTGAAACTCGACAAAGAAGAATATCGTCTTTTAAAAGACGCGCGGCAAGAAATTAACAGCAACAGATCCAGAATAAATTTAATACGCATAAATGTAGACAAATAAAACCACTGTTGGCGCAATTCTTAGCACACACAGAGAAACACAGCTTGCAGCTAGCGCCCTAGCGCACGAAACACGACAAAAAGAATGCCGTCTTTCAACACATGCGCGCAAAGAAATTACGCGCGTTTCATCAACAATGGAAGAAACACAGTTTGCGGCCGGCGAACAATACTTACAAAATCAACTTGTGATGCAGATTAGCCTGCCCGAAGGTGAAGGAAGCGGCCAACGATAGCACCAACCTACCCGACCCAGGTCACGGAAGTCCGCTGGTCCTCAGAAAACGCAGCAACTGAAGAGCACCACCAGCCGGTTGAATGAGAAAAAGGAAGGCAGGCAAGACAATTGCGGGCTCCACACGAACCCGGCTGCTGCAAACCAGAAAGAAGGACGAGCCTTCATGGGGGGCTCTTAAATAGCCCCCCACTGGTTTGCAGCGGCCGGATCCGGCCGGATCCGTCCGACAGCCCACGTTGCCGCAATGTTCGCCTCCCCCAGGTACTTCCGCCCCACACCTCGCGAGGTGCGGGAGTGGAAGCCCCGGCCAGCCCTGCGCACCTCTGGTGCTAAGGAGAGCGTTGGGCTCGGAGGCCCCGCCCCCTAACGGGACGCGCCCCCCCACTTTGGGGGGGCACTTTACCCTACTCCTGACAAGAGCAGAAACAAAACTTCTTTCAAGGTTGGGGAAAAAAGTGGCTGGAGAGAAAGGGAACTTGTAAGGCTCAACAGATTTTCGCATGAGCAAATCTGCACATGTATATTTGATTGTGCTAAAATACAGTTCACAAATATTTTTCAGGAGTACAATTTGCTGGTCTAGTTGTGTGAATTCTTATGAATTCATGCAATATGTAAATTTGCACTAATGTAAAGACATCTAACTTGGGTGCACTTTTGTGACTTTCTTTAAGAATTGTGCCCCTAATTAGGTCTGGCATTACCCAATACCTTTTGTTTTTATTAAAATTCTATCTTTCGTTCTCTCTCTCTCTCTAACCATGTGTTGGCTGGCTTCACCGTGAGTGATAGCAGTCTGCTCTTTTACAAGCAGCATATCAGCACACAAAGTAGTTTTGTTAAGTGCCAGGAACTATGGCAATATGTGCTTTTTGAGACCAAAGTTATATTTGCTTTTTGCCAATGTTTGTTACAATGGTGAGGGTCCGGCTTCTCCCACAACAATAAAGGTTTACAAAAGCTATGTCAAAACAAGACACACGTTGACAAAACCAAAAGACTGACCGCCAATGTAGGACCTGTTGGCTTTGCCAATGCCAATTTATTTTCATGTTTCCTGTAATCTTGTTGAAACTGGTTCCACTGATGTTCCAATCCGAATATTTTTTGGAAATACTAGCATGCATCAACACATTTTAGTAAATGACGCTTCAAAGGAAATGGTACCTAACATTTCACAGTAATTTAGCAAACATTTCTTTCCTAGTTGCATTTTTTTAAACATTTTATTTTGAAAGCAAAGAATCACAAATCTTGCATTCAAGCTTCTGCAAATATTTACATCTTATAAGAGAACATCCTGCGGGCCTTATATGTAGTATCATATTGTTAAACTTTACAAACGTGTCTACTCATTTTTTTTAATGGAACCACTGTCAATAGTGCAGTCCAAGCTTGCAACATTTATTTGCAGCGCTCACCCTAATAGTAAATGTTAGAAATGGAGTATCTAGTTGGCAGAGGTATACACCCTTGTCCAAGTAGGGACCACAATCCTAGTCAGGGTAAATCACACGCAATCCAAATTATCCTGTGCCCACCCTCTGGTAGCTTGGCACTGAGCAGTCAGGCTTAACTGAGAAGGCAATGTGTAAATTATTTGTGCAATAAATCATTCAATAAGACAGTGAAAACACCACAAAAATATGCCATACAGGTTTAGAAAAATATAAGATATTTATCTGATTGAATTAAGGTAAAACACAATCAAGATTTGATAAGCACAAGTCTTAAGTCTTGAAAAATCAACAAGTGTCTCTTGTGTGCACAACGTACCTGGTTTGTGTCAAAATTACACGCACAGTGACCGCAGAGAAGGAGATCCGTGGAAAAAGGAAGGTGTGCGTTGGATTTCCTGATGCAGCACAGACAATGCATAGTCTTCTGGTCGCAACGCAGGCGCTGCGTCGATCTCCAGTCGGGGAGCCAGGCTGCGTATTTCCGGTTCGGCGATGTGTTGATTTTCTCATCACTGGGCAGGCTGTGCGTCGCTTCCGGCAGGCTCTGTGTCGTTTTTCACTGCACAAGGAGTTTCCTTGAAGAGAGGAAGTCTTTTCGGCCCTGAGACTTCAGAAACAGGAGGCAAGCTCAATCCAAGCCCTTGGAGAGCACTTATCAGCAAAGTCAGAGGCCAGCAAGGCAGCAGGGCAACAGCGAGGCAAAAGTCCTTCACAGCAAAGCAGTCCAGGTGAGTCTTTTGGGCAGCCAGGCAGCTCCTCTTGACAGGTTGCAGGATCTGGTCCGGAAGTGTCTGTTCCAGGAAGTTTCTGACCTGGTGGGGTCAGGCACACAGTTTATATACCCAAAAATGCCTTTGAAGTGGGGGAGACTACAAAGAGTGGTTTTGAAGTGCACAAGGTCCCTTTTCAGTATAGGTCTGTCTGCCAGGGTCCCAGTCAGGGGTTTGGCAGTCCATTGTGTGAGGGCAGGCCACTAGCCTTTGAAATGTAAGAGTCAGGCACCTCAACCCTCCCAGCCCAGGAAGACCCATTCAATATTCAGATGAGTGCAGGTGTGACTGAGTATCCTGTGTTTGTGGTTGTCTGGGTGAAATGTACAAAGGAGCTGTCAACCAGCCCAATCCAGACGTGGATTGGAGGCAGGCTGTAAGGCACAGATGGGTTTTAAGTGCAGAGAAATGCTCACTTTCTAGAAGTGGCATTCCTAAAATATCAACGTAAAATCCAACCTCACCAATAAGCAGGTATTTCTATTACCATTCTGGTCATACTAACCATGATCTGTTTACCCCTTTCTGATCAGAATCTACCACTCAAACAGTATATGAGGGTAGCCCCAATGTTAGTCTATGAAAGGAGCAGGCCTCACAGTAGTGGAAAACGAATTTAGGAGTTTTCCACTACCAGGACATATAAAACACACAGGCATATGTCCTTTCCTTTTACCCACATAGCACCCTGCCCTATGAGCTACCTAGGGCCTACCTTAGGGGTGTCAAATATAGAAACAGGGGAGTTTAAGGCTTGGCAAGTACTTTTAAATGCCAAGCCGAAATGGCAGTGAAACTGACACACAGGCCTTGCAATAGCAGGCCGGAGTCATGGTTAAGGGGCTACTTATGTAGGTGATACAACCAGTGCTGCAGGCCCACTAGTAGCATTCAATCTACAGGTCATGGGTACATGTAGTGCACTTTACTAGAGACCTACAAGTAGATCAAATATGTCAATTGGGTATAAACCAGTTTGGTTCCAAAAAGTATACCGCCGGGTAGCGCCATTCCAAGACTTCGGCCGGGCGTCATATTTATGGTATGACGGTAACCAGGGGTAAGGCCCAGCTAGCGTCATAAAGAAGGACGGAAGCCAGGTGGGGGGTAGAGGGAACAGGGGGTTTATCGTCAAAGGATGATGCTAATATGGGCAGAGGCATAAATAATGACTTTAACCAGACTAGCGTCATTTTCTGATGTTTAAACCCCATGGACATGACTCCTGTCTTAGTTAAGATGGGGTCCCCCATCCTCCTCTGACCCTCTGGTGTGAGTGGGGGTGTCCCTGGGGCCAGGAAAGGGCACCTGTGGTCTCTGACCATGGAAAAAGACCCACAGGTCCCCTAATGCCTGCCCTGACCCAGGCGTCAAATAATGGCACTAAGGGGGTCATTCTGACCTCGGCGGTAAAAGGCGCTTACCGCCGGTCAGAAGACCGCCATAACACCGCCGCGGCCGCGGAAAGCCGCCACGGTCATTCTGACCCACAACGGCCAAACCTCCAAAAATCCGACCTCCACTGCAGGCCGCCACATCAGCGGGCAGCGATAAACTGGAGATGACCAAACCTCCACCGTCACGCCAACAGAAAAACGCCCATGCCATTACGACCCACGAATCAACGTGGCGGGCTTTCCAACGCGGTATTCCATTGGCGGTACACACCGCCGCGGTCAAAATACACACACAGCACCAAAACACAGGCACATTGGACAATTACAAATACACACACCTGATACACATACACAACCCACTCCCACACAATCAATCAACTATAAAACACACCCCCACATCACCCACAAACCCCTACGACCACAATTACTGAGAGAAGGAGAGAGAGACACAGCAGACAATCCATAGCAATACACACTGAGGCACACTACACCATCACACACACCACATAGTAGCACAAAGCACCACACACCAACATACTCATCATCACATACACCACCCCACACCTCACCCACACCACCCCATGGCACCCCAAAGGCACCCACGCTTTTCGGACCAAGAACTCCGGGTCATGGTGGAGGAAATCCTAAGAGTGGAACCCCAGCTCTTCGGCTCACAGGTGCAGCACACCAGTATAGCTAGGAAGGCGGAGCTATGGCAGCGGATCGTGGACAGGGTCAACGCGGTGGGACAGCATCCCAGGAATAGGGAGGACATCCGCAAACAATGGAACGACCTACGGGGGAAGGTCCGATCGATGGTCTCCAGGCACAACATCGCGGTCCAGAAGACTGGCGGCGGACCCCCACCCACCCCTCCCGAATTTACATCATGGGAGCAAGAGGTCTTCAACATCCTGCATCCTCAGGGCCTCGCAGGAGTAGACGGAGGAATGGACTCTGGTAAGTCCAATCTCAACTACTAGATCCCCCCCACCCCACCAGCATGCCAACCCACACCCCCACCCTCACCCCCAACCCCCCAGCACACATCCTCCCTGACAATGTCTCACCAGCTCAACCCACCCATCCCAACACCAACTCCTGCATGCCAACACAATCCATGGACACCCATCACCCAAGCATGACCACCGCACTTACCCCCCCCCCCACTAACTACCCTCACAACACCTCCCTCAAGGGAAGGCCTGCACTGGGGGACGAGGGCACCCATAACACGCACGCTATTGCACACACAGAAACAATAACCGAACTCTCTTACCCCATGCAGGACCCGAACGCCAAAACACCAGCCAGGAGGGTCCAGAAATGTCCATCCCACCCCCGGAACAGGCCCACAGTGAGGACAGCAGCTCTGTCGACACTGAACCTGATGACCAGCCCGGACCATCGGGGACCTCTGGGCAGTCGGTTCCCCTCACCCAGACACAGGCCACACCAGACCCGACCCCCTCTGCCAACACCAGCACAGCTCCCACCCAGCGGGCCCATGCCTCTGTCTCTAGGACACGTCAATCAGCGGTGTGTCTGCCACTACAGGGCACCCAGGCTAACCCAACAACAACAGGGACCTGGGGGCAGTGGGAGCGGGCACACCGTCCAGGAGACAGAGGCCGGGGGAAACCAGGCAGCTCGGAGGGCTGCTGTGCGACAAGGGGGGGAGGAGAGGCCCAGGGAACCCACTCTCCAAGAGGCCCTCACCACCATCATGGGGGCCTACCACCACTCCCAAGAAACGATGGCGACGGTACTGGCCAGGTTCACGGAGATCCAGGCACAGCAGGAGGAACGCTACATGGGGTTCAGGGAGGAGCTGAGAATCATCGGGACCGCAATGGGGACCATCGTCCTGGCCCTCAACAGGATAGAAGACGCGTTGCGGGACCATGTGGCACCACACAGGGCCCCTGTCACTAGCCCGGACCAGGAACAGCCTACCACCTCCGCCGGCGCTAGTGGACAGGAGGCCCCAACACCACGGCAGGCCACCAGAACTCCACCTCCTGCTGAAGAACAACCACCCCGTAAGAGGAGCCTGAGATCCAAAAAAAAGACAGAGTAGGATGTCAAGACCCCCGCCAGCAGGACATACCCCCTGAACTCTTCCCACTGTCCCACATTGCCACCCTGTCCAACCATGAACTGCCTCTGCTCCATCCTTCCACAGGCAAAAGGACAATGCACCTGTGAGACTGAGAACTGGACTCTGCCATGGACATTACTCCACCCCCACCCATCACCCTTAGAATCACATGTACCAATATCTAGCCCTGTAAATAAATCACATATTGCACACAAATCAGTTTGGAGTCATGCTGTATTATTAGCAAATGTATTACATATTACTGTTCAATATCTGTTCTGTCAATTAGTGATGACAACATACCAATGTCAATACGCTGTAGTTCATGGGCAAACCAAGCAGAAGTCAGGCACTGCGTCATACAGCACTGAGAAGGGAAGGGAAAATCAAAAATTACCCAAAAATATCTAGTGGGAACTACAGAAAGTACAGATGCAGGAGGCTAGAAGCAATTGTGAAATGGCGTGGGTGATTCTTACCTGGGTGTTACTGGAAATACTGTTGTATCACTCTGTCCGTATTGTCTGTGTCGTCCTCTGAGTCTTCCTCCTCTTCACTCTCCACAGGCTCCACGGCTTCTACAACACCACCATCTGGACCATCCTCCTGCAGGAAAGGCACCTGGCGTCGCAAAGCCAGGTTGTGCAGCATACAGCACGCCACGATGATATGGCACACCTTCTTTGGTGAGTACATTAGGGATCCACCTGTCATATGCAGGCACCTAAACCTGGCCTTCAGGAGGCCAAAGGTTCGCTCAATCACCCTCCTAGTACGCCCATGTGCCTCATTGTAGCGTTCCTCTGCCCTTGTCCGGGGATTCCTCACTGGGGTCAGTAGCCACGGCAGGTTGGGGTAACCAGAGTCACCTATTAGCCACACACGTTGTCTCTGTAGCTGCTCCATCACATAGGGGATGCTGCTATTTCGCATCACATACGCGTCATGCACTGACCCTGGGAACTTGGCATTTACATGTGAGATGTACTGGTCAGCCAAACAGACCACCTGGACATTCATCGAATGATAATTTTTTCTGTTTCGGTACACCTGCTCATCGTCTTTTGGGGGTACCAAAGCCACATGGGTCCCATCAATGGCACCAATGATGTTGGGGATATGTCCAAGGGCATAGAAATCACCCTTCACTGTAGGCAAGTCACCCTCCTCTGGGAAAATGATGTAGCTCCGCATGAGTTTCATCAGGGCAGACAACACTCTGCTCAAAATCTTAGAAAACATAGGCTGAGACATTCCAGATGACATGGCCACTGTGGTCTGGAATGACCCACTGGCCAAAAAATGGAGGACTGACAAAACCTGCACCAGAGGGGGAATCCCTGTGGGTTGGCGGATGGGGGACATCAGGGCTGGCTCCAGCTGGGCACACAGTTCATGGATAGTGGCACGGTCAAATCTGTATCGAAGTATTATATGGCGTTCTTCCATTGTCGACAGGTCCACCAGCGGTCGGTACACGCGAGGATTCCTCCTTCTCATCGCAAGTCCCAGCGGACGGTGCCTAGGAAGGACAACATGGAGCACAGAGTCAGCCAAACCACAGGTACGTACAGACAGCTTGCACAGTAAAAGAATGGCAATGGGTTGAAAGGCGTGTATGTGTGGCAATGCAAGGCCTAGGCCTGTGTGTCGCAGTCAAAATTAAGCCATGTAGGCCCTTGAAATGGCGGCTGCCTGACCTGTGAAGTGGGACAATGGGATGTGAGGTCAAAGCGCTGGCGGGGCACACCGTGGCGGTAGGCGGTCGAAGACCGCGGCGCAAAGCCGCATTGGTTAACATTGAAGCCTATGGGTTTCAGGAGCCAATGACGAAGTGCGCCGGCGGTCGCGGTACGCACCGCCGCGGTACGCACCGCCACGGTACGCACCGCCGCGGGCGGGACCACCATTTTCTATCTGCTTAATCACTCGAGACCTGATCATCCACAGGAGAGGACCTATACTGCAAGTGCTGCTGTGACCTCGGTCTGGAAGATACAATGGCTGCTGCGACTGGGGAAAGGGCCCCTGCCTTCACGTCTGAAGAGTTGGAGAAGCTCGTGGATGGGGTCCTCCCCCAGTATGCGCTACTCTACGGTCCTCCAGACCAACAAGTGAGTACACCGGGTGCACATGGAATGGGCTATGCATGTGTGGATTGGGGTGGATGTAAGTTGGTGGGGTGGGGGGCGAATGAGGAGTGCAACGCCCGACAGATGAGAGCATGTGCCATATGGCAAAGTTGGTGGGGGGGGCCAATCACATCTAACATGCAGGTCATTCATGATTTCCTCCTTTCCACCCTGTACATGTCAAATAGGTCAGCGCCCATCAGAAGATCGAGATTTGGCGTGCCATCGCCAAGGAAGTCCGGAACTTGGGGGTCCACAACAGACGGGGCACCCACTGCCGCAAGAGGTGGGAGGACATCTGCCGCGGAACAAGGAAGACCGCAGAAACACTGCTGGGGATGGCCTCCCAACCTAGGAGGGGTGCCAGTCGCACCATGACCCCCCTGATGTCCCAGATCCTGGCGGTGGCCTACCCTGAATTGGATGGGCGCTTTAAGACATCACAGCAGACACAAGGGGGTGAGTATCAGCACATTCTCCTATCTTTCTGCGCAGTGGAGGCGTCTGGGTGGGGGAGGAGGGCTGTGGGTGACATTAGGCCAGGGCGCTTTCTGTAGTGTAGTCCTCTCCCTTAGGCATGGCCCTGTGCCCCCGGCCCCCACCTCGGTAGGGTGACAAGTACAGCCATTGAAGGTCCAGCATCTCCCATGTGCGCGTTTGACGTCTCTTGGCCTGTTGTCTTAGTCAGTAGTACTGAGTAGTGTACCCCGAATGAGCGGCTTAGTGCACTAGGCACCTGTGTCTGTCCTCTCTGCCAACGGTGTTGACATTGCATGCACTCAACCTGGTCTTCTTTTTTCTCCCCCCACCCTTTCTCTTCATCTTCTTGTGCATGTGTGCATTAGCATCATCAGGCGGAGGAGATTTGGCATCGGAGCACGAGGGAGCTGCAGGACACAAGGCCCCGGTGGGCCCAGGAACAGACACAGAGGGCACCAGTGATCCGGAGGGCGAGGGGAGCACCACGACGGGGACCGCTGGTGAGAGCAGCGAAAGCGACACGTCCTCAGATGGGAGCTCCCTAGGGGTGGCGGCAACATCATTGCCCCCGCCTCTACAGGTACAGCCGCCACCCAGCGCACCAGCCCCGCCCTCCCAGCAGCCCCTCAGTCTTCGCTCCGTGCCGGTTCGCCCAGGAAGGCGCGCGTCTCCTTCGCCCCAGGCACCTCAGCCCCTGCCCCTGTTGCCCCTGCTGCCCTCAGTGCGGAGCTCATTGACCTGGTAAGGACGCTCATTGTTGGGCAGACGACCCTTTTGAATGCCATCCAGGGTGTGCAAAGGGAGGTGCAACAGAGCAATGCGTACCTGGAGGGCATTCATTCGGGTCAGGCTGCCCATCAACGAGCGTTCACTGCTCTGGCCTCAGCACTGACGGCAGCCATTGTCCCTGTTTCCAGCCTCCCTCTTCTTACTGCCTCCAGCCTTTCTCTGTCTCCTGTTCCTCAGCCTATCCCATCCACACCATCAGACCAGCCTGCACACACCTCAACACCCAAGAGCAGCTCATCCAAACACAAGCACCACAGATCCCACAAACACTCACCCAAGCAACACCCAGATGCAGACATGCCAACAGCCACTGCCACCCCTGTGTCCCCCTCCTCCTCGTCTCCCTCCTCCCTCCCTGTGACGTCTACACTCACACCTGCATGCACCCCAACATCAGCCAGTGCTTCCATCACCACCTCACCCTCCAGGACAGTCCACACTCGTGCAGTCACCACCCCCACTGCCATTTACACGTCCCCTGTGTCCTCTCCCACTGTGTCTGTCACCCCCTCTTCCAAGACACACAAACGCAGGCAGACACCCACCCAACAGCCATCCACCTCACGACAGCCTACAGCACCAGCACCTTCACCCAATGACAGCACACCTGACTCTCCTACAACCACCTCCTCTACCTCCACTTCCATCTCCACTTCTCCTACCCTTTACCTTGGCCCTAAAAAACTTTTCCTGACTAACCTTAACCTCTTTCCCCCCGATGAGCTCCCCTATCCATCTTCAAAGAGTCCCAAGAGCACCGCAGCCACCACCAGCCCAGCTTCGGGTGTCACTGTTGTGCCTGGGTTCTGGAGCCCACCCTTTGCCAGCAGTGACACATCGATCAGCAGCAAGGACACGTCCAGCCCCCCCCCCGGCAAGAGGACCCGCAAAAACAAGGGCCGCCGTGCGAGGACCGACAGGGCTGCCCCCAAGGAGCAATGTGCGGCCACTTCACCACCCACACCATCTAGGGGAGGCAAGGGCCCGAGAGCCCCATCAAAGGAGCGGAAGGGCAGCAGGAGCGCGGAGAAGGTGGACCCCACATGCCACATCCCTGCTGGGAAGGAGGACACTAAGGAGGCCAGGAGTCCGTCCCCGAAGGGTCCAGAAACGTCACGGTCCGAGGGCGACTGAGCAGGGAGTCCAGGCCAGGTCTGGCTCCCTTGACCTGCTGGATGAGCACCGCTGAACAGGGCCCGCCGTGGAGTGGAGCACCGCTGAACAGGGCCCGCCGTAGAGTAGAGCACCGCTGAACAGGGCCCGCGGTGCAGAAGAGCACCGCTGAACAGGGCCCGCCGTAGAGATAGGCACCGCTGAACAGGGCCCCGGCGTGGAGAAGAGCACCGCTGAACAGGGCCCGCGGTGCAGAAGAGCACCGCTGAACAGGGCCCGCCGTGGAGATAGGCACCGCTGAACAGGGCCCGCCGTGGAGTAGAGCACCGCTGAACAGGGCCCGCGGTGCAGAAGAGCACCGCTGAACAGGGCCCGCCGTGGAGATAGGCACCGCTGAACAGGGCCCGCCGTGGAGATAGGCACCGCTGAACAGGGCCCCGCTGTGGAGAAGAGCACCGCTGAACAGGGCCCGCCGTGGAGAAGAGCACCGCTGAACAGGGCCCCGCCGTGGAGAAGAGCACCGCTGAACAGGGCCCCGCCATCTCAAGCACCGCTCCGCTGGGCCCTTCCTCTCAAGCACCGCTCCGCTGGGCACCGCCGTCTCAAGCACCGCTCCGCTGGGCACCGCCGTCTCAAGCACCGCTCCGCTGGGCCCTTCCTCTCAAGCACCGCTCCGCTGGGCCCTTCCTCTCAAGCACCGCTCCGCTGGGCCCTTCCTCTCAAGCACCGCTCCGCTGGGCCCTTCCTCTCAAGCACCGCTACGCTGGGCACTGCCGTCTCAAGCACCGCTCCGCTGGGCCCTTCCTCTCAAGCACCGCTACGCTGGGCACCGCCGTCTCAAGCACCGCTCCGCTGGGCCCTTCCTGTCAAGCACCGCTCCGCTGGGCCCTTCCTCTCAAGCACCGCTCCGCTGGGCACCGCCGTCTCAAGCACCGCTACGCTGTGCACCGCCGTCTCAAGCACCGCTCCGCTGGGCACCGCCGTCTCAAGCACCGCTCCGCTGGGCCCTTCCTGTCAAGCACCGCTCCGCTGGGCCCTTCCTCTCAAGCACCGCTCCGCTGGGCACCGCCGTCTCAAGCACCGCTACGCTGGGCACCGCCGTCTCAAGCACCGCTCCGCTGGGCCCTTCCTCTCAAGCACCGCTACGCTGGGCACCGCCGTCTCAAGCACCGCTACGCTGGGCACCGCCGTCTCAAGCACCGCTCCGCTGGGCACCGCCGTCTCAAGCACCGCTCCGCTGGGCCCTTCCTGTCAAGCACCGCTCCGCTGGGCCCTTCCTCTCAAGCACCGCTCCGCTGGGCACCGCCGTCTCAAGCACCGCTCCGCTGGGCCCTTCCTGTCAAGCACCGCTCCGCTGGGCCCTTCCTCTCAAGCACCGCTCCGCTGGGCACCGCCGTCTCAAGCACCGCTACGCTGTGCACCGCCGTCTCAAGCACCGCTCCGCTGGGCACCGCCGTCTCAAGCACCGCTCCGCTGGGCCCTTCCTGTCAAGCACCGCTCCGCTGGGCCCTTCCTCTCAAGCACCGCTCCGCTGGGCACCGCCGTCTCAAGCACCGCTACGCTGGGCACCGCCGTCTCAAGCACCGCTCCGCTGGGCCCTTCCTCTCAAGCACCGCTACGCTGGGCACTGCCGTCTCAAGCACCGCTACGCTGGGCACCGCCGTCTCAAGCACCGCTCCGCTGGGCACCGCCGTCTCAAGCACCGCTCCGCTGGGCCCTTCCTGTCAAGCACCGCTCTGCTGGGCCCTTCCTCTCAAGCACCGCTCCGCTGGGCACCGCCGTCTCAAGCACCGCTACGCTGGGCACCGCCGTCTCAAGCACCGATCCGCTGGGCCCTTCCTCTCAAGCACCGCTCCGCTGGGCCCTTCCTCTCAAGCACCGCTCCGCTGGGCCCTTCCTCTCAAGCACCGCTCCGCTGGGCACCGCCGTCTCAAGCACCACTCCGCTGGGCACCGCCGTCTCAAGCACCGCTCCGCTGGGCCCTTCCTCTCAAGCACCGCTCCGCTGGGCCCTTCCTCTCAAGCACCGCTCCGCTGGGCCCTTCCTCTCAAGCACCGCTCCGCTGGGCACCGCCGTCTCAAGCACCGCTCCGCTGGGCCCTTCCTCTCAAGCACCGCTCCGCTGGGCCCTTCCTCTCAAGCACCGCTCCGCTGGGCACCGCCATCTCAAGCACCGCTCCGCTGGGCACCGCCGTCTCAAGCACCGTTTATGGTTCACTGTGCCCACCATGCCTCCTCCTTGACCAGTGGAGACTGTCATCCACCTGATGGACTGTGGCTTTGCACTCCCCAGGATGGTCCAGTGGGCAGCCCACCCACTGTAGAGACATTGAGAGACTGTGGCTTTGCACTCCCCAGGATGGTCCAGTGGGCAGCCCACCCACTGTAGAGACATTGAGAGACTGTGGCTTTGCACTCCCCAGGATGGTCCAGTGGGCATGGTGGCACCTCGTGGATCTGGCGTCGTGGACTCATGTGGCTGTGGTGCCCCCCCCTTCCCTTCCCCCTGAGGTGCCTGTAGTTTTTACATCTGATGCCCCTGCAGTGTTCTCTCCAAAGGACTCAGGTCTCCTGTGTGGGCTTTGCCCTTATTTCTCAAGACTTTGGCCCACTGACATGCTGAATTCGTAGGATGTGCAGGACTTGGTACTTCAGTTATACACTGATGTGTATGTCATTAGTTTTGTTGTGAATATCTTTCATGGTTGTACGATAATTTTCTGGAGCTTTTTGGTACATAAATATTTATTCCAAATATGATTATGTCCTAGCATTTTTCAGGGGTGTTTGGGTGGTGTCACTGTGACTTGGTGCTCTGCATTGGTGAGTACATAGTTGGGGGGGGGGGTCGCATATGTGTGTAACCTTTCGTCCTCCCCCTCCCGTGTGTCGTAGGTGCAGTACTCACCGTTGTCGTCTGCGCCGGACTTCGTACTCGTGGTAGATGAGAAGGTAGACGAGAGCAGGTAGGATGTTTAATTCGGGTTCCATGCTGTCCTCCTTCCTCCTGGAGTGCGTAGTGGTGAGCGTTTTCCCGTCCGTAGTCTGTTTCCGCCGTGTTTTTATCGGCGGTGCTCCCGCCCCGGAAAAGGTGGCGTATTGGTGAGTTGGAATAGTGTGGGCGGTACATTGTCTGCCGCCTGTCTGTTGGCTGTGACCGCCGCGCTGTTTGTTTGTACCGCCGTGGCGGTCGGAGTGTTAAGGTGGCTGTCTGTGTTGGCGGTTCCCGCCAGGCTCAGAATCCCATTTTTTTTACCTCCAGCCTGTTGGTGGGTTGGCCGCCGCTTTAACACCGACCGCCAGGGTTAGAATCACCCCCTAAGTAAGCTTAGTGCCATTATTTAAGGCCCCCATACCCCTATGCTTGATTTTAGCACGTGGTGATAAATATGGCGCTAAGGCCATATCATCATTTTTTGCCCAGGAATGCCTACCTTTCATCTCATTGACGCAAGGTAGTTTTCCGTAGGCAAAAAATTCCAATATTTTGGCGTGAGACTTGTCTAGCAGCAAAATATAAATATGGATTTAAGTTTGCACTGAATTAGCGTGAAACAAATGATGCTAATTCAGGACAGAGTATAAATATGCCCCTTAATGTCCTTGACCCTAAACAATATGTCCTGGGTGTCAGACCATGGGAATTCCACTCCCCTGATTAATAGAGAAGAGCAGACTTTACAAGAAGCAGAAAGCATATGGGTAGGCAGCTCAAGCTTCAAGATGCAGTAAGCAAAGAAAGAGGGGAAAATTATGCATTAGGCAAAGAAGACTAAGGTGGTCATTACAACATTGGCGGTACAAGCTGCTTACCGCCGTGCAGAAGACCGCCAACACACCGCCGCGGAATTCTGCCACAGCTATCATGACCCACATCTTGGAATCCGACAAAATTCAGACACCCACACAAGTCCGCCACACCAAAGGTCAGTGATAAACTGGCGAAAACAAAACCTCCATCGTCACGCCAACAGAAATATGCCCACACTAGCACGACACACGAATCCACGCGGCGGTCTTTCAACCGCGGTATTCCATTGGCGGTACACACCGCCGCGCTCAAAATACACACACTCTTACAAAACACAGCCACATTGGACAATTCCAAATACACACACCTGATACACGTACACGCACCGCTCCCACACACCCAATACAGTATAAAACACACACCCACGTCACCCACAAACCCCTAAGACCACAATTACAGAGAGAAGGCCAGAGAGAGGCACCACCATCAACAAACTAGCATCCACAGGCACACAACACCATTACCCACATAACTTCCACGCACCTCACACTACACACCACTACGTATCACCACACTTATCACCACACACACCACCCCACACATCACCTACACCACCCCATGGCACTGCAAAGACACCCCAGGTTCTCGGAGGAGGAGCTCAGGGTCATGGTGGAGGAAATCGTCTGGATAGAACCCCAGCTATTTGAATCACAGGTGCAGCACACCTCCATTGCAAGGAAGATGGAGCTATGGCGAAGAATAGTCGACAGAGTCAACGCAGTGGGACAACACCCAAGAAATCGGGAGGACATCAGGAAGAGGTGGAACGACCTACGGGGGAAGGTGCGTTCCGTGGTCTCAAGACACCACCTGGCGGTTCAGAGGACTGGCGGCGGACCCCCACCTCTTCCCCCACAACTAACAACATGGGAGGAGCAGGTCTTGGCGATTCTGCATCCTGAGGGCCTCGCAGGAGTCGGTGGAGGAATGGACTCTGGTAAGTCAAATCTTAACTATTACATCCCCCACCCTACCTGCATGCTATCACATACCCCCACCCTCGCCCCCACCGCTATCACTCCAACTCCTCACAATGCATGGACACCCATCACCAAAGCATGCCCACTGCACATACCCATACACCCCCTAAACCATCATCACACAAGCTCCCACACAGGAATGCCAGCACTGGGGTACACGGTCACCCACCCATTGCACACCATGACACACACAGATGCAATAATCATGCCTTTCCACCCCTGCAGGACCACTACCCAACGTCACCAGACAGGAGGGTCCAGACATGTCCACTCCACCCACAGAAGAGGCCCACAGTGATGACAGCACCTCTGTCCACCTGGATATAGATGCCAGCCCGGACCATCGTGGGCCTCGGGACAGTCGGTTCCCCTCACACAGGCACAGGCCACCACAGACCTTCCCCCCTCTGGAAACACCAGCACAGCACCCACCCAGCGGGCCCATACCTCCGTCCCCAGGACACGTCAATCAGCTGTGTGTCCACCACTACAGGGAACCCAGGATATCCCACCACCCCAACAACAACAGGGACCTGGCAGTGGGCACACAGTCCAGGGGACGGAGGCCGAGGAACACAGGGGAACTGGGAGGGCTGCTGTGCGACAGGGGGCGGACAGGCCAAGGGAACCCACTCTCCACGAGGCCCTCTCCTCCATCATGGCAGCATACCACCACTCCCAGGAGACGATGGCAACGGTACTGGCCAAGTTTCAGGAGACCCAGCGCATGCAGGAGGAACAGTATTTGGGGTTCAAGGAGGAACTCAGAACTATCAGCTCCGCCCTGGGCACCATCGTAGGAGTGCTGAAGGAAGTACTCAACACCAGGAGGGACACTGTGGCACTCCCAGGGGCCCCTGACACTAGCATGGACCATGAACTGCCCACCACCTCTGCCAGCGCTAGTGGATAGGACACCCCGCCACAGGACCACCACACCAGCACCCCACCCCCTGTAGACGGAGAACCACCCCGTAAACGGTCCCTGAGATCCAGGACAAAGACAGGGAGTGATGCCAAGACCCCCACCACGAAATGAGACCACCCTGATTGTCATCCCACTGTCCCACTTTGTCACCCTGTCCATATTGAAACTGCCCCAGCTCCACTTCCTATGCCCATATGGCAATGCACCAGTGAGACTAATAGACTAGACTCTGCTATGGACACTCCTCCGCCATCACCCCTCACCATTTAACATCCCCCTGCAATATTTTGTATATAAATAAACACACCTAAAGCACCAAAAGATCTGGAGTCTGTCTGTGATTTTAAAATAGTGTATTTGCAATTACAGTGACAACATGTTCATGAAATAGTAATGTCAACATACCTATGTCACACAGCTCTAGTCCATGAGAAATCTAAGCAGATGACACACGTTGGGACCCACACCTGTGAAACCGTAAGGGAAAGTGACAACTCAGTGACCATACACTAAGTGAAATCGACTGACAGGAGAGAGGTAGAAGTGTAAAAGTACATGTAGTAAGCAGGAATGTATTCTCACCTGTGTTTCACTGGAAATATTGCTGGATGACTGAGTCCCTGTTCTGCATGTCTTCTTCCTCTGCTTCCTCCTCATCACTGTCCACAGGCTCCACAACTGCCACAACACCGCCATCTGGACCATCCTCCTGCAGAAATGGCACCTGTCGTCGCAAAGCCAAGTTGTGAAGCAAACAGCAGGCCACGATGATCTGGCACACCTTCTTTGGTGAGTAGAATAGGGATCCACCTGTCATATGCAGACACCTGAACCTGGCCTTCAGGAGGCCGAAGGTCCGCTCGATAGCCCTCCTAGTTCACCCATGAGCCTCATTGTAGCGTTCCTCTGCTCTTGTCCTGGGATTCCTCACTGGGGTCAGTAGCCATGACAGGTTAGGGTAACCAGAGTCACCTAATAGCCACACACGGTGCCTCTGGAGTTGACCCATCACATAAGGGATGCCGCTATTCTGCAGGATGTAGGTGTCATGCACTGAGCCAGGGAACATGGCATTCACATGGGAGATGTACTGGTCTGCCAAACATACCATCTGTACATTCATGGAATGATAACTCTTCTGGTTCCTGTACACCTGTTCACTCCTTTGGGGGGGGGACCAAAGCCACATGGGTCCCATCACTGGCACCTATGATGTTGGGGATATGTCCAAGGGCATAGAAGTCACCTTTCACTGTAGGCAAATCCTCCACCTGAGGGAAAACGATGTAGCTCTGCATGTGTCTCAGCAGGGCAGATAACACGCTGGACAATACGTTGGAAAACATAGGCTGGGACATCCCTGATGCCATGGCCACACTTATTTGAAATGACCCACTAGCAAGGAAATGGAGCACTGATAGCACCTGCACTTGAGGGGGGATTCCTGTGGGATGGCGGATTGCTGACATCAGGTCTGGCTCCAACTGGGTACACAGTTTCTGGATTGTGGCAAGGTCAAACCTGTAGGTGATAATCAAATTTCTTTCCTCCATTGTCGACAGGTCCACCAGCGGTCGGTACACCGGAGGATTCCGCAATCTCCTCACATGTCCCAGCGGACGGTGCCTATGAAGGACAACAGCGAGCACAGAGTCAAACAACTCAGAGGCATATACCCACAGTCTACACAGAACACCATTCATAAACAATATCTGGCCTGTATGTGTTTTGAGACTAGGCCTAGGTATGTGTGACGCAGTTGGTAATTAGGCCATGTGGGCCCCTGAAATGGCAGCTGCCTGACCTGTAAAGTGGGACAATGGGATGTGAGGTAACTGCGCTGGCGTTGTACACCGTCGTGGTAGGCGGTCGAAGACCGCGGCGCAATGCTGCATTGGTTAACATTGGACCCTATGGGTCCCAGGAGCCAGTGATGATGTACGCCGGCGGTGATGGTACGCACTGCCGTGGACGTAACCGCCGCAGACGTGACTGCCATTTTCTATCACTTCAATCACTCGATACCTGATCTTCGACTGTGCGTCTGGGGAAAGGGCCCCTGCCTTCACATCGGAGAAGTTGGAGAAGCTCGTCGATGGGGTCCTCCCCCAGTACACGCTACTCTACGGTCCTCCAGACCAACAGGTAAGTTAACAGGGAGCATGTTGTATGGGCTATGCCTGTGTGGAGAGGGCTGGTTGTAAGAAGGAAGGGGGCAGAGCTATGCGTGCATGAAAGATGGTGGGTGCATGTGCCACATGGCAAGGGTGGGGATGGGGGCCACTCACTTTGACGGCGCAGTTGGTAATGACTTCTCTTCGTACCCTGTACATTTCATTTAGGTCAGCGCCCACCAGAAGAAGGATATTTGGCGTGCCATCGCCAAAGACGTCCAGACCCTGGGGGTCCACCACAGATGGAGCACCCACTGCCGGAAGAAATGGGAGGACATTCGCCGCTGGAGAAGGAAGACGGCAGAGGCTCGGCTGGGGATGCCCTCCCAAAGTGGAAGGGGTGCCCGTCGAACCATGGCCCCCCTGATGTTCAGGATCCTGGCTGTCGCCTACCCGCAGTTGGATGGGCGCTTGAGGGCATCACAGCAGACACAAGGGGGTGAGTACACTCTCATTCAGCTGGCTTTGCACGCAGTGGAAGTGTCGGGGGGGTAGGAGGGCTGTGGGTTTCCATAGGCCAGGGTGAGTTCCGTAGGCTAGGCCCCTTCGTAAGGCATGGCCCTGTGCCCCCCCACCACACCTCTGTAGAGTGCCAAGTACAGCTATTCATGCACCTGTGTCATCTATGTGTGCAGATGTCATCCATAGCCTTGTAGGCCATTTCCCAGGAATTGCACTGTAGAGCCCATCAGCGCGACATAGTGCAGGGAGCTTCTGTGTCTGTCTTGTCCGCCAACGGTAGCGGTAATCCATGCACTCAACATGTCTTTCTTCTGGTCCTCCCCCCCCTTTTTTGTGGTCTCCCTGTTCTTGTGTGCATTACCATCATCAGGAGGAGCAGCACGAGGGAGCTGCATCCCACTTGGCCATGGAGGGCCAAACTACGGACTCAGAATACACCAGTGAGACGGAGGGCGAGGGGAGCACCACACCGGGGATAGGAGCTGAAACCAGCTACAAGGACTCGTCCTCCGATGGGAGCTCCCTTGTGGTGGCGGCAACATCTGTGCCCCCCACTTCTAAAGGTACAGCCGCCGCCCTCCCAGCAGCCCCTCAGCCTTCGCCCCGTGCCCGCTTACCCAGGAGGTTGGGCATCACCTTCGCCCCAGGCACCTCAAATGCTGCCCCAGTCACCCCTGCTGCCCTCAGTGAGGAGGCCATTGACCTCCTCAGGTCACTCACTGTTGGGCAGTCTACCATTTTGAATGCCATCCAGGGTGCAGAAAGGCAGTTACAACAAACTAATGCATTCCTGGAGGGCATTCATTCTGGTCAGGCGGCCCTTCACCGATGCTTTCAAACTCTGGCCTCAGCACTGATGGCAGCCATTGTCCCTGTGTCTAGCCTCCCCCCTCCAACTTCCTCCACCCAGACCCAATCCCCTCCACCTCTGCCTATCCCAAGCACACCATCAGACCAGCCTGCACACACCTCACCACACAAGGGAAGCTCAGGCAAACATAAGCACCACACATCCCACAGGCACTCACGCAAGCATCACACACATACAGACACACCAACATCCACTGCCTCCACTGTGTCCCCCTCCTCCTCGTCTCCCTCCTCCCTCCCAGTCTCGTCTACACTCACACCTGCATGCACTACCTCTACAGCCACTACATTCCGCACCAGCACACCCACCACCACACCCCGCTCACGTGCAGTCACCACCCCCACTACCATTCACACGTCCCCTGTGTCCTCTCCCAGTGTGTCTGTGACACAACCTCCGAAGATACACAAACGCAGGCACACACCCACCCAACATACATCCACCTCACCACAGCCTCCAGTGCATGCACCTGCACCCAAAGCCACAAAGCGTACATCTCCTACAACCACCACCTCTTCCTCCACTCCCAAACCCCCTCCAGCTACCCGTCCCAGTGTGTCCAAACAACTTTTCCTGTCCACCCTTAACCTATTTCCCACCCCCGTCCAACTCATAGGTCCCGAACTAGCACCTTAGCCACAAAATCTCCAGGACCAGTGGTGCCTGTTGTCACAGGTATGTGGAGTGCACCAGCCACCAGGACAGCCAGTGTGTCACAGAGCCACAGCACAGCCAGTCCCCCCCCTGTGAAGCACCAGAAGTTGGCCAGTGCCCGGCGGGAGAGGGGAATACTCCAGCCACCCAAGCCGCTCCCAGGGGTCCCGGTGGGAGTGTGGACTCAGCTGTGATTCCTCCCAAGGTGGGGAAGGGCCACAGGAAACCCGGCAAGTCTGGGAGGAGCGGCACGGCGGAGAAGCCCGCCATCATCCCCGCTGCCCAGGAGGGCCCCGCCAGCCCCATCATCGCTGCCCAGGAGGGCCCCGCCAGCCACAGCCCAGCTGCCCAGGAGGGACCTGCCAGCCATAGCCCAGATGCCTAGGAGGGCCCCGCCAGTCACAGCCCAGCTGCCCAGGAGGGCCCCACCAGCCACAGTCCAGATGCCCAGGAGGGCCCCGCCAGCCACAGCCCAGCTGCCCAGGAGGGCCCGCCAGCCACAGCCCAGCTGCCCAGGAGGGCCCCGCCACCCACAGCCCAGCTGCCCAGGATAACCCCGCCAACAGCCCAGCTGCCCAGGAGGGCCCCGCCAGCCACAGCCCACCTGCCCAGGAGAGCCCTGCCAGCCACAGCCCAGCTGACCAATGAAGGACCGCCAGCCCCAGCCCAGCTGGGCAATGAAGGACCGCCAACTCAAGCACCGCTGAACAGGGCAAGGACCGCTGAACAGGACATGGACCACCAACTCAAGCACCTCTGAACAGGGCAAGCACCACTGAACAGGGCAAGGACCGCCAACTCAAGCACCGCTGCACAGGGCAAGGACCGCCAACTGAAGCACCGCTGCACAGGGCAAGCACCACTGAACAGGGCAAGGACCACCAACTCATGTACCACTGAACAGGGCAAGCACCGCTGAACAGGGCAAAGACCGCCAACTCAAGCACCGCTGCACAGGGCAAGCACCGCTGAACAGGGCAAGGACCGCCAACTCAAGCACCGCTGAACAGGGCAAGGACCGCCAACTCAAGCACCGCTGCACAGGGCAAGAACCGCTGAACAGGGCAAGGACCGCCAACTCAAGCACCGCTGCACAGGGCAAGCACTGCTGAACAGGGCAAGGACCGCCAACTCAAGCACTGTTGAACAGGGCAAGGACCGCCAACTCAAGCACCGCTGCACAGGGCAAGCACCGCTGAACAGGGCAAGGACCACCAACTCAAGCACCGCTGCACAGGGCAAGCACCGCTGAACAGGGCAAGGACCGCCAACTCAAGCACCGCTGAACAGGGCAAGGACCGCCAACTCAAGCACCGCTGCACAGGGCAAGAACCGCTGAACAGGGCAAGGACCGCCAACTCAAGCACAGCTGCACAGGGCAAGCACTGCTGAACAGGGCAAGGACCGCCAACTCAAGCACCGTTGAACAGGGCAAGGACCGCCAACTCAAGCACCGCTGCACAGGGCAAGCACCGCTGAACAGGGCAAGGACCACCAACTCAAGCACCGCTGCACAGGGCAAGCACCGCTGAACAGGGCAAGGACCGCCAACTCAAGCACCGCTGAACAGGGCAAGGACCGCCAACTCAAGCACCGCTGCACAGGGCAAGCACCTCTGAACAGGGCAAGGACCGCCTACTCAAGCACCGCTAGCCCATGAGTGGCAGGGGCACTGACGCAACAGGGACCGTCACGGGGTGAGTGATGCACTCTGGGCACCAGTCCCCCTCCAGAACCAGTGGAGAGATCCATCCACTACTTCAGTGCTTGGCAGGATGAAGCACTCTGGGCACCAGTCCCCCTCCAGAACCAGGAGAGAGATCCATCCACTACCTCAGTCCTTGGCAGGATGAAGCACTCTGGGCACAAAGCCCCCTCCAGAACCAGTGGAGAAAGACATCCACTACCTCAGTCCTTGGCAGGATGAAGCACTCTAGGCACAAAGCCCCCTCCAGAACCAGTGGAGAGATACATCCACTACCTCAGTCCTTGGCAGGATGAAGCACTCTGGGCACCAGTCCCCCTCCAGAACCAGTGGAGAGATCCATCCACTACCTCAGTCCTTGGCAGGATGAAGCACTCTGGGCACCAGTCCCCCTCCAGAACCAGTGGAGAAAGACATCCAGTACCTCAGTCCTTGGCAGGATGAAGCACTCTGGACACAAAGCCCCCTCCAGAACCAGTGGAGAAAGACATCCACTACCTCAGTCCTTGGCAGGATGAAGCACTCTGGGCACCAGTCCCCCTCCAGAACCAGTGGAGAGATCCATCCACTACCTCAGTCCTTGGCAGGATGAAGCACTCTGGGCACCAGTCCTCCTCCAGAACCAGGAGAGAGATCCATCCACTACCTCAGTCCTTGGCAGGATGAAGCACTCTGGGCACAAAGCCCCCTCCAGAACCAGTGGAGAGATACATCCACTGCCTCAGTCCTTGGCAGGATGAAGCACTCTGGGCACCAGTCCCCCTCCAGAACCAGTGAAGAAAGACATCCAGTACCTCAGTCCTTGGCAGGATGAAGCACTCTGGACACAAAGCCCCCTCCAGAACCAGTGGAGAAAGACATCCACTACCTCAGTCCTTGGCAGAATGAAGCACTCTGGGCACCAGTCCCCCTCCAGAACCAGTGGAGAGATCCATCCACTACCTCAGTCTTTGGCAGGATGAAGCACTCTGGGCACCAGTCCCCCTCCAGACCCAGAAGAGAGATCCATCCACTACCTCAGTCCTTGGCAGGATGAAGCACTCTGGGCACAAAGCCCCCTCCAGAACCAGTGGAGAGATCAATCCACTACCTCAGTCCTTGGCAGGATGAAGCACTCTGGGCACCAGTCCCCCTCCAGAACCAGGAGAGAGATCCATCCACTACCTCAGTCCTTGGCAGGATGAAGCACTCTGGGCACCAGTCCCCCTCCAGAACCAGTGGAGAGATCCATCCACTACCTCAGTCCTTGGCAGGATGAAGCACTCTGGGCACCAGTCCTCCTCCAGAACCAGGAGAGAGATCCATCCACTACCTCAGTCCTTGGCAGGATGAAGCACTCTGGGCACAAAGCCCCCTCCAGAACCAGTGGAGAGATACATCCACTGCCTCAGTCCTTGGCAGGATGAAGCACTCTGGGCACCAGTCCCCCTCCAGAACCAGTGAAGAAAGACATCCAGTACCTCAGTCCTTGGCAGGATGAAGCACTCTGGACACAAAGCCCCCTCCAGAACCAGTGGAGAAAGACATCCACTACCTCAGTCCTTGGCAGAATGAAGCACTCTGGGCACCAGTCCCCCTCCAGAACCAGTGGAGAGATCCATCCACTACCTCAGTCTTTGGCAGGATGAAGCACTCTGGGCACCAGTCCCCCTCCAGACCCAGAAGAGAGATCCATCCACTACCTCAGTCCTTGGCAGGATGAAGCACTCTGGGCACAAAGCCCCCTCCAGAACCAGTGGAGAGATCAATCCACTACCTCAGTCCTTGGCAGGATGAAGCACTCTGGGCACCAGTCCCCCTCCAGAACCAGGAGAGAGATCCATCCACTACCTCAGTCCTTGGCAGGATGAAGCACTCTGGGCACAAAGCCCCCTCCAGAACCAGTGGAGAGATACATCCACTACCTCAGTCCTTGGCAGGATGAAGCACTCTGGGCACAAAGCCCCCTCCAGAACCAGTGGAGAGATACATCCACTACCTCAGTCCTTGGCAGGATGAAGCTCTCTGGGCACAAAGCCCCTTACAGAAACCAGTGGAGAATGTTATCCACTTGAGAGACTGTGGCTCTGCACTCCCCAGGATTGATCAGTGGGCAAACCACCCACTGTAGAGACTTGAGAGACTGTGGCTTTGCACTGCCCAGGATTGAACAGTGGGCAAACCACCCACTGTAGATACTTGAGAGACTGTGGCTTTGCACTCCCCAGGATTGAACAGAGGACAAACCACCCACTGTAGAGACTTGAGAGACTGTGGCTTTGCACTCCCCAGGATTGAACAGTGGTCAAACCACCCACTGTAGAGACTTGAGAGACTGTGGCTTTGCACTCCCCAGGATTGATCAGTGGGCAAACCACCCACTGTAGAGACTTGAGAGACTGTGGCTTTGCACTCCCCAGGATTGAACAGTGGGCAAACCACCCACTGTAGAGACTTGAGAGACTGTGGTTTTGCACTCCCCAGGATTGATCAGTGGGCAAACCACCCACTGTAGAGACTTGAGAGACTGTGGCTTTGCACTCCCCAGGATACAACAATGGGCATGGAGGCCCCTAGTGGATCTGGCGTCATGCACTCATCCGGCTGAGGTGCCCCCCGTTACCTTCCCCCTGAGGTGCCTGTTGTATTTCTATCTGATACCCCTGCAGTGTTCTCTCTGTTTTGATCTGGTATCGTGTGTGCGCCTTGCCCATGCATTTTGGCCCCAGTGGTCCACGGACTATGAATGGTGCAATACCTGGACTAATAATCTTGGTGTATATTTTGTTAATAGTGTATATATATATATTTTTGCTTACTGAATTTTGATACATTACAATGATTACACTCATTTCCTTTTGTCTTTGCATTCTTCCGGGGGGTTGGGGGCTGTAACTATAATGTATAAATAAATATGTAATAGTGTGTGTGTTGTAGTGGGTGAGGGTGGGGGTGGGGATGTTGCGTGTGTGTGTCCATGTTTTTTGCCTCCCCTGTGTCGTAGATGCAGTACTCACCGTGGTCTTCGCCGCCGGTGTTGGTGCTCCTGGTACAGGAGCAAGAAGACTATCGCAGGGAGAATTTGGAGTTCCGGGTCCATGGTGTCCTCCTTCCTCGTGGAGTGGTAGAGGTGAGAGTTTTCCCTTCGAAATTCCTGTTTCCGCCGTGTTTTTATCCGCGGTGAATCCACCCCGGAAACGGTGGCGGATTGGCCTGTCATAATAGTGTGGGCAGTACATTGTCCTCCACCTGTCTGTTGGCGGTGACCGCCGAGCTGTTTGTTTGTACTGCCGTGTCGGTCGGAGTGTTAAAGTGGCTGTCTTAGTTTACGGTTTCTGCCACGGTCGTAATTCCAAAATGTTTGCCGCCGGCCTGTTGGCGGTCTTACCGCCGCTTTAACACCGTCCGCCAGGGTTGTAATGACCCCCTAAGTTGGTTGGATTACAAAGAATTCTTAGCTAGAGGGCACAGTCAAACGGACAAAACCGGAAAGGTCTTCTGGCTTACAAACACCAATAAATAATGCCCCTCCCTCCTTGAGATCTGCATCACAAAGGCTCTCTTGGGGCACTCATGGGCTGATATCAGAAAGGTATTTGCCCACTACTAAGAAACTCTGTATGCATCTCTTGCTAAGTGCCTTATGCATACTTTCCACGCTTATATTCAGGCAGTGGGGAAAATGGTGCTAGCTCCTGAAAAGGTTACTCCTACAGCAGCAGACATAGCTGAACAAAAGATGAGAGCAGCAACCTCATGGAAAAGTACCTGGCTCAGATGGGCTGCCTGTAGAGTTCTTTGTGATGTATATTGACTCACTTGCATCAAAATTAGTTGGGCTTTAAAAATATTCCTGAATGGGTCATGTAGTATCTCCTTCCTCCTGTAAGGCCCTGATCATGTCACTCCCAAAACAAGGACGAGATGGGTTGGTGATGTCCTTATAGACGTCTTTCAATGTTCAATTCAATAAGATATTAGTGAATAGTATTCTATCCAAGGTTCAGGGGTTGATACAATCCAGATCAATGCAAGTTTATCTCCGGACTAAACACAACAATGAACGGAAGGAGATTAAGCCACACTGTGGACCATCCTACTGATGACCACTCCAATGCTTTAACATTAGCTATTGATGTTGAAAAAGCTTTTGATGCCTTACATTGGCAGTATTTACATTCGGTCATGAATCGCAAGGATTCGGGTGAGGAATTTCTGCGATAGACACAGCTGTTGTACCTGTTGTACACAAAGCCCACTACACAAGTCTGAATGAGGAGGACCATTTCACAATCATACCCAGTGGGCGGGGCACACACCAGGGTTGTCCCTTATCCACCCATCCTTTTTGCCATGGCACCAGAGCACCTAGCCTGCATGCGCAGACACAGAGGGTACTTTAGGGGAGTAAAAGTGGGTGAGTTACTTCACCACATAGCCCTCTATGAAGATGACATATTATTGTTGATACGTGAGACACAGTCAGATGTGCCAAAGGCTATCACTGCCCTCAAACAGGTCAGGAGCCTCTCGGAATTGAGAGAAAACTGGCGCAAATCTGGAGCATATCCTATGCACCAAGGGAATGGAGGGGCCAAATACCCAAACGGGATTGAAAAATATAGGTCGGAACTGAACAAGTCTGACTACCTATTGATTTGCATCTACATGAATAAAGTAGACCTTCTAAATGGGAAATGTTAGACCATGGATCTCTTTTACATTCTGGCAAATTGTACCATTTTCTGTTGCTGGGAGAATATCCCTAGCGAACATCACCCAGGCTAGTATATCCTTTCACCACACTGCTATACAAATACCCCAAAAAAACCTTCCTGGAAATAGACTCTGTTCTACTTGAGTTAAGCCGGGGGGTCGAATCATTTCAGAGTGCATTGCCTAACCTGAGCTTCCTGGTGTCAGAGGTTCTTGATTTGGAGTTATACAGTTTAGCTGCTCTGTTCTAGTGGGTATGCAATGGAGAAGGGAACCTTTTGTGTAGGGAGGGCAAGAGTTGGCCATACTCAACACAGACACTGTAAATCAAATTCCTATTAAGACCCAATGCCAGGAATGAAAATGAAGATATATGGCTGAGAACCATGCGGTACACTTGAGTGGGTGCACTTGGAGGGCACTAACAAATGTAATTATGACCATGAACTCCCTTTAATCAGTGTGCTGATCCTGCCGCACCAGTGGGACTGGGAGAGGATACTTAATTGGCTAGACTTGGGAGTAGAGCACTTGGGAGACCTATTCACCAACGACACATGCATACATTTTGAAACACTACAGGTGAAAGATGACATCCCGGATAGCCAGTTTCCTATGCGTGTGTTGTTGGTGGCGAAATTACATACATTCTGGGTAGTGTGGAATTAAGACCACCAGTTTGTTAAGGACTCAGAGTCACAGATGAATGTATGGGTATAAACAGAAAAGAGGGAATATTGGAAACAAATAGCCAATGCTGTCAATGCAGCAACTAAGAGAAATATCTCACATGAGGCACGATTTATTTGTGCTAGGACTGTTTCCCAAATTGAAATCTAATAGGATAACAAACAGATTCATCGACGTTGCATTGTAATATTACCCTACATTTGAAGGCTGTGAAGCAATCTAGTATCCAAACAGAGTGGGGATTAATATAATGGACGGAGACCGAAAGTAGGACAAAGAGGTGCAAACAGCACTTCGAAGAAAGGTACGCAGCATAAGTATGGTGCTCCATAAATACAGGGAGGATGAGCAGCAAGGGTGATCACACGAACCCATAGCATAAATGTGCACAATCGACCCTCCAGGGGGATTAAGATATTACCTCCCTGGTAAATTGGAAGCTTGCCTGAGGAGTGAGTATTGATCCAGCTACACCCTGTTCCAGCCCCTCTCTGTAGCTTCTGTTTTTCTTTCTTTTTTCTTTTATTGACTTTATCATGCCTGGATTGAAGCACACTCTTGGGGTCTCCCACCTTCTCACATGTTGAATGATTGAACTCTAGTTTACATTTGTTCTTTGTTATTCATTCTTGATCCTCAGTTTTCTTCCCTCCTGCTCTGCTAGGTATGATATTACTCCTAATAATCTAGACAGGGCTCTGATTGCACAATGTTAGTGATGTAATTAACCCCTTAATTGCTAAGCCTCCCCCTGTGTTAAGCCTTTCCTTGGCTAAATGGGGTCGTTTGTGCTTAGGCCCCCATAATATTTTGTACACAGAAGCTATCCATGCCAAATTTGCATCCTTTTATCCAACATCCTTGGAATTCTAAAGGTACCCAGGGTTTGTGGATTCTCCTGGAGGGGACCAAAACATTAGCCAAAATACAGCAACATTTTGGGTTCTTTGGGAAAAATGGAAAAAATGGGAAAAAGGGCTGCAGAAGAAAGCATTTGTTTTTTTCCCTTGCAAATGAGATCAATGAAGGGTTTACAGTGCTAAGATCGCATTCCTCATAGCTTTCATGAACAGGCAGACTAGAATCAGTAAACCACATTTGTCAACACGGCTTTGGCATTTTACTTAGACATTACCCATTTCCCCTATTTTTTGTGCTTCCAACCTCCTTCAGTAAATGATAGAAATGGGTGTGAAACCAATGGTGGATCCCAGAAAGCTGTATATTCCTGAAAAGTAGAAAGAATTATGAATTCCACCTTTGTAGATCCTTCAAGGTTTTCCTATAGAAAGTAACACTTGAAATAAAAAAACAAATATTGAAATTGAGTTGAAAAACAGCCATTGTGTCTAGGTTTTCATCTGTAACTTTGGCAGATTTTCTAAAGCAGTATATGGTTACATCAGCTGAACCCTTCTGGTTGTAGCCAAATGTAGGGCTTGTAGGATCTCCAAAAAACCCAAGCTACCCAGAGCCAATAACTGAGCTACACCTTGCAATGATTTTTCATTGTGAATCGGGTATACAGCAATTCATTTGGTTGAATATCAAGAGTGAAAAATAGGTATCAAGGAAACCTATGTATTTCCAGAATGGGCACAACATATGGAGTTTAGAAGCAGTGGTTGCTTGCACATTTCTGAATTTGAGGGCACCCACACTAGCATGTGAATTAGAGGGCATTTCTCAAAATGGCTTCTTTCTTACACATGAAGTTACATTTGAAGGGCACAAATGCAGAGAAAGACAATTGCTAATAACACTTGTGCTGCTATTCTGTGTTCCTCCAAGTCTACCAATAAAAATGGTATCTCACTTGTGTGGATAGATCTAGTGGCCGCAAAAGGAAATGGCCCAAAATGCAACGGGAACACATCACATTTTTCCACTGAAAACTGGCTTGTTTTTTGCAATGTGCCTAGCTGTGAATATTAGGCCCTAGCTCAGCTGGCACCTAGAGAAACCTAGCAACCCTGCACATTTTTTAAAACTAGACATCCAGGGTAACCCAGGATGGGGTGACTTATGTGTCTTTCAACACATTTTTCTACCCAGAATCCCTTGCAAACCTCAAAATATGTCTAAAAATTTGGGATGCAAAGTTCTTGAATCTGAGGGGAGTCAGAAACTTCCTTCCACCCAGCATTCCCCCAAGTCTCCTGATACAAATGGTACAATCACTTGTATGGGTAGGCCTAGTGCCTGCGACAGGAACTCCCCCCAAAAAACGCAACCTGGACACATCGCATTTTACTACTGAAAACTCACTTGTTTCTTGCAATGTGCCTAGCTGTGGATTTTGGGCTCTAGCTCAGCCGGCACCTAGGGAAATCTAGAAAACCTGTACATTTGTTAAAGCTAGACGCCTAGGGGAATCTAGAATGGGGTAACTTGTGTGGCTTTCACAACATTTTTTGCCCAGAATCCCTTCCAAACCTCAAAATGTGTCAAGAAAACACATTTTCCCCACATTTCTGTGATGGAAAGTTCGGAATTTGTGGGGAGCCACACATTTCCTACCACTTGGCGATCCTCTTCATCCCCCAATAAAAATGATACCTCACTTGTGTGGGTGGGCCATGTGCCTGCAACATGGAAGGGCCAAAAATGTGTAGAGATTGAGGGGCGCCAAAGGTTGTTCACAAGTGTAGGTTTTTTTTAATACATTTTATGCTAACTCTGCTTTGGGCACCCATACAAATGAGGTATAATTTTTATTGGGAGGCCAAATGGTACGCTGGGTGAAGGACATTTGTGATTTAGTTCTGTTTCAGGAAGAATATAGCACAGAAATGCAACAAAAATATGCGATTTTAGTCACATTTTGAGATTTGCAGGTCATTGTGGGTAAGAAAACTTGTTGGGATCCATGAGAGGCACACCACCCTGTACTCCCCTGGTTGTCTAGTTTACAAACATATCTAGAGTTGGTAGATTTTCCCTAGACAAGTCACGAGCACACTACCAAGTCTCTTACTTCTGTGATGTCCAAACCACTCAAATTGTGAAACAAATGCCCATAGGTTTTGTTATGAAGAGCCCTCACCCACCAACCTAGTTGGTGGCATGCTTCATCATTGAGGACCCACCCGAGACACCTAGCATGTCAGTGGTGTGCTTCTATGCCTGATTACAGCGGAGGTTTTTTGTGTGAGTTGAATTCCCATCTGAGAGGAGAAGTGCAATAAATATGTCTTGTGGCTACACACCACTATTTTTATACATGCATGCTGGTTGGATTTGGCACAAGGGTAAGTGATGGCTCAATATATAATATTTTATTAACAAGAGATTTCAAAAATGAAATCCACTGTTAATAATTGAATGGTCTAAAAACTGAACCAAAGACTTACAGCTCATGAGCTGTAAAGCCACGACAAGGCACCAACCACTTTACAGGTCATTCACACTCCTTTCATACGTGACACACATAAGACCGTTCACACAGCCAGCCATGGGCCTAGTACAGTACAACATTCAGAACAAGAGACCATGTAGAGACAATGTGCGCCCTGGCAGAGAAAGACAGAAAAGACAATTATTACTGCACAACCATATATTCATCAAGTACACTCACATAATGGTTGTATTTGGCACGAGGGTGAGTGATGGTTCAATATATAACATTTTATTAGCAAGAGATTTCACAAAAATGAAATGCACTGTTAATAAATGTAAGGTAAAAAACAGAACAAATGACTCACAGCTCATGAGCTGTAAAGCCATGTCAAGGTACCAACCGTTTTACAGTCCATTCACACACCTTTCATACGTGACACACACAAGACCATTCACGCCACCAGCCACGGGCCCAGAACATTACAACACTCACATCAACAGACAGCGCCATTCAAGGGCCCATTGTTTTCATATGCCCACATGCCTGACACAGCAATAACATCGACTAATGGAGTGTGAGGACTGGCGTTTGGCTAGCACTGCGTGTAGTGACCAGCAGCAAGTCACTACTCACACTCCACCAGGCAAGTGCCAGCTCACACACACTGCCAGCCAAGGGCCAGCTCACACACACAACGAGCCAAGCGCCAGTCCAAACACACCGCCAGTCAAGTACCAGTCCATGCACACTGCCAGCCAAGCGCCAGTCTATGCACACCGCCATCACATTTTGTTTTAACAAAAAAGAAAACACAAACCAATTGTAAGCAAATACAAAACTACAAACACAACAGTTCTAACTAACTACATCACACTAATGTCAACCGTGAAACTGAAAAAAAACAACAACAAAAACGATACAGACCAGGCAATGATCATGGGTGCTCCCAAAATTTATTTTGTGTGTGGTACATTCTAAAACAAGGGGACACACACAGCCCAGGTTTAGAAGGACAATCAGGGCAGTGCAAATGATTCTCCTTCCACATGCCTCTTCACATACAGACTCTAAATCTCTTATAGAGATTTTAGTGTGGGAGGAATGTGATCAGCAAAGTGGCAGTCTTTCACTATAGCCATATCCTTCACTCTAGGAACACTTGCCTGTTCTACTACAACAAGGCTGCCAATCACAGACTTCTGAAACTGAACAAAAGTCATCTTTGACTCTGGAGAACACTTCTTGAACACAACAAAAGCATTAAAGGAAGCTAAATGAAAGAGATGGACAGACAACTTCTTATACCAATTGTAAGCCTTACCAACAGCAGTGTAAGGTTCCATTTTCTGATCTACTCTATCTACAGTACCCATGTGCTTCTTTTAGTGTCAAATGCACACAGGTTTGTGCACTTCACTAACCTGACCCCAATTAGTCACAGCTAAAGTAATTTCATCATGGATGGTAGTCAGCATGTAGACACCCCTCCTGTCTACAAATTTCACAGCTAGCAGTTCATCACTACGCAAGGCACTTCACTGTACCCTCTCAGGTTTTTTACAAACAATCTTTTTTGGATAATCTTTCCGGTTAGAGCAGACTGTGCCACAAGCAACAGTGTCCATTCTGAACAATTGCACACCTGTGTAGAAGTTATCTAGGTACAAATGGTGACCTTTGTTAAAAGGTCCTCTACCAAGTTCCCACACAATTTTATCACTAACTCTAAAAGTGGATGGACAACCAAGGGGGTCAACAGAGAAATCTCTACCAGGGTACACCTGGAAATTATAGACGTATGATGTACTACCCTCAGACAGCATATACATTTTAATTCCATAAAGTGCCCTCTTCCTAGGAATGTACTGCCTAAAAACCAAATGGCCCTTGAACAGGACCAAATACTCATCAGCAACTATTTCTTTCCCTGGAACATAGATCTCTGAAAATCGATCTGCAAAGTGATCAAGGACAGGCCGAATCTTAAAAAGATGGTCACAATCAGGGTGATCTCGCGACAATGCTGAAACATTATCAACAAAATGCTGCATCTGAAGCAGAACAAATACTAATCCTGACTCATGGTTTCAGGAAATTTGGCTGTTGCCACCAAGGGACTGCCTTGCTTATCAAGCCCACCAAAAAAATTAAACCCAAAAACCTCTTCATCCTATCCAGATTTGTGGTAGTCCATCAGGTAGCTCTAGAGCAAGCTCTAAGTCTGGCACTGTTGTCCCTTGAATACAGTTCAGCATACAAATTAGTCTGCTCAACAATCTCATTCAAAAAGACATCATCCACAAACAACTGAAAGAAATTTATAGGCAAAAAGTTTTCAGTATTCACTCTACAGCAGTGAAGGCAGACAACCCTGGCTGCACCATGTCTGTGGCAACCCAGAGTTCAACTCTTCCAAGGAGAAGCCTTTCACCCTCTGGCTGCAATCCAGATACCTCTTGCTGCACTATCACCACATCAGTGTCATTCTCTAAAACAGCCACTTCATCCACACAGAAAGTGGCTTCATCATCAGATGACTCCTCTCGGACATAAAATTCACTGACGGAATCTTGCACTTCCTCCTTTGCCTCAGATGTGGAGTCAGTGTCATAATCATGGTCAGAGGAAGATTAAAAAAGCATGCCAAGAACCTGCTGTGTAAAATCCTGTGACTAGCCATAATCCTTACTAATGAAAGTAGCTTGACAAATAAGTCAACAACAAACAACACTATGTAAAATAAGTAATAAACAGAGTGTGGCTTTATCACAAAAACCTATGTACTCAAAAATGATACCACTTACTTGCCAGAGAGAGCTAAACTCATCAACACCTGCTCTGCACAGACACAGGAAAGACTAATGATATCCTACTAAAAAAGAAAAACAGTATAAAATTACATATAAGACAACACAATACACATCATGCGCAAATCCAAATAGTATTTCACACGCAACAAAACATAAGCTAAATATGCTATTATTACACTGTTACAAAAAAACATTAATGAATGATATTAATGCTACTCATTTGGAGTAAAAAGTACAAAATCATTTTTATTATGAAGCACATGCAATTAGGCAAACGGCAGATCTACCACTGCCAGAACCACAAGCAGGAGTCAAACCAAAGGAAAAAAAACACTTTGCACTACAATACAATGTAGAAATACAACTTTATGACCGTAAATGCAAATGATGCACCAGTCCATACACACATTCACCACCACCAAACATTCAGAAGCTTTCCCTGGTGTCTAGTGGTTTTCTGCACCCCCTGGGGGCAGATGGGCCTAAAAATGGCTGATCTGTCCCCAAGGGGGCAGAAACGACTGAAATATTTGACCCCTACAGGGAAAGGACCCTTGCCTAAGGGGCTGTTCTGCAACATTGCCAAAATAAATATTCCTGATGGCCTAGTGGTTTTTGTTCCCCCCCCCCTTTGGGGCAGATCAGCCTAAAAAAAAGCCTCTGTGCCCCAAAGGGGGACAGAAATGGGCAAAATACATGCTCCCTTAAGGGAAGCAACTCTTCCACAAAAGGTTGCCCCCCCCCCAAATATTGCCACAATTAATATCCCTGGTGGCCTAGTAGTTCCCCCCCCTTGGGGGCAGATGGGCCTAAAAAACTGTCAATCTGCCCCCAACGGGGCAGAAACAGCCAAAACACATATTTCCCAATGGGGAGCAACCCTTCCCCAAGGGGTCGCTCACCAACAATCCATAAATAGAGTAAATGTTAAAATAACTAAATCCCTAGTGTTGCACAATTGCGGCTATACACTCAATCGTGCAGCAGAAATGCACAGCAAAGAGACATCAGGGGAAAGGAAATCCCTTTTATTTCCCCCACTGCCTCTTTGTTGCCCCGATCTCCCTCCTCAACCACAAACTCACCTGTAATCCCCTGGCCGCAGTGGAAACAAATGGCTTCCAGCGCATCCCGGCATCTTTTTATGGCGCTGTGTGCGCTGACATCATCAGATGCCGCAGGGGATGGCAGAGGAAGCATTTCCACTGCCATCACTAGTGGGGGGATGCACAAGGGTGTTCCACGAGGGAGCGCCAGTTCTTACCCCGTGGGTGGGTGCAGGACGGACAGGAGCTCTCTGATGCCCACGCCCACCATGTCATCATGTCGAACGCACCGAAGGGGTTAAGCTGGACCTGGATCAGGCTTTGTATTAAATGTACACTGGAGATATTCAGTGTTGTAATAACTTGGGCTACACCAGTTATCTCATTTTTAGCTAAACAAATATGTAAAAAAGGTTGGTTAGTTCATGCTCTTCATGGATAGCAAATTTGTGACAATTAAATTGAAAAAACGTTTTGATTGAGTATTAACCAAACAATGAGTATGCTACTTTTTTAGATTGAAAATAGTTAACTGCATTGAGAACTATTCTTTATTCAGTTCTGTAGATGTGGGAAGGTGACCTGGGACTTTTTCAAGATCTCATTCTAGTTATGAATCTCTGAAAGACAATGTTTGTGGAAATGACTTCTCAGACCCTTTGACTCGTCGTGTTATTCATGGGTTGAACTCTTATCTTGTGCTTAGCCCCACAATATTCTCCCTTTTTATCCTAAGGAGTAAGAGGAAGGACAAGAGGCAGAAATCTGACAAAGTTAGCAGGGCTCTCAAGCCTTCGTAGTCCTTGAGACCAGGTTTACCATGGGGTAGCAGTAGGAGCTCTCTGGGAGTAATCACTGCTAAACCCAGCTTTTGAAGTCCTGCATGGCGGAATGAGATGATCCTCGCCACAATTATAGGGGCAACAGTTTTACAGCAATATATAATTTTGCTCATGGGATGGAAATGCATGATCCTTTGGTATGTGATTTATTATGTTTTCTAATTATTCCCATCTATTCATTAGAAATCAAAGCAATGTTTATTTTATTGGGGTAAGGATAGCGTTGGGGCAAGATAATAATAGGCCTGGGAGGAGTTTGCAGAGTTATGCTACGCGGAACTCCACAAAGTGCCGAACAAACTCTGCTGTGCTCCACAGAGTTTTGCGAGGAGCGGAGTGCAGTAAGTCATGCTGACTTTTAGTGCCAGGTGTTCATCCTATGCTGTAAAATCATCACAGACTGCAGTGTGCAGTGCAAGATGGCGATGCTTACTGCCCCTCTAGCAGATTTTCTACTCAAGCAGCAGCTTCCTCAACGTGAGCAGCAGGTTTCTCAATGCAAGCAGTAGTGACCTGATGTGACCTCCCATGTACAGAATCTCACTGGGAGGTGGTCTAGCGTGTGATTTTAGTTGCTCGCACTCGCCTGCCTAATGTTGGCGAGCCGAGAGAGAGGAAAAACTGCTCTGCAGAGTTTTTCCAAACTCAGTGGGCAAAACTCCGCAAACTCCACCTGCAGAGCGGAATTCATCGCCCACCCCTAGATAATACAAGGCTGCAGCATTGAGCATCCACCAGGGGATGCTAGGCTTCCCCTAAAATCAACAAAGATTGCCCTTGGCGTTGGTGGTACAGCAAAATGTCACTTATTCCATAGAGACACAATCCCTGCTTTGTCAGTCCATCAGTAAGAGTCACATACAGTCAGAGACACGTGCCACTCAACTTTATAAAAGTAAAGCTCCTTTTTTTTTGTCTCTGTTTTAGTATTACATTACATAGCACTTAAGAGTGCACATATTTTTAAATACACCTGCTTTTGATTTATGAATTATTTTCTCATTACGCTGAGCCATGCTGTTATACTAAATTTTAAATTCGATTTTAAAAATGTGTGAATTGTATTTATGTCATGATAAAGTAGAATAATTGCCGGTAGCCACCACGATTATATTGCTGTGAGCAAAATGTTGAAAAAAGTGTGTTGACAAATTGTGATCAGAACGATGGATGGGTGTTGCGCAGCTGCCTGGTTCTGCAGGAGTTTTATTTTTGCAAATCGCTCTTAATACATCTTGTCCATCTTCCATTACTTGTATGAAAGTGCTGCTCATCAAACCAAGTTACCAACATGAGTTTGAAAATAATTAATTTGGACTTTCTTTCCATTTTTTGCCATATTTATACAATTATAACTTTTTTCAGCTTCCTATTTTTTATCTGTATTACCACTCGATTAGGTAATTGTTAATGGGTTGGGCATAAAAAATGTATAGTCTTCTGTACTTCTTCACAAATATTGCGAAATATATTTATTATTATAGTTATTATAATTGGCATTTTGTGACAAGTGTATTCCTGCGTGATCTCAGGTAATCATCAAAAGTTCATAATATTCACATCACTGAAAACTTTTTTTAAAGTACAGATACCATTTAAAGATTCTATCCCTACAGGGGAGCCTGAGGTAAAGATATATCACACACACACGCACCACGCACGCACCAACACACGCACACCCATCTCGAGATCCGAGTACTTATTTATTAGCGATTGCAATTTGCTCCTGAAATAAATGTTTGCCTTTTAATTATGTATGCATGCGGTATTTGTATAGCAACGGAAATAGCTATTTTACACGAATTTCTTAGTGGTTGTGCCAAAATAATTGAACTTATCTATGCATACTATATTTAAAATGTGTACGTCCAATGTCTAACAATTTACCACATCTTCATAAATGTATTTCATTGTATGTATCAGGGTGACACCGTTTTCCTATTGATTTTAATTCACACTTCGAAAATGCAAGACTGATTTTCAGCAAGTTCTATTTTCCGAACGATTCTGAGTTTTCAAGAGGATCTAAAGTACCTTAAAGTGTTATACCCTCTTTACTTTGTTCAATTACCAAACCATATCCATGGCATTAAGTGGGATAAAAAAAAATGAGGAATCTCTAAAAAGGGCGTGTCCTAAGAAGTTTAACTAAAACAACTTTCTAAGAGAAGTGGCCTATACATTCAAGGGTGGGGCTTAAAATGTCAGCTAACATCCTTTGCTTTCCCTACTGTACCACCGACCCTGTATTTTGGTGCCTCTCCCTGAGCTTGCTGCTATTGCAATATCATATGGTAACAGAATGCATCTAACAAAAACCAATCCAGTTGGCTTTGCCAATGCTTGTTAGGCGCATCAAATAAATAAGAAGAATACTTTTGTTGTGCACAATTAGAATTGAAAATGTTTCATTTTTGAAAATGAGATGGTGACTTAAACATTACTAAGGTCTGTGGAAGAGGTAGTCATCTTCAGTGTGTCTTAGTCAACCATGTTCTTCACCTGGCTTCACCTTCCTCTGCAGTCTTTCTTTAAGGCGCTTATGCCTTTTTTCTCACAGCTTTCTTAAGTCCTCCATCCGATTATCATACAACCAATCTCTTTCCTCTTCAGTACTCTTTCACTTCCTCCTCATGTACTTCCTTCACCTCACCACCCCTGCACACACAACATACCCACTCACCTGTATGCATTTTATTTTACTTTCACCAAGTCAATATTCTAACAGTTTGTACCTCCTTCACATACTTTCCCACAAAATCACAATAACAACTGAAACATGTGACAATTGCTTTGTAAGCTCTACATAGGGACCAAGGACTAGATGACCATTTATTCCAAACATCTTATGACCCATTGATAGGAACTGTGAGAAACTTGCACTGTATTGAGCCTCAGCTCCAAGGCTTCGTCATAAATCCCCACCCAAAAACTGAACTTACACAGATCCCGAGTAGCAACGCAGTTCACAGTTCGCACTACACAACAGAGTAATATCAGAAACACGACATCCTGGAAAAAGCAAATTCTCTTGGAATGGAAGATTAAGTAAAAGGTTTGAAAAAAACAGGAACTAACTCACTTGCATGGGCTACCTCAGTGATATTTAATGCCATTGTTCAAAAATCGACTAGTGTTTTTGCTTGTAAATGGCATGAATATATGGACCTGTTTTAGTGGTGTTTTTTAATTATTAGAAAAAAAGTATGCAGTTTCTATTGTTAGACCTCGGATAGGAGGTCCAACGGTACCACCTTGTTAACGTGACAGACCATGGGGATCTGATAAATCAGAAGTATTAGCCCTCACTTACACAACTGGGTGACATGCTTCACCACTGGGCAGATCCTCATTGGGCTGGCACTGCAATGCCCAATGGGCCTAAAGATCTTTTCAATAATTATCAGTGTGATGGGCTTCAAGGTGTAGTTTGGATGTGAATAGTGAGAGAGATAAAAATGACTAAAAGCTACCTGAAATTTGTATTAGGACGATGACTCCTGTCATGATAAAAAACAACTAAGAGCAATACAAGACCCAATCATCCTAAAAGTCTCCTAAAGTGTAATGTAAAGAAGAGGTCAACGTGTTCCTTGCCAAATAAAAGCCAAATGGGTCTAAGCAATTTGTTGGGACTGTTTAACCCAATCTACATATGGATGAGTTTAAAGTGCTGACTAGGTGCCCAATCTACAATTCATCCTGAAAGTGTAGTGAAACTAATACCTTATACCAATAAAACAGATAGGTGTGTCATACCGCTTAGGTGCTGCACTGAATCTATGCTCAATGCAGCATACAGGCGTCCAACGCAGCTAGTATAGACAATATACCCCACTCTGTAATCCTCGATCCTGTTGATTGGCACCTATTTAGTACTCCCCTGAGGACCAAATCACACGACAGTGATCCAACAAACACAGAGACAGACTTGCCATCATCTCCAACAGGGAAATCAACTGTTCTATCACTAGTGACTGGCTAGAACACATGGCCTTCAAAATTGAATTGAATTTTGAATTTGTAATTTGTAAAGCACATTAAACTAAAGAGACATAGAAGAGCTGTCTCCGACAAGAACAACCGGTTGGGGGTTTGTGGGGGGGCGGGGGGGGAGGAAAGTTAAACAAAATAATTTCGGTTGCAAAAATGACCAAGTTTTCATTTGTCTGTGAAACACAGAATAAGAATTCAGGCTCACAATATATTCAAAGAGAGTGTTCTATGGCCACAGCGAAAGCTCACTCGCCCCATCTAGCTTTCCGGAACCTGAGAACAGTACTTTTTCTCCGTATTGCTGATCTCCACAGTCTACTTGGAGTGTACCAGTTGAAAGCAGTCCTAAGAGAGCAGGAGCCCTGCTGGTGAAGAGCCTTATAGACCAAACAAATGGATTTAAAGATCACTCGCTTCCTCAGTGAAAGCCAATGGGGTATCTGCAAACCCTCCCTAAGCAAGAGATGATTTGGAAGGCCCAAGACCAACCGAGCAGTGGTATTTGGATGACAGGAAGCTTATTTAACCAATAGTGATTTGCATTTAAGTACAGGGCATTACAGTACTCAAGGCAAAGTGTAATAAGCACAATGACCACTGAAACCCATAACTACTGAGGAAAAAAGGGAAAGATCTTCTTGAAGCTCTTAATAATCCAGAAGCAGAGGCTCACCATTTTATTGACCTGGGAATCAAATGTCAGAGTATTATCAAAATCACACCTAGATTTTTTGCGATGGCCACTGGAATGGGTAACAGACCGCATGTTTCCAGGTAGCAACAATCAGTCCAGACTAAATTCTCCACCCTAAAGATGACAATCTCTATCTTCTTGGTTTTTATTTTGAGCCAGTTCTTCCTCATCCAAATACTGACTTCAGCCATGCAGGACCTGAGCTTGTCCACAACCCTGCCCAGTCGTCGGAGATTGAAACAAATACTTGGGTGTCTTCCACATAGGATGACACCTGGAACCCAAACTAATGCACCAGTTTCACCAAAGGAGCCACATAGAGGTTGAATAAGGTCGGAGTGAGGGAGGACCCTTGCAGGACTCCACAGGAAAGCTGAAAAGATTTAGCCTTGAAGTCCTTGCAGTTCACAGTTTGGGTCCTATTCACCAAAAAGGACTCTAGAAGGTTTAATGCAGAGCCCCTCAGCCCAGCTTGTTGCAGCCTTTGCACCAGTAGAAATGGAGATATGGCTTCAAAGATTTTGGATAAGACAAGCATAACCAGAATAGCCCCATCTTCCTCATCCACTTGGTGGCGAATAGAGTCTGCAACCGCAATCAATGCCAATTCAGTGCTTTGGTCACTCCTAGAGCCATTCTGAGAGGGGTCTAGGAGCTCATGGTCAGTAAAAACTGAGCTAATTCCTGATTTATATGTTTCTCAAAGATTATTGCTGGAGTGGGCAGCAGGGAAATCGGACAGAGATTTTTTAAATCTTTAGGATCCTCATTCGGCTTCTTTTTAAGGGGGATGACAATCGCCTCTTTTCAGCACTGAGGGTACATTCCTGACCTCAAGACCTGTGAATGAACTTTCTCCAAAGATGCAGCAACTAAATCTGGGGCTACAAGCAACTATATCTGGGGCCACAAGCACTACAACCTTTGGAGGAGCTCAACTTGACCAACCCCTGGACCCAGACCTAATTTAAGCTAAACTCTCACAGATCTTCACCAGTTTCCCCAACATCACAGTAGACATGCCCAATCCCCTCACCTGGAAGGGCTGCTCCCTCATTTGCTTCAGTTTACACCTGCCCAACTCGCCAGGACCTACCCAGCACCAATGAAACAAAATGCTAGAGGACATCTGGATCTCCGAGCTCTGGTCTCAATGCCCTCCAACCATAAATGACCTAGAGTGCGCCATCATGAACCTCAAGATGTGGATTATCTCCTGTGTGGACTCCTTGGCTCCTCTGGGATTCACCAGTGCACTTCGGTCCAAGCTACAAGCCAGCTGGGACAACAAGGACGTCTTGCTCATGAAGTATCACTGCAAGCAACTGGAACAACAGTGGCACCGCTCCCACATAACATGAATTGGGGCTACTCCAGATGCCCTAACAGTGCCTCAAAACCAACAAATGACTGCCCCCACAAAAATGACAAAAAACAGCATCAACACATCAAAGAAATCTTCACCACTTGAGACAATGTATGCCCCCATCGACCAGCTTCTTCACCATCACTCAATCCCAGGAACTCTGCACTCAACTCTCCCACTACATTTCCATCAGCGAGCTTGACCTAATGTGCACAGCCCTTGCACCCATCATCAGGTTAGCACTCTCCTCCACTGCCTTTCCTGACTCCTGAGAACACCACCATCCTGCCACTCCTTAGCAGGCCCCCAACCATGTCTAATTAATGCTATCTCCCTCTTTCCCTACCCAGCCAGTGTCCAGGAGAAACTCATCAATGCCCGACTGGCCAACTACTTTAACAATATCCACCTGCTGGTCACTTCTCAATCAGAATTTAAGCCCCAGTTTCCTCATCCCTGCCAACGATGACATCTGCCTCATCATGGAAAAAGGGGACAAAGTAGCATTCATTCTATAGGTCTTCTATGCAGCATTCAACAACATCTTCCACCCCATTGCTTGAGTGCGGCAATGCCCTCTAAGATGGACTCACAGTCCAACTCACCAAAAGACTCCAAGTTGTATAGAACACTGTACCAAAACTTACACTCAAACAACCACACAACTCACAAATATAAAATATCCAAACATATAAAAAAAACTATATCCACAAGCGCTCCCTTTTCAAACTCACATGCACACATCCACACACACACCTACACACACACATATAAAGCACTACACAACCAAGGCTCAGCATACCTCAACAACCATGTCCTGTTCCCCACATGGCCAGACTCTTAAATTCAGCTAGGCTACTTCCTATCAACGTTGTTTGTATCCGCCAGGCAAAAGGAAACTGACTGCAAGGTACGCATGAGGCTCTACAATGGAATCAGATAAGGTGGGTCAAGATCATGAAGGCATTTTAAGGCACTAGAAGGAATTGGTATTTAAACTGAAGTGAAAGTGGTAAACAATGAAGCTTCGTGTGATGGGGGTAATATGAGACCTGCAATCAATCAAGAGAAAAGAGACAATGAATACAAGAGTTCTCTTCTCAATAGATAAGAGTGAAGAGAGCACATGCTTAGGTAGACCAACATAGGATAGCAACAGTTCAGATGAGAAAAAGTGTAACTCAGTGGATCAGAGGCTATAAGAATCTATTGGACGGAAACGTCATATTTTCTTAATGATATTAGGTTCCAGACTCCAAGCTTTAGTGACCGAAGAAATCTCAGTGGTAAAAAATCAGGGCATAGTGAAAGATGGGGACATGGTTATGAGCTAGAGAGGTTAGGAAATAGGAAAAAAAAGAAAGCTATATGAGAGGGGGCAGGGATGATATCAGAAGCAGGAAAGTAAAGGATTTTGGCCTTCTTAGGAATGAGCTTACAAAATGTAGAGCAATCTAAAGTTTTAAAGCAGACAGTCTAAAAGAGATAGAGGCATCAAGGGAGACAGAAAAAGAGAAAAATATTGAGAGTTGTCTATGTAAAATTGAGAGCATAGACCAAAATGGATGATGGAATCAAGAGGTATCGTTTAGAGGGGAAAGAGTGTAGAGCTCAGGACCAAACCGTGAGGCACACCATATGAGAAGAAGAAGGGACTGCTTTCCAGAAGACCAGGAATGAATAATAAGAATAATATGAACAAAACCAGATCACAACAGTCCAAGTAACACAGAAATTGGTCAGAGGGCAAATGAGAATAGCATGATTAACAATGTCAAATGCAGCAGAAAAAGTATAGAATCTTTATAGTGCTGAGCTTTAAGTAAAGAGCTTGTGATAGAGAGAAGTGCTTACTCAATGGAGTGACTAGAGCAAAAGTCAGATTGAACACTGGGAGGAGATTAGGGACGAGAGGAGAGCTGGGTGGAGAAAAGACATTCAAGAATCTTAGAAAGAGAGGAAGGAAGTGAAAAAGATTGCAAGTTAGAAAGCTCAATGGCATCCAAGGAAAGGTTTTTTGAGTAAAAAGAGAACAGTGGCAGATTTAAAGAAAGTAGAACAGTAAGGAGAAAGTCTTCAATTGTAGAGATGAAGTTGAAGGCAAGTCAGTTGTGCTGAACACAGGATGAAGAGAGAGATCAGAAGGTGGTAGAGAAAACAACTGATGGAGAGAATTAAAGAGATGGCTAAAGTCATGAGGTTGCAGGACAAGTTCTTCTGAGCAGCGGGAAAAGATGATAAAGTTGCAAATGTTCTGCGTTTCTATCAAAGGTGTTCAAAATGACACGCAGATTTGAGAGGAGATTGCATGCTCACTCTATAAAAGAGCGTTTCTTAACCATAGTGACTTTTACATGTACTAGAACACCAACCATGCTCCCTTAAATCTGCCTCTGCAATGGCATTATCTTCTAATAAGGCATATTCAACTATGGTAATTTGTTTTAAAACATAGGCCATCATTACAACATTGGCGGTAAAAGCCGCTTACCGCCATGCAGAAGACCACCTACACACCGTCGCGGCCGCGGAATTCCGCCACGGTCATTATGACCCACAGCACGGAATCCGCCAAAATTCAGACACCCACACAAGTCCGCCACACCAAAGGTCAGTGATAAACTGGCGAAAACAAAACCTCCACCGTCACGCCAACAGAAATACGCCCACACTATCACGACCCACGAATTCACGCGGCGGTCTTTCAACCGCGGTATTCCATTGGCGGTACACACCGCCACGCTCAAAAGACACACACACATACAAAACACAGCCACATTGGACAATTCCAAATACACACACCTGATACACATACACACACCACTCCCACACACTCAATACAATATAAAACACACACCCACATCACCCACAAACCCCTACAACCAAAAATCCTGAACGAAGGCCAGAGAGAGACACCACAAACAACTACCAAGCATCCACAGGCACACAATACCATCACCCACAGAACTTCCATGCACCTCACACAACACACCACTAAATATCACCCCACCTATCACCACACACACCGCCCCACACATCACCCACACCACCCCATGGCACGGCAAAGACACCCCAGGTTCTCGGAGGAGGATCTCAGGGTCATGGTGGTGGAAATCGTCCGGGCAGAGCCACAGCTATTCGGATCACAGGTGCAGCACACCTCAATTGTTAGGAAGATGGAGCTATGGCGAAGAATCATGGACAGGGTCAACGCAGTGGGACAGCACCCAAGAAATCGGGATGACATCAGGAAGAGGTGGAACGACCTATGGGGGAAGGTGCTTTCTGTGGTCTCAAGACACCCCCTTGCGGTTCAGCGGACTGGTGGCGGACCCCCACCTGCTCCCCCACAACTAACAACATTGGAGGAGCAGGTCTTGGCGATTCTGCATCCTGAGGGCTTCGCAGGAGTAGATGGCGGAATGGACTCTGGTAAGTCAAATCTTAACTATTACATCCCCCACCCTACCTGCATGCCATCACATAGACCCACCCTCACCCTCACCCCCATCACTAAAACTCCTCACAAATGTCCCACTATCACAACCCAGACATCCTGACCCCAAGCCCTGCATGCAACAACAAAGCATGGACACTTATCACCAAAGCATGGCCACTGCACATACCCATACACCCCCCTAAACCATCATCACACAAGGTCCTACAAAGGAATGCAAGCACTGGGGTATACGGACACCCACCCATTGCACACCATGTCACACACAGACGTAATAAACATCCTTTCATACCCCTGCAAGACCCCTACCCAACGTCACCGGACAGGAGGGTCCACACATGTGCACACCACCAACAGAAGAGGCCCACAGTGATGACAGCAGTTCTGTCCAACTGGATCTAGATGACCAGCCCGGCCCATCGGGGACCTCTGGACAGTCGGTTCCCCTGACACAGTGACAGACTACCACAGAGCTTCCCCGCTCTGGAAACACCAGCACAGCACCCACCCAGCGGGGCCATACCTCTGTCCTCGGGACACATCAATCAGCAGTGTGTCCACCACTACAGGGAACCCAGGCTAACCCACCACCCCAACAACAACAGGGACCTGGGGGCAGTGGTAGTGAGCACACGGTCCAGGGGACAGAGGCCCAGGAACACAGGGGAACTGGGAGGGCTGCTGTGCAACAGGGGGAGGAGAGGCCCAGGGAACCCACTCTCCACGAGGCCCTCTTCTCCATCATGGGAGCCTACCACCACTCCCAGGAGACAATGGCAACGGTACTGGCCAAGTTTCAGGAGACCCAGCGCCTGCAGGAGGAACAGTATTTGGGCTTCAGGGAGGAACTCAGAGCCATCAATTCCACCCTGGGCACCATCGTAGGTGTGCTGAAGGAAGTAATCAACACCAAGAGGGACACTGTGGCACAACAAGTGGCCCCTGACACTAGCATGGACGATGAACTGCCCACCACCTCCGGCGGCGCTAGTGGACAGGAGGCACCGCCACAGGACCACCACACCAGCACCCCACCCCCTGCAGAGTGAGAACCACCCCGCAAACGGTCCCTGAGATCCAGGACAAAGACAGAGAACGACACCCGCCAAGAAATGAGACCACCATGAATGTCATCCTTCTGTCCCACTTTGTCACCCTGTCCATCCTTAAACTGCCCCAGCTCCACTTCCTATGCCCATTTGGGCAATGCACCTGTGAGACTAATAGCCATGGACATTCCTCCACCATTAACCCTCACCATTTTTCAACCCCCTCCAATATTGAGCACTTAAATAAACACCCTTAAAGCACAAAACAATCTGGAGTCAGTCTGTGATTTCGGAATAGTGTATTAGCAATTACTGTGTCAAAATGCACTTTCAATTGCAATGTCAACATGTCACACAGCTCTAGTCCATGAGGAATCAAAGCAGATGTCACACAGTGGGACCCACATCTGTGAAATCGTAAGGGAAAGTGACAACTCAGTGACCATACACTGGGTGAAAACGACAGACAGTAGAGAGGTAGTAGTGTTAAACTACATGTAGTAGGCAGGTCTGTATTCTTACTTGTGTCTCACTGGAAATATTGCAGGATCACGAGTTCCTGTTGTCCATGTCCTCTTCTTCTGCTTCCTCGTCTTCACTGTCCACAGGCTCCACAGCTGCAACAACACCGCCATCTGGACCATCCTCCTGCAGAAAAGGCACCTGTCGTCGCAAAGCCAAGTTGTGTAGCATACAGCAGGCCTCGATGATTTGGCACACCTTCTTTGGTGAGTAGAATAGGGATCCACCTGTCATATGGAGGCACCTGAACCTGGCCTTCAGGAGGCCGAAGGTGCGCTCTATTATCTGCCGTGTTCGCCCATGGGCCTCATTGTAGCGTTCCTCTGCCCTTGTCCTGGGATTCCTCACTGGGGTCAGTAGCCATGACAGGTTGGGGTAACCATAGTCACCTGCAAATGGCGAGGGACAACTGTTATACACACACTAACCTGGAGTGATATCCCCAGACAACCATTCCCACTGACTTGCTTCCAGGTGCTCACCTAATAGCCACACACAGTGCCTCTGGAGTTGCCCCATCGCATAAGGGATGGTGCTATTCCGCAGGATGTAAGCGTCATGCACTGAGCCAGGGAACTTGGCATTCACATGAGAGATGTACTGGTCTGCCAAACACACCATCTGCACATTCATGGAATGATAACCCTTCCGGTTTCTGTATACCTGTTCACTCCTGCGGGGGGGACCAAAGCCACATGTGTCCCATCAATGGCACCTATGATGTTGGGGATATGTCCCAGGGCATAGAAGTCTCCTTTCACTGTAGGCAAATCCTCCACCTGAGGGAAAACGATGTAGCTCCGCATGTGTTTCAACAGGGCAGACAACACTCTGGACAACACGTTGGAAAACAGAGGCTGGGACATCCCTGATGCTATGGGCACTGTTGTTTGAAATGACCCACTTGCAAGGAAATGGAGTACTGACAGCACCTGCACTTGAGGGGGGATTCCTGTGGGATGGCGGATAGCTGACATCAGGTCTGGCTCCAACTGGGCACACAGTTCCCGGATTGTGGCACGGTCAAGCCTTTAGGTGATGATTATATGTCGCTCCTCCATTGTCAACAGGTACACCAGCGGTCTGTACACCGGAGGATGCCGCCATCTCCTCACATGTCCCAGCGGACGGTGCCTATGAGCGAGCACAGAGTCAAACAACTCAGAGGTACGTAAACACAGCTTACACCGAACAAGTATCATAATCGGATATTTGGCCTGTATGTGTGTTGAGGCTAGGCCTAGGTATGTGTGACGCAGTTAAAAATGAAGCCATGTGGGCCCATGAAATGGCGGCTGCCTGACCTGTAAAGTGGGACAATGGGATGTGAGGTAACTGCGCTGGCGTTGTACACCGTCGCGGTAGGCGGTCGAAGACCGTGGCGCAATCCTGCATTCATTAACTTTGGACCCTATGTGTCCCAGGAGCCAATGATGATGTATGCCGGTGGTGACGGTACGCACCGCCGCGGACGTGACTGCCATTTTCTATCTGTTCACTCACTCAATCCTTGATCTTCGACAGGAGAGGACCTACACTGCAAGTGCTGCTGTGACCTCGGTCTGGAAGAGACAATGGCTCGTGCGACTGGGGAAAGGGCCCCTGCCTTCACATTGGAGGAGTTGGAAAAACTTGTGGATGGGGTCCTCCCCCAGTACACGCTACTCTACGGTCCTCTAGACAAACAGGTAAATACACTGTGAGCATGCTGTATGGGCTATGCCTGTGTGGAGTGGGGTGGATGAAAGAAGGGGGGGGAGATTGAGGCGTGCATGAAACAACGGTGAGTGCATGTGCATAATGGCAAGGGTAGGGATGGGGACCAATGACTGTGACGGTGCATTTGATAATAACTTTTCTTTTCCCCCTGTACAATTCATGTAGGTCAGCGCCCACCTGAAAAAAGATATTTGGCGTGCCATTGCCAAGGACGTCCGGACCCTGGGGGTCTACCACAAACGTAGCACCCACTGCCGTAAAAGATGGGAGGACATTCGCCGCTGGAGCAAGAAGACGGCGGAGGCCCAGCTGGGTATGGCCTCCCAACGTGGGAGGGGTGCCCGTCGCACCATGACCCCCCTGATGTTCAGGATCCTGGCGGTGGCGTACCCGGAGCTGGATGGAAGGTTGGGGGCATCACAGCAGCCACAAGGGGGTGAGTACACTCTCATTCTGCTGATTTTGCGTGCAGTGGAGGTGTCTGGGTGGGGGAGGTGGGCTGTGGGTTTCCATAGGCCAGGGCGAGTTTAGGAGGCAAGGTCCCCTTGTGCTGGCAGAGCCTGTGGCATCCCACCCCACCTGTGTACAGTTCCAAGTACACCTAGTCAGGCTCCTGTGAAGTCGATGTGTGCAGATGTCGTCCATAGCCATGTAGGCCATGTCCCAGGGATTGAACAATGGAGGCCAAGTGTGCAGCGTAGTGCAGGGGGCTTCTGTGTCTGTCGTGTCCACCAACGGTAGCGGTAATGCATTCACTCAACATGTCTTTCTTCTGTCGTCCCCCCCTTTTTGTGGTCTCCCTGTTCTTGTGTGCATCAGCATCATCAGGCAGAGGAGCAGTGACAACGGCGCAGGAGGGAGCTGCATCCCACATGGCCCTGGAGGGCAAGACAACGGAGTCGGAATACACCAGTGGGACGGAGGGCGAGGGGAGCTCCACGGCGGGGACAGGAGCTGACACCAGTGACACGGACTCGTCCTCTGATGGGATCTCCCTTGTGGTGGCGGCAACATCTGTGCCCCCCGCATCTACAGGTACAGCAGTCACCCCCCCTACCAGCACCGCCCTCCCAGCAGCCCGTCAGCCTTTGCCCCGTGCCCGCTCACCCAGGAGGGTTGGCATCACCTTCGCCCCAGGCACCTCAGGCCCTGCCCCAGTCACCCCTGCTGCCCTTAGTGAGGAGGCCATTGACCTCCTCAGGTCCCTCACTGTTGGGCAGTCTACCATTTTGAATGCCATCCAGGGTGTAGAAAGGCAGTTGCAAAAAACAAATGCATTCCTGGAGGGCATTCATTCTGGTCAGGCTGCCCTTCAGCGAGCTTTTCAGACTCTGGCCTCAGCACTGATGGCAGCCATTGTCCCTGTGTCTAGCCTCCCCCCTCCAACTTCCTCCACCCAGACCCAATCCCCTCTACCTCAGCCTATCCCAAGCACACCTTCAGACCAGCATGCACACACGTCAACACACAAGGAAAGCTCAGGCAAGCATAAGCACCACACATCCCACAGGCACTCACGCAAGCATCACACACATGCTGACACACCAACATCCACTGCCTCCACTGTGTCCCCCTCTTCGTCTACCTCCTCCTTCCTCCCTCCCAGTCTTGTCTCCACTCACACCTGCATGCACTACATCTACATCCAGCACACACGCCACCACACCCCGCACACGTGCAGTCACCACCCCCACTGCCATTCACACTTCCCCTGTGTCCTCTCCCAGTGTGTCTGTGACGCCACCTCCCAAGATACACAAACGCAGGCACACACCCACCCAACAGCCATCAACCACACGACAGCCTCCAGCACATGCACCTTCACCCAAAGTCACCAAACCAACACCTCCTACAACCACAACCTCTTCCTCCACTCCCAAACCCCCTCCAGCTACCCGTCCCAGTGTTTCCAAAAATCTTTTCCTGTCCAACCTTGACCTTTTTCCCACACCTCCCCCACTCCTGCCACCTCCTAGGGCCCGACTCTCCTCGTCCCAACCTAGCACCTCATCCACAACATCTCCAGGACCAGTGGTGCCTGTAGTCACCGGAATCTGGAGTGCACCGGCCACCAGGGCATCCAGTGTGGCATGGAGCCACAGCATGGACAGTCGCCCACCTGTGAAGCATCTAAAGTTGGCCAGTGCCCGGCGGGAGAGAAGGAAGACTCCAGCCACCAAAGCCGCTCCCAGAGGTACAGGTGGGAGTGTGGAGGCAGCTGCAACATCTTCCAAGGTGGGGAAGGGCCACAAGAAAGTCAGCAGGTCTGGGAGGAGCAGCACGCCGGAGAAGACCGCGATCATCCCAGCTGCCTAGGAGCCCACCGCCATCATCCCCGCTGCCCAAGAGGCCACCGCCAGCACCTGCCCTGCTGCCCAAGAGGCCATCGCCAGCACCTGCCCTGCTGCCCAAGAGGCCACCGCCAGCACCTGCCCTGCTGCCCAAGAGGCCACCGCCAGCACCTGTCCTGCTGGGCCAGAGAGGACCACCAGCACTAGCCCCGCTGGGCCAGAGAGGACCGCCAGCCCCAGCCCCGCTGGGCCAGAGAGGACCGCTAACACCAGCCCCGCTGGGCCAGAGAGGACCGCCAGCACCAGCCCTGCTGGGCCAGAGAGAACCGCCAGCACCAGCCCCGCTGGGCCATGAAGGACCGCCAGTACCAGCCCCGTTGGGCCAGAGAGGACCACCAGCACCAGCCCCGCTGGGCCATTAAGGACCACCAGCACCAGCCCTGCTGGGCCAGAGAGGACCGCCAGCAACTGAGTCACTGCAAAGGACACCGCCGCCACAAGCACCGCTGAACAGGGCACCGCCGCCACAAGCACCGCTGAACAGGTCACCGCCGCAACAAGCACCGCTGAACAGGGCACCACCGCCACAAGCACCGCTGAACATGGCACCGCAACCACAAGCACCGCTGAACAGGGCACCGCCGCAACAAGCACCGCTGAACAGGGCACCGCCGCCACAAGCACCGCTGAACAGGGCACTGCCACCACAAGCACTGCTGAACAGGGCACCACCGCCACAAGCACCGCTGGCCCATGAGCGCCAAGGGCACTCACGCTACTGAGTCCGTCACGAGCAGGATGAATCACTCTGAGCACCATGCCCCCTCCAGAACCAGTGGAGACTGTCATCCACTACCTCAGTCCTTAGCAGGATGAAGCACTCTGGGCACCATGCCCCCTCCCGAACCAGTGGAGACTGTCATCCACTTGAGAGACTGTGGCTTTGCACTCCCCAGGATGGAACAGTGGGCAACCCACCCACTGTAGAGACTTGAGCGACTGTGGCTGTGCACTCCCCAGGATGGAACAGTGGGCAACCCACCCACTGTAGACACTTGAGAGACTGTGGCTGGGCAACTCACCCACTGTAGAGACTTGAGCGACTGTGGCTTTGCACTCCCCAGGATGGAACAGTGGGCAACCCACCCACTGTAGACACTTGAGAGACTGTGGCTTTGCACTCCCCAGGATGGAACAGTGGGCAACCCACCCACTGTAGACACTTGAGAGACTGTGGCTTTGCACTCCCCAGGATGGAACAGTGGGCAAACCACCGACTGTAGAGACTTGAGAGACTGTGTCTTTGCACTCCCCAGGATGGAACAGTGGGGGTGTTGCGTGTTGCGGTGTTGCGTGTGTGTGTCCCTGTTTTTTCCTCCCCCCTCCCCTGTGTCGTAGGTGCAGTGCTCTGGTTCCATGGCGTCCGGATTCCTCGTGGGGTGTGTAGAGGTGAGCGTTTTCCCTTCGAAGTCCTGTTTCCGCCGTGTTTATGTCCGCGGTGAATCCGCCCCGGAAAAGTTGGCGGATTGGTAGGTTGTGATACTGTGGGCGGTACTTTGTCTTCCGCCTGTCTGTTGGCGGTGACCGCCACGCTGTTTGTTTGTACCGCCGTGGCGGTCAGAGTGTTAAAGTGGCTGTCTTTGTTGGTGGTTTCCGCCACGGTCGTAATTGCAATTTTTTTACCGCCGGCCTGTTGGCGGTCTTACCGCCGCTTTAACACCATCTGCCAGGGTTGTAATGACCACCATAGTGTGTGTGTGTCTTTTCATAGCACTGAATGTGACAAATGCTTTGAATTACCAAACTCAGTCATACTTGGAAGAACGAAGGACTTAGCTAGCCTTGCGAGGATTCAAACCTATGACCTGCAAGTTTACAGTTCTTAATTATGAGTGCTTGAGTCTATTTATATGAAATGTAAAGACTATAATCTCACGTTACTCCAATTGTTGCGCCATGGTCATCACACATAATTTGTGCTTTCTTTACACTTAAGTTTCTCATGCGAATTTCACTCATGAAGGGCCTGGTTCATTTTGAAAATATCTTGGGCGGGAGCTGTGAAACTGGATGTATGCCTTAGTACCAATGTTCATTTGGTAACTTCAAAAACTATGGAATTTACACAGAGCTGGAATGTCAAGTGCCCTTTGTACCAAAGGCATACCTCACATATACAGATGATCGGCCACGTGTAGTACATGCCAAATCTTTAATTCTCACAAGAATTACATGTGGTATATGGAAAAATATGCAACATTGTCCAATCTTACATTGCTGCGTTATAATTCATATTATTTTATAATTGTTTCATGATAATTTAGTCCTACATTAGATACCCCAGACATTGTAAATGACAAACTTCATATACTGGCCCAGATCACTGCCGCACTTCTTTTCTTTCTGAATGGATGGATCCAGTCATTTGCCACGCAGCCTGTATTTCCGTCATTGAAAGCGTGATCCTGCCTCCCCTGAAAAGAATTCCCTAGCCACATCCCTTCATGCATTGCTACGTTCGTGCATTTACATCGAGTACCAATATAACGGAATAACTAAACTTGAAACTGATGCTATCTTCTCATAGAAATTCTGCGTGTGAGTTTGACAAATCATCCAAGAAATCATGCGGCAAATTTGCCAAAATCACTCCTGGAACTGATGTGAAAGAAGCATAAGTGGAGGACTACGTGACATATAACACATTAAAAAAAGATGCATTTGCTTGTCATAGAATACGTTTGTAAAGGCATAAGACTATGATTGACACAAAAAACAACAAATATGCAAACTAAAAACAAACACGTCCTGAAATAGCTAGTGGCAGTTCCTGATTTTGTCTTGAGTGCCTCATTACAATAGCCATGCTCCTGTGGATTTCTTTTATTTGATCATTTAATTAATATTAAACGAAGAGACTACTTTTATTCCCTAGAAGAATTCTAGTAGTTCTATCATTTCCGGAGCATTCCAAACCAACCTGTGCAATTAACACTACTTATTTTACTAATGCAAATCAATGTTTTAGCAACTTCCATGTCTAATAAACATTTCGCACATTCTAATTGTTGAAGTGTACGCATAATTTGTCATTTTAAAAATATTCATGACCACTACACATGGGGATAATGGTGTCAGCTGCTTTAAGGATACACTAAAAATGCGTGAACATCAGCAAGAAACAACACAAAGCTCTCTTCATTACCTTGTGCATGATCCATTTGTAAAGCCAGAGTAGCTAAGAATGATGCAGGTATGTCGATTGCTGTTTGCAATTGTCTCTGTAAGTCACAATGAACTCACTGCGAGTTACAAGGGAAAGTTGCCAGCGCTGGACTGGGACATTCCAACCACCTCACAAAATGCTCCCACAATCACAAAGCACAGCACAATCACTAACTGCTGATGACACACGGTAAGCATTTGCAAACTGATAGCTCCCCACTAAGCGAGTGTAAATTAGCAAGTATGGGGTTAGACCAGATTTTGTTACTAGAAGAAATAAGGGCATCAAGTCTATTCCTGTCAATGAATATTAATGAAGTGGGTGACGTGGGTGGCACACAGTATAGTTAAATTAGGGCACGAGCTATTGTTTCTTGGGATAAATATAACTGCTGAATTTCTGTGGTTTTAAGTGTGTAAAATCTGAACGTAACTATAAAGTCCCTGGAACCTTTGATTATTTACTGGATACTTTACTACTTACCTTAAATATACATACCATGAGTGGTAAAGGCATGTGTGGTAAAGGAATCTGTGTGAAAAAGGCACGTGTGGCAAAGGCAGCTTTGTACAGGCATAAGCGGTGAAAGCATGTACAGTAGTATCGTTCGTCCCAACACAGAAGCCGGACTGGTCGGCTTCTCTTACAGGTGGCTACGTTAGTGGTAGAGAATAACTTTGAGCGTACGCTTGGCCCAGGCTCATGGTAAATTCCTGCAATCCATGTCTTTTTTTTTCCTTACAGCTATATGATTCAAACATAGACACCAAATCTGAATTTGCTATCTCAACATCGAGGGTCTCATTACGACCACCGCTGTTGTGGCAGTCTGACTGCCACATTAAAACCCTGGTGTTCCACCAGCACCGCCAGGATCCATGATAACTCCTCAGAGCATACAGTGCTGCCCTGCAGATTATGACCTTGTTCTCTGCCAGCTTTTTCATGGTGGTATCACTGCTATGAAAAGGCTGGCAGAGAACAGGTGCTGGGGGCCATAGGGGGGTCCCTGCACTTCCCATGCACATGGCATGGGCAGTACAGGGACCCACCTGTCCTGCAAAGTCACAATGTTCACTGTCTGCTTTGCAGAGAGTAAACATTGCAGGGTGCTGGTGAACCCTGCAAGCTATAAAATTGCAATCAGTTCGATTACGAGCTGGGGACAATTCTGTAGCCTGTTTCCCACCGCGTCATCAGACAGAAACTGAGGTTTCCGCCCTCCGACCTAGGGGGAAACTCTAACTCCAGCGTGGAGGTCACCATGAAGACGGTGGCCACCCTGTCGGTAGTTTGGCGGACGGGCTTTCTCATCTGCCAAATTCCTAATTAGGCCCAGAGTGTTTCTTTGAGGAATGTGTTTGAATTTGATTGTACAGAATGAATTGTTCTCACAGGCTCGCTATAGGCACTACATCAGTTAGATTCAACTCCACTGAAACACTGTGTTATTTTCCTAGAGAAAATGCTGGCATTATAAAATGAAGTGGAACATTTCCAAGTCTGTAAGTTATGTTAGCTATTCCTGTAGGTGCGGTAGCTAATGACAGTAAAATGGCATTTAAATAACAGATAGAAGCAATATATTCTTTACTGCTTGTAAAAAGCGTTAGCTAGTTCCTCTTTTTGACACTTTTATAAGTAAATGCTTAATCTCCAGTTAACCCCTATTAGTCCCATCAAAGTTGAATGAAATATTAATTGTTGTTCTAGCAGTCATTTCTACATTAAAAAAGACAGTTACCTTTTAGGTTGATTTAGTAATAACACATCCCCTGAAAGCCTGCAATCATACCATGACTCATGCATAGGCTTTCGAGTACAGTATCCGCAGTGTTCTCTGCATGCTGTATCCACCTAATACCATAAAAGAAGGACAATGGGGGCAGATTAACTTTGTACGAAACAGTGGGAATATGCTAAGAAACAAAAAGTTGTTGAACCAGTACATCTAAGATGTGTATTACAATGATATTGTAGTCATATTGGGCCTCATTACGAACCTGTCGGTCACTAGACCACCAGGTTCGCGGTTGGCGGTCGGACCGCCACAATACAAGCACCACATTAAAACCCTGGTGGTGGGACTACCAAGGAACCGCCAGCCCTGCCAGGATCAGAGATCCCGGCAATCTGGAGGTGGTGGCGGTCCTAATCTGCTAGGGCAGCACTGCCCTGGGGTTTACAACCCCCTTTCTGTGCCAGCAGTTTCATGGCGGTACCAGTGTTATGAAAATGCTGGTGGAGAACAGGTGCATGGGGGCCCCAGCACTGCCCATGCATTTGGCATGGGCAGTGCAGGTGCCCCCCTTGGCCAGCACCATTGCAATGCTTTGCAGACAGTGAACATTACCAGGGTGCTGGTGCACCCTGCAGTCTACAGCTGGTGCACCCTGCAGGCTACAGCATTGCTGCCAGCTCGATTACAAGCCAGAGACAATGCTGTAGCCCTTTTTTCCGCTAGGCCAGCAGGTGGAAACGTATGTTTCTGCCTGCTGACCTAGCTGGAAACTCTTATTAACTCCGATTGGGCGGTTTTCACGTGGGCTGCGGCCACCCTCTCGGGAGTTTGGCGGATGGAGTTTTCCATACGCCAAACTCAAAATCAGGCCCATAGCACTTCTTTCTCTGCCAAAATAAGCTCAGCTCCCTGGGTACCTAGTTGATTGCTCGGCTGCTGAAAATAACTTAAAGTATTGCACCAGAGGTAAGGCATGAAACAACAGACATATGTGAATACCATCATAAACATGATCCCAATTTATATCAACATTGACCACTTGGGAACAGCATGAATATCATCCTTCATTTTCAAATGTCAAATAGATACTGATCTATGGACTCACATGATGTTAAATATTATTATATAAAAAAACTTGAACCATGCAACTTTCCAACAGAATGATTATCACTCAGGTACACTGGAACTGTTTATGAACCACACTTTTAAATAAAAACAGCATCACAGAATGCAAATATTAATAAATATATAAATGTTTGAATGTGAATTTTGAGAACAGAAAGTAGGAATAGTAGTACTTTGAAAGTCGCTAACATTACAACACAGATTTGTCATTAGGACTGTGAACACAAAAAACAAAATTCAACTGTGAAGTTACTCATATCCACCTTATTAAAAAGGGTGGTACTAAATTTACAAATAAGTAACTACTGCCAAAAAGGAAACATTAGTAAATCCAGCACCACACATGGACAGCCACTGTTACTACAACACCCTAACATAATAAATAATGAGTGTCAGGATTTAAAATAAGATTCCTTTGCAAATAATATTAAAGTAAATTATTTACAATAGTTTAAAATAAAAGTAAATATAATTTAATGTTAAAGTATATAAAATAGTATATATTTTTATTATATAATTAAAAGTATATTAAAATAATATTTTTGAATTTAAAAATAACGTTTGATTAATATTTTATTAAAATGAATTTCAATTGCATTTACTTAACTCTGCACATTACTTTTATTAATTATTATTGACAGTAAAAATATTTCTTTAGTGCAGGTTGAAATTTCTATTTTAATTATTGTGCTGTAAAGCAACTTTAATTTAATTTGTTACACTTAAATTAATTGACAACTTAAATCAAAATGAAGCTAATAGTTCTGTAACATTTTTATTTTGCTCTATAATTAGACTAAAGATATAAAACAATTTTACAATAATATTTGACAATAAAAATATGTTTGCTAATTTATTCAAGCATTTAATAAACCTAATAAACCTTTTAAAATGTTCCTAAATGTTACCATAGGAAGTCCTCCACCACAACTATGGAGTCTCCCTGTGGTAAAGTATGAGTAATGTAAAAAAAAGTACATTTAACTAAACAAAATAGTAAGACTATTATTATGTTAAATATTCATGTAACTTGATTACATATATTAAGTAATATGCAGAACAAAATAAACAAAATGCCATAGCGCTAATAAATTACATTTAAGTTAAACATTTCATTAATTTAAATACCCCTAATTAAATGAACAAATATTTTTCTGAAGTCTAAAAGAAAAAATAAATTCCCATTTAAAGTTAACAAAAATGTATTATGTAATAACATTAATTAAAAGTGATATATATAATTAATAGACAGTAACTCATTTTTAACAGAAACTGTTACATTAATGTTAAATTAATAAAAGGCTGTTAACATATTTTAGCTAAATAATAAATATACTTGACTTTTTAGATATTTATTAATGTATATTCACATATGTTTCTAACTATTTTAAAACATTTAAGTTAATTTAACATTATTGCCCATTTTTTTTTAAATCCCTTATACCATTATTTTCTATGAGAGAGTGTTTCAGTAACAGTGGTTGGCCATGTGTTGTGCTGGACAATCTACTACTGTTGCAGGCCCCTTTTTGACTGTAGTAACAAGAGAAGTGCAGTCTGTGAATAACAATGAGCTTTCTCTTTTGTGGGTGGGTAAATGTCCTTCCGTAAGCACCATCCCCCAACCGTCTCAAATCCCCTCCTTCCTCCTCCCTTAACCCCTTCAATTTACTACTAAGTAGGAACCTTACATTTGGGATACTTCCTTCATAGAAAAGGAGATGTTATAAGCTGTGGAGGTGGAGATTTACACTCTTTGGTTTGTGAATACCATTTAGTAGTACTTTAGTAGTACTATTGTAGCATAACTTAACATACTACGAAACATAGGTTTTAACTAGGCCCCAATATGTCCTGAATATGTCAACACTGCCCCCAATAAACATAGCACTTTATGTCTCTAAAACCAAGCACCCTAGACACGGTCTCCTGACATGGACACAAAACTCCAGATGAGATCTGCAGAACTGGAAACACTGCCCCATACATAGGGGGTCATTACGAGTTTGGCGGTTTCAGGACCGCCATGTTGGCGGTGGCAGTCGAACCGCTAACAGGCTGGCGGAGATCTCCAAATTATGACCACGGTTGAAGTTCCAATAGAACACAGCCAAACCACTGCTGCCCCCACCAGTGTGGTCAGGCCTCTAAGGACGACGGTAGCCACCTGTAGGCTGGTGGAGACCATGTTCCCGTCAGACAGATTAAGAGGTTTCATGCCGCCAAGGTTTCTGCTGCGGTTGCACCAGCACAGAAACCAAGGCTGAAACCAACTGTATAAAAGGAGACACTCACCTTCAGGAAGCCATACTTGTCAGGAACTGCCATGGAACCAGAACTAAACATCTTCCTGCTGCTCCTGCTGCTCCTGCTCCCCCAACGACTTCGGAGCCAGTGACGATGACAACGGCAGCAACCATGAGTACACACAATTACCTGTCACTGTTGTAAATTGTCAAAGTACCTACGCACACACAACATAATTGGAGCGGGTGGTGAGGGTGACACACACATGTAACCCCACACCGACAAGCACACTCAAACACAGCCACATGCACACCCGCACATACATGGTACGCACCCTACGGTCATCACACACACGCGTCTAAAACCCACACCAACCCTCCGACACACAGCACCACAACAGTCACACAACACACAACACCACTAAATGACACAACTACACCACAATCGCTACATCATCAAAGCATTGTCAAGGACCCACAATAAACACTACCCCTTGACAAATCATACATACAACACAACGTACCAACACCAGTGAATGAACACACAATCACACATCCAAAAAAAGCACCATACGACATACCTCGCGAACACACTTCACAACGTATCTGACATACCATTCTCCACACACACTCACAAAGCGCACAAAGGCACACAACACTGCAACAAACATGTTTCAACACAAACACCACGCAGTACCAACACAACACAACAACATGTCCCAACATGCAAATGGCCATCACACAACACACCTATCACTGGTGGGCAAATGCTATGCACACAACCACACATGCTGCCCAAACAAAACAGGTAGCACAACCACCAATGACACACAAATGCTCACACACAAACAATGTCAGCCAAGACCAAAACTGCCCTAAGTAAAGAAATGTAGGACAGCGATATAACGTTGAAACCAACAACAGGTTGGCCCTAATATATATTAAAATTAAAAATGTATTATCAATGTCCTAGGCCAGAGGCCAGTCCAACAATTTTGAGTGCAACATGCAGACGAAGCACATGTCTGTGCCTCCAACTTGACTCCTGACTGCCATGTAACCACCACAGGTAGAGGCATCAAGGGGGCAGGCAGGGACCTCAGGCTTTGTGGGGGAGGCTTTGGATTCAGAGGGATAACTTTGGGTTTTGATTTGGGGAGTCTTAGGTCAAGGCTTTGGGGAGGGTTGGGTACTCCTGGGAGGGGTTGACTTCTTGGCGGGGGAGGGACATGGGTACTAGCAGGAGAGGCAGGGGAGGTCTTGGAGGTGGAAGGGCCGAACTTAGGGAGGGACACAGAACATTTAGGGATATCACAGGGTGGGAGAGGAGTAGGGAAAAGAGAAAACTCCAAGAGGAAACTTTCTTTGACACATGAGGATGGTCATAGCAAATAGGTTTGGGTATGGAGGGAGAGGGAGTGGTTGTCTGAGGTGTAGTTGTGGATGTCTTGGGTGCATGTATGTGCGAGGTATGCTTGTGGGTGGTGGGTGTCGGGTGGGTGAGTATGAGCGTTTATGTGTCTTGGGAGGAGGGACGGTGGAGGTGCTGGGAGATGCCATGATGGATGTGTGACTGTCTTTTGGGGTGGTGACTGCAGATATGGTGGATGTGCTGTTTGTAGGTGTGTCTGTGGTTGTTGTGTCTGTGAATGTGGTGACTGGGCTGGATGTCTGAGGATCGGCTGTTGTGCTCTCTGTGGGTAAGATAGGTGTAGTGGCTGGATCTGTGAATGTTGGTGTAGTGTCTGCAGGTGTATCAGGTGTTGTGTCTGTGATGCTGGGGGTGGTGAGGTGTCAGGGGAGGTTGTGACTACTGATGTGTCTGCAGGCGTATGTTGCTTGTTGGCATGCCGGCGGTGTGTCCTGTGGTGTTTGTGTTTGTCTGAGCTATCCTTGGATGTTGAGGTGGATGCATGCTTGTCTGTCTGTGTGCTTTGGCTGGGGCAGGGAAGAGGGTTTTGGGATTGGGAAGGGGAAGGTGGAGGGGGGACAGAAAACAAAGGGTGACTGGCTGTTGTCAGTGTGGAGGCCAGAGCCTGAAAGGATCTCTGTGGGCCAGCCAGTGCACCGTAAGTGCCCTCCAGGAACACATTACTCTGTTGAACTTGAGTTGCAAGTCCCTGGATAGCATTCACGAAGGTCGACTGACCCACGTAGATTGACCTCAGAAGGTCAGTAGCCTCCTCACTGAGGGCAGAAGGGCTGACAGGGGGAGGGGCAGAGGGTCCTGTAGTAAAGGAGATGCCCACCCTCTTGGTGAGCAGGCACGGACAACTGGGTGTGGAGCTACAGCGAGGGAGGTGGTAGAAAGGGGGGTGGTGGGCAAATATTGTGCTGTGGTGGTCCCAGATGGGTCCGCCACCACCAGGCATTGGCCACTGGCGGAGGGTTCTGAGGATGATGATGTGGATCCTCCCTGGTGGCACTCCCCGGTGGCACTCCCCTCGCCCTCCGGGCCACTGTGTCTCTCGCTGTTGGTGGTCTCAGCGTTCCGGTTCCCATGGCTGGCAGCATCCCCACTTGCCTCTGCCCTGCCTCCTTCGCCTGCCAATGCTAATGCACACAGAGAGTGAGGGAGGGAGAGAGAGGGTCATCACATTCTTTACATACACACATTACAACATGCACAACTATATGTATACATCTCCTGCCATCGAACTCCCAGTTTAAAACCCTCAGATCCTACATCATGTCAAAATATGATACTTCAATTTACCCCATATGTCATAAATCTCACCAACATCATAATCCAAGTATTTGAACACTACTTGACCATCCCCTCAAACCACCTTTAACTCTAAGGCAGAACACTCATCATTGCCTAGCTAAAGCACACATTTTAACCCCATACACCCTCATCACTGCCCTTCATCTTCCCTGAAAACCAATGAACACATGATTTACACATGTACCTACATGACTGCTATTTCACTGACAACATATCCCACAACAACAACAGGTGTGTGTGAAATGGAGGTACAGCTGACTTCTGTCTTCTGTATCCTTTATCTTTGCATTTTATGACACCACTGCATACATCCTGATGGTACTCTCAGTCATGCTGTATGTGTTGATTGCAATACTGACTATAAATTTGTGTTGACCTAGAATTCAATCTCTTTTACATCTGTCATTTAACATTTCTGTTGTAATGAGTCTCCTGCTGATGGTGTCTCCATTTGATATCCGTTACAATGGCTATTCGATACAAGGGGGGACTACCACACCAAAATTTGCATGCATGACTATTGTACATGGATTATAAAGGACACATGCACAGTACCTGTGTTCAAGTGTGATTTATTGTGCATTTCAACAGGAAAACTGTAACCATCATACTAATATATTTTAACATATCTGGATGGGTGAAGTCGTGGTGGATGATTTCATCAGGGTTGTTGCTATACCAGTTGGTAACACAAGTCCAATGTCCTTGTACCATGGGAAAATGGAATTATCAATCAACAGGGTGTTTGTATGGCACACAAGGAGGACTAATCAGGTGAGGCTTACGTCCCGGTAGTGGGTTTGGTCTTGGCATCTGCTCCTGCTGGATGTCTGGGTGGACATCTACGTTTGCAGGGGGTTCTTCAGGTACAGAGGGAGGGGTGTCTGAGGCATGGCCTTCCCCTGGCAGGGCCTCCATTTGACTAGCAGCCGCAGATGTTAAAGGAGCAGATGTGAAATTGCTAGTGGAAGGGGCCAGATATTATGTGGAGAAACTAATCAGGGTGGTAATGGTAGCCCTCAACACCCCTTCAATGGTAGCCATATGGGCATTTTGTGCCTGCCACTGCAGCATGAATATCTGTTGAGGGTCCCTCTTCTCAGCCTTTGATTTTCCCCCAACATGGTGATGATTTGGCCCATCCGGTCTTGGGAACTTTGGTATGCTTCCAAGACTTGGGAGATGGTTTCCTGGGAAGTTGTGTCCCTTTGAGGGTCTATCCTATGGCCCACAGCATCCCTCCCATGCACCCTACCCCCATGTGCCTGTGCCCCTGGCACAGTGTACCCACTCCAACTGGTTACAGGTCCATCATTGTCAAGGGTGGCAAGGTGAGACTCAGGTGTTGTTGTCAGTGTTGTTGTCATTGTGTTGTGGGCAACACAATAGATGATACATTACTTGGGACATAGGTTTGGGGTGAATGGTTGCCTGGGGTGAAAGGGTTGGTTGGAGTTGATGTGGGCACGGTGAGGCTGAGAGTCATTGACTGACCAGGTGTCCCAGATGGGCCAGGTTGTTCGTCAGTGTCCAGACATCCAAAGCTGTTGTCCTCACTGGGGCCGTCATCCTGTGGGGGACTGACAGTCTCAGGTATCCTCTCCATGGTGGCAATGGCAAGGTTACATGTGGAGGGAGTGAGACACAGAGTTCAGATTAAAATGTGTGTTTAGTTGCATTTGTGTGAGATGCAGACAGTGGCCTAACATAATTCCCTGCAATGACATTGACAGCTGCTGCACAGCGTACCTTTGTTGTACATGCAAGTCTGTGACATGATTTCCATACTCCACGGTTAGAGTTGTTATACTAGGTTGGTACAGATTGTACTGCAGTTGGGATCTGATATTGTCTGAATATTGACATGACTGTTTGTAGGAAGTTGGCCTTGGTGTGTGGTGAGTACCCATGGTGTTATCACCTTATACCAGGTCCAAGTATCCCCTATTAGTGAGGTGTAGACAGTGTCTAGGAAGCCAGGACTCTCTAGAGGTAGTTGGGGATGACCAGCCAAGACTTATCTAGAAGATATGCAAAGCTTATGCAATACCACTACCGCCACACAGCACTTACACGCAAGAACCACACACTGTTACAAAAATAAAGGTACTTTATTATGGTAACACAAATACTAAAATACTGTATAGGCAATACTCCACTAGGAGGTGAGTAAACACACTATTATATACACATTAGAAGTCAGTGATTAGCACAGAAAACAATAGAAAATAGTGATGGCCCTAGGGGGAGACCACACCATAAACTAAGTAAATGGAATGTGAAAGGCAATCTCCCACCCCAGGAAGTGGAATAAGTGGAGGGAAGCTGGAGGAACTAGGAACCCTAAAAGGTAAGTACCAGGGTGCCCCCCAGCGACCAGGAGACCTGTTCTTTTCTCAAACCCACAGGAGAACTTTGGAAAAGGACTGTGCAAAACCCAGAGAAGACTGGAAGAAACCAAAGAAGGATCCTGACAGAAGAGGACCTGCGAAAGAAGCGGACCCAGTCCAGTTTAAGTTGAAGTCTCCGACCTTGGCAGGAGCCACTACTCACCCTTCTGTGGATGCAGGACCGTGAAGATGGATGAAGAAAATCAGCAGTGCAGTACAGGAGCAGCAGAGGAGTTCCAGAAATGATGCAAGTGATGTCCCACATCGGTGGTTGTGATGCAGTCAGTCAACGGTGCTAGAGAACCATCAACAAGCCTTGGCAAATGCAAGAGTCAGTGAAGAAGGTTTTGCAAGGCTGAAGAGGACCAGCAGGGCCCAGGGGACTCAACCCAAGAAGGGAAGTTTGAGGTGGCCCTTAGCGCTTAAAAGAGTAAGAAGAGGAGGCAGCCCCCCCCACACATGCACAGGAGCCACAGTGAGGCCCATTCAGCACACCTGCTGGAGCAGCAGACAGGAGACTGTGCTTTGCAGAGAAGAGTGCTGGAGGCCGGGGCTACATGGAGCCTGAAGATCCCTTGGAGGAGGAACAAACAAGCCTTGGTAGCGGCAAGAGTTGTGGTGCACAGGGGTACTGTCCTGCAAGGAGAGGCAAGGGCTTACTGGGCCCCAGGTTGGAAAGCTGGTAGAGAGGACCAAGTGGACCACTCCAGACAACCACCTGTGATGTAGGATCCATGCAGTTCCAGAGGAGAGAGGATCCATGCAGTCGGTCATTGTTGCAGTTGCTGCCTGCGGAAGCAGGGAAGTGACTCCTTCACTCCAATGGAGATTCCTTCTTGCTTCTTGTGCAGGCCAAAGACTAGTCACCCTCAGAGGATGCACAACTAGAGATATGTTGCAGTTTCTGGAAGGAGCCGGAGAAACAATGTTGCAGAGCAGAGTCATCGCTGGAGTTGCAGATTGTCAGTTCCTGAAGGGTCCAGTTGCAGCTCCGATGGCCAGAAGATTAAGTAAATGATGGAGAGGAGTTCTGCTAGAATCTTGCACAGTGAGTCTGAAGACCCACAAGGGATGGAGACCCTAAATAGGCCAGGAAGGGGGATTGTTCACCTAACATAGTGACCCCCTATCAGGACAGGAATGTGACGTCACCGGCCTGACCTGGCCACTCAGATGCTTGGATTCAAGATGGCAGAATCAAGTGGCCACCTGGAGGAGTTCTGCGCACCACCCCTGGGGTGGTGATGGACAGGGGAGTGGTTACTCTCCTTTCCATTGTTCAGTTTTCATATCGTGCCAGATCAGGAACTGGGGATCCCTGGACCGGTGCAAACTGGTTTATGCAAGGAGGGTACCAAATGTGCCCTTCAAAGCATACCGGTGGTTTGGGGAGGCTACCACTCCCAAGCCATGTAACACCTATTTTCAAAGCGAGAGGGTGCTGCCTCTCTCTCCCAAAGGAAATCCTTTGTTCTGCCTTCCTTTGCTTGAGCTGGTCAAGCAGCAGAAGAGAAGAAACCTGTCTGTGGGGTGGCACCAGTGCAGACTACCCGGAAAACCCCCGAAGACTGGTAGGAGCAATGCTGGGGGTCCTCTGAGCAGCCCCCAGAGTGCATGGACTCATACAACCAATAATGGCAACAGTATTGGGGTATGATTCCAACATGTTTCATACCAAACATGCCCAGGTTCGTAGTTGCCATTATGTAGCTGAACACAGGTAGTGAGTGACCTGTGTCCAGTACACGGGTAAAATGGCTTCCCCGTATTTACGAAGTCCAGGGAAATGGAGCTGGAGTTTGTAGGGGCACTTCCGCTCATGCAGGGGTGCCCTCACACACAGGTACATGCACCGTGCCCTCTGGGCTAGGAGGGCCTGCCATAGGGGTGACTTACAGTGACTTGGTGCAATGACCTGTAGTGAAAGGGTGCATGCACCTTTTCACACATGCTGCAATGGCAGGCCTGCAGACACATTTTGCATGGGCTCCCATGGGTGCTACAATACATAGTGCAGCCCATGGGGAACCCCTGGTGCTCCAATGCCCTGGGTACCTAGGTGCCATATACAAGGGACTTATATGGGGGCCCCAGTATGCCAATTGTGGGGTGTGGTAAGTCCTAAGCAACCAGATTTAGAGGGAGGTATGCAAGGGACATTGTGCTGTATCTAGATGTTGTGCATGTGCATCAACTTAGCCATCTTACTTTCTCCAACCCAGGTCAGTCTATTTTTATCTTGGGATATTTGATCTGTGGCCAGTATGAATGGCCACTCAGCTGTAGCTGTGTTTTGCTTTGGTTGCTATTGTGAGTGTGCCATTGCATTGCTGTCATTGCCTTGTACTGGTCCTCAGTGGAACAATCTAGATAGTGTAGCTAGTAATTGAGTTGTACATGCATTACATGTGATGTGTTGTGCACATTCCAGGTTTTCACATTGATGGGTTAGTGCATTCTGTGAGTCAAAGTGATGTGATTAGCCTGAAGTAATGTGCCATTTCCAAGGGCTGTGAGGGCAGTTAGGCTCAGTGGGCAGGTGACATGCCAGAGAGGGCTATTAGGTGATTTGATGATGAGAGGTGCGATTGCTAAAATAGTTTATTAGAGTGGGTTTGGGTGGTGAGAAAACATGCAGGACAACACAATTGTGTGACATAAACATTGTGGGTACTTACCAAACTCCAGTCCCCCCAATCTTCCCAAAAGACCGCCAAAGTCATAATGAGGCCCACAGTGTCACAAACTAGACCCATCACTAGATACGGCCTCCAATTCCGTTACTGTATTGACAGAAATGTTCTCCAGACTGGGACTCAATATGCTAGAGGAGGTCTCTAAAGTTAAAGGCCATACTTGTGGTTATACATCAAGAACTGAACAAAAGACTGTAGGTGTGGCTTAAAGGACTTGCCAGAATACATAAAATGGCCTTTTCAGAACTGGACACAACACTCTAGCCGTGGCCTTCAGGACTGGATGCAGTAAGATAGATATGTCATTTAATGGTGGTAGCAATACTACAAGATGGCATTGAAAACTAAACACATTATTCTGTAATAGCTTTTCAGAATTTAGCAATTATATGCATGCTGTAGAGTTACAACACAATAGGCCAGATTTACATACATTTAGAGTAGTGATTTCCAAATAGTGATTTAAAAAAAAATGTTTTCAAATCGCTTTTTGGTAATATCTATTTCAGAAGTATGAAAGTTTTCTTTTTAAATGAATGATTCCTAGTGGGTCGTAAAACGATCTACCTCATGAATATTATTGAGAAATGTCACAACTTGTGACCCACTAGAAATCATCCCCATCACAAGGATGGTGGCCATCACCATGTCTGTGATTGCTTTTAAATAAAGCATTTTTTTTTTTTAATTGAGTGTTCAAAAAGAATGAAACGTTTAAATTTCATTTCAACTTTCTGTGGAACCACTGGTTGCTCCTAAAAGTATTTTTTAACATTTGCAAAGGGGAAGGAGACTCTGACTTGGAGGTATAATATTGTTTTGAGATCAGAATTCGGTCACAAAACAATACCACACTAATTTGAAGGGATACCCTAAATACACCTCTTCCACATACAGAATTGCAAATTGTGATTCTAGTGAATCAAAATTTGATATTTGTCCATTAAAAAAAGCATTTCTGCGGTCGCAAACGTCCCGATTCTGCGAACCGGGCCGTTTAGGATTTTCAGAAATACTTTGTACATTTTTCCCTAAATCCCTTTGCTGTTTTATTTATTCGCTCTACATCTGCGCCCCAATATTCCTTTGCTCTTCCTGCATCTCGTCGTGTTATTTACCCACTTTGAGTTTATCCAACATCGAAATACAGAGATGCTCAGGGACAAAAGAGTCCTGCACTGATGCTGCATGTAGTGCAGCTGTCCTCTCAATGCTGCATCTGTTCTGTGTTTGAGTGGGAAATTTGCTCATTTGCGGCACATTTTCTAAATGTGCTGTTAGAGATAATTTTAGCTAAAAATATTTATTTGCTTGGTATGGCTGCGCTCGTTTTTCACACAGCTTTTTGTGTTCCTAAAATTTGCCTTTCCCACCTGTATCAACCGCATTCAGACCGCATTCAGACCAGAAATTAGAAGCCCGTTCTCTGTTAACAGCAGGGTCACTGGTATCCTTCCTACTTTTCGTGTAATGCAGTAACCTGACTCTCTGGCCTGTGCCTCACCTCAAAATTCTGATGTTTCACAGTGTTTTTGTGTTGATGGTAATGGAAAAGCAGGATTCAGCCCCAATGTGTAACAACTGTTGAACATTCCCACAGGTACGAAGCAGCGCTAGTGGTAACAAAAAAAATAGCACTTTATCTGAAATCTTTATGCAGGTGTGTTTGGCTAATTTTGTGAGGGAAAAGCACTTTTGAATACATAAAAGTTGTCTTCCCAGTATTAAAAGGATTCACTTGCTCAGTGACTGGATAGGAAATGGGTGTTGCAGTCCTGGAATCGCACGTGTATCATACCCTAAAACATTTGTAATAAGGATATATGTCACATTTGTGACGGAGTGCCCATCCGCCAGCCTCTGAACCACGCCCTCATTTTTCAAACACCTATGAATTTGCTTCCATGTAACATTACACCAATATGGTGAGCAAATCTGCTTCGAGGGGCAGGTTTGGACTTTCCACAGTAGGGAAGCCTGTGCAGATCTGTGAACATTCTCAATCTTGTGCATTTGTGAGTATTGACAGACTTTTATTAGGCACCTTCCCACTCAGGATACAGTCTTCGGTTCAGTTATGTTAAAGACAGGAGTAAAACACTAGTTATGGTGGGAATTAGGAAAAACCACTCACAAAATTCGTTTCTCCATTGATCATAGTATCTTCCTTGTGGATAAAGGTGCAAGTACACTTACATGACATATTTACACATGCAAAATGTACAGTTGCTGGGTTCACACATGCAAACATTGTATCAGATGTCAGTAACTTGGTATACAAAAAGGAATTCCAGAGTCATGGAAATCTGAGACAGTTGCAGCATTCCAAATCATGAATATATTACGAGCCGATTGGGAGGTGGTACCCAGAACTTTTCTTTGAGGTAGCACAATCCACATAGATGTGAATTTGCCAGAATATTTGTTCTAATGTACTCCTCCAAATGAACTGTATCCCAGGAGCAGCAGGTACTCTATGCAGCCTGATGTCAGATGACCTCCATAGAGAGGAGGCAGACTTTTAGTTTACATTTAATTTAGTTTCCAGTTTCCTCTTTTAAATTTCAAGTGAGATTGAGGTTTACACATTAAACCAATAGGCCACATGAGATTGTGATTTAAGGCGCCGCAGGTTTGACCTAAGAAAGACAGTGTAGTTGTCCCAAAGAGCTGAAAGATCACTCTACAGAGCCTATCGTGATTTCAGAGTTCACAATATTAGGTGAACAAGTGACTGCCAAGGGCAGCAGGATTACTATCTCACAGCCATTTTTTCATTGAGTCTCTAGGGGCCAGCGAAGCTCGAAGTTTAATAAAGTCTCGAAACTGGAAATTCTTTAAACAATGGACACTTTTTTTTATTGAAACATAATTTTTCTCCTAAATTACATCTAGCATACATCCTTTAAAGTGCATAGGTTCACTAATGGCGAGGGTAAATTCTTGATCATTCAAAGCCATCCACAGGCCGGTAGTGAAAGCATCAAATTTCTCCTCTAACGAGCCTCCTGAAATTGAAATAGATGGGTTTATTGTGCAAAACTGACCAAGAAAATCCCAAAAATAAAAATTCAGCTAGGCTAAATATCTACCAAAGGGGCTGCAGAACAGAATGCAGGTTGCTGTTCATTGGAAACCAGATTCAATTTAAAAGCCATCATCTCTAAACTCTGGTCTCTATAAAGGAGGTAGGTCTTTTAATGGATAGAGAGTGATTGTATATTACCATCACCACATCACATTTTTCCAAGCATCTCTCTTGTACACCAGATATCCTGATGGCGTCACACAGGCGGTGACTGCTCCATATTGAGTAGATAGCTGGGACACTAATATCCAGAAGATATCAGACTTAGGCCCTGATTACGAGTTTCGCGGACGAGAACACCCATCTGCCAAACACCTGACAGGGTGTCCAGCACCGTAGTGACGACCTCCCCACCAGCCCCATTTTGACTTTCCCGCTGTGCTGACGGGCAGAAACCAAGGAATATGCCAGCCAGCCCAGTGGGAAATCAGCAGCCGCAATGTCGCCTGCTCATAATCAAACCAGCGGTAACGCTGCCCCCGCAGGGGGCACAAGTACCATGTTCATTACAAGGGTGCTAGGTAGGGGGACCCCTGCCCTACCCCAGGCATGAGCAGTACAGAGGCCCCCCTGTGGCCCCCTGCACCTGTTCTCCGCCAGCCTTTTCATGGTGGTGAAACATCCATGAAAAGGCTGGTTGAGAACCAGGTTATAATCAGCAGGGTAGCGCTGCACCCGCCGTCAGCCCATCTTGATGTTTCCCTGTGTGTTAAATGAAACAAATAACTGCAGGATCAGGTAGAATAGAGAAAGGCAATACAAGCTTATAAAAAACATAACTTCTGGTCAAATATACTTTTGGGCAGGGGAAATATCTAAGAGCCTGTTAGACCTAGCATACTTGTTGTGGTTTTCCCTGCCTTTCTGTCTCTGCCTGTGCCTCCTGTATTTTTGGCTGTGTGCTGGATTTCATGTTTGCTGGTTTTTGGTACTCTGGGCATTTCACAACTGCTGACAAGTGCTAAAGTGCAAGTTCTCCCTGTGTAAATTGTGATTATGATTGGTTATCCATGGTTGGCATATTTGATTTACTACTAACTACCTAATATAGTGCACCATATGTGCTCAGGGCCTGTAAATCAAATAGTACTAATGGGCCTGCAGTGCGGATTGTGCCACCCAAATGAGTAGCCCTATAAACATGTCTCAGACCTGTCATTCCAGTGTCTGTGTTTGCAGTTTTAAACTGCCATGTCGACCTGGCAAGTGCACCCACTTGCCAGGCCTAAGCCTTCCCTTTTAGTACATGTAAAGTACCCCTAAGGGGGACCTTAGGTAGCCCCCTTGGCAGGGTGCAGTGTATTTGAAAGGTAGGAAATGTACTGCTGTGTGTTACATGTCCTGAGAGTGGAATATTGTCAAAATCATGTTTCACTATTGCTAAGCATATATCTCCCTTTGGTTAACATGGGGATTGCCTTTCAATACCTTTTAAGTGTAATTTCTCATTGGGAGCAGATAGAGATGTGGAGTTTGGGACCTCTGAACTCACAATTCAAAAATACATCTTTTGGTAAAGTTGGTTTTTAGATTGTAAGTTTGAAAATGCCACTTTTATACTTTCTGTGCCTCTGCCTGGCTGCTGAATACACATCTGGGTCAGACTGACAGTTGTGCTGTTTGTGAATTCACTCTAGACAGTGACACAAAGGGAGCTGAGGTGTGTCCTGCATATCCGGGTCGGTCTTCCTGGGCTAGAGTGGAGGGAGTAGCTGACACTTCCACCTGAATAGGGCTGTGCTTGTCCCTACACAAATCAGTCTCCAACCCCCTGGAGTGTGTCCGGGGCCAGGACATGGAGAGGCAGGGTCTAGTGCACTACAAAGACTTGCCTTTGAAGTCTGCCTACTTCAAAGTCAGAAATGAGTATAAGTATTGGACTGCTGACCCCACAAGTTTAGAACACTTGTGGATCAAGAAGAACCTCTTCCAAGGAGAAGAGCTGAAGAGGTGTGAGGAGGAGTACTGCCCCTTTGCTGTGTGTGTGTTGCTACTCCTGCTTTGGAGAGGCCAAAGATTGGACTTTGCATGTGCATCCTGCTTGTGAAGTTTCTCCAAGGGCTTGGACTGAGCTTGCCTTATGTTAAGAAGTCTCAGGGTCAGCAAAGACTTCACCTACCAGCCTCTGGGTCCTCATGCTGCGTGCGATGATTTGCCAGGTGGTGCCCATTCCAGTTCCTTGGGCGTTGGGAGTGAAAGCTTTCCTAAAAACATGAAGAACCAGGCACATCGACTCTGGACGATTCCAGAACCGGCGCTGCTCCCGACTCCGCCTGCACCGAAGCCTAGTCCCTGCTGGAGTGCGGCGACTGCGACGACTGCGGCTGACCCGCAGGCCCGGAGCTGCTGCAACACCTCTGAAGTCGGGCAATATCATGAGTCCAGAGTGCTGTGTCACCGATGTCTGTCGCACCCGACTCTGCTGCAGTGCCTGTGGCCCCATGGTGTGACCATGACCACGAGAGATTGCCCTATCTCATCTTGACCCGCCTGATTCATCGACCTCGCAGGATAGTAAAGAACTGACGCCTTGCCACCACATGCCGCATTACCTCCCCTGTAACCATGAGGAACCAACGCCTCACCTCCCCTGCCTCGCAGTAAGAAACCAATGCCTCACCTCTCTGGTAGCAGTAAGGAACCAACACCGCACTGGCTCCAGCGCCGCCTCACCTCCCCAACTCTGTGCAATGTCTTTGTTTCATTGTGTTCAAAGGTACTGTGCCTGGGGTCCATGCAACTTTGCGACTGGCGCTGCACTCCCTGCCAAATGGTGTCGGACTGTTGGAAATTACTCCGTCAATGACATTTGATAGTTCCAGTTGGAGCTATTGTGTTTGTCAGCTCTTTATTGGGTTTTAACCTTCAAAAATTCATATCTTTGCTTGTGTATGTTGGATTTTTGTTGTTTTGGTCTTGTTTTACTTAGATAAATATTGTCTATTTCCCTAAACTGGTGTGGAATAGGTTTGTGGTGTTTTCTCTGTGTTACTGCATGTGTGTACAAATACTTTACACATTGCCTCAGAGATAAGCCTGGCTGCATTTGCCAAGCTACCAAGGGGGTTAGCAGAGGTTATCTTAGGTGTGTGACTCCTTTACCCAGATTAGAGTGAAGGTCCCTACTTGGAGAGGGTGTAAACTGACTGCCAACTAGAGATCCCATTTCTAAAAGAGCCCAAACCATGACAGTTCACCATTTTATTTGGTCAAAATCACGATTTTGCTTTCTTACTGTTACCTCTGTGTTGCACCTTTTTCTGAGCCCTGTGAAACATGCAGTTCTTCATTGAAAAAATTTAAAAATAATTTCTGTTTTAGGGGACCTATGAAGCTCTTATCTTAAAGGCTGATATTTCCCAACTATCCCTTTCATCTTTGTCTTTTTCTCTTTCCACCCACATCACTGTAAACATAGAAAATATTGTCTAATCCCTTAAGCAAACAATTGGACATATGGATCCAGGGCCAGCAAGGCTATATAAGAGCTTTGCATCCAAATTTGCCTCTCTAATCTGTGTTCAGGGTTCTGGGTGAATGCTCCATTGGATCTAATCGTTAGGTTGTGAAGGCACACTTTGAGTTCACCACATTATTTATTTGCTACCAGTCATTGGATTGCTGCAGCTTAAGACACTAGCTTCCTGTCAGTTGTCAAGAAATGCAGCCAAGATGCAGTAGCCAATCCCTGGTTGAACCATTACTTAAGAGCTGAGGATCCCTGTGACATAGTCAGAAAATGGAGGCAGGTAGGCGTTATAATAGTTTATGAGTTTTATTTCTTTTCCAGATTTTTAGGTTACAGTCTCTTTTTATATAAGTGTTTCTTTTCTCTTTCTTCTTTTCTCTTTCTCTCTCTCTCTCTCTCTCTTCTTCCTCTTGTACGTTCTTCAGTTTCTTTACTTTGTTCCATCTTCTTTTCCAGGTGGAGACTCAGGAGACATATTGGAGGAAAGAAGAACATATAAGGAATGGTTTAGGAGGTGAGTATTATTGGTGTCACACTCTTTTCTTTTCCTCCCTCTGTCTTCTCCACCCCTTTTCTTTTCTTTCTTATGTCCTTTTCTTGGGGTTGTATTTTCCTCTCTGTTCTGTCTTTCCCTACAATGCAAACAGTTTTCCCTGCTTTTTCTCTCTCTCTGTCTTTCCGACTTCCTTTCTTTCTTTCCTCGGTTCAAAGTTTTTTCGGTAACCTTCTGTCTCTTTCTTTTAATACCTTGTATGTCTGGGTTCTCTTTTTTTCTGTATTTTCTTATAAAGTTCTGCATTTTTCTTTTCGTTCTCTTTTCTGCTTTTATATCTCTCACTTTTTTCTCAAATTTTTGACCACTCCTAGTGTCCCGTGAATTAATGGCTATCACAAAACAAAACAAAAAAAATAACCTTAGTTGTGAATGGGCCGTGGTTGGACTCCCCTCCCTTCCTCCCTTCCTCACTTTCCCCTTTTACTGTTTTAAGAGATAAACAATTTCCCGTCTTCCCCACTCCTGTTTCCTGGTTTGTTTATTCTCCCTACCTGACGGGGCCACGCTCTTCCTATAGCGTGGCCGGTCTGCTCGCTCCTTCTCTCCTCCCAGTCGCCTTTGTCCGCCTGCACTCCTGACTTGCTCGGCACCTCTTCAGGTCCTCGTCTTCTTCTCTGGGTTTCGGTTCCCGCCTGGTCCCTCTGCTCTGCGTCGCTGCCATGTCTTCTCCTCCGGGAGAAAATCCTCCTTGTCACTCGTCCTGCATGGGTTTAGAAACCCTCTCCTCTTCCGCGTCCTTCCTCTGGACCACTGTCAAAGCCATATCCATCACTTCCGGGTCAGTGGGGACGCTTTCTAATGTACCCCCGGGGTACTTCCTGTCAGCGTCTGGGAAACCCAGACGCTCACATCCACTCCCCCTAGACAGTGGCTGTTGGAGCCACTGGTCGGACAGATATCGACAGAGATAATCTGCATTTGCAAGAAGGGAGCCGGGGGAATTTTGCACCTGGAAGGAAAAAGATTGTAGTGATAAGAACCATCGGAGGACCCGTGCATTGGTGTCTTTGTGCTGCGCCAGCCAGGTCAAGGGAGCATGATCCATGAGCAACGTAAAGGGGCAGCCCAACAAGTAATATCTCAGGGATTCAATAGCCCATTATATAGCGAGACATTCCCTTTCAATGGTGGGATAATGTCTTTCGTGAGGTAATACTTTTCTACTAAGGTAAACAATGGGATGATAGAGTCCCTCCTCGTCCCTTTGAGACAACACCGCACCTATCCCTTGATCTGACGCATCGGTTTGGATCTGGAAGGGTTTGTGAAAATCAGGGTAACGTAACACCGGTTCTATTGTTAAGAGGTGTTTTAGGCGTAGAAAACGTTCTTTCGCTACTTCTGTGAGGTGAGTTATCTGATTAGGTCTGTTCTTTTCAAGTAAGGCAGTAAGAGGAGCTGCGATCTCTGGAAAATGAGGAATGAACCATCTATAATACCCTACCATCCCTAGGAAAGCTCTAACATCCTTTTTTCCGTTGTGGAAAAGGAATTTGCGTGATAGTGTAAACTTTTTCCATTTGTGGCTTCAGAAGTCCATGCCCTATCACATATCCTAGGTAGTTAATGGTATCCTGGCCTAGTTTGCATTTCTCTGGATTTGCTGTAAGTCCTGCCTGTCTGAGTGCTTTTAAGATGGTTGAGATATGGGAAGTATGGTCTTCCCATTCCCATATCTCACTATAAATAACGATGTTGTCTAAGTAGGCCACTGCATACTCTTGAAAAGGTCACAACACCATATCGATCAATCGTTGGAAGGTGGCAGGGGCACCATGTAGGCCAAACGGAAGGACTGTAAACTGATATAATCCTGAAAGTGTTGCAAAAGCTGTCTTTTCTTTATCTGCCTCCTCAGGAGGAATCTGCCCACAACCCTTTGTTAAGTCTAACTTAGTCATATTCTTCGCCTTCCCTAACCGCTCTAGAAGGTCATCAATTCTTGGCATGGGATATGTATCGAAGTGTGAGAGCGCATGCACTTGTCTGAAATCAATACAACACCGGATGGAACCTTCTGGTTTTGGGACTAAGACTATGGGTGAACACCAGGGACTAGATGAGGGTTCAATAACTCCTGCCTGCAGCATCTCTATCACTTCCTTTTGTACCATCAGTTTTCTGGCCTCCGGTATCTGATATGGTCTTTGTCGGGATACACGGTTACCTATGGTACGAATGTGATGTTTTATTAGATGGGTTCTCCGCTGTGTCTTGGAAAAAATATTGGGGTTAGAACGGACGATGTTTTGTAACTACAAATACTGACCGGGGGAGGGAGATGTACCCAACTGGGGCATAAGATCATCATTGCCTCGTCTCATATCAGTGAGATGTAGGGGTATTTCTGTCTCTGAACTGGTAGAAATAAATAAATTACTGTTTTCTCCTTCTCGTTCATGCCATAATTTCAAAAGATTGATATGATATATCTGCTCTCGACCTGATCCTGTGGGTATTTCAATTTTGTATGTCACAGGAGAAATTTTTTCTAATACAGTATAGGGTCCCTGCCAGTGGGCGAGTAGTTTGTTATCTGTGGTCTGTAATAGGACTAATACTCATTGTCCTATTGCTAAGTCTCAAGGTTTGCTTTAAGTATCGTAATAGGTTTTCTGTCTCTCTTGTGCTTCTTTCAGATTTTATGGGTCTTCTCCCAAATGTCATGTAGGTTTTTTTTAGGTTCCCTAGTATAGGTCAATACATCTTTGATTTCCTCTTCCGTTTCTTCCCACTGTTCTGTTAACATTTCTAACAGGGTACGCAGTTGCCTCCCAAAGAGGAGTTCAAAGGGGCGTGTCCTGTGGATGATTGTATGTGAGTTCTTAGAGTGTATAGAACTAAAGGCAGTTTTTTCCCAGTTCTTCCCAGAGTCATTAATGATCTTCTGTAAAAGATTTTTGATAGTTTTGCTATAGCGCTCGACTAGCCCATCGGTTTGGGGATGATAGACCGATGTCCTTATTTGTTGAACCCCGAGCGCCTGACATACTTCGGACATCAATTGGGACATAAAAGGAGTTCCCTGGTCCATAAGGATCTCTCTTGGGAACCAAACTCTGGAAAAAAACTCTATCATAGCTTTTGCTATAGTTTTGGTAGTCATACTGGCTATTGGAATGGCCTCTGGATATCGAGTAGCGTAGTCCACAAGTACCATGAGGTATGGATGGCCTCTTGTGGATGGAATCAAAGGTCCCACCAGATCCATACCAACCCACGTGAAAGGAACTTCTATGATAGGTAGCGGTTGGAGAGGTACTCCAGGGTCCGTGGAAGGATTAATCATTTGACATTTGGGACAAGACTGGCAATTTTCCCTGATATCGCCATGTACTCCTGGCCAATAGAATCTCTTAGTTATGGATACCTCAGTTTTTTCCCTTCCTAAATGCCCTTTGCCACTATCTCCATGTATTAAATGTAGTACTTGTTCTCGATATTCCTGGGTAGCCACCAACTGAGGGCCTCGGTTATTGGAAGAGGGACACACTTGATATAATAAATCTTTAGTAATTTGGAAAGTGGAACCTACAGAAGGGCTGTCCGAAGACAAGGCTATCTGCCAGGCGTATCTCGATATGGGATCCTTCCATGCCCGCTCCCCTCCCGCCCAGAGGCCCCGGACAGGAGTCCCCCCTCCCGGGACGCCATGCCAAAACTGTCCTGCAACGGACATTATGGTTTTTGGGAGCTCCTGATGAGGTAGTGGTGTTCTGGTGGTATCTCTTTGAAAGAGGTGTTTCTGTTGTCACTTTTGGGATCTAGAGAGCTTCACCTTGGGGTTATGTTTCTCTACGTCAGAAGATACAAATGGAGCCTCCATCCACCAGGAGTCAGTTAGGTTATTCTGATTTAGCGACGCTAAAAGTTCAGGAAAGGCTTCATAGTCAGTTCCCAAAATGAGAGCTTCTCCGAGGTCGGAAATTACACCTACTGAGAAGGACTCTTCTTGTCCTCTCCAATTTATTTGTATTGTAGCTATGGGATATATTTTCTTATCTCCATGCACACATGTAATCAATACTTGGGCTTTCTTTTCCCACTGTTCTGGTTGGACATAGGCTTGTTTAATTAGGCTTTGACTGCAGCTGAAATCGATCAGTGTTAGTCTCTTTGTCTGGTTTACAAATAAGGTTGTTGTATATCGTGCCATGGTCTGTCCTAACCACAATACACGTCCCTTGGTCACACCAATTTACATGGGTTCATCTTGATTTCTCGCAATGTGTCCCTATTCGGCACAGTGAAAACACTGGGGTCCCCTTGGGAAGTCTTTAGAAGGAGTACAAGGAGGGCCGGATTTTTCTGAACTGGGACCCGGTGTGGATTTGGTTGGAAATGTTTTGGGGTTAGGGGTTCGATTCAATGTGGTTTGAGGTTTTACATTGGATCCTCTAAAATCGGGGGCTCTGTGATATGCACATGCCAGTTCAATGGTGGTAGCATTGGTGAGACCCAGATGTTGACAAATCCAGTTCCTTGTCGATGGCGGTAGAGCGTCTAGGTATTGATCCAGTACAATTGTTTCAAACATATCCTCTTTCAAGGAGTCAGTGGGATTTAACCATTTGCTAGCTTCATAATGGACCCTGTAATAAAGGGTCCTGGGATTCTCCTGATGAATCCATTTTGTTTGTCGAAAATTAAAACAGTAGCTCTCTTGGTCAAGACCCACTCATTCTAGAATCGCTTTCTTTATCTCCGTATAAGGAGTTACACCCCCGGGAATTACTGCCTGATAGGCTGCCTGCAAATTTCCTGTGAGAAGCGGCGCAATATACTGACCCCATCTATCCGCCGGCCAGTAAAGTTCTACACGTTTCTTTTTCTCTTTGTTCTCTTTTCTGCTTCTATATCTCTCAGTTTTTTCTCTAATTTTTGACCACTCCTCGTGTCCCATGAATTAATGGATGTCACAATGAAAATCAAAACTAAAAAAAAAAACCTAAGTTGTGAATGGGCCCTGGTTGGACTCCCCCCCCTTACTTGCTTTCCCCTTTTACTGTTTTAAGAGATAAAAAAATTCCCATCTTCTCCCTTCCCGTTTCCCTGTTCGTTTATTCTCTGTACCTGACGGGCCACCCTCTTACCAGAGCTTGGCGGTCTGCTTGCTCCTTCTCTCTTCCCAGTCGCCTTCGTCCGTCTGCACTCTTGGCTTGCTAAGCACCTCTTCGGGTCCTTGTCTTCTTCTCCGGGTTTCAGTTCTGGTCTGTTCTGCGTCACTGCCACATCTCCTCCGGGAACAAATCGTCCTCCTCGTCGCTCATCCTGCATGGGTTTAAAAACCCTCTCCTCTTCCGCGTCCTTCCTCCGGACTGACATCGAAGCCGTATCCATCACTTTCGGGTCAGTGGGGATGCTTTCTAATGTACCCTTGGGGTACTTCCTGTCAGCGCCTGGGAAACCCAGATGCTCACAATCCCTTACCGGACAAATCAACTTGTAGAACTGTGACATACTGTTACCAATGGAAAGAGAGAGTGGTAACATTTGATCCACAAACTTGATAGAAGGTCTGGGGCCAGTGTGGGAGACGGGATGTCTAAAACTGAAATGTCACAAACACTTCTTTACTGAAAATTTGGGGTTTTCTCGAAGGGTCGGAATTAAGGACTTTTCATCTCTATTAACTATATGCCAAAATATGAGAGAGATTAAACGACATTAGAATTTTTACCTTAGCTAATTCAAGAGATTTATGTTAGGATCAGATCGCTATTCTACAGGAAAGTAATTCTACAGTTGAGGAATGAGGAAACAAAGCTGACTTTACCTGATGGGGAGGAGGAAATATCAAGAAGGTGCTCTTTAAACTATCAGATGAAACCAGGAAAGGTTTTGAGACATCTGAGGCCAGCTAAAGAGAGATACATGCAACATGAGCTGCATTTGAGATAAAATCGATAATTTAACAATCCGGACAGAAGCGCTGGAGAAAGGTGCAGGGTCTGAGCATAACACTCGAAGCCAACACAAAATAAATATCTCAATTAAAGCGAAAAAGAGAGAGATGCTACATTGGACAGAAAGGAAAGAGAACCATATGATAAGGATTTGTAAAAGAATACTAAATATCACAGAGAGAGCCAAGGGGAATGATCTCAAATAGTTTGTAACAGACCTACTGAAGGAAGCGGATTTATCAATTGACTTAGTGCATGAAAAACTGAGAGTGCATCGGGATCCTTTCAAACTCAATCTAGACCAAAAAAGATTGAGAAAGCCTAGTAAATTGTTTATCATTGTTAAATCCAAACGATTACAGGTAAAAGATATTTCCTTTCCTATCAGGTCAGATATCTCACGCACCACAAAAGATAGGCAGTGCGAGCTAGGGAAGGAAATGGATAAGCTGAAAAAATGGGGGGCAAAGGTACTAATAAAATTCCCTTCACTACTAAACGTCATGTACAATAAAGAGCTGCACAGTTTTAGGGAACCCGAAGAGGTTGATCAGTTCATCTATAATCTCAAAATGAAGAAGAACTGATGAGAGCAAAAATCAGGAGACATGCTCACTTACTGTTTTGGTAATGAACAATCCATAAGTAGGATCCAATAAGGGACTGGGGAGAGTTGTCCAGGGTAGGGATGCACTGGGTGGGGATCAAAAGGGAAAATAATAGTCCTCTTGAACAAAAGACTGCGGTATACCCAGTGTTACATAACCATGCACTAGTATGAATTCATGTCGATCCTCACCTGGAATGTGAATGGACTGAGAATGAGAAAGAAACCAGTGTTTATTCTTTCAATATCTTAAAGAGTAAGGATGATCTATAATGATACTTCAGGAAACACACATATTAAAGGCCAAGCGGATGGATCTTTTTAATAAGCAGAGCTTGCTCTTCTGTGTAGCATGTACAAATCAGGTTTGCTGCGTTAAGTGGTAGCCATCCTGGTGAGGCAAAAAAATGACTAGAAATATTGGTCTCTAGTGCAGACAATGGAAGGAGATAGGCAACTGTTAGACCTGGCATCCCTGCTGTGGTTTCCCCTACCTTTTAGCCTTCAGGCCTCCTGATTTTGCTGACTTCGGTTTGTCTGGCCTTAAGACTGTGCACACTTTACCACTGCTAAAGTGCTAAAATGCTTGTGCTCTTGCCTTAAAACATGCTAGATTGGCTTATTTCCAATTGGCATATTTAATTTACTTGTAGGTCCCTAGTAAGGTGGCACTACCTGTGCTCTCAGGAGATGCTTCTTGGACAATGCTCTATCTATCTATATATCTATCTATCTATCTCTTTATATATATATATATATATATATATATATATATATATATATATATATATATATGTATATTCATATAGGTACAAGCCAAGCGTGGGTGTCTGCCCATATATATTCACTGAGAAAAATGAACGTTATGCGGACGTTATAGTTAGATTGACATTTTACCCATACAAAACCATGGAAATTCAGCAGTGATAGTTATGCTTACAGTTACATTTATGTTAAGAAACTATAACTTGTTGCCTAAAGTTACTTTCTGGCATTAGGTATAGTTTCTTCAGATAAGTATAATTATAACTATAACTGGTGAATTTCTGTGGTTTTATATGAGTACAATGTCAACCTACCTATAACGTCCCTGTAACCTTTTTCAGTGAATTCTATGTTTTTTTTAATGAAAAGTAATATCAGATTACCGCATGTTAATACAACCACCATTGCGCATGTCTTTCAGCAGTGCGTGGCAGGCGTTGGCAGCAGGGCCTGGACTCAGGCGGCCAATGCCCCTGCATGCATCCTACCCCTCCAGCTGTGTGCAGCGTGTTGGATGCAGTGGGTGTATTTATTTTCCATTTTTTGGGATCTGCGGGTCCTTCACAAAATAACTAAAATCAACATGATCAGGCCAGTTGAAGAAATGAAAAACTGTTGCGGAAGTTGAAGATTTTGGCATTGGCAATACATGGCTGGCCTAATTTGATTAGGATAATGATTTTAACAAAGTTTACTTTTCTGTTTGATGATATCTCATTAGCATTTTGTAAAAAAAAAAAAGAACTAAAATGGCTCCACGGAGACAGAAGTAACTTCATTTGGGGGTCAAGGGGAATCAGAGTCTCTTAGGAAAAGCTAAAAAGAAAATTAAACAAAGGAGGTATAGCGTTGCCAGATTTTCAATTCTATTGCTGGGCATTTCATCTAAAGAATTATAAGATGCTCATAAAATCGCCAGACTCAACCACAATTGAAAATCATCACAGGGGATCTAGCTAACATTGGATTTCTTTATGAATTTGGTTCACCCAAATTTTTATAAAAGGTCAGACTGAAAAGCCCTCAAGTTGCCTCAAGGTTATGGTATGAGGTTACAACATTCCTAGCAGTCTCATTCTATCGTATCTTAGCTTCTATCTGGGACTTGCAAATTCCAAATAGGACAATCCAATTAGACTGCAATCCAATTAGGGGAGACAAGACATTGAACTGGGATGACTTACTTATTGATGGCAAACCGCTTACCTGGGAGCAATGGAGAGAAAGATCAGAGAAGACATTGTCTAGATTCAAGTATCTCCAAATACCTCTATGGATCAAAAAACAGGACTGGACTGAGAAGGAGATATGCCAGATGGAGCAAAATTTGCAAAACATCAATTCCAAGAATAAAGAAATAAGTACTTGGTACTTGTATCTAGTAGCAGCTGTAGAAGAGACTGGTACCACCACAGGGAATATAGAATGAAGACTTAGCCCAGACAGAAACAAAGAATCTATGGCATGTATCTGTAAAACCTGCTGCACTAAGAAGAAATCACATTATCACTGTTCACAGATACTACTGGGCTCCATCAAAGATGGTGAAAATAACAGAGAGAGCAAATGTAAAAAAATTAGCAAACACGAGGCCAATGATTTACATATTTTTTGGACTGCCCCTTGTTAAGTCCCTTCTGGCAAGATGTGGGTAAGATTTTAAAAACTATTTTCAACAACGCACAAGGCAGAGGTAAGCCCCATTTTGGTATTTTTTGAGTGAAGGTTGAAGATACATCTTCAAAATGTGATTGGGTGAGATAAACTAGATGAACAAGTTACTTACCTTTGGCAATTCATTATCTGGTAGAGGCTATATCTAGCAGCAGACTCCTTACCTTAGCAGTATCCCAGGCGTCAGATATTTTGTGAGCAGTACCCATGCAGGCCTTACATGGCTCATTCAGCTCAGCATGCGTCATCCACACTGGATGTGATGTTCACAGCACCTACATAGGCGTCACCCTGGCATTCTGATGCCAGTTTGTTTCCCCGACTTTCCACACCAGAAGTGCGGAGCCATTAAGAATATTGACCAAGGGAGTGGATAACTAGGGCCCTGAAAAGGATTCATTCCTATCCCTAGAAATCAGTTTGCAGAGTCGGGAGGATGGGTGGGTAGGTAAGAAATCTGCAGCTAGTCTCTATTAGATAAAGTGTTACCTAGGTGTGTAACTGGTTCATCCAATAAAGACTTCCACATAACTGTCCAGACAAGTAGTGTTTAGTAAATGGGTGCTGCCTGTCAGATATCCAGGACTGAAACTATGTGCTAACGCAGTAGTTGCAGCTTTGGCAATGGTAGAATTAGCGCACATGCTTTCAGGGGATGCTTCTTGGCCAATGCGAAGCAGATTTTATTGCAGAGCAAGATCCATCTACAGAGAGTCCTTTTCGGCACAGCACAACCCTTTTTAGCTCTTACATGTCATTCAGTTTGGAATTCCTTTTAGCTCTGACATACCATACAATTAGGAATTGCTCACACTGTATTTGTCTTTTTAAAACACTCTGTGCGCACAAATTTTTACCTTATTTGACTGCTCTTTGTCGTATTCTGCACTGTAACTCCTCTTAATTTGCCGCTTGAGACACGGAAGATGCTCTAAGGTAAACTGTGATTGGTTTTGGGGGAATCAATTCCATCCAGGAGACAGATGTATCAGAGCTCACAGTCCTTAAAATGTTGGCAGCAACACAGATGTGCCAGTAGTAGAAACTGCTCAGGTTGTGGTTGTCTTTTTAAAATACCCTGTGCATGCGCATATTACCTTATCTCACAGCACATTCTTATATTCTGCACTGTAACTCCTCCTAATCACTGCTTGAGACACGGATGACCTGCCAAAGAAAGACTGTGATTTATTGTGGAGGAACCAATCCCATCTAAGGGGGCGGAGCCTGTCGGAGCTCTCAGCCCTTAAAATGGTGGCACCCAAAAGGCAAGGCCGGCTGCGCCCGTCCATGGCTGGACTGTGCCCAGCGCCATGACCCCTGGCCAACTCAACCCCCAGGAATTTACTAGGGAATACCCACTTTGGCTCAATAAGTCAGGTAAGCATTCCTCATGTAATATTTTTAATTTTATTGAGATACATAAGAACTTCCTGTGTAACAACTGCCACTTTTTGTGCCAGCAGAAGCCATTATCCTCAGCAGGCATGCTTAAGTTGCACTTCCCCCGTTCCCCTCATATGGCGCCAGGACATCTAAGTTGAAATGCCTGCTGATCAACACCCACTCCGCAGTCAAGCACAAATATGAGCTCCTGGAGCATATTGACACATATACTCCTGACATAGCTTTTTAACTGAAAGTTGGGCAGATGAATCCTCTGATCCAGAAATAACCACATTTTTACCAGCTGGCTACGTCATTAACAGACTAGAACAGGTGGGCAAATATGGTGGAGGCTTAGCGTTAATATATCATGATTAACTTGAGATTCTATGTGAGCCATCTCAAATGACATATAGTGAAACTCTCTCTTTCAAATGCAAATTAAATAAAGATTTCTTATTCTATGACTTACTGATCTATAGACCCCCAGGCCCCAACGCTAAATTCCTAGATGCCATAAGTGATTTCCTAGAATCATGCATGCAATATATTAAGTACACCATAATACACCATAATTACATCATAATAGGTGACTTAAACTTTCATGTGGACGATCATAACAACAAAGAAGCATCATCACTTATAGACAACATGAGTGGTTTCAACTTAAAACAACTTGTGAACACAGCTACTCACATAGCAGGTCATATCTTAGGTTGCATTTTGTCAAACTTTCATGATCTTCAGTTTTTCTGGAAGATGTTTTTCCAGTGACATGGTCAGACCACATGGTAATCAATTTCAATATAAACATACCAGCCACAAACCCTCCAGCCAATAAAATAGGGCAGTATAAAAAGGTCAGAGTTTGGAATAAAATTAATAGATTGGAACTATTTGACATGCTTGAGGCTACACAACCACCACTCATGGGTAATCCCAATGTAACTGTTGCAAGCTACTCGTGTTTGATCAATGGCGCAGTCAACAAATTGTCCCTGAGTAGATCAGTTAAGAATCATAGAAGCAGGCCTGCATAGTTCTCTCCCAAACTTAGAGCAATGAAACAGGATTGTCAAAGACGGGAAAAAGCTTGGAGAAGCAACTACTTCATAGAGGAAAGAGCTAGGTAAAACAAAATCCAGAAATATAAAAATAGAGCTTTTCAAAGTGGTTCAGGTGCTCTCTTGCCCACCCACCCCTAATTCCTTGATTTCCAGTCACTTCCTCTGCAATGAGCAGGGCCACTAGAAATATGTGGCAGGAGAGGGCCAAATTATGTGGCAGGTTGAGTAAATTATACGGCAAGAAAAGGCAAATTATGAGGCATAATACAGCACATTTTGTAATGGTACTTCTTCACTATTTCATCATTTGTAAACTTAGTAACAGTGTCTGGTCATTAGTTGTACCTCATTAGTACCATTTTAATACCCAAATATTGCAATATGCAACAAAAAGGTGATAACTCCAGCTTTGCGAAGGGCCTTTCTCTGCGTTGCAACATGTGTTGCTTCTTTTTTAGTAACTTTTGAACAGTTTGAGCACTAACAATTTTTTTAATTAAATTCTGCACATTCTGCGTCAGATGATGGATTATGGGGCAAATGCCACAAATCTATAATTATGTGAAAATTGCCTCCGCCTCACACCTGCATCATTCCAGAGGCCCTGGCAATAGGACAGCAGAATTTTTTAAGGGTAAAGTAGAGACAGTTTACCAAGTTTTTGATGCCGGTCGAACATCTCACCACCGACTGTAGGGAGGAACACCCCAGATCAAAACATCTCTGAGCTCTGCGAGCTTCCACTCCTAACTACTGAGCGAGTGACAGAACTGATAGGTTGACTAAATCCGGAGCTCGTCTGACCCATACCCGCCAAAATTTCTCCAAGATGTAGCAGGAATGGTATCCATTCCACTCACCACCCTATTGAACAATATCATCAATCTGGCATCTTGCCCACTGATTGAAAAAAGGTCTCTGTTATCCCCTTGTTCAAAAAATCTTCCCTCATTCCAGGCGAGAAAAAAAGCTATTGTCCCAGCTCTCATCTCCCTATGCCAACAACAGTCCTCAAGGCGGATTTGAATATTGCTCTCACAGACCATTTGGATCAAAATTATAATTTGGATGGAGCACAGTTTGGCTTTAGGGAAAGGCCATAGTACTGAGTCGGCACTGGTAGTGGCTACCGAAGAAATACAACCTATCATGGACAATGGAGGAAAGGCTGTGGTTGTCCTTTTGGACCTATCCACAGCCTTCAACACCGTGAGTCACTCAGTCCTGAAGGAGTGCCTAGTGGAGATTTGGATCGGTGGTTTACCCTACGACCACGTCTGTTCATTTTTCACTGACAGAAAGCAATCGATCTCTTTTAGAGAGTTCACCTCCAAATCTTTTTCCTTGCTCTGTGGTGCCCCGCAAGGGTCATCACTAAGCCCTTCTCTTTTTAATATTTAGGTGGCTCCCCTAGCTAAGATAATCTGGTACTATGGTTTCTCAACCTCATCTCTTACGATGACGACACACAGATCATAGTGTTGAAGTCATGTGGAAGAGGTGGCACACCGCTTCAACAACTGCATGAAACCAGCAGTCAGCTGGATGAACAGTCATTGCCTGAAGCTAAATTCTGAGAAATCAGAGGTGCTCCTTTTTATTAAGGATACCTCATTTTGAAACTCTTCCTGGGGGCCACAAAGCGTGGGTTCTTTCTTCACGCCAGTTCCCAAGGTTAGGAATTTGGCGGTAACCTTTGACTCAAAACTCTCATTCACCAATCACATGGACAAACTCTCCTTATCCTGTTTCTTCCTGCTAAAAGGCCTGAAGAAGATCTTGCCTTTTATTCTATTTGACCTACAGTAGACAGTCATCATCTCTCTAGTGTTGTCAAGTCTAGACTATTGTAATGCCAGTTATTTGGCCATTCATCAAGGCACCTTAAACAAACTGCAGAGGCTGCAAAATGCTGTGGCAAGACACCTCAAGAAAATGCCGAAATTTCATTCGGTTTCTGAGGCACTGGTAGACCGTCATTGGCTTCCAGTAAAAAAAAGAGTGGCCTTTGAAGCATTGTGCAAAGTGATCAAAGCTCTCCATGGTGGAGGCCCTGACTATCTAAAGAAAAAAATCTTATGGTATATCCCTATTAGGTTTCTGTGCTCTGCAGCTTCCTAAAAGTGACTGTCCCAAAAACTAACAAAGTATCTTGGGGTGGGAGAAGTTTTGTTCACTCTGCCTGCCTATTTTGGAGTCGGTTGCCTCAACATCTGAGATGTCAGTCCAATTTGAGCATTTTCAGGAAACATCTTGAATCCTGGCTCTTCTTTTTCCCCCTTTAGCTTCCATTAATCGTGCTACTACAGTACAGTTCCTTACAGACATCAGCACCAAGACACTCTTGGACATTTTGTGTGCTTCAAAATTATGTATACATCAATAGCGTGCTCCACGAAGAGTTGATTGTCCATGTGTGCAGTCAAGGTAGAACAACAATGCTTGTTTGGGGTCCAGATGATGGAGACACTCTTCATCCTTGGAAAGGTAAGGTGGAGCATAGAAAGTAGGTAAATTGATGGATTGATCTCAATGAAAAGGCATGACCACCTTTGGAAGAAAGGAGGTCCACGTGCAAAGCACCTCTCTGTCCGGATGTATGGAGAAGTAAGGCTGCTTAGATGACAAGGTTGCAGCTCGATAACTCAGTTGGCAGATGTTATGGCCATGAGGAAAGCCATTTTGATATTGAGTAACTACAGAGTACAATTGTGAAGTGGCTCAAAAGAAGCGCATATTTTTAAGAAAGTGAGAACCAGATTTAAGTCCCATTGAGGAATGATAAAGGGAGAAGGTGGGAAAAGATGAACCAAACCTTTCAAGAATCTATGTACAATAGGAGATTTGAAAAGAAAGGATTGACAGGTAATCTAAGAAATGCAGAAATATCAGAAAGATAGCTCTTGAGAGTGCTCAGAGCAGAGCCCTGCTAGGCAAGAGACAGAGCAAAGAGAAGAATCTGAGAAAGAGGGGCAGAAAGGGGGGTCAACATTTGTGTGGGAACACCAAGCCACAAATGTATTTCACCAACAGGAGTATACCATCTTCCTGGAGGAACGCCTGGCTGCCAAAATAAAATCACAGACTTCAGGAGGAAGTTCAAAGGCTGTCAACTGCTGCTGCAGCTCAATTGCAAGGAAAGAAGATGGAAACAGGACAGTTTCGGGTGGAGAACCCTACAATGCTGCTGTGACAGAAGATCCTCTCGAAGGGGAAGCCCAATCGACGGCCATGCTCAGTAGCTCAGGATACCAGGCTCTCTCTGCCCAGTCTAAAGCCACCGGAATAACTTGGGCCCAATTGTTCTTGATCTTCTTGAGAACTCTGGGTAGAAGTGGTATGGGCAGAAAGGCATACAGGAGTCCTGAGCTCCACTCGAGATGAAAAGCATCTCCGAGCGAGAGACACCTTGGAATTGCTGACATTGTGCATTCTCAGCGGCGACAAACAGATCTAATCAAGGCTCTCCCCACTGCTAAAAGAAACCTTGCACCATCTCTGGATGGATCCACTTGGCATCTCTGACTGAGTTTGTTCACCCTGGTGCTCAGAGAACCTGCCAGGTGTTTAAACACCAGGGATATGCCCTGGCATATCATGTGCAGCGATGCAGAGCCTCTTGACAAAGGGTCCATGACCACACCCTGTCTTTGTGAGGCTGGGGAAGCTCAGGAGGTCTGTGAGTTGGGGTTCGAAGTTTCTGTAAATGTTGGCTATCTTGTTCCAGAAGTGGTCTGCAAAGGCGTCTCAGAGTTCCTGTGAGGGTGGAGTCATGTTTTCTGTGGCTGATGGGAAGGTGAACTTTCTGACGATGGTGAAAAGTTTGTGAATGTCATCCTATTGGTTAGATCATTTTTAGAGCAATGCATTTTCTTATTGCCGCTATTCAAAGTTCTTGGAACTTTCCTTTCTTGTGGGAAAGCACTGTTCTCTGTGGGTTTCATATTCTTTAAATTTGGATTTGAAAAAATGTGCTTAAAACTAGCCTCTTTTTCGATATGCTCCCCCATACAACTGGGTCTCCTCATCTACAGGTAGCTTCAGTACATTCATTCATGTTTGATACCTCGGTTGGAATTATAATTTCCTGCTCAATTCTTGTGGAAGCATTGAGGGGCAAAGCATTGAGGAAGCATTGAAAAGGGTTATTTTCATCATTCTGACTCTTCATTAACCCCCACATTCTTTTCAAGAGTTAGCAATAAGTTCAAGTAACTATGTGTGCAACAAAATCTCCTCAGCAAGAGTTTCATAATCAGCACATGTCAACAGAAAATTCATAGCAACAAAATATTGGAAGGGAGACCAATTATTTCCCTCCTTTAAGTTTCACCTTCATCCCTCTTTGTGAATATTCTAACCATAATTTCATCCAAGATCCTCTACACACTAAGAACCAACCGCTGCTAGCTCACTCAATGAGGCATGGTGTAACCTGTATGATTAGTTATCAGTAGTTGCCTCTTGACTGTATTCAATCTGTAAGAGGCTGATTCGGGTGTATTGTTAACCTCTATTTCTAGCACTGTGTTGCTCCCCTGATTCAATGCTCCTATCACTGCATGAAGGTCTTCACTGCACGAGGCCTTCACACACCAGGACTGAGACTTCTAAGATCCTTCCTTGTTACTGTCTTTTTGTCTCCTAAAATATGATTTATATATTGCCTTAGCTATTCTGGTCTTGTTTGCAGCTGGTAAAATTCTCCATAGCTTGCAAGCTTTTGATGTTGACCTTGTTGCTGACCTTCCTCTTTTACTCATGTTCAAAAGCAGCGCAGGTTTTACAGGTGTGAATTTTATGGCTTTATGTGATATCAATCATATGTTTCTTTGCTACCCAGATGCAAATTGTGCAGCTTACAGAGATAATCTCTCTGTTGAAGTACGTCAGCAAAATCAGTAAAGATGTCCGATAGATTTGACTATCAAGACACTCTTAGAAAAACAAAACGTTTTCTAGAATTTTTATCTGGTTAACGACAAGGCAATCATCTGCTGGCTTGTGGCAACATAAGGGGCAGAGAAGAATAGTTCTTCCGACACGGGAAAGCTGGAGACGAAGCAGGGTCTGGAGCTTCCAAAGGTGGCTAAATGGAAGGACCTAGTGGGCCTGTTGACTCTCTCTGATGTCAGTTTTTACGCATCTCTGCCACGTGATGCGCACCTTCCTGGAAATGCCTGAGTTTCACCTTTAGAAGCACACCACTCACCCAGCTTGCAGTAAATGCTTTTAATTTGTGAATTCCGCCTTTGTTTTTGTATTTCTGAGGGAGTGCACTGCCTGGAAGTGCTCTGCACCCCCGAAAGGTGAAATGTGTGTAGTAAAACGCATTTAACTAGATAAGTAAAATCTTTCTATTTTCTTAAAATAAATTCATGAAGATGAACTGTGTTGCATTCAGTCTCTGTTATCTACATCATGCACTGGGATCACCGTGTTAAGAAAGACAAAGAAAAAGAGATACAAAGAATAAATCAAATAAAAAAAGAGAGATTTTGTTTTTCCTCCTTTCTACAAAAGGTTATATTGACCCTGCCCTGCCCTTTAAAGAGCATCTAACCGCAGAGCATTCTTGAGGCTGGAATCAGTGTGCCGTTATGTTGTAACTTTTAATAGCACTGGAAACAGTCAGTGATCTCATTCTGTCGGTGTGATAATTATAATGTAGGCTTTTTATAACTTGAAAGGCAGCTGCTTATTGATATGGGCGTTAAAATTAACTGCGCCCCAAGAGGTGGCCCCTGCATGCCTGCGCTTATCACGCCTGCGGACGAGACATAATAGGATGAAAGCCTTGTAAGGGGCTCGTGCCCCTTCCACTCCTGTGCCACGTGCACGCGTCTGCTACAGCCGGTGGTATTTTCCATTGCATCACTCCGGGCTCCAGCATGAGAAGGAATGCATTGATCGCTGGGCTTTATTGTTTAGAAGTGGTAACCCGGGCATCTCCCTTTGTGAGCCCCCTGCCCACTGACGGTGGGATCTGTACTGTAGCTCTGTTCTCGAGCAGAGTTCGTGGCTCTTCCGCTTTGTGTTTAATGGGTGTTAGGCAATGGTGTCCCGCCAATGCCAAGCCATACTAAACCCGGAAACATAAATAGAACTTTTCTTTTGTGGTTTTGGGGGTGGGAGGGCAGTGCAGAATATCACAGACTTTGAAAATGTGGAAAACAAATAATACCTAAATGGCCACTTGAATGTGAACTGTCTGTGCTTTCAATAGCTGCTGCTTCTAGCCAAACCACTTTACAGACTATGGTGAACAACAAATTTGTAAATCCATACTTCTAATTCCAGTCTTTCCCCTCATAGGGGCCTAGTGCCCCTTCCTTTCAAACGGATTCCCGCACATTACAATGCCTACCTGTCCTGTCCACTACCTGGCCCACCCGTTCTACATCGTCATCTGTACAGGCTCATCCTTTCCAAACCTGGACCTACTACTGTTCCGCCTGTGACTTCTTGTACCTAACAAAGGTCGCAGGTGACCAGCAGGCGCTGCCGCTTTGCCCAGCTGTGCCTACAGGTCCTCCCAATCCTTCAGCATCTTCTGATCCTCCGCAGCATATCAGGTCTCCAGCATCAATCCTTTCTCCCTCCGGGCTAGCTTTTTTCAATCAGGAACACAACCAACTCCTGTGCTACCATAACAACGCAAACTAACAATAAATATCCTTACTACAGTACCAAAGAAAACTTCGCCTGGGGAGTTTCCGTGCCCACACCTAACAGCTCTCATTCACCCCGCCCCACCGTTTGCGCGGGCCCGAGCCTTCTATCTATTAACACAGAAATCTCTGCAACTGTTCATGAATCTTCAACAGATAATATTAATTTCCCAGAAAAAGCACATGAAACCCTTCATTTCCGAGGAACGCAACTGGATCACAACATACCTAATTGTCTCATCTCCTCTATGACGTGGATTTTCCGTGCTACATTTCTACACATCAGGTTTCTGGCTAATGGCTTTATATACCCCTTACAGCTCATCCTGGGTAATAGCTCCGTACAGCAGGCCGTCTTGCTTTTATTGCCTTCAATTCCATTTTCATGTCCAATGACACCCCCAAAGTTTGTGCCAACCAGTTTATCCTGGAAGCAACATCACTATGTTAGGGTAAGATTTTCCACTATAAATCTCTGCCTACTGTTACATTAACTAATGTCAAAGCATCTCACTTTTGCCCATGCAATCTACTTGTATAGTAGCAAAACCTCTCCCCAATTGTCTACCAAAAAGATATCTTCTCTGCTGCCTTCCACTCCCACATAACTAACGAGTGACGCCAAACGCAAACGTACACATGAGAGATACTGCAGTAGCTACCTTAGCTCACCAGTTTCAGTGCATCAAACCCTAGCAACAGCTTGACTATGATCTCCCACCCCTATTCAACTTCTCCCCCAAATCCCCAGTATGTCAATGCCTGACACCGTCATCGGCTCTCCTATCAAGAAGAAATGGGAATTATCCGATAAGCAGTGAGTTCTCACATGTCGATGTCAGAATGGCGGTCTTGTTTCACCTCATGTTGACTTCTCATAATCCAACAAAGCCTCCCAACATCAATCTCCATACTTTTTAAAGTCACCAGTGTAAGTTACTTACCCCCACTCATTGATGTGTCCTGGACCGCCTCAGTCTGATGCACAGTGAGTCCCCCGCAATCCTTCATAACCCTTTTGTCAACCATTGCAAGACGAGGAAAGACTTTATTTCCTAGCAATTTACCTACAAAACGTCCTTCATTGACAGCACCTAATTAACCGCTTCTCTCAGACAGAAAAGCAAAAATTGTTTGCATTCAGAAGCATACTGATGAAGATCTTCACCTCGTTCACCTACTAGCTGTCCCCATTCATGTGACAGACGTTCCAAATTCCTGCACTGCATCTTCTCTGGCTCAGCCTTGTAGCTCTAGAAACATTTCAAATAAAGTGATTTAGCCAGCACCTTACCTGCATTGCTCACCGAGGACAGATTGTTATCCACTGTGTCTAGCAAGGACTGCACTAAATCCTCCCCTCGCTGCTGAAAATTCCCTCACATGATGGCATTCTTACAGACTAGGGGCCTGATTTAGAGTTTGGTGGACGGGTTACTCCATCACAAACTTGACGCATATCCGCATATCCCATCCGCCATATTACAAGTTCCATAGGCTATAATGGAAATGTAATAGGGTGGACACGTTTGTGACGGAGTAACCCCCTCTGCCAAACTCCAAATCAGGACCTAAGTGACCATAAGCTCTAACCTTGTCTGTATAATTGCCTATTTAGCACTACCAAACATCATTTACGTAGCTAGAGCACCGTGAATGCTCTATGTTATGGAAAATTTTTGGCATGCAAGTTTTATGTTAATCTGGCACCAGTCAGCTCACAGAACCCTGCGATGCTTCCCAACAGTTTGAACAGCCACAGCAATATACCTTTATCATGTAATATAAGTATGCACATGTTCACAATCTACAAACAACCACTACACAATGAAAATACTACCACAGAACAACACAATAACAGTAAAGTGTAACCCAAAAACAACACAACTCAGTACAGCATACCCATATCATAAAACAACAGTAGGGCATACTATGAAAACACTTTACACAATGCAATTGTTTTGCTGTGCTGTTGTGTTGGGGTTTTTTGAGAGGCCAGTGTATACTGTTAGTGTTTTGAGTTGATATGTGTTTTTTGTATTTCTTTTTTAATTTGCTGTGGGTGTGTTTCACTGTAGTGTTGACAAGCTGGTGTGTTATTTTAATATGTTACATTGTTGTGTTGTATATTGCTATTGTGTTGGGATGTTGGTGTAGTTATATAATGTGTTACTTTGTTTTTGTGTTGCCGAGGTCATGCATTGACTTGTTTTGTGTGTTGCACTGGTGTTTTGTTGTGCAGTTTTGTGGTTGTGTTCCTGTTGTGCGTCCTCTTGGTGGTATACTCTGCTGGGATGCTGGCATTTTAATGTGTTATGTGCATATCTTTTTTTTTAATCCTGTGCTGTGATTTTTGTAATACAGCGTTGTTGCTCTTTTGAGGTTTTCTGTTATGTTGTTGTTTTGGTGTGTTGTGCTGTTTTGTGCTGTTGCTTTCTCTCGTCAGTATGTTGTCTTGAGATTTTGGTAGGTGTGCTGTGCCAATGCATTTTTCCTTGAGTTGTACATTCTGTGACGTTATTGCTATGTTGTATCATTGTGAACTTGTGTGTTTTTTAAATATCTCATTAGGTTTTTGTTTTCCATTTGTGTTCACACTTCATATTTTACAATAAAACAAAGGATATTATTGAAACATTACCAGACTACTTGTATATCAGCGCGCTGCAAAGTAACAAATCCAACTGCTATGAGAAAGAGGGTATGTCAAGCACTATGGGGGTCATTCCAACCCTGGCGGTCGGTGTTAAAGCGGCGGCCAACCCGCCAACAGGCAGGCGGTAAAAAAAATTGAACTCTGACCCTGGCGGGAACCGCCAACACAGCCTGCCACTTTAACACTCCGACCGCCACGCGGGACAAACAAACAGCGCGGCGGTCACCGCCAACAGACAGGCGGGAGACAATGTACCGCCCACCCTATCACGACCCACAAATCCGCCACCTTTTCCGGGGCGGGAGCCCCGCCGATAAAAACACGGCGGAAACAGAGCACGAACAGGAAAACGCTCACCTCTATACACTCCACGAGGAATCTGGACAGCATGGAACCCGAATTAAGCATCCTACCAGCTATTGTCTACCTGCTCCTCTACCAGGAGCACGAACGCCGCCGCAGGAGACAACGGTGAGTACTGCACCTACGACACAGGGGAGGGGGGAGGAGAAAAGGTTACGGGCACACACATACGCGACCCCCCCCCCCCAAATTCCTACACACCAATGCAGAGCAACAACTCAGAGTGACACCCCCCAAACCCCCCGGAATAATGCAAAGACAAAATATAAAGATCATTAAAATGAAGTATATTATAGTATATTTGAACTTAAGTGAAATATCAAATCTATAAAATAAATATATTACAACATTAACAATATATACATAGTCCAAAAGTCCGGCACATATTGGCAACATTCCATTGTTCGTGGGCCAATGTGGATAAACACATGGGCAAAGCCCATACATGAGACCCGATTCCATTGGAGAGAACACTGCTGGGGCATCAGATAATAAAACGACAGGCACCTCAGGGGGAAGGGAAGGGGGGGCACCTCAGCCACATGAGTCCACGACGCCAGATCCACGAGGGGCCTCCATGCCCACGGCATCATCCTGGGCAGTGCAAAGCCACAGTATCTCAAGTCTCTACAGTGGGTGGATTGCCCACTGTACCATCCTGGGGAGTGCAAAGCCACAGTCCATCAGGTGGATTACAGACTCCACTGGTTATGGAGGAGGCATGTTGGCCAGAGTGCTTCGTGAAGCCCTGCCCGACACAGATCCGGCCCTGCCAATGGGCCAGCGGTGCTTGACAGGAAGGGCCTAGCGGAGCGGTGCTTGACAGGAAGGGCCCAGCGGAGCGGTGCTTGACAGGAAGGGCCCAGCGGAGCGGTACTTGACAGGAAGGGCCAAGCGGAGCGGTGCTTGAGATGAAGGGCCCAGCGGAGCGGTGCTTGAGATGAAGGGCCCAGCGGAGCGGTGCTTGACAGGAAGGGCCCAGCGGAGCGGTGCTTGAGATGAAGGGCCCAGCGGAGCAGTGCTTGAGATGAAGGGCCCAGCGGAGCGGTGCTTGACAGGAAGGGCCCAGCGGAGCGGTGCTTGACAGGAAGGGCCCAGCGGAGCGGTGCTTGAGATGAAGGGCCCAGCGGAGCGGTGCTTGACAGGAAGGGCCCAGCGGAGCGGTTCTGAGACGGCGGTGCCCAGCGGAGCTGTGCTTGACAGGAAGGGCCCAGCGGAGCGGTTCTGAGACGGCGGTGCCCAGCGGAGCGGTGCTTGACAGGAAGGGCCCAGCGGAGCGGTTTTGAGACGGCGGTGCCCAGCGGAGCGGTGCTTGACAGGAAGGGCCCAGGGGAGCGGTGCTTGACAGGAAGGGCCCAGCGGAGCGGTGCTTGAGTTGAAGGGCCCAGCGGAGCGGTGCTTGACAGGAAGGGCCCAGCGGAGCGGTGCTTGAGATGAAGGGCCCAGCGGAGCGGTGCTTGAGTTGAAGGGCCCAGCGGAGCGGTGCTTGACAGGAAGGGCCCAGCGGAGCGGTTCTGAGACGGCGGTGCCCAGCGGAGCGGTGCTTTGCGGGAAGGGCCCAGCCGAGCGGTTCTGAGACGGCGGTGCCCAGCGGAGCGGTGCTTGACAGGAAGGGCCCTGTTCAGCGGTGCTTCTCACGGCGGGGCCCTGTTCAGCGGTGCTTGTCTTGGCGGGGCCCTGTTCAGCGGTGCTTGTCTTGGCGGGGCCCTGTTCAGCGGTGCTTCTCAAGGCGGGGCCCTGTTCAGCGGTGCTTGTCTTGGCGGGGCCCTGTTCAGCGGTGCTTCTCACGGTGGGGCCCTGTTCAGCGGTGCTTCTCACGGCGGGGCCCTGTTCAGCGGTGCTTGTCTTGGCGGGGCCCTGTTCAGCGGTGCTTCTCAAGGCGGGGCCCTGTTCAGCGGTGCTTGTCACGGCGGGGCCCTGTTCAGCGGTGCTTCTCACGGCGGGCCCGGTTCAGCGGTGCTCCTCACGGCGGGGCCCTGTTCAGCGGTGCTTCTCACGGCGGGGCCCTGTTCAGCGGTGCTCCTCACGGCGGGGCCCTGTTCAGCGGTGCTACTCAAGGCGGGGCCCTGTTCAGCGATGCTTTTCTTGTGTTCCTAGGGAACCAGATCTGGCCAATAATTGCCGCTCAGTTGCCATCCGACCTTCCGCTTGCGGGGCCCTCCTGTGCTGGAGTCCTGGGCCCGTGGGTGTCCTCCGTCACACCCCAAATGGGGCTGGTGGGGCCCTCCTGGGCAGCTCGCCTGCTGCTGGACTTCTTCGCCCTGCTGCCCTTGCCCTCCTTGGAAGAATCTCTGGGGCCCTTGCCTCCCTTGGAAGAATCTCTGGGGCCCTTGCCCTCCTTGGAAGAATCTCTGGGGCCCTTGCCTCCCTTGGTGGATGGGCCAGGTGACGGTGCAAGGCTGGTGTCCTTGGGGGCAGCCGTCTCAGGCCTGTGGCGCCGGCCCTTCCCTTTTTTGGTTCTTTTCCCAGGGGGTGGGCTGGCTGTCCCCTTGCTGCTGGCCGATGTTCCTGCCCTAGGAGCTGGTGGACTCCAATAGCCCTGAACGATGGTCCAAGTAGGTGCAGGGCTTGTGGTGGCTGAGGTGCTGGTTGGAGTCTTACGAGATGGAGGGGGTGGGTCAGTTGTTGGAAAGAGGTCAAGGTTGGAAAGGAAAATCAATTTTGAAAGACAGGGACGGGTAGTTGTAGTGGGTATGGGAGTGGAGGAAGAGGATGTGGTTGTAGGAGAGTCAAGTGTGCTGTCTTTGGGTGCAGGTGCTTGTGACGGAGGCTGTCGTGAGGTGGATGGCTGTTGGGTGGGTGGCTGCCTGCGTTTGTGTGGTTTGGAAGAGGGGGTGACAGACACACTGGGAGAGGACACAGGGGACGTGTAAATGGTAGTGGGGGTGGTGACTGCACGTGTGCGGACTGTTCTGGTGGTGATGGACGTACTGGCTGATGGTGGTGTGCATGCAGGTGTGAGTGGAGACGTCACAGGGAGGGAGGAGGGAGACGAGGAGGAGCGGGACGCAGAGGAGGCAGTGGCTGTTGGCATGTCTGCATGTGGATGTTGCTTGGGTGAATGCTTGTGTGATCTGTGGTGCTTATGTCTGGATGAGCTGCCCTTGGGTGTTGATGTGTGTGCAGGCTGGTCTGTAGGTGTGTCTGGGAAAGGCAGAGGAACAGGGGAGTGGGACTGGGTGGAGGGAGTTGGAGGAGGGAGGCTGGAGACAGGGACAATGGCTGCCGTCAGTGCTGAGGCCAGAGCGTTGAACGATCGCTGATGGGCAGCCTGACCCGAATGAATGCCCTCCAGGTATGCATTGCTCCGATGCACCTCCCTTTCCACCCCCTGGATGGCATTCAAAAGGGTAGACTGCCCAACAATGAGCATCTGGAGGAGGTCAATGATCTCCTCACTGAGGGCAGCAGGGGTAACTGGGGCAGGACCTGAGGTGCCAGGGGCGAAGGAGATGGCCGGCTTCCTGGCCGAGCGGGCACGGGGCGAAAGCTGAGGGGCTGCTGGGAGGGCGGAGCTGGTGCGCTGGGTGGCGGCTGTACCTGTTGTTGCGGTGGGCACGGATGGTGCCACCACCACAAGGGAGCTCCCTTCCGAGGACGTGTCAGTGTCGCTGACGTCTCCACGGGTCCCCGTTGTGGAGCTCCCCTCGCCCTCCGTCTCACTGGTTAAGTCCGAATCGGTTGCAGGGCCCTCCGGGGCCATGTGAGATGCAGCTCCCTCGTGCGCCAATGCCACTTCTCCTCCGCCTGATGATGCTAATGCACACATGAACAGGAAAACCAACAAAAAGGGGGGGAGAAGAAAGAAAGACATGTTGAGTGCATTCATTGGTGGCACCGTTGGCGGAGAGGACAGACCCAGAAGCCCCCTGCACTACGCCGCGCACTCGGGGTACACTACTCTATTATTGTGACTTGGCCTACAAGTGTATGGACGACAAATGCACACATAGGTGAGCCCGGGCCATGGATATCTGTTCTTATCACCCTACAGAGGTGGGGTGCTGGGGCACAGGCCTATGCCTAACGGAGGGGCCTAGCCTACAGAAACCGCCCTGGCCTAGAGATAGCCACAGCCCTCCTCCCCCACCCAGACACCTAGACTGTGCGCTAATATAGCAGAATGTGCTGATACTCACCCCCTTGTGTCTGCTGTGATGTCCTCACGCGCCCATCCAAATCGGGGTAGGCCACCGCCAGGATCCGGGACATCAGGGGGGTCAATTGACGACTGGCACCCCTCCTACGGTGGGAGGCCATCCCCAGCAGAGCCTCGGCGGTCTTTCTGCTCCCGCAGCGGATGTCCTCCCACCTCTTGCGGCAGTGGGTGCCCCGTCTGTTGTGGACCCCCAGGGCCCGGACGTCCTTGGCGATGGCACGCCCAATGTCGATCTTCTGATGGGCGCTGACCTATGTGACATGTACAGGGTGGAAAAATATCATCACTTTTCTGCATGGTCGATATGAGTGGCCCCCCTCCCCAACCTTGCCATGTGGTACATGCTCTCATCTGTCGTGCGTTGCACTCCTCCTTCGCTCCCCTCCCCGCCATCTTACATCCACCCCACTCAACACAGGCATAGCCCATACTACGTGCTCCCTGTGTACTTACCTGTTGGTCTGGAGGACCGTAGAGTAGCGCATACTGGGGGAGGACCCCATCCACATGTTTCTCCAATTCCTCAGATGTGAAGGCAGGGGCCCTTTCCCCAGTCGCAGCAGCCATTGTATCTTCCAGACCGAGGTCACAGAGGCACTTGCAGTATAGGTCCTCTCCTGTGATGTTCAGGTCTCGAGTGATTAAGCAGTTAGAAAATGGCGGTCATGCCCGCGGCGGTGCTTACCGCGGCGGTGCGTACCGCGACCGCCGGCGCACATCGTCATTGGCTCCTGAGACCCATAGGGTTCAATGTTAACCAATGCTGCTTTGCGCCGCGGTCTTCGACCGCCTACCGCCACGGTGTGCCACGCCAGCGCATTGACCTCACATCCCATTGTCACACTTCACAGGTCAGGCAGCCGCCATTTCAAGGGCCCACATGGCTTAATTTCTACTGCGTCACACAGGCCTAGGCCTTGCATTGCCACTCATACAAGCCATTCAATGCATAGCGAATCGTGTTTTGTGCAAGCTGTGGTTACGTACCTGTGGGTTGCTTGACTCTGTGCTCCATGTTGTCCTTCCTAGGCACCGTCCGCTGGGACTTGCGAGGAGATGGAGGAATCCTCCCGTGTACAGACCGTTGGTGGACCTGTCAACAATGGAAGAAAGACATGTCATACTGACATACAGACTTGACCGAGCCACTATACAGGAACTGTGTGCCCAGCTGGAGCCAGACCTGAAGTCCCCCATTCGCCAACCCACAGGGATTCCCCCTCTGGTGCAGGTTCTGTCAGTACTCCATTTTTTGGCAAGTGGATCATTCCAAACAACAGTGGCCATATCATCCGGGATGTCTCAGCCTATGTTTTCTAAGGTTTTGTCCAGAGTGTTGTCTGCCCTGCTGAAATACATGCAGAGCTACATTGTTTTCCCTGAGGTGGGCGATTTGGCTACAGTGAAGGGTGATTTCTATGCCCTTGGACATATCCCCAACATCATTGGTGCCATTGATGGGACCCATGTGGCTTTGGTTCCCCCCAGTGGAAGTGAGCAGGTGTACAGGAACAGAAAAAGTTATCATTCGATGAATGTCCAGGTGGTCTGTTTGGCTGACCAGTACATCTCCCATGTAAATGCCAAGTTCCCTGGGTCAGTGCATGACGCGTACATCATGCGAAATAGCAGCATCCCTTATGTGATGGAAGAGCTACAGAGACACCGTGTGTGGCTAATAGGTGACTCTGGTTACCCCAACCTGTCGTGGCTACTTACCCCAGTGAGGAATCCCAGGACAAGGGCAGAGGAACGCTACAATGAGGCCCATGGGCGAACTAGGAGGATTATAGAAAGAACCTTCGGCCTCCTGAAGGCCAGGTTTAGGTGCCTGCATATGACAGGTGGATCCCTAATGTACTCACCAAAGAAGGTGTGCCATATCATCGTGGCCTGCTGTATGCTTCACAACCTGGCTTTGCGACCCCAGGTGCCTTTCCTGCAGGAGGATGGTCCAGATGGTGGTGTTGTAGCAGCTGTGGAGCCTGTGGAGAGTGAAGAGGAGGAAGACGACGGGGACGACACAGACAACAGGGACACAGTGATACAACAGTATTTTCAGTAGCACACAGGTACAAATCAACCACGCCATTTTACATTTACTTAAAGTCTCCTGCCTCTCTACTGTCTGAGTTCCCCCCCAGTTCCTGTTAACTGAGTTGTGACTTTCCCTTCTGTTTTCAGAGCTGTGGGCCCCACTGCGTGACCTCGGCTTTGTATGCCCATGGACTACAGCTGTGTGACAGTGGTATGTTGTCATCACAATGTAACTGAACATTTCTGCACCGTTATGTCTAATACATTTGTTCAAAATACAAGCATACTCCAGATTTTTTAAGTGCAATAAGTGATTTAATTGAAGTGCTACATTTAGGAACATGATTGTAAAACGGTGATGGGTGATGGTGGAGTAATGTCCATGGCAGAGTCCAGTTCTCAGTCGCACAGGTGCATTGTCCATATGCCTGTGGAAGGATGGAGCAGGGGCAGTTCAAGGTTGGACAGGGTGACAATGTGGGACAGTGGGATGACATCAGGGGGTATCGTTTGCCGGCGGGGGTCTTGGCATCCTACTCTGTCTTCTTGTGAGATCTCAGGTTCCGCTTGCGGGGTGGTTCTTCTTCTGCAGGAGGTGGGGTTCTGGTGGCCTGTCGTTGTGTGGGGGCCTCCTGGCCACTAGCGCCGGCGGAGGTGGTAGGCTGTTCCAGGTCCAGGCTAGTGACAGGGGCCCTTTGTGGTGCCACATGGTCCCGCAATGTGGTGACTATCTGGTTAAGGGCCACGACGATGGTCCCCATTGCGGAACTGATGTTCTTCAGTTCCTCTCTGAACCCCATGTACTGTTCCTCCTGCAGTACCTGGATCTCCTGGAACCTGGCCAGTACCGTAGCCATCGTCTCCTGGGAGCGGTGGTATGCTCCCATGATGGAGGAGAGGGCCTCTTGGAGAGTCGGTTCCCTGGGCCTGTCCCCCCCCTGTCGCACAGCAGCCCTCCCAGTTCCCCTGTTTCCCTGGGCCTCTGTCCCCTGGACGGTGTGCCCACTACCACTGCCCCCAGGTCCCTGTTGTTGTTGGGGTGGTGGGTCAACCTGGGTGCCCTGTAGTGGTGGACACACCACTGATTGACGTGTCCTGGAGACAGAGGCATGGGCCCGCTGGGTGGGAGCTGTGCTGGTGTTCCCAGAGGGGGTTGGGTCTGGTGTAGCCTGTGGCTGTCTGTGGGGAACCGACTGTCCCGAGGTCCCCGATGGGCCTGGCTGGTCATCAGGGTCCAGGGAGACAGAGCTGCTATCATCACTGGGGCACTCTTCTGGGGGTGGGATGGACATCTCTGGACCCTCCGTGGCGGTGTGGTGGCGTTCGGGTCCTGCAGGGGTATAAGAGTATGGTTATTGCTTCTGTGTGTGGCATTTCGTGTAATGGGTGGGTGGCCGTGTACCCCAGTGCTGCCATTCCCTTGTGGGGGCTTTTGTGACAGTGGCTTGTGGGGGTGATGGGTGTGTGCAGTGGGCATGCTTTGGGGATGGGTGTCCATGCTTTGGGGACGCATGCAGGGCTGGGTTTTGGGATGGCTGGGATGTGATGGCGAGCCATTAGCAAGGAGTTGGTGTGATGGGGGTGGGGGTGAGGGTGGGGGTATGATTTGGCATGCAGGTGGGGAGGGGGGAATGAAGTAGTGAAGCTTTGACTTACCAGAGTCCATTCCTCCACCTACTCCTGCGAGGCCCTCAGGATGCAGGATGTGCAAGACTTCTTCCTCCCATGCTGTGAATTCTGGGGGAGTAGGTGGGGGTCCGCCGCCAGTCTTCTGCACCGCGATGTTGTGCCTTGATACCATGGAACGCACCTTCCCCCATAGGTCGTTCCACCGCTTCCTGATGTCGTCCCGATTGCGTGGATGCTGTCCCACAGCGTTGACCCTGTCCACTATTCTTTGCCATAGCTCCATCTTCCTGGCAATGGTGGTGTGCTGCACCTGTGCCCCGAAGAGCTGGGGCTCTAACAAACTATTTCCTCCACCATGACCCTGAGTTCTGCGTCAGTGAACCTGGGGTGTCTTTGGGGTGCCATGGGGTAGTGTGGATGAGGTGAGGGGTGGTGTATGTGTTGTAGAGTGTGGTGAGTGTGGTGGTGTATGGTGTTTTGTGCGTGGAAATTGTGTGGGTGATGTTGTGATTTGCCTCTGTGTGATGGTCTACTCTATGCTGTGCTCTCTCTCTGTCCTTCACTCGCAATTGTGGTCGTAAGGGTTTGTGGGTGATGTGGGTGTGTGTTTTATATTTAATTGGGTGTGTGGGAGTGGTGTGTGTATGTGTCTCAGGTGTGTGTATTTGGAATTGTCCAATGTGGTAGTGTTTTGTAAAGGTGTGTGTATTTTGAGCGCGGCGGTGTGTACCGCCAATGGAATACCGCGGTTGAAAGACCGCTGCGGGGATTTGTGGGTCGGAATGGTATGGGCGTATTTCTGTTGGCGTGACGGTGGAGGTTTGGTCATCGCCAGTTTCCCGCTGCCCTTTGGTGTGGCGGACTTTTGTTGTTGTCGGGTTTTTGGCGGTTTGCCAGTTGCGGGTCAGAATGACCGTGGCGGTTTACCGCGACCGCGGCGGTGTTATGGCGGTCTTCTGACCGGCGGTAAGCGCCTTTTACCGCCGAGGTCAGAGTGACCCCCTATGACTCCTAACATCAACAATAACCAAGAGAGACAAGCATTTGCAATGCACTGGGTTTCGCATATTTTGAACAAGTTAATTGTCTTCTTTTGACAACAGCACCCACTAGCAAAAACAATAGAAAACTTGAGAAGAAACTGAGAAAGGACAACTTGGCAAAATAAAATAAAATTAGCTTAAAAAAAATAAAACTTTGCAATTTTGTACCTGCTGGGCACGTTTTTGCCAGTCACAAGCCTTCTGCTTGCGAGACAATCAAAGTTAAAAACAGCAAATAGTACCTCAATCATGTTGGGAGCAGCAGTGGGGCACTAATTAAGTTGCATCAATTAGTGCTTGATCCCTACTCCACACAGAGAAAAGGAAGTCATGCCAGGCGTGCCTTGACGAATTCCGAGGCTGTAAAGAAGAGTGCCATGCAAACCAACAAATGGTGAGCGACAGGCGGGTTCCAAGCCCTGTAATGAACACAACAGAATATCTCAAACGAGACACGTGCACAAGCGCATGCATTTGCAGGCTCGATTCTGATAAAAATAAAAAGTTTGAAAAATTAACTTAACTGAACAGACATCCAGTATTGGCACAACAGCTACAACAGGCATTAACAGAAGGTGACCCATAACACAGAGTAGGTGATATACGGATATATACGGTGATATCCTTATATATCTTTAAGAGCATTTACTAACAACATGCAGACTTATAACAAGAAACAATCAACACATCGGATGCTCCATTGCTCTATTGCCACTGTCACCCACACACCCAGTCCTTCCCCATCTCTACCCACATTGATCTTCAGTAAAACGCAGGGTTCAATCAGATACATTAATTCATAGAGCCCACCGTCCAATTTAGCCTCTAATTTTACAAGGGATATGTCCCAAGCTGACCCAGTCCACTCTCTGCCCGTTGCCTGCACAACAAAATGATTACATCTGCCTCTGCAGTTTCCACCTTCTGCAAATCAAGCAGCCAACAAGTGATGGTGGTACAGTAGGGACTCTTCACGCCATTGCAGTATCATCGCTAAATCAACAAAACAACAGTGGTACTTGTTCTTTTCGACCTGTACCTCAGACCTAGCATACACATCTGGTGTCCGTACACAAATCCCTGCCAATCAGCGTGGACAACTCCCTCCCCATCTCTTTTCATGCTTGTGCTTGTGCTAATACTTCATACTCCTATACCTTAAAACTAACAAGCATTGACAAAGCCAATACATCTTCCCTATGCAAGAGCTATTGGCTTTGTCACTGTGTTTTAGCCACGTTGTACAGGAGCGTGGCTGCTGTTTAGCATGGCTAGAAGTTTGTGGCATAGAGGTGAGTGGCATGGAGTCTCCTTGAGAGGAATGGCATGGAGTGTTGAGTGGCACAGAGTGGAGTCACGTAGAGTGACATACAGTGGAGTGGAATAGAGTTGAGTGGACTGACGTAGAGTGCATTGGCGTAGTGTTGCCGAGCACAGTAGCATGGAGTGCAATGGCGTAGAGTTCAGCAGCATAGAATTCAGCGATGTACAATGCAGCGCCATAGAATGCAGTGGCATAGGTTAGAGAGGTGCATAGTAGAGAGCAGTGGTGTAGAGTGCAATGGTACAGAGTGGAGTTGTGCAGAGTGGATTATAATACAGTGGAGTTGCAAAGAGTAGAGTGGGGTAGAGTACAGTGGTGCAGAGTAGAGTTGCAGAGAGTGCAATGGCATGGAGTGGTGCATAGTGGAGTAGTGTAGAGTGCAGTGGCATAAAGTGGAATGATGGAGACTGCAGTGGTGTAGAGTGCAGTGATGCAGAGTAGAGTGGCGTAGCATGCATTGACATACAGTGCAGTAGTGCAAAGTGGAGTGGTGTAGAGTTCAGTGGTGGAGACAGTAGTGTTGCAGAGTAAAGTGTCATAGAGTACAGAGGTGTAGAGAGGCATAGAGTGCATTGTCATAGAGAACAGTGGCATAGGTTTTACTCCTTTGGAGGGACTTGGACAGCGTAACACAAATAAAGCTAGCAAATAGAATAGTACAATGGTAAGCAACAGGTGGAATGCATTCCCAGGGAAGCTTTCTGAATGTCCCCAAGATGTCTTTAGCAAACTAGACAGCTGCGCTGCCTGGTAGGCTTCGACCTAATAAATGAGCCTCCATCTGTCTACGTCTGGGATACATCAAAGAAGGACCTGAAAACATGTGTCCAAAACACTTCAGCGTAAGGTAAGTATGAAGAACAAAATAGAACTGTGTAAATTTTAGCCTGGGGTTTCTGGACACCTCCTTAACATAGTCCTTAGAGGCTGCCCACTGCTTATTTGTAGAGCTCAGATTCTATAATGTAGCGTCAATTGTCCTTAACATCAACACACTTGTGTGAGAGCTGAAACCTCAACACGTTGTACAATGATGACACATATCATCTCCTACCTTATGTGACAGCAGGTCTGTAGGGGAGCAGATATCTGAGGTTCTGATGGCCCCCACAACCATCGTATGCTCGTAATCAAAGCACTATGAGTAAGAACATTTCTGGTCCAACCCAATATTTGTCTACCAGCTCCTGGAGCACAAGGAGCCTATCCAGATTGTACAAGTCACCAAGTTACAGCATGGCATGCAATTCCGCAATCTCCTTTAGTGCTAGCACTAACCACAAAGGCAATCTCAAGGTGTATGATGCAGACAGCCCTTTGGGTTGTACACATGTATTCCAGCAAATTTTGGCTGTCCTGGCCAATCTACCAAAACTAGGTAACATTTGTATCAAGGACCACAACCATTCAAAGAAATTACCCTTCCGCCCTATTACGGCACATCTCTGAGCTCTCTAAAGATAGCCCGGTGCCACACCTATATATTGGCCTATGTATTTGAGTGGCTGCATAATACCATTCAAAATTTCCAGACGAGAGTACCTGTGGAACAAGGGGACCAAGTCCAAAAGTCACGATCAAGTCGGGAGTGGGCAGATGCCCAGGAAATGCCAGCTGTGGGTGCAAAGAAGCTGCCACTGGATGGTAGGAGTTGTGGATTCTGCAAGAACGAAGAGGACTAGGAACTTCCATTTTGGAGGATGGATGTCGCACGTTGTGAAGAAGCTTGCAGAGGTGTTTCCGTGCAGAAAGACCACAAACAAGCCTTGCTAGCTGCAAGGGTCGCGGTTAGGGTTTTTGGATGCTGCTGTCGCCCAGGAGGGACCAGGATGTCGCCAATTGCGTGAGGAGACAGAGGGGGCACCCAGCAAGACAAGGAGCCCACTCAGAAGCAAGAAGCACCCGCAGAAGTGCCGGAACAGGCACTACGAAGAAGAGTGAACTGGAGCTCACCCGAAGTCACAAAGGAAGGTCCCACGATGCCGGAGGACAACTCAGGAGGTCGTGCACTGCAGGTTAGAGTGTCGGGGACCCAGGCTTGGCTGTGCACAAAGGAAATCCTGGAAGATTGCACAGGAGCCGGAGCAGCTGCAAATCACGCGGTACCCAGCAATGCAGTCTAGCGTGGGGAGGCAAGGACTTACCTCCACCAAACTTGGACTGAAGAGTCACTGGACTGTGGGAGTCACTTGGACAGAGTTGCTGAGTTCCAGGGACCACGCTCGTCGTGCTGAGAGGGGACCCAGAGGACCGGTGATGCAGTCTTTTGGTGCCTGCGGTTGCAGGGGGAAGATTCCGTCGACCCACGGGACATTTCTTCGGAGCTTCTAGTGCAGAGAGGAGGCAGACTACCCCCACAGCATGCACCACCAGGAAAGCAGTTGAGAAGGCGGCTGGATCAGCGATACAAGGTTGCAGTAGTCGTCTTTGCTACTTTGTTGCGGTTTTGCAGGCGTCCAGAGCAGTCAGTGGTCGATTCCTTGGCAGAAGGTGAAGAGAGAGATGCAGAGGAACTCTGATGAGCTCTTGCATTCGTTATCTAAAGAATTCCCCAAAGCAGAGACCCTAAATAGCCAGAAAAGGAGGTTTGGCTACTTAGGAAGGAGGATAGGCTAGCAACACAGGTAAGAGCCTATCAGAAGGAGTCTCTGACGTCACCTGCTGGCACTGGCCACTCAGAGCAGTCCAGTGTGCCAGCAGCACCTCTGTTTCCAAGATGGCAGAGGTCTGGAGCACACTGGAGGAGCTCTGGGCACCTCCCAGGGGAGGTGCAGGTCAGGGGAGTGGTCACTCCTCTTTCCTTTGTCCAGTTTCACACCAGAGCAGGGCTGGGGGATCCCTGAACCGGTGTAGACTGGCTTATGCAGAGATAGGCACCATCTGTGCCCATCAAAGCATTTCCAGAGGCTGGGGGAGGCTACTCCTCCCCAGCCCTGACACCTTTTTCCAAAGGGAGAGGGTGTAACACCCTCTCTCTGAGGAAGTCCTTTGTTCTGCCTTCCTGGGCCAAGCCTGGCTGGACCCCAGGAGGGCAGAAACCTGTCTGAGGGGTTGGCAGCAGCAGCAGCTGCAGTGAAACCCCGGGAAAGGTAGTTTGGCAGTTCTCGGGTCTGTGCTAGAGACTCGGGGGATCATGGAATTGTCTCCCCAATGCCAGAATGGCATTGGGGTGACATTTCCATGATCTTAGACATGTTATATGGCCATGTTCGGAGTTACCATTGTGACGCTATACATATGTCGTGACATATGTATAGTGCACGCGTGTAATGGTGTCCCCGCACTCACAAAGTCCAGGGAATTTGCCCTGAACAATGTGGGGGCACCTTGGCTAGTGCCAGGGTGCCCACACACTAAGTAACTTAGCACCCAACCTTTACCAGGTAAAGGTTAGATATATAAGTGACTTATAAGTTATTTAAGTGCAGTGGTAAATGGCTGTGAAATAACGTGGACGTTATTTCACTCAGGCTGCAGTGGCAGGCCTGTGTAAGAATTGCCAGAGCTCCCTATGGGTGGCAAAAGAAATGCTGCAGCCCATAGGGATCTCCTGGAACCCCAGTACCCTGGGTACCTCAGTACCATATACTAGGGAATTATAAGGGTGTTCCAGTATGCCAATGTAAATTGGTGAAATTGGTCACTAGCCTTTTAGTGACAATTTGGAAAGAAATGAGAGAGCATAACCACTGAGGTTCTGGTTAGCAGAGCCTCAGTGAGACAGTTAGTCATCACAGAGGGAACACATACAGGGCACACTTATGAGCACTGGGGCCCTGGCTGGCAGGGTCCCAGTGACACATACAACTAAAACAACATATATACAGTGAAATATGGGGGTAACATGCCAGGCAAGATGGTACTTTCCTACATTGATACATTAGGCATCCATAGTCATAGCAGAGTATTGTCATCATATAACAAAGCTGTATGCAAGCTAATGTTTGCCCGTATGGCCCACTCGGTCACAATAGGTACATCAGTGGCTCCCTTGCCATGGCAAGGATTGTGGGTGACAGGGGACAACCCGGATGTGTCCCGATTCCCATAGTGAAACAATCTTAAAGGACCTGTCCTGTGAGCACTCAAACTGTTGGGCTCAAGTACAACAAGCATACCCAGCCAAGAAATTTAAGTCAAACACCCAGTCTTCGAAGGAGTTTCAGCAAGTAAGGCTAGTCCAAAGTCGCAAAGACTTTTTTGATGAGAGTGACATCCCAATCTGAGGTTCCTCGTTGAGTACTGCATTGCCCAATAGGCCTATCAGACCTCTAAGATTGAGTAATGTGTTTCTAGTTGGGATAAACCTATTCCAATCTGGAAGAATTACCACTTGAGTCACAAGAAGCAGTCTACTAGCCAATATAAAACTCAAAACTCATTAGTCCTGACTTAACAGTAATAACAACTGTATGAGTGTATGTCCAATGGGTCTCCACCTTCCCTGGGTAGGACAATTATAGTCCCCTCCCTGCTGACAACCATTAGATTGCAATAGGGCATGGGCACTACAAGTGGCATAAAGCTCCACGGGCAAGCCTTCCATGCCTGGGGTCCTATCTGTGTGATGGCAGCCCAGACTTACTCCATCTGAATAGGTCCCTTTAGCTTGTGGTAATGAAGAGGATTAATCTGGGGTAAAAGGATCTCATTTAAATACATGTGTGAATCATGTGTATTAACCCCAGTTTCTACCTCGTATGATGTTCTATAGTAGTAAACAAACACCTTATTTCTCACAACCTGTGCTCTGAATAACCCTGCATCTGCAGACTTGATTGCCCCTACTGGTGCCCTGGGACTTTTGTGGTTTAGGAACCTGGCAAGCATACTGCCCAATCTAGTGGTATAAGATAACACAGGCCCCTGTAGAACCCACAATGCAGGAGGGCCCTTAGTTCCAGGGCCCCCCCTCAGCACAGCAGTATGGCCTGAGAGCTCCTGACTGTATCAAGAGGGGACCCCCCTCCATCTACTTTGTAGGGGGCCCCCTCAAGTTTTGTTATGCCACTGGTATCCCCTTCTGCTTGCTTTCTTGGAACATGGTCCCTGTAACCTATCCTGGACATACTATCTGTAAGTCCCAGTGTCTCTGCGGTAGTGTCATAAGTCGCTGCCCCACATTTGATGTGGTGGATATATTTGATTTTCTGCATCCTGATCCGTAGATCGGATATCTCTATTTAGTGTGTGTCTTAGACCCCATGCAGTCTTGATGCATTGTCCCCGTACGACTACATAAAAGATCTCCCATTCCACAGCAGGACTGTAGTTATCCCAAAATTGTCTGTAAAATATTGGGATATATGTGTGCCTATCATCTCCTTAAATGGAGTGCCAAACAGTGTCTCAAATTGAAATTTCAATGTCAGCACGCAAGATTGGCCCCTTCCTCAACACAACCAATTTAAGTGAGCTTTGGCCACATTGCTTCATTTGTTAACATCAAATATATTCTGGTATACAGTTGATGTACTGGAGAGTAAAATGAATAGTCCCCGGACTCAGGATGCATTCATCTCCACCTCTCGTAAAGGCGCCAGTTTTCTAACCATTTTTGGAAAAGTTGTGTTATTTTAATAACTAGAGGGCCTCATTTACAAGACTTTGATGCATCCGCCCGATGCATCAGATTTCTTGTGCTGCCCAACAATTCCGTAACAATGCCGTGGATGTGCTGTATTTACTGTACCAAGCTCCATAGTGCATGTTTCCTCAGATGCGTCAGAAATTCTGAGGCATCTGTCTAGCTAAACTTACTCATAGCTGGACTAGCGTAAAAAAATGATGCCACTTCAGCAATGCATGGAAGGCTCCAATAGAAAAAAGCCCTGTGTCAGTTTAATGTCTGCTCTGAGCAGGCTTTAAAATTTTGACGCAGTGAAGCCGGAGAATGACCCAGTGAAATGTTCTAAATTTCACTGAGTCAGCTCTGCATGGCTTTTAGCCCGGGAACACCTACCTTGCATACATTATACCTGAGGCAGGTATAATGTGACGCAAGGCTTTACAAACTGACGCATGGGCCAAATGCATCAATTTGAAAATATACAGCAGTACAAAGCACTGCGTAGTGCCACCACTGCGTCAAAAAAATTATGCAGGGATGGTGCAAAGGTCTTGTAAATGAGGCCCAGAGTGTTTAGTAGTGGCAGGCTAGAGAGATCAAGCACAGTGTTGTATTTGCAATTGCACTCACTCCCTTCACAGAGGGGTTCTGCCATTCATGCACCAACACTAGTGTCAGCACATCCAGTAGCGAGGAACAGTTTGCATTTGGTGCCTAGAGCACTATTATGGGCAGCAACTCACCATCCAACTGTCTGTCTATCACCACAAATCTACAATTTGGATTAATATTAGTGCAGGTCGCCTCAAATTGTAGCCCTAAGGTGATCCGTATTAGCATGTCTATTGCATATGCAGAATATGCAGTGCCAAAAATATATCCCCTTCTACCATTTGCCCAATTAAGAGAATTGTAGCATCAGTAGGTGTGTTTTCTGAAGACAGGCCAAACGTATATTCCTGCTCTTTAGGCATACAAATACTCTTATGTCGCTTCACCAGGGTGACCATCTCCCAACATTCCATGTTAGAGGATTTTAGAACATAGGCATACCTATCCTGGGTTGCAAAAACAGGGGAACACCTGCCTTGCTGCGCCATGAATAGTAGGTCAACTACAGTCACCCGTCCCTCCATGTCTAATCCCGCTGTACTAGTGCCATTTACCTATTTGTGGATCTCAGAAGCGAAAAAAATTAACATCCCCAACTCCCACTCCCAGGCTAAGGACACAACTTTCACCTTACCACCAATACCCCCAAGGACCAACCCAAATAAAATGTTGCTTATAACGCTATTGATGAGTCACATAGATGTGGGGAGTGGAGGTTTCTGCCCTCATACTTCCAGCAACAGACTCGCCTCCTCAAGCACATTTTATGTATCCTGCTCCCATCCAAACCATTATATGGTACATCCAACCAATATTACTTTATGCATGTCCTGAACTTAACAGACCACCAAGACCTTCCCAACCATACTTATACATTGCCTCAGGCTATATTGTCTGCCGCTTACAGCGTCAGTGCAGGGCCTTTGCTCTGATCAGACTTTGAGTCACTCAGGACAGTGCCCCATGACTCTGTGATTTTGGTATGATCAGATACATGCATTTGGAGTTGATTGACATCCTGAGAGAGCACATCCACCAATACCTATGCCCTTTCCTTTGCCTCTTGCCCCTCTGTGGGTATACCACAAGATCTCTGGGGCAAATGTCTTCTTGGACGTTGGATCTCCTATCCTACTGCTCACCTCTCTTGTCAGCAGGTATGCTCACCCCTTTTGACTGGAACCACATCCAGGCAGCATTTGGTATTGGGAAAAAGTGTGTTCGACCCTTCTCTGTCACTCGTAACTGGGCAGGGTACATGAGGGTGTATTTGAGGTCCAATGCCACGAACTGTTTCTCAAGCTCTACTAAATTACAGCTCTGTCATGCAACCTCACTGTTATAGTTCAAAAAAAGGTTGACTGTGTTCTCTCTGGACAAGGGTTCTTTTTTGTTGCCATTTGCAGCATCAGGTCACTGTCTCTAAAACTGGACAGTCTGGCAACTAAGAGTCTGGGATCGGTGTTGTGCTCGGGACTCGATGTACCCTTTCCACTGAGAAATTTTGGAATTTTTCCTTGCAACATCTTCATGGCCAGTCATTCCTGTATTAATGTAGGAGGCTGGACTGGCTTGTAGTGAGTACCAAGGGGTACTTGCACCTTGCACCAGGCCCAGTTATCCCTTATTAGTGTATAGGGTGTCTAGCAGCTTAGGCTGATAGATAATGGTAGCTTAGCAGAGCAGCTTAGGCTGAACTAGGAGACGTGTGAAGCTACTACAGTACCACTTAGTGTCATATGCACAATATCATAAGAAAACACAATACACAGTTATACTAAAAATAAAGGTACTTTATTTTTATGACAATATGCCAAAGTATCTTAGAGGGTACCCTCAGTGAGAGGATAGGAAATATACACAAGATATATATACACAATAGCAAAAATATGCAGTATAGTCTTAGAAAACAGTGCAAACAATGTATAGTTACAATAGGATGCAATGGGGAAACATAGGGATAGGGGCAACACAAACCATATACTCCAAAAGTGGAATGCGAACCACGAATGGACCCCAAACCTATGTGACCTTGTAGAGGGTCGCTGGGACTATTAGAAAATAGTGAGAGTTAGCAAAATAACCCTCCCCAAGACCCTGAAAAGTGAGTGCAAAGTGCACCAAAGTTCCCCTAAGGACAAAAGAGTCGTGTTAGAGGAATAATGCAGGAAAGACACAAACCAGCAATGCAACAACTGTGGATTTCCAATCTAGGGTACCTGTGGAACAAGGGGACCAAGTCCAAAAGTCACAAGCAAGTCGGAGATGGGCAGATGCCCAGGAAATGCCAGCTGCGGGTGCAAAGAAGCTTCAACTGGACAGAAGAAGCTGCAGTTTCTGCAGGAACGAAAAGGGCTAGAGACTTCCCCTTTGGTGGACGGATCCCTCTCGCCTTGGAGAGTCGTGCAGAAGTGTTTTCCCGCCGGAAGGACGCCAACAAGCCTTGCTACACGCAAGTCGTGCGTTTGGCGTTTTTGGACGCTGCTGGGGCCCAGGAGGGACCAGGAGGTCGCAAATTGGACCTGCAGAGAGAGGGGACGTCGAGCAAGACAAAGAGCTCTCACTAAAGCAGGTAGCACCCGGAGAAGTGCCAGAAGCAGGCACTACGAGGATGCGTGAAACGGTGCTCGCCGAAGTTGCACAAAGGAGTCCCACGCCGCCAGAGACCAACTTAGAAAGTCGTGCAATGCAGGTTAGAGTGCCGTGGACCCAGGCTTGGCTGTGCACGAAGGATTTCCGCCGGAAGGGCACAGGGGCCGGAGCAGCTGCAAAGTCGCGGTTCACAGCAATGCAGCCCAGCGAGGTGAGGCAAGGACTTACCTCCACCAAACTTGGGCTGAAGAGTCACTGGACTGTGGGGGTCACTTGGACAGCGTCGCTGGATTCGAGGGACCTCGCTCGTCGTGCTGAGAGGAGACCCAAGGGACCGGTAATGCAGCTTTTTGGTGCCTGCGGTTGCAGGGGGAAGATTCCGTCGACCCACAGGAGATTTCTTCGGAGCTTCTGGTGCAGAGAGGAGGCAGGCTACCCCCACAGCATGCACAAGCAGGAAAACAGTCGAGAAGGCGGCAGGATCAGCGTTACAGAGTTGCAGTAGTCGTCTTTGCTACTATGTTGCAGGTTTGCAGGCTTCCAGCGCGGTCAGCGGTCGATTCCTTATCAGAAGGTGAAGAGGGAGATGCAGAGGAACTCGGCTGAGCTCATGCATTCGTTATCTGAAGTTTCCCCAGAGACAGAGACCCTAAATAGCCAGAAAAGAGGGTTTGGCTACCTAGGAGAGAGGAAAGGCTACTAACACCTGAAGGAGCCTATCAGCAGGAGTCTCTGACGTCACCTGGTGGCACTGGCCACTCAGAGCAGTCCAGTGTGCCAGCAGCACCTCTGTTTCCAAGATGGCAGAGGTCTGGAGCACACTGGAGGAGCTCTGGACACCTCCCAGGGGAGGTGCAGGTCAGGGGAGTGGTCACTCCCCTTTCCTTTGTCCAGTTTCGCGCCAGAGCAGGGGCTAAGGGGTCCCTGAACCGGTGTAGACTGGCTTATGCAGAATTGGGCACATCTGTGCCCAACAAAGCATTTCCAGAGGCTGGGGGAGGCTACTCCTCCCCTGCCTTCACACCATTTTCCAAAGGGAGAGGGTGTCACACCCTCTCTCAGAGGAAGTTCTTTGTTCTGCCATCCTGGGCCAGGCCTGGCTGGACCCCAGGAGGGCAGCTGCCTGTCTGAGGGGTTGGCAGCAGCAGCAGCTGCAGTGAAACCCCAGGAAGGCAGTCTGGCAGTACCAGGGTCTGTGCTACAGACCACTGGGATCATGGAATTGTACCAACAATGCCAGGATGGCATAGAGGGGGCAATTCCATGATCATAGACATGTTATATGGCCATATTCGGAGTTACCATGGTGAAGCTACATATAGGTAGTGACCTATATGTAGTGCACGTGTGTAATGGTGTCCCCGCACTCACAAAGTTCAGTGAATTGGCTCTGAACAATGTGGGGGCGCCTTGGCTAGTGCCAGGGTGCCCACACACTAAGTAACTTTGCACCTAACCTTTACCAGGTAAAGGTTAGACATATAGGTGACTTATAAGTTACTTAAGTGCAGTGTAAAATGGCTGTGAAATAACGTGGACGTTATTTCACTCAGGCTGCAGTGGCAGGCCTGTGTAAGATTTGTCAGAGCTCCCTATGGGTGGCAAAAGAAATGCTGCAGCCCATAGGGATCTCCTGGAACCCCAATACCCTGGGTACCTCAGTACCATATACTAGGGAATTATAAGGGTGTTCCAGTATGCCAATGTAAATTGGAAAAATTGGTCACTAGCCTGTTAGTGACAATTTGAAAGTAATGAGAGAGCATAACCACTGAGGTTCTGGTTAGCAGAGCCTCAGTGAGACAGTTAGGCACCACACAGGGAACATATACATGCACACCTATGAGCACTGGGGCCCTGTGTGACAGGGTCCCAGTGACACATACATATAGGCCACAAACTTATGAGCACTGGGGTCCTGACCAGCAGGATCCCAGTGACACATACCAAACATACTGAAAACATAGTGTTTTCACTATGAGCACTGAGGCCTGGCTATCAGGATCCCAGTGAGACAGTGAAAACAGTGACAAACACCCTGACATACACTCACAAACAGGCCAAAAGTGGGGGTAACAAGGCTAGAAAGAGGCCACCTTCTCACACAACCCCCCCCAAACGAAGGACAATAAGGCTAACCTTGGCCAGTTGAGACTTTATTGTCTAAGTGGTGATAAGTAGAGAGTAGCTCTGCAATAGACTGGTTACTCCCTTTATCATCCACTATATGGTTACTTCCCTGTGGGGATGTAAACCACCCTGTTTGAAGTTTTTTAGCTAAGCAACAATGTGAAGATGTATTTTCAGAGTTTCTATCAGTAAGTTTTAGTTTAGAGCAGTGGGAATTGTCCACTGAACCTATTTGTAGTGATGGAAATGCCAGACAGGGATGCTGTCTCAGAAAAGCCATAGCTGGGCAAAAACTTTGCCCATATGGCTGGAAGAGAGAACAGGGATGCTGTTTCTCTTGGGTTGGAGCAGGGCAGGGATGCTGTCCTATCAGCTCCACACTAGGGCAGGGATGCTGTCCTAAGTGTTGTGAGGCAGTGCAGAGTTTCTGCACTAAAGTTTCTCTGGGAGGGTTGGAGGGATGCTCCATGTTAACTAAAATGGTGCTCTTTTTCTCACCAATGTTAGTTATCCCACAGAGAGGTACTTCCACCTCAGGGAGTACAGTTTTGCCAACTGATGATTCCCTTGGAACAGGTGCCACCCCAGGAGAGGTTTCTCCCACCACAGGAATGGTATCCTGAATGGTAGGGTGGTTAGGGGATACTGTGATACCCTTTTTACCTGTTGATGGAGAGGGTTCCTGAGTTTTCAGGCCTTCTCTCCTTTGCTTTTTCATTTCAGTAGAAATGAGAGGGAACAATTCCTCAGGGATGCCCAGCATGGCTGCATGGGCATAAAACTCTACATCAGCCCAACCTGAGGCCTCTAGGTCATTACCTAAGAGACAGTCTACAGGTAAGCTAGGTGATACCACCACCTGCTTAGGGCCAGTAACTCCACCCCAACTAAACTGAATTATAGCTAAGGGAAGAAACTTAGTGGAGTTATGGACATCAATAATCTTATACTGTTGTCCAATGATGTGTTGTTCAGGAGGCACTAGGTTTTCAGTCACCAAAGTGAAACTGGCACCTGTGTCCCTGTAGGCCAAGGCCTTAACACCATTTATTGAAACTGTCTGCCTGTACATATCCATTGTAAGGGGACAAGCAGCCAGTGTGGCAAGGCCAATGCCACTAGGTGTGCCAGAAACTGTCTTGGGACTGATTACATCAGTTTCCACTATGGACCCATAAGTGAACCCAACTACACCCTTTGCTTGACTGTTGCCAGCAGTCCCACCACTAGTACCACTACTGCTAGGGGCACTAGAGCTTGATGTATTAGTGGTGGTAGGCTCAGGGGGTTTACCTGGACAGGACTTATCCCCTGGCCTATGGCCTCTATTTTTACACACAAAGCACCAAGGCTTTTTAATGTGTGCAGGTTGGGAAGAAGAGGAAGAATTTGTTTTATCCCCACCCTCTGAAGAGTGTTTAAGATTTGAAGTGGGATCTTTGGTTTTACCCTTATCCCCATGCTTATCTTGAGATTTTTCACCATCTTTCTTCTTATTGCCATCTTTGTCACCCCCTGTATGAACTTTTCTGTTCACCCTTGTTCTGACCCATTTGTCTGCCTTCTTTCCCAATTCTTGGGGAGAGGTCAGATCAGAGTCTACCAGGTACTGGTGCAACAAATCAGACACACAATTATTAAGTATATGCTCTCTCAGGATTGTGTTATACAGGCTTTCATAATCAGTAACTTTACTGCCATGTAACCACCCCTCCAAGGCCTTCACTGCCTGGTCAATGAAATCAACCCAGTCTTGTGAAGACTCCTTTTTGGTCTCTCTGAACTTTATCCTGTACTGTTCAGTGGTTAAGCCATAACCATCCAGGAGTGCATTCTTAAGAACTTGGAAATTATTAGCATCATTTTCTTTTACAGTAAGGAGCCTATCCCTACCTTTTCCACTAAATGATAGCCATAGGATAGCAGCCCACTGCTTTTGAGGGACATCCTGTACAGCACAGGCCCTCTCAAGTGCAGCAAACCACTTGTTAATGTCATCCCCCTCCTTATAAGGGGGAACTATCTTGTGCAGATTCCTGGAATCATGCTCTTTTGCAGGATGACTATGGGGAATACTGCTGCTGCCACCATGGGTATCTAAACCCAACTTCTGTCTTTCCCTCTCTATTTCTAAAGACTGTCTATCCAAATCCAGCTGTTGCTTCTTGAGCTTCAGTCTGGTTTGTTCCACTCTCAATCTATTGAGCTCCCTTTCTAACAATGTGTCATCAGGGTGGGTGGGAGGGACATTTCTAGATACAGAGGTATGATGGGAATGAACAGAAGGAGACCTGTCCCTTACAGAGGGCACCCTAACAGCTTGGCTACCAGCATAATGTGAGAGCACACCATCAGTATGGTGTGATTCAACCTCTGTACCAACTATGCTAGACTGTCTAGTAATGGGCAGGCTGAGAAGTTTCTTTCCTGAACCTTTTCATGGGGGAGTCCCTGGATCAGATTGAGAACCATTAGCTACTTTTTCTACAGATTGGGCACTTATGGCCTTATCCTGTACTCTAAGCATATTAATTAACAGTTCTAAGGAAGGATTCTTCCCTACACTCAAACCTCTCTCTATGCAGAGACTCCTTGCTCCTTTCCAGCTAAGGTGATCATATGCAAGTTTGGACAGTTCAACATTTTGTCCTGTGCCAGACATTTTTTTGAGAGAGTTAAAGTGATAGAAAAAGAGAAAAAAGTTTTCAGAACTTTTTGGAAAGACAGAAAAAAACTTTTTAAACTTTTAAGAACTTTTTGAAAGTTTAGGAGTACTTTTCAGCACTTAGAAAAGAGTGAAAAGAGGAAATGCAAAACTTTTTGGCTATGTGTATATACACTGACCTTGTTTTGTATATTTTTCTCTTATGAAAAGTACAATGACAAGAGTGGTAAGCAGTCTCAAGCACTTATCCCACCACTGCACAACCAATGTAGGAGGCTGGACTGGCTTGTAGTGAGTACCAAGGGGTACTTGCACCTTGCACCAGGCCCAGTTATCCCTTATTAGTGTATAGGGTGTCTAGCAGCTTAGGCTGATAGATAATGGTAGCTTAGCAGAGCAGCTTAGGCTGAACTAGGAGACGTGTGAAGCTACTACAGTACCACTTAGTGTCATATGCACAATATCATAAGAAAACACAATACACAGTTATACTAAAAATAAAGGTACTTTATTTTTATGACAATATGCCAAAGTATCTTAGAGGGTACCCTCAGTGAGAGGATAGGAAATATACACAAGATATATATACACAATAGCAAAAATATGCAGTATAGTCTTAGAAAACAGTGCAAACAATGTATAGTTACAATAGGATGCAATGGGGAAACATAGGGATAGGGGCAACACAAACCATATACTCCAAAAGTGGAATGCGAACCACGAATGGACCCCAAACCTATGTGACCTTGTAGAGGGTCGCTGGGACTATTAGAAAATAGTGAGAGTTAGCAAAATAACCCTCCCCAAGACCCTGAAAAGTGAGTGCAAAGTGCACCAAAGTTCCCCTAAGGACAAAAGAGTCGTGTTAGAGGAATAATGCAGGAAAGACACAAACCAGCAATGCAACAACTGTGGATTTCCAATCTAGGGTACCTGTGGAACAAGGGGACCAAGTCCAAAAGTCACAAGCAAGTCGGAGATGGGCAGATGCCCAGGAAATGCCAGCTGCGGGTGCAAAGAAGCTTCAACTGGACAGAAGAAGCTGCAGTTTCTGCAGGAACGAAAAGGGCTAGAAACTTCCCCTTTGGTGGACGGATCCCTCTCGCCTTGGAGAGTCGTGCAGAAGTGTTTTCCCGCCGGAAGGACGCCAACAAGCCTTGCTACACGCAAGTCGTGCGTTTGACGTTTTTGGACGCTGCTGGGGCCCAGGAGGGACCAGGAGGTCGCAAATTGGACCTGCAGAGAGAGGGGACGTCGAGCAAGACAAAGAGCTCTCACTGAAGCAGGTAACACCCGGAGAAGTGCCAGAAGCAGGCACTACGAGGATGCGTGAAACGGTGCTCACCGAAGTTGCACAAAGGAGTCCCACGTCGCCGGAGACCAACTTAGAAAGTCGTGCAATGCAGGTTAGAGTGCCGTGGACCCAGGCTTGGCTGTGCATGAAGGATTTCCGCCGGAAGGGCACAGGGGCCGGAGCAGCTGCAAAGTCGCGGTTCCCAGCAATGCAGCCCAGCGAGGTGAGGCAAGGACTTACCTCCACCAAACTTGGGCTGAAGAGTCACTGGACTGTGGGGGTCACTTGGACAGCATCGCTGGATTCGAGGGACCTCGCTCGTCGTGCTGAGAGGAGACCCAAGGGACCGGTAATGCAGCTTTTTGGTGCCTGCGGTTGCAGGGGGAAGATTCCGTCGACCCACGGGAGATTTCTTTGGAGCTTCTGGTGCAGAGAGGAGGCAGGCTACCCCCACAGCATGCACAAGCAGGAAAACAGTCGAGAAGGCGGCAGGATCAGCGTTACAGAGTTGCAGTAGTCGTCTTTGCTACTATGTTGCAGGTTTGCAGGCTTCCAGCGCGGTCAGCGGTCGATTCCTTATCAGAAGGTGAAGAGGGAGATGCAGAGGAACTCGGCTGAGCTCATGCATTCGTTATCTGAAGTTTCCCCAGAGACAGAGACCCTAAATAGCCAGAAAAGAGGGTTTGGCTACCTAGGAGAGAGGAAAGGCTACTAACACCTGAAGGAGCCTATCAGCAGGAGTCTCTGACGTCACCTGGTGGCACTGGCCACTCAGAGCAGTCCAGTGTGCCAGCAGCACCTCTGTTTCCAAGATGGCAGAGGTCTGGAGCACACTGGAGGAGCTCTGGACACCTCCCAGGGGAGGTGCAGGTCAGGGGAGTGGTCACTCCCCTTTCCTTTGTCCAGTTTCGCGCCAGAGCAGGGGCTAAGGGGTCCCTGAACCGGTGTAGACTGGCTTATGCAGAATTGGGCACATCTGTGCCCAACAAAGCATTTCCAGAGGCTGGGGGAGGCTACTCCTCCCCTGCCTACACACCATTTTCCAAAGGGAGAGGGTGTCACACCCTCTCTCAGAGGAAGTTCTTTGTTCTGCCATCCTGGGCCAGGCCTGGCTGGACCCCAGGAGGGCAGCTGCCTGTCTGAGGGGTTGGCAGCAGCAGCAGCTGCAGTGAAACCCTAGGAAGGCAGTCTGGCAGTACCAGGGTCTGTGCTACAGACCACTGGGATCATGGAATTGTACCAACAATGCCAGGATGGCATAGAGGGGGCAATTCCATGATCATAGACATGTTATATGGCCATATTCGGAGTTACCATGGTGAAGCTACATATAGGTAGTGACCTATATGTAGTGCACGCGTGTAATGGTGTCCCCGCACTCACAAAGATCAGTGAATTGGCTCTGAACAATGTGGGGGCGCCTTGGCTAGTGCCAGGGTGCCCACACACTAAGTAACTTTGCACCAAACCTTTACCAGGTAAAGGTTAGACATATAGGTGACTTATAAGTTACTTAAGTGCAGTGTAAAATGGCTGTGAAATAACGTGGACGTTATTTCACTCAGGCTGCAGTGGCAGGCCTGTGTAAGATTTGTCAGAGCTCCCTATGGGTGGCAAAAGAAATGCTGCAGCCCATAGGGATCTCCTGGAACCCCAATACCCTGGGTACCTCAGTACCATATACTAGGGAATTATAAGGGTGTTCCAGTAAGCCAATGTAAATTGGAAAAATTGGTCATTAGCCTGTTAGTGACAATTTGAAAGTAATGAGAGAGCATAACCACTGAGGTTCTGGTTAGCAGAGCCTCAGTGAGACAGTTAGGCACCACACAGGGAACATATACATGCACACCTATGAGCACTGGGGCCCTGTGTGACAGGGTCCCAGTGACACATACATATAGGCCACAAACTTATGAGCACTGGGGTCCTGACCAGCAGGATCCCAGTGACACATACCAAACATACTGAAAACATAGTGTTTTCACTATGAGCACTGAGGCCTGGCTATCAGGATCCCAGTGAGACAGTGAAAACAGTGACAAACACCCTGACATACACTCACAAACAGGCCAAAAGTGGGGGTAACAAGGCTAGAAAGAGGCCACCTTCTCACAATTAACAGCTCAGCACTGGGGCCCTTGCCACGTTCAGGAACTTCAATAATCCTGGCAGTGTAATGCTGTGAGCATCCCTCAGCTTCTTCCCCTCTAAATTTCAATGTCATGATCTCTTCTTGTAAGGACTTTATATGCAATGGTATCTCTGACAACGTACTAGTAGGGCCACAGGAGTGGATTTGATACTGGTGACGCTGTCCACTAATTTCAATAGGCCAAACTTGTGTGCCACTGAGTCTAGTTTATTCTCCAGCCTGCATTTGTGTTGCAATAGCTTGTAGTATTTTATCAAACTTTCCTGTGAATCTGTCCAACGTCAATTCAACATAGTTCAGTGGGTCAGCACCCTGTGGTGATGGCTTCATTAGATAGATGTTGCCCGTGGGAGGGGAACAAACGTGCTGCCTTATGTTTAGCCATTAACATTGCACAACAGCCTCAGGCCACTAAAAGCATTGTTTCAGCTTGCATAGCATGCTAAAGGATGTATGATGTGCCAGCTGGCAGACACCTCACTCCTGGGTGCACAGAGAGCTAGGCCACATTCCGACTGTCCCCCCATTAGCCAATCTGCTGCACCGATCCCGATTCAGTCTGTATGCACTGATCATCTTACCCAAAAGATAAGGTGTGCACCTGTTGCTGGCTGCCCCACCTCTTCAAGCCGTGGGCACACTTGTTAAAGCATATACCCCTCAATAATGTCCAGAAGGTGATATATACTGGGGCAATTCAAGGGAGGCACACATAGTTCAGAACACATACGGACACCGGCATGGCTCATGGTCCATCTTCAGTGGCACCAAACCCCCCTCCTTGCTCTCACAGCATTCCTGGCCCCAGTATATTGAGGCAGTAGAAACATGAGTACTTGTGGATGGGGAGGAAAAATACCTGAGGTGCAAACTTGATATTGTTCATAACTGACCTCCTGGTAGCCAAGCACTCCACAAGCTGTGTCTCTGTTCTCCAGTGATCCTCACACTGCTCATCCTACCTTGAGTGCAGCCCTGATGGAGAGAGGGCAACAAAAAGTCAAACATCAAACAGGCCATGCGTCCATCTGAAGTGCTGCTTCCACTGCGAGCAGCCTCCAACCGGGCCCATCTCCTATAATTGACCCCCCACAGGTGGACAGCACCCAGGTTCCTGTACATTTCCAGAGTTCTGACCTGTCACTGTGGGACGCCAACAGTTCCCAGGTGTAACAACACCAGTGTGTGGGAGATCCGTCGTATCCAAGGGCCCAAGATGTGCTACAACAGCAGTCCACTGTTGGGTCGACTGGACCATTTCAATCAAGCAAAAGCAGCACTTTCAGGTGGCTGCCCATGCAGTAGAGGTTCTGGGCAGTTTACAGTGGTTGATACGGAACATCATTGTGTGTTTGATATAATGCCTTAAGTGACAAGGGCATGCCCAGACTTGGGTCCCGTAAACACTCTCCCACTCGAAGCAAGCTACACCTGAATGATTTGCCCCAGTCAGAGTGAAACCAGTTTTGGGTTGCTTGTGTTCCTGTTCAGGGAGGACCTAGCCTCACAATTCGGGGTGAATTGTTACTATTGGAGCAGGGTCAAGACTGATTTGCATATGTCTGGGTCCAAACTGATGTGACGTGGAGGGCAACAGAATGATGGGTTGAATGCTATCCAGAGAGATTTCTGATGGTTGGACTCATTGTAATAATTCCTCCCATCACCTTTTGTGTGTTTGATATATCTTGAAATACTAAAGAACATAGGCCCTCATTCTGACCCTGGCGGTCTTTGACCGCCAGGGCGGAGGACCGCGGGAGCACCGCCGACAAGCCGGCGGTGCTCCAATGGGGATTCCGACCGCGGCGGTAAAGCCGCGGTCGGACCGGCACCACTGGCGGGGTCCCGCCAGTGTACCGCGGCCCCATTGAATCCTCCGCGGCGGCGCAGCTTGCTGCACCGCCGCGGGGATTCTGACCCCCCCCTACCGCCATCCAGATCCCGGCGGTCGGACCGCCGAGATCCGGATGGCGGTAGGGGGGGTCGCGGGGCCCCTGGGGGCCCCTGCAGTGCCCATGCCACTGGCATGGGCATTGCAGGGGCCCCCGTAAGAGGGCCCCTACATGTATTTCACTGTCTGCTGCGCAGACAGTGAAATACGCGACGGGTGCAACTGCACCCGTCGCACAGCTTCCACTCCGCCGGCTCGATTCCGAGCCGGCTTCATCGTGGAAGCCTCTTTCCCGCTGGGCTGGCTGGCGGTCTGAAGGAGACCGCCCGCCAGCCCAGCGGGAAAGTCAGAATTACCGCCGCGGTCTTTCGACCGCGGAACGGTAACCTGACGGCGGGACTTTGGCGGGCGGCCTCCGCCGCCCGCCAAGGTCAGAATGAGGGCCATAGTGTTTCATTGTTTTAAAGTTCCAAATTGTCCTCTAGGTTTGGAAGCAATGTATTGGCCATCTTTGAGTGGTAAAACTATGATACACTATGCAAATACCATTCCAAAATGGCCGCTCAATAAACACTGCCCTGGTTTGCCATGGTGGAACTTTCGAGCTTAGAATCCAGCTATCCTCTCCAATCACATGCTGTGTCTTTCCCTTTAGTCCTGTACAATGCTCTGCTGCCTTTCAGAGAGGTTTGCACTATATGCATAGGAAATACATATGTACATTCACCCACAGTGGTGTTGAACATAGGGTATCACTGTTGTACCAAACCCAGATGGCTAACATAGTGCTTCTGAACATGGCAGCATTTTGAAACTGTAAAGTAATAATTAACTATAAACAGTACAATTCCATGATAATTGACTGGTTAAGAAGTAGATGCCGTTCTGAATGTGTCACACTGCAGATGAAATTAATGGTAAATCAACTGCCCAATAGCACTGTCTGGAGAGCTTAAGGAATAAAGGACAAGGTAAGATATAAAAAGGAAGGTATAATTGGAGGAAATGCAAAACTGAAAGACTAGCTGTTAGAAATGGGGTCTCTGGTTAGCAGTCAGTTTGCACTCTGTCCAAGCAGGGACCCTCACTCTAGTCAGGGTAAGGGAGATACTCACTTACGATCACCCATGCTCACCCCATCAGTAGCTTGGCACAAGCAGTCAGGATTATCTCAAAGGCAATGTGTAAAGTATTTGTACTAACACACACAGTAATACAGTGAAAACACTAGAAAATGGACACCACACCATTTTAGAAAAATAGGCAATATTTATTGAAATCAAACGAGAGCAAAACAACAAAAATCCAACATACACAAGTCAAGCTATGAAGTTTTAAAGTAAAAAGAGTCTTACTCTATAGAAAACAATGGAAACTGTGTTGTTACACAAAGTACCTGGTATGCGTAAAAAATGCCGCACAGGCGAGCATTAGAAAAATCAGTGACGCGTTGATCCCTGACTCACAAGTGAGGCCATGCGTCTTTTCTTCTTTGATCGGGTAGGCTATGCATCATTTGTCTCTCCCGCAAGGATTTCCAAACAGGGCACCTCAGATCTGCGCACGTTCATGATGATTCTGACGCCCAGCGATGATGCGTGTGAAATCAGCCGCACAGTGAGGAAATCCGCACTGCATGAGGTTTGCGTCGTTTTCAGCAGCTGCAAGCAGGTGTTGCATCATTTCTCCAGCGGCGATGCAGGTGATGCATTAATTTCCCAGCTGTGATGCAGGTGGTGTGTCGATTTCAGCAGCGAGGTGGGTGGTGCATCGTTTTTACAGCCGTGTTGTAGGTGGGGGAAAGTTTTGTTTTGTGGCACAGCTTCCTGTGCGTGGATTTCAGTCCTTGTTCACCTTTCAAGGGCCCAGGGGCTGGATAGGGCACCACTTGGCAGGGCAGGAGTCTCAGCAGAGAGTCCAGGTGCTGGCAGAGGAAGTCTTTGATGCACTGAGACTTCAAAAGAGGAGGCAAGCTCAGTCCAAGCCCTTGGAGAAACTTTTGAAGCAGGAATACACCACAAAGTCCGGTCTTTGTCCCCTTTTACAGGCAGAAGCAGCAACTGCAGGATAGCCTAGCAAAGCACAGTCACAGGCAGGGCAGGACTTCTCCTCAGCTCTTCAGCACTTCTCCTTGGCAGAGGTTCCTCTTGGTTCCAGAAGTAATCTGAAAATCTGGGGTTTTGGGTCCACTACTTATACCCCTTTCTGCCTTTGAAGTAGGCAAACTTCAAAGGAAAGTCTCTGTTGTTCACAAGATCCTGTCTTTCGCAGGCCAGGCCCCAGACACATACCAGGGGGTTGGAGACAGCACTGTGTAAGGACAGGCACACCCCATTCAGGTGTAAGTGACCACTCCTCCCTCCTCTCTAGCCCAGATGGCTCATCAGGATATGCAGGCTACACCCCAGCTCCCTTTGTGTCATTGTCTAGTGAAGATTCACAAACAGCCCAACTGTCAGCCTGACCCAGAAAGGGAATACACAAGCAGGCAGGGTCACATAATGGTTAAATCCAATGGTCCCCAACCTGTGGTCCGGGGACCCCTGGGGGTCCGCAAAGCCTCCTCAGGGGGTCCACGACTGTTCATTTAAATAATATTAATAGATTAGGTCCACACCTTCAGTAATTACTCAATGGAGGGTCCCTAGATTCCAATGATGACTAAATGGGGGTCCCCAGGCTCCACTACTGATAAAGTGGGGGTCCACAGAAGTCAAAAGTTTGGGAACCACTGCTTTAAGCAAGAAAAGGCCCACTTTCTAAAAGGGGCATTTTCAAACAGACAACTTAAAAAACAACTTTACCAAAAGATGTATGTTTAAATTGTACTTTCAGAGACCCTAAACTCCACATCTCCATCTGCTCCCAAAGGGAAACTGCACTTAAAAGTTATTTAAAGGCACCCCCATGTTAACCTATGAGAGAGATAGGCCTTGCAACAGTGAAAACCGAATTTGGCAGTATTTCACTGTTAGGACATGTAAAACACCTCAGTACATGTTCCACCTTTAACATACACTGCACCCTGCCCATGGGGCTACCTAGGGCCAACCTTCCCGGTGCCTTGCATGTATTAAAAGGGACGGTTTGGGCCTGACAAGTGGATACACTTGCCACATCGAATTTGCAGTGCAAGACTGCACTCACAGACACTGCAGTGGCAGGTCTGAGACATGTTTACAGGACTACTCATGTGGGTGGCACATTTGCTGCTGCAGGCTCCAAAGTAGCATTTGATTTACAGGCCTTGGGCACCCCAGTACACTTTACTAGGGACTAGGAAATCAAATATGCCAAACATGGAAAAGCCAATTACACATGCAACTTACACAGGGAGCACTTGCACTTTAGCACTGGTCAGCAGTGGTAAAGTGCCCAGAGTAACAAAACCAGCAAAACAGAGTCTAGCAGGCTCTCAAAGCAGAGGCAAAAAAGATAGGGGAGACTACACCAGCTGAAAGTGGGGAGAACTACCCAACCTCATGGGAGATCTCATCACTAAGACGGAAGAATCTGCACAGACCATCAGCATTGGTGAGTTCTGTTCCAGGGCGGTGTTCAACCGTAAAATGCCTTCCCTTTAGGGAGATAGACCACCTTAACAGTTTCGGGTTCTCACCCTTTATCTGCATTAACTGAGTGGCCGGTGGTCTATCTGAACCCGGAAGTGAGACCCAAACAAGTAGGGTCCCAGCTTATTCAGCGCCCAAACCACAACAAAAGCTTCACGCTCAATTGCACTCCACCTACATTCCAAGGGAAGTAACCTACAATAATGAAGGCTACAGGCTCATCTAGGCCCTCTTCATTTAGCTGTGATAAACACTGCCCCTACACCATGCTCTGAAGCATCAGTCTGCATGACAAATTCTTGAGAGAAGTCAGGTGCCGTGCACATGGCTGCCTTCAGGGCAACAAAAGCTGTCTGGCAAGGCTCAGTCCAGATCACTTTCTTCAGCTGTTTCTTGGAAATGAACTCTGTAAAGGGTGCAACAATTGTGCCATACCCCTTAACAAACCTCCTATAGTAGCCTGCGAGACCTAAAACGGCTCTCACCTCATTCTGGGTCTTGGTTGGCTTCCAAGCCATAATGGTATCAATCTTTGGCTGTAGGGATGTCACCTGGCCACTCCCCACCTGGTGTCCCAAGTACATCACAGAACCCTGCCCTATTTGTCACTTACTTGCCTTAATAGGGAGGCCTGCCTTCTGCAGGGCCTCTAACACTTTGCAGAGGTGCTGCAAGTGTTCCTCCCAAGTGGAGCTGAACACAGAAATGTCATCCAGGTAGGCTGCACTGAAATCAGCCATTCCAGCCAACACCTGGTTAACCAGCCTCTGAAAGGTGCCAGGGGCATTTTTCATCCCAAAGGGCATCACACTAAACTGGTAGTGCCCATCTGGCTTAGAAAATGCAGACCTCTCTTTAGTCCCCTCTGTCAGAGCAATCTGCCAATATATAGACGTTAAATCAAATGTGCTGAAATATTTGGCATCCCCTAACCGATTAATGAGCTCATCAGCATGGGAATGGGGTGTGCATCACTCTTCGTGACCGCATTGAGTCCCCGGTAATCCACATAGAACCTGGTTTCTGGAGTGGCACCAGGAGCAACAGCTTTTGGGACCAAGACCACAGGACTGGCCCAAGGGCTACTGGAAAACTCAATAACCCCAAGAGCTAACATTGTGGACTCCTCATCCTTAATATTGGCCCTAACCTTGTTAGTCACCATGTAAACTTTATGTTTTGCCAGGTCTAACACTAGCACACCAGCCAGGTCACTGATGTGTACTTATTTGTAGACAGTTGTGCATGTGATCAGTAAAAATGCAGTCACTCACTAAGTAATAAGGCCACTGGCTGAAGTGAACTGACCCATTGCCCCATGCTGTATGCTGTCATGGTAGAAGCTGAATGGTTATGTCACTTAAACAGACCACTGGCGGAAGAGGTCTTATCTAAAGCCCTTATATTTTTGTGTCTGTGTGTATGCAAATGCAAATGATGTTTATGTGAGCTATCTCGATTACAAGTGTTTGGCAGACAACTAAGTCTGTCAGTACCTGCTTAGAGGGTCTAGCATGGATTATCACACTGAAAATCTTCTACCCTCAGGGTCTGTCTGAGGGGTAATCAACACCATATTTAAAACCTACTATGGTAATCTGTGAGATCCCATGTAACAAATTACCTGTTTACAGTCTTTAACATACTGTATTAACAATTCACCCTCAAAGGCCAAGTGAATTTTATAATTATACGTCAAGCCGAGTGCTTTTCTTGTAACTTTTCATAATAAATAGACCTCAGTCACCATGCTTTCCCAAAATGAATCAATCAGGCCAACAGCCTTTACCATTGAGATTTTCACCATAATACATTCAGAGATGCTTTAATGAGCATAGGCTTCCCACTAAGTAACCATTAGCATATGACAATAAACTTGCACATATGTACAAAGTAACAGTCAGTAAAACAATATACAAGTCGTTCTAAAAGAGAAGGATCATCAAAGTGTAAATCTTCTACCCAAGGGTTTATGATAGAGAATAACCAACACCAAACCACTTGCCTACTACAGTAATCTGTGAGATGCAGATAGCAAAGTACTTCTTTAATACAGTGAAATACCAATCAACTCTTAAAAAATAAGTCAGGCCTGCTGCCTATTTCATTAGTTTCTATAACAAACAGACCAAAACAGTGGAATCTAACATAACTTTTCCCAGTGAACCAATTAGGCTTACAGCCTTTAGCATTAGCTTGTAACCTTAATTGGCACAGACCTACTACATTAAGCTAAAGCTTTCCGACAACGGAACCATCAAGCATACAGTCATACAATACCCAATGTGTCCTAAACAACAGTTGCAAAAACAATATACAAAAGGGTTAACCAGCAGGGGTGTAACTATCAATAGTCCAACATGTGCAGTCACACTGGGGTACAGGGGTCTGATGGATCAACTGAACTCAAGTTATGCCTGATTTGTATTATCAAACCAAAGGATTGGGGCCTACTCTTCTGTGTTAGTTTAGAGCTAGCAGTACCCTGCTATGTCACTGTGGATGAGGTGGTAAGCAACACCAAAACCCCATTGCCTTCTACAGTGATCTATGAATTTCAAGTAACAACAAGCATTTTACAGGCTTTTTGAGACAGTGTAGTAATCAGTGCTTAATTTGAGCCACCAGCACTTACTTGTCAGCACCGGCTCTGGAAACAGTCCATCACATGGTGGCGCTTACTGTTTCATTTTGAGGTGAGCACAACAGCTGTGTTTATTAAGTCAATTTCAACTGAAATTCAAGAATACCAGCCTCTCACCTGATGATTATAGCTTTATGTAGCCTGAAATAGTCTGATTTGTCACACTTGTAGGAGGGCCATGGTTAGGTGTTACATTTGTACTGTCTTTGTGCTGGAACAGGACAATGGGTGATGCAGGTTGCAGTGGCCTTCCGAATAGGGCTCCAGCAATTAATTTGTCACAAATGAAGCACAGGTTGTAACTTTACACTTTTAAAGGCCTATTAGTTTTAAAATATGCTTTTATAATGAATAAGTCAAGCTTACTAAGTTTGTCATAACCTTTTTTAATAAATAGAACAGATAAGGAGTGTGGCATTAGAGCTAACTTTTCCCAATGAACCAATCAGGCAGATGCATACACATTCACACCAAAAACCCATAAGGTATACAGTCACGTTACAAATACATACAAGATGACAGTAGGAAAAACCATATTCAGCGCCCCCTGACCCCAAGACGGACTAACGGCTTTTATTTCAGTGTCAATGTTCTATCCCCAAGGTTTGTTAGAGGAAGAATCCAACATCCAAATCCCTGCCTACTATGATAATCCATCAGATTATGGAGTGAAATAAAGTTTCTCTCTACTGACTTTATTAGAGTGTAACAATAATCCAGCCTTAAATGCATTTTGGCTTTACAATGTACTTACAATAAACACATCAGGTCTACAGCCTTTATCATAACTTTTTATGGTGAAACGATCAGGCTTATTTGCCCTGATCACTGCCTTGTCACCCCACATAAGATTTCCCACAAACTGAAAGAAAATGCCATACAGGTACTCTTTTTCACCAGAAGCTCACAACCTATGCCCTCTCAAAGCCAGTACTCAAAGGAAATGTGTCTACGTCTTCGTTGGTAAGCAGCAACACTACTCTCAGCTTCCAGAAAAAAATGAGGAAGCCAATGTGTCATTCCACACTTTTCACACTCATACCTGACCTTACAAAATTCCCAGAAATAAAATCCCCATTAAATGGCCAACAGGCATTTCCTGTCCAGCCTCTTCCCTGTCTGCATCATCCATCTTGATCTGAGGGGGGGCACCACAACATCAGCCAACAGGACATTTGATGGTGATGCCTTACACATGGATTCCATCCACAGCATCCAAAGATCCATATCTTGGTCACCTTCTACTCATTTTAATCCTGTCGACGAACACTCAATTGTACCATAACCATGCATTTACCTTGAACTTCGCTTGGGCCTTTCTAAAGACATTTATCTATTTAAACAATGCATTTAGTCATATTATCTTTTGGACAGGCATTAATCGGATTTTTGGCCATTCCACAGCTCTGCAGCTGTCAATGCAGAGGTAATGCTCTCCATTTGATAACAGGTGTTGCAAGTGTAGGAGACCTAATCTTGTCCAATCTATCTACAGCTTTCAACCATCAATTATGCTGCATCTTCCATATACTGGGTGACTGCAGATTCAAGTGCTGGGCCTTGGCTTGGTTCGCACCTTACTTGTCAAGGAGAGCACAAACTGTATGACTTGCACCTCATTGATCTAAATGAAGCTTGCGGGCCTGTGGAATTCCATAGGGTGCTGTACTCCAACCACTGTGTTTTAATATCTTTCTCTACCCTCTGATGCTGCTTCAAAACGTGAACCAATCTTTGTTATAAAAATGTTGATTACACTTAAGTTCTTATTAAAAGCAAACTAGATCAAGGGTGGACATTTAGACTTCCCTCACTGCAGGGTACACTAACTTGGCCTGCTGCATTAGCACTGGTCTAACTCCTACACTTTAGGTGGAAACAGTGGACCATGAACTATCCATAAAAAATTTAAGACTCTACCATTCATGTCAGTTATTACAATATTTGCACGCACCTAGGCTTTCTCCAAATAATTCAGGAGATCATTGAGGTTGTAATTTCATGCCTAGGTTTCGGTAACAGTGGTCTTTATCATGATCAAAGTGTAGTGGCTCCAAAATGTGGCTGTGCAAGCTGTGAAGCCCATCCTTAATCCATCATCATTTCAAGACGTATCTCTCTCCATGGTGATATACACCTGCTAACCAATCTATGCTGTAGATTCGAAAATGTAGATATGCAAGACAGTGAGCTGTGGAAAATTGAAAATCACTGCTGTTTAAATGTAGGATCCAACATAGGTTTTCTAGAAAGCCTGCCACACCCTTGTCCAATAACAGCACTTTTGCAGTCGATCTCACAGTGTTGTGAGCCTATTTTGCCAATGTAAGTGCATGCTATGTAAATGAGTACCATATCGTAACAACATAACACTTCTCTCCCTTGCTTTCTTTATTCCTGCTGGAGGGATCATCTCTTCTGTTGTTAGTAGCCCCCGCTTTACTACCACCTTTCTGCTCCTTCTGTTTTCTATAGCTAACCACCACTGCAGCCATGTCTCATCTTCCCCATACCCTACCCCCAACATTCTGCCCCCACTGACACCTTGATGCTTTCCCTACCATCACCTTCCCCATGTCCTCTGCTTTGCCATCTTGGAAGTTATCCTCTTTCCGATCATTCTTGTGGAAAATTGGGTTTTGATTGACAGGGGTGAACACCCATTTCAAGCAACAACCAGAATCCCTGTCAGGGTAAACTACAAAAGTCACTAAAATAACCTGTGCTTAACCCTGTATTAGCCTGGCACAAAAGCAGTCAGGCTGAAATTAGAGGTAATGTGTAAAGTAGTTATGTAGCATACAAACACTAATAAAGTGAAAACACAACATGTGAATAATCAGTGTAGAAAAATAGAGTACATTTTAATAAATAAATTGAGACCTAAATGACAAAACTCCAATCACTAGAACCAGAGATGTGCACTTTCAAAGATTTAGGAAAGTGTAGCATCTAAAAGCACAAAGGGCCATTCGCAGTCATCTGGTCTTGCTACACCAGGGGGAAGTCACATGTCTTGTGTGAAGAGTACAGCTTGTGGTGGAGGAGGCAGTGAGGAGAGCATTGTGGATGGTCCTCACTGTAGCATAAAGATTCTGTCAGGTGTTGCTGACGGTCATTGCTGGAGCTTCGTTTTAGGCTGTTCGTGAAGGCAGTTGTCGCTGTAGCAGGAAGTGCAAATCTCTCATTGCTGGTTATTGCTGGCAGCCGCTGTAGCACAAAGAGTTGTATTCAACAGAGCTTCGTGTTTGCAGTCGTCAGGGTGGTAAGATCGAGCATGAATGGGCCCGTTCGCGGTCACAAAAAGGCCAAAACTTCAGGATTTCTCCCTTTCTTCACATGAGGAGTTGAAATGTTGCCAGTCAAAGGTCCAGGACCTGGGGAGGCATCTCTTGGCTTTCAGGAACTCACTCCAGCAATGGCCAGCAGGGCTCAGGCGGGTCCAGTGCAGCAGGTCAGCAGGGCAATTGCAGAGGGTCCTCTGGAGCTTGTTGTCTCCGTGTAGCCCAGAACAAGATGATAGCCATCTAAACCTTGGAGGCACTCTGGCAGTCATGGAATCTAGCAGCAACGCAGGCTTCAAGTGGCACGCCAGTCCTCTGAGGGTACAAGGCAAGCTTCAAGCAGTAGGGCAGTCCTCTGGTAGCAGCAGCACAGACTTCTGAGGGACAGAGCAAGCCTCAAAATACAGGACAGTCCTCTGGAGTGCAAGGCAGTCTTTCTGTGGGTCCTCCACAGGTTAAGGAGTGAACTGAAAAGTAGGCCAGAGGGTCCTATTTTTATACCTGGTTCCAGCTTTGAAGTGGAAGAAACCTCTAGAGTTTTCCCCCAACAGGTGGTTCTGAAATGTCCTTCCTCCCTGCCCAGGCTCCAAGAGATCGAGTGTGACAAACGACTGGTGAGATGTTCTTTGTGAGTGTGCTGACTCAGCTCCCTTAACATGTAAGTGGGACAGGGACCAACTCCGCTCTCCCATCCTGACAAGATAGCCCATCCTTCCAACAACTAGTCCCTCTTTGTCTCATTGTCTAGGAGGAATACACAAAGGCCAATTGTCACTATAATCAGAGTCATGTGACCAGCACACAAACTGCAGGCACCACGTGGCTCGGGAAAGAAAATGCAAACTATTTTAAAAAGTGCCATTTTCAGAATTGTAACTTAAAATCTGGCTTTACCATTTAAGAGGATTTAAAATTACAATTCTTTAAAGACCAAGCATGACATTTCTACATATTCCTAAACAAACATTATGACTTATTAAAAGTAATAGGGTAACCCACTGATATCCTAAGGGAGAGATAGGCCTCTCATTAGTGAAAAACGAATTTAGAAGTTTTTCACTACCAGGGCATGTAAAACCTAGTTATGCCCAACTTTTTAAATACACTGCAACCTGCCCTAAGAGCTGTTAGGCCATACTTATATGTATTAAAAAGGGAGTTTTATGCACGCCAAAAGGTTTGTTTTGCCAGGCTGAGTTGGCAGTTTAAAACTGCACACAAACTGCAATGGCAAGCCTGAAACATGTTTTATAATGCTACTTAACTGGGTGACACAACAGGTGCTGCAGGCTCAAAAGCAACATTTTATTTACAGACCCTGGGTACATGCTGTACCTCATTACTAGGGATTTATAAGTAAATTCAATATCTCAATCTGTGTTGGTCACTTTTACCATTCGTTATGAAGCGATCGCACACACTTTAGCAGTGGTTAGCAATGGTAACGTGCACAGAGTGCTAAAGCTAACAAAATCTAATTTTAGCAAACAGGAGGGAAGTAGGCAAAATGTTCGGGGGAAGACCACCCTAAGGATGCCAGGTTTAATAATCCTCATTCCAATCTAATTAGTCCCTATTACCATCATTACCTCAAGCATCTGTTTGAGTCTGAACCCATGACACACTACTGTTTTCACCATATATTAATGACACTTCCTCTATCCTCGTTCCTCTTTTTCTAATGCCTTACTCACACTAGCCCATTCATCATCCACTACCATTCCTCCTGAAAACTGTCCCATTTTACTCTCAGTAATTGTCAGGATTAGGCCTGGGCAGAATTTCTATTATACTGGGTTTATCAGAATAATTTTCGTAATTCTGTGTTACTCGTTGATGCAGAATTACCGATAATTTTGCGATTACTTACGATTGTGTAACTAAGAGCAATTTGGAGGAAACAAATCTTACCACAAGAGCACATTTAGCATGTGCAAGTGGCTGCTCACTCTTAGTGTTCTGCTGCATTTAGTGCTGTTTCTTAGCTCAAAATGCATTCTCCTGTCCATTTTGGATTTGAGGGTGCATTTTTGTGCAAAGGAATAGTGCTACATAAAGAATGACTCTTCTCTCATAATTCTGCACACTTTTGCGGAATACTTAGCTAATTACACTGAATTATGCAAGTTACGCACAACCCTAGTCAAGAGACTGTGCTTTATGCCTCATTCGTTCTTTGGTCCATTGATTTCCTTTTGTGAAATTCTGCAGCATTTTCCTAAAGTTTTGCAAAAGTACACAAAAAGAATTCCTTGAATTTTGTGTGAAAATTTACCATAAGGGCATATCCTGTATTCAGAATTCACATAAAATACAAGCTATGGAAATGGTATGAGGAGAAAATTTCTCCCGTGATACATTTCCTACATGAGTCAGTCTTCATTGAAAAAAACTATGTGAAAGTGTGCAAAATTTGGCAGCCACAAAATTGTGCAAAATTTAATAAGCACAATATTTGTGGAATTTTGCAGTTGTAGTAAGAATTACACATAACCCTACATCTGAGTCATCTTCTACCTCACCTGTTTCCTTCTCTTCCAACCCTGCATGTCACTGGTCAGATCTTTCTGGTATTCCAGTTGCCTCATATCCCAGCTACTTTGACACTAAAATGGCCATGACACCACACTCTTTCCTTACTGCTTGGTCCTGGAGTTCTCAAACCCCTACCCTATTGCTCCAGCAAATTTTGGTGGAAATCCCATGGGCATCATTAGTCCTTCATCCTTTCTCCATCATGCCACACACAGACAACAGTTGTTGCACTGCCATCATTGTATCACTTGGCTCTCCTGTGGTTTTTCACCCATCTTGCTTTATAAGGCCACCTGTTCCACCAAGGTTGTTTCCTCCTGCCCTTTACACAATGACCTGGGGTTTATAGTAATGTGTGTCATTTTCATCCCTGTTTATTTTTTCATTATTTAGTAATACACAACTGGAAGAGCTCTATTGTAGGGGAGTGGCGAAATTATCAACAGGCTCCTCAGCTTCCTGCCCAACAGACTTTCTAGGCTTCCTGGCCTTTAATATACATGGTGGGTTATTTTAGTTAAAGGAGAGTACCCCTCATGCATACTAGGTGGCATGCCTCATCATAAGCTCCACCTTCACTAGCACCAAGATGGCGCAAAATGGGTTTATCCTAACTTCTTTTATTTATTTTGGTATTTTAGGAGATACTGTTGTGAGTTGTGAAAGTTCGTAAAAATGGTTAAAACTGTTTTGGGGCAGAAAACTTTCAATTATTTTATTTAGTTGTGTATGCCCAATACAAGGTTAATATACAAGGTTAAACATAGAAAATAAATTGGCGTATTAGGCAACTGTAAAGATTTTTATAGTGCCTCCTTAGTTACCTTGTGAGGGTCAACATGTTTCATCCCTTAATTTTCATCAGGACATTTTGAATCTTCCTCTCTTCCTCAAGTGTGTTCTACTTAGTGTGAAGAAATATAGTATTACAAACTATCTGATGCCCATATATCACCTCTTCTTGTAGGCTGTTGGAAGAGAAGGCAGTAACATAAATGAAATCATGAATATTAATGATACAATGTGACCAAATAATACCACCCAACAATTCAAGTCACACTCACACACAAGGTCACAGCACTGCAACAGTGGCACTTGGTGTTAACCGTTGTCCATGTAATTGTTTTTTATGATAAGAAATAATTAGTCACGCAGTCATGTTTCCGGATGATGGTGGACAATAGTCAGCATTTTTGTTGGTTTATAAGATCAAAAGTATGTCAATTTTAGAGTCCAGTGACTGTGTGGTAATGTGATGAACGTACTTGATGTAGATGCACTTGGATGAACCTGACTCACACAGAACTCCACTAGTTCCAGATCCATCTAAATCCTGCTGCACCGTATGCAAGACAGTCATCTCTAGCTTTCAAACCTACCAGGATGAGGATGATGTCCAGAAAAATCCATTGGCTCCCTCTGTCCAAACATATTCAAGTACTGTGGCACTATTTCTATAACAGTCAGCTCTAGCACCCTGCCAGAATGACAAACAAGATTAAGACCTCCTGTGGAGGATGTGCCACAAACAGCAGCATCACTGGACTAGAAATTAGGAAACATAGCAGATGAATATGAGGCAAAAGGCATGCTTCTGTAATGCAAATATTGTTGCAAATGACCCCACATCCCATGAGTTCTCCATTTTCACAAAGAGCTGAAGATCAGCTCTTGAAGCAGCAGCTTAGTACTGAGTAGCCTGTATCATCTGGATGATGGGAACCTTTTAGGAGGTCCCACTTCCATCTTCCCATCCAACCTGAATCCGAATTCTATTGTTCCCTTGTAGTGAATCCTAGTTTGTTTTAATGGGATACAGGAGTTAGCTTAGCCTGTGGCTTGCAGACTCGTTCCCCCGTCACCCAGTGATTTTTACCCTACTTAGCTTGCTCTGTTTTAGCGCATTTATTTAATTAATTCTTTTAAGATGGCTGTCTTGTTTTGACTTAGGCCCATGTACGACATGGCGCCACCAACAACGATGTTTAGGTTCTAATTTACGGATACCCTGATTATCGCAGTCTCACATACTACAGGTACCCTACGTACCCTTTAACAGAGACGTCTGTTGTCTTGAGGAAGTTCCCCCTTAGCTGAACCTAATTAGGCTGTAGGTTGTTTGAGCTCAAACTCATAAAAGGACTTTACTCCCCACTTGGTGTTCCATCTCCTTACTCAGTTATACATCAAGGCTAATGCCATAAACATCCCTAAAAATGCTGGACAAGCTTTAACTTTACATTTAGTAGAGCATGGCTTAACAGAAGAGGGAGGGGATGTTACGTTCATAGTAGAAGCTAGTGAAGCTTACCAAACAGAAATAGTTTATTCTTGGGTCATATTTCCTGCGAAAAATGACAGTTCAGACACATTCCACACATATAACATTGCGAACGTACCTCAACGGTACTAAGCATAATAGTATTTTGAAATACCCCTCACATACTAAGAGCATCAGAACTGGTTTGAAGGCGCCCTACCACATATAATACAACGCGGGAGATTAGGTCCATTAGGTAATGATGGACCAAAGTAGCCTATGTTTGCCACATACACACCTCACCCAGTTACACTAAACATGCAGGCAGCAGACCTGCGGGACTTAGATCTTGAATTAGTAACACTTTACAGACGACTAGTTCAGTTCGTAATATGAACATTGAACACAACACCAGCGCATCCAGCACCACCAACACCTGCTGGATACCAATTGGCTACTGGGATTAATCCACAAACAGTACATACTGTTATGGGTAAAGTACCCACAGAACTAGAGAAAATACGGTTCTGGATAGCCCAGAAAACAAATCAGCTGGAAGCTGTGTTTCCCCATACAGGACCACAAGCGAAACATAGAACTCACTTAAATGTTTGCCTTTCGGGATGGTTCCCTCAGTGGATGACTGCAGCACATGGGGTACAGTCTTCGCTGCAATGTACACTAGTACACATGGTGCCCCGACACTTGCCAGTTTACCGGAAGTGCTAAAACAAATACAGAATGAACACGGGGTTGCACCAGTCCTAGATTTGAGGATGAAATGAATGCGTAGCTTCGACGCAGTCTCCTCAATAATACTCAGTAAAGGGGAAGTGGTGGCACTGGCTATATGCCAGCGTCTCAAAGTGATTCCGCATTTGGACCAGGAGAGAGAACTACCGAAAGTTATTTCAGATACCTATACTAGTATAGGACGGGATAGTTCGGGAGCCAAACCGAAGAAGCTTGAAATACAATGTACCACCCCTAAGGAAGGTACTAAACAAGCACAGGAAAATACTAAGAAGCGATGGGATAAGCAGAAACAATTTAAAGAAAGACGAAATGAGAGAACAGATTCTCCACATCCGGAGAACTCCAAAAGGGGATACACTCTCAGAAATGGAGAAAGTATAAAAGCTCCTGACAGATATGCTGATTCACATCCCCCTCGTTCCTTTCAGGACGCACCGGATAGACGTAGCGAGAGAGGGGGCCGTCCTGACTGACGTCCTGAATACGTGAAACAAAAGAAAGACTCACCACAGTCTTCAGACAAAAAAGAAGATAAGTCCCCACAACAGAAGCCACAGTTTAAAAAGAAAAAGGTGGCAGAACTGTCAATTAAAAATGCCAGTACACTAGCCCAGTGCCTTGAGACCCTCACGGGTGAGTGGCGTGCTCTACAAATTTTTTGATTGATTGATTGAGTACACTTGAGAACATTGCTGAAGAACATGACGTGGGCAGTGGCACTGTTAGACAGCGCAGCAGAGGTCACGATATGTCACCAGAGTCTGAAAGATCATCTGGATGCAACAGCAACTAGGGATTTCATTGCAGTTGAGACTGTGGACGGGCGCGTTCTCCCACCCGATAGGGTCTGTGATTTGAAAATTAAAATTGAGGAAGACATAGAGCACACTATTGAAGTGATATTCTGGGATGAACTTAATTGTGATATCCTATTGCCCGAAAGAGACTGGCCACCTGAGCACATCCGTAAGCTCCCACATGGAGAAGATGTAATTTTGCCTTCTTTCTCTGATCTTGTTTCGGAGGTGGTAAAACAAGCCTACACTGTTGATTGGGCTTTAATGCAGGCTCCTGCACTATACTACAGTTATGTAGGTTGGGACAAGGACTCCTCTTGTCATGCAATACTTATCAGGTCCAAACCCCAACCTCAGCCACAATATCCTGTTAAACACGAAGCTAAAGCTCCAGTCAGGGATATCCTCACTCACCTAGAGTACCAGGGAGTAATTGAGCCCTGTGCCTCTGCAATGAAGAACCCCTTATTCCCGGTTGCAAAACCTGACCATTCCTACTGAATTTTCTTAGATTACAGACACTTAAACAGTCATACACACACAAACGCTATACAAAATTCACATAGCACAGCACTTATTAACAATATAGTGCACAAAAAGTACAAAACAACGTCGGATATTTCCAATGGGTTTTTCTGCCAAAACGTAGCACAAGAACGTCGGGACCTGAGTGCACTCTCATTTGGCTCTCAGAAATGCTTTTGCCGTTTACCCCAAGGCTGTAAGAAAAGCCCAGGACTGTTCTCAGCCCGTTTAACGTCAATATTACATGATCTTGATCCCGAGGCGTTATCCTATGTGGATGACATCAATTTCACAGACGATGACCTCACCATTCATCTTGTCAGGGTCGATCGGATCATTTTAGGATTTTCAGACCTCGGTTACAAATTTAACTTTAAGAAAAGTAAGATGGCCTTTCTCAGTGTATCGTTCCTGGGATATAAACTAACAAACGAGGGAAAGGGCCTGGCTCGCACTTCCTAGAGAAATGTGCACAACTGCACCCACCTAACACGCTGAAGAAGCTACAGTCTCTACTTGGCTTCTTTAATTTAGGCAGAACATACATTCCTGACTATGCACAACGTATCAAGCCACTTTATGACTTACTACACCCAGATTTTTCTAGAAAACACTGGACAGTTGAACACACACACACACACACACACATCTTTAGGGAATTACAACAGGACATGCTAGAAGCCAAACACTTACACATATGTGACAACAAAATAAATTTGGTGAAAGGAATAATTGTTGGTGCCATTGGATTTACTTATGTTGACTTTAACGAGGGAGACACAGTGCCCGTAGCATATAAATCCCATTTATACTCTAATGCAGAACAACGTTTTGCACCTACAGAAACAATTCTGACAGCAGTTCAAATGGCTGTCATTAAGGAGATGCCACTTGCCCAAGGGAAACGCATTATTATCGTTACCCCGGTGCCAGCCTTAGGGGCTGTCACTAAAGCAAGCGTTCCTAATGCTAAAGCACTACATCCACATTGGATTCAGTGGGCTACCTCCCTAGCCGCCAATGATGTTGATTACATCTTTGATCCAAAACTTCAGACACAAGAATTTCTCCAATATGAACAGGAATACCCCGCTCCTCTAGATATCTTACCACTTGACAGATACCATACTGTCATTTATACTGATGGTTCAGATGTAGGTACCAAACATCAATATTCAGCTGCTTGTGCAGCCGTGAGTGGAGTGTTGAAGGATGGAGTTTTCCACCCTCAAAATACCTACACGCAGACCCTAGGGGACTGCACAGCTCAGCTGGCTTAACTTAAAGCCCTTCTTCTAGCGCTAGAACACACAGAGCCAGGATTGCCGACTTTGATAGTCTGTGACTCATACTACTGCGTCCAGTCCTACAATTATTACCTCAGACATTGGAAGCTGAACAGGTTCAGAGATTCCAAAGGGAACACCATAAAACACAAAACTTTGTGGGGGAGGGTGGCTGATCTTAAGGATAAGCTACTGTGTGTCCATATAGTACATACATTGGGCCACCAATGTGTAGGAGTACACGTTTTCTGTAACACTTTGGCTGATGAAGCAGCCAAATCTGCAGTAGCTACGGCTTATGTGGTTACAGTGACTCGTTTTCAGACGAGATTGGATAATGAAATACTGACTGCCATGAAGGCTTTGGCTGAAGGCAAGTCTCTCCCAAAAGCATACCCTACAAAATATTCTTACCACATCAGTGCACAGAATGTTGCTTACGCAACAATTCCTGGGGTTGGAGATTGAGCGATCCCCAAAGAAGACCAGAGACTAGGGTGGTCATTCTGACCTCGGCGGTAAAAGGCGCCTACCGCCGGTCATAAATCCTCCATAATTCCGCCGCGGTCGCGGTAACCCGCCACGGTCATTCTGACCCGCAGCAGCCAAACCTCTGAAAATCCGACAGCCACAACAGACCGCCAGACCAGCGGTCGGCGGAAAAGTGGAGGTGACCAAACCTCCACCGTCACGCCAACAGAAATACGCCCATGCCATTACGACCCACGAATCCACGCGGCGGTCTTTCAAACGCGGTTTTCCATTGGCGGGACACACCGCCGCGGTCAGAATACACACAAACGAACAAAACTCAGCCACATTGGCCGATTTGAATTACACACACCTGATACACATACACACACCACTCCCACACACACAATACAATATAAAACACACACCCACATCACCCACAAACCCCTACGACCAAAAATTCAGAAAGAAGCACTGAGAGACACATCAGCGATCACAGAATACCATCACACAGAGGCACACTACACCATCACCCACACAATATCCACACACAAAACAACACACACCACCACACTCAACACACTTAACTACACATACTCCACCCCACACATCATAAACACCACTCCATGGCACCCCAAAGACACCCCCGCTTCTCAGACGAAGAACTCAGGGTCATGGTGGAGGAAATCGTTCGGGTAGAGCCCCAGCTCTTCGGCACACAGGTCCAATACACCAGCATTGCCCGGAGGACGGAGCTATGGCAGAGGATTGTCGACAGGGTCAACGCTGTGGGACAGCACCCCAGAAATCGGGAAGACATCAGGAAGCGATGGAACGACCTACGGGGGAAGGTGCGTTCCATGGTATCCAGGCACAACATCGCCGTGCAGAAGACTGGCGGAGGACCCCCACCTCAACCCCCACAATTTACAACATGGGAGGAGGAAGTCTTGAACATCCTGCATCCTGACGGCCTCGCAGGAGTCGGCGGAGGAATGGATACTGGTAAGTTGAAGCTTCAATACTGCTTCCCCCCCACCTGCATGCCAAATCATACCCCAACCCTCACCCCCATTCTCGAACCCCACCCTCACCCCCACCCTCACCCCCACCACCATCCTCACCCCCACCACCATCCTCACCCCCACCACCATCCTCACCCCCACCCCCAGCACACCTATTCCCTGCCAATGTCTCACCATCACAACCCACACATCCCAAAACCTAGGCCTGCATGCGTCCACTAAGCATGGACACCCATCACCAAAGCATGCCCAATGCATATACACATCCCCCCCACAAGCCACCCTCACCAAAGCCCCCACACACGAATGCCAGCACTTGGGGACACGGGAACCCACAGATACACCCATATGCCACACATTGAAACTATAACCATACCTCTATACCCCTCCAGGACCCGACCGTCAACACACCGCCACGGAGGGCCCAGAATTCTCCACACCCCCCACCCAAGAGGCCGTCAGCGATGACAGCAGCTCTGTCGACCTGGACACTGATGACCAGCCCGGACCATCAGGGACCTCTGGACAGTCGGTTCCCCTCACACAGGCACAGGCCACTACAGACCCAAACCCCTCTGGGAACACCAGCACAGCTCCCACCCAGCGGGCCCATGCCTCTGTCTCCAGGGCGCGTCAATCTGTGGTGTGTCTACCACTACAGGGCACCCAGAAGAACCCACCACCCCAACAACAACAGGGACCTGGGGGCAGTGGTAGTGGGCACACCGGCCAGGGGGCAGAGGCCCAGGGAAACAGGGCAACTCGGAGGGCAGCTGTGCGACAGGGGGGGGACGGGCCCAGGGAACCCACTCTCCACGAGGCCCTCACCACCATCATGGGAGCATACAACCGCTCCCAGGAGACGATGGCGACGGTACTGGCCCGGTTCCAGGAGATCCAGGTACTGCAGGAGGAACACTATCGGGGGTACAGGGAGGACATCAGAGCCCTCACCTCCACCCTGGTTACCATGGTAGGGCTGCTGCAGGACCTCATCAACACCAGGACGGACACTCAACAACAACAAAGGGCCCCTGCCACTAGCCTGGACCAAGAACAGCCAACCACCTCCGCCGGCGCTAGTGGACAGGAGGCCCCCGCACAACAGCAGCCCACCAGACCCCCACCTCCTGCAGGAGAAGAACCACCCCGCAAGAGGGCCCTGAGATCTCGCAAGAAGACAGAGTAGGATGTCAAAACCCCCGCCAGCAAAGGATACCACCTGATGTCAGCCCACTGTCCCACATTGTCACCCTGTCCATCCTTGAACTGCCCATGCTCCATCTCTCCACAGGCCTCTGGACAATGCACCTGTGTGACTGTTACTCTGGACTCTGCCATGGACATTCCTTCACCATAGCCCCCACCCACTTGAAACCACCCATCCCATTTTGAGCACTGAAATAAACACCTATTTTGCACAAAACTATCTGGAGTCTGGCTGTGATTTCAAAATATTGTAATTGACATGACATTGCAAATATGTCCTTGTACATAGTGAAGTCAACAAACAGCTGCCACAAAGCTGTAGTCCATGGGGAAACGAAGCACAGGACTCGTAGTGGGGACCCCAGATCTGAAATAGGGAGGGAAAAGCCACAACTCAGTCATCATACACTGTGGCAAATAGACAGGCAGCAGAGATGCAGGAGAGTAGTTCACATTTACTAAATTATGTTTGAATTGTTACCTGTGTCCTATTGGAAGTACTGTTCAATGATTCTGTCCCTGTTGTCTGTTTCAGCACCGTCGTCTTCCTCCTCGTCACTCTCCACAGGTTCCACAGCTGCCACAACACCACCGTCTCGACCATCCTCCTGCAGGAAAGGCACCTAGCGGCGCAAAGCCAGGTTGTGAAGCATGCAGCAGGCCACGATGATGTGACACACCTTCTTCGGTGAGTACATTAGGGATCCCCCTGTCATATGCAGGCACCGAAACCTGGCCTTTAGGAGGCCAAAGGTGCGTTCGATCACCCTCCTAGTACGCCCATGGGCCTCATTGTACCGTTCCTCTGCCCTGGTCCGGGGATTCCTTACTGGGGTCAGTAGCCATGACAGGTTGGGGTACCCAGAGTCCCCCAATAGCCATACACGGTGTCTCTCTAGCTGTTCCATCACGTAAGGGATGCTGCTATTCCTCAGGATGTAGGCGTCATGCACTGACCCTGGGAATTTGGCATTTACATGCAAGATGTACTGGTCAGCCAAACACACCACCTGGATGTTCATGGAATGGTAACTTTTTCTGTTCCTGTACACCTGCTCCCTGTCTCTTGGGGGAACCAAAGCCACATGGGTCCCATCAATGGCACCAATGACGTTGGGAATATGTCCAAGGGCGTAGAAATCACCCTTCACTGTAGCCAATTCACCCACCTCAGGGAAAATGATGTAGCTCCTCACGTATTTCATCAGGGCAGACAACACTCTGGATAACACCTTCGAAAACATGGGCTGAGACATCCCAGAAGCAATTCCCACTGTTGTCTGAAATGACCCACTTGCCAAGAAATGGAGTACTGACAGGACCTGCACCAGAGGGGGAATCCCTGTGGGTTGGCGGATGGGGGACATCAGGTCGGGCTCCAGCTGGGCACACAGTTCATGTATAGTGGCACGGTCAAGCCGGTAGGTCAGGATAATGTGGCGTTCTTCCATTGTCGACAGGTCCACCAGCGGTCGGTACACGCGAGGATTCATCCGTCTCCTCGCCAAACCCAGCGGACGGTGCCTAGGAAGGACAACATGGAGCACAGAGTCAAGCAACCCACAGGTACGTACTCACAGCTTGCACAGTAAACGATTCTCTATGCAGTGAATGGCGTGTCTGAGTGGCTATGCAAGGCCTGGGCCTGTGTGACCCAGTTGAATTGAGCCATGTGGACCCTCGAAATGGCGGCTGCCTGACCTGTGAAGTGTGACAATGGGATGTGAGGTCAATGCGCTGGAGTGCCACACCGCGGCGGTCGGCGGTCGAAGACCGCGGCGCGAAGCCGCATTGGTTAACATTGAAGCCTATGGGTTTCAGGAGCCAATGGCGAAGGGCGCCGGCGGTGGCGGGACGCACCGCCGCGGTACGCACCGCCGCGGGCGTGACCGCCATTTTCTATCTACTTATTCACTTGCGACTTGAACTTTCACAGGAGAGGACCTATACTGCAAGTGTTGCTGTGACCTCGGTCTGGAAGGGACAATGGCTGCTGCGCCTGGGGAAAGGGCCCCTGCCTTCACTGGAGAAGAGTTGGAGAAACTTGTGGATGGGGTCCTCCCCCAGTATGCGCTACTCTACGGTCCTCCAGACCAACAAGTGAGTTTAATTCAATATGGATTTGGAGCCACTGGCTGGCTTGGGGGCCTGGCGGGGGGCCTGGCGGGGATGGGGGGCATGTTGGGGCTGGCGGGGGGCCTGGCGGGGGGCCTGGCGGGGATGGGGGGCATGTTGGGGCTGGCGGGGGGCCTGGCGGGGATGGGGGGCATGTTGGGCCTGGCGGGGGGCCTGGCGGGGATGGGGGGCATGTTGGGCCTGGCGGGGGGCCTGGCGGGGGGCCTGGCGGGGATGGGGGGCATGTTGGGGCTGGCGGGGGGCCTGGCGGGGGGCCTGGCGGGGATGGGGGGCATGTTGGGGCTGGCGGGGGGCCTGGCGGGGGGCCTAGCAGGGATGGGGGGCATGTTGGGCCTGGCGGGGGGCCTGGCGGGGATGGGGGGCATTTTGGGGCTGGCGGGGGGCCTGGCGGGGGGCCTGGCGGGGATGGGGGGCATGTTGGGCCTGGCGGGGGGCCTGGCGGGGGGCCTGGCGGGGATGGGGGGCATGTTGGGGCTGGCGGGGGGCCTGGCGGGGGGCCTGGCGGGGATGGGGGGCATGTTGGGCCTGGCGGGGGGCCTGGCGGGGATGGGGGGCATGTTGGGCCTGGCGGGGGCCTGGCGGGGGGCCTGGCGGGGATGGGGGGCATGTTGGGCCTGGCAGGGGGCCTGGCGGGGGCCTGGCGGGGATGGGGGGCGTTGGGCCACTGGCAACGAAAATGCAGACAAACTTGAACGTGGTATTTCTCCCTCCCTGTACGTGTCACATAGGTCCACGCCCATGAGAAGATCGGGATTTGGCGTGCCATCGCCAAGGAAGTCCGGACCCTGGGGGTCCACCATCGACGGGGCACCCACTGCCGCAAGAGGTGGGAGGACATCCGCCGCGGGACCAAGAAGACCGCCGAGTCTCTGCTGGGGATGGCCTCCCAACGTAGGCGGGGTGCCTGCCGTCAACTGACCCCCCTGATGTTCCGGATCCTGGCGGTGGCCTACCCTGATTTGGATGGGCGCGTGAGGGCAGCACAGCAGACACAAGGGGGTGAGTACAAGCATTATCTACTCTGTTGTCGCGCAGTGGAGGTGTCTGGGTGGGGGAGGAGGGCTGTGGGTCCCCCTAGGCCAGGGCGATATCTGTAGGCTGGGCACCCCCGTAAGCCCCTGTGTCCCCAGCCACCACCCTCAGTAGTGTGTCAGTACAGCCATCCCTGGGCCGTGTCATCCATGGGTGCAGTTGTCAACTCTAGGCGTGTAGGGCATGTTCCACGGAATGCGTAGCGGACCCCAAGTGCGCAACTTAGTGCAGGGGGCATCTGTGTCTGTCATGTCCGCTAACTGTACCGGTGATCCATGTACTCAAAATCTCTTTATTTCTCTCTCCCCCCCCCCTTTTTGTTTGTCTTTCTGTGCTTGTGTGCATCAGCATCATCAGGCGGAGGAGAAGTGGCATCGGGCAGGAGGGAGCTGCATCTCACATGGCCCAGGAGGGCCATGCCACAGAGTCTGACTGGACCAGTGAGACGGAGGGCGAGGGGAGCTCCACAACGGGGACGACTGGACCCTGCAGTGACACGGACACGTCCTCGGAAGGGAGCTCCCTTGCGGGGGTGGCACCATCCGTGCCCCCCGCCATTACAGGTACAGCCGCCACCCAGCGCACCATCTCCGCCCTCCCAGCAGCCCCTCAGCGTTCGCCCCGTGCCCGCTCTGCCAGGAAGCCGGGCATCTCCTTCGCCCCAGGCACCTCAGGCCCTGCCCCTGTTACCCCCGCTGCCCTCAGTGAGGAGGTCATTGACCTCCTCCGAACGCTCATTGTTGGGCAGACTACCCTTTTGAATGCCATCCAGGGGGTGGAGAGGGAGGTTCATCGCAGCAATGCGTACCTGGAGGGCATTCATTCGGGTCAGGCTGCCCATCAGCGATCGTTCCAGGCTCTGGCCTCAGCACTGACGGCAGCCATTGTCCCTGTCTCCTTCCTCCCTCTACTAACTCCCTCCTCCCAGTCTCCTGTTCCTCTGCCTGTCCCACCCACACCATCAGACCAGCCTGCACACACCTCAACACCCAAGAGCAGCTCATCCAAACATAAGCACCACAGATCACGCAGACATTCACACAAGCAACATTCCGATGCAGACATGCCAACAGTCACTACCACCTCTGTGACCCCCACCTCCTCGTCTCCCTCCTCCCTCCCTGTGACGTCTACACTCACACCTTCATTCACCTCACCATCAGCCAGTGTTTCCATCACCAGCATACCCTCCACTACAGTCCGCACACGTGCAGTCACCACCCCCACTGCCATTTACACGTCCCCTGTGTCCTCTCCCACTGTGTCTGTCACCCCCTCTTCCACACCACACAAACGCAGCCACCCACCCACCCAACAGCCATCCACCTCACGACAGCCTCCCGCTCCTGCACCTGCACCCAAAGACAGCAAACTTGTCTCGCCTACAACCACATCCTCTCCCTCCACTCCCATACCCACTGTACCTACCACTCTCCATTGTCCCAAGAAAATCTATCTCTCTACTGCTACCTTCTTTCCTGACCCTGAGCCCCCCCCTCCTTCTCGTCGGGGTAAGAAGAGCACCTCAGCCACCACCAGCCCTGCAGCCCCCTTGACAAGGGTGCAGGGGTATTGGAGCCCACCAGCCCGCAGGTCTGGATCTTCGCCCAGCAGCAAGGGGACAGCCAGCCCACCCCCTGGGAAGAGGAGCAGAAGGCGGAAGGGCCGCCGCCGGAGCCCGGATTCGATATCCCCCCAGGACACTAGCCAGCCACCGTCAACAGCCACAGCTCCAAAGGGAGGAAAGGGCCACAGACTCCCGACTAAGGAGGGCAAGGGCAGCAAGGCGGAGAAGTCAGGCAGCAGGCCTGCTGCCCATGGAGGACCCGTCACAGCTGCCCAGGAGGAGCCCGCAACCCCCATAGCCGCTGCCCCGGGAGGAACCGGCACAGCTGCCCCGGGAGAGCCCATCACCCCCATAGCCGCTGCCCAGGGAGGACCCAGCCCAGCTGGCCAGGAGGGCCCCACCACCCACAGCCCAGGTAGGCATTGAAGGAGCACCATCCCCGCTGCCCAGGAGGGCACCACCAGGCAATGAGCGGTTGGCCATAGAATGGCAGCCGTCTCCAGCACCGCTCCGCTGGGGACCGCCGTCTCAAGAACCGCTGAACTGGGCCCTTCAAGGCAAGAACCGCTGAACTGGGCCCCGCCGTCTCCAGCACCGCTCCGCTGGGGACCGCCGTCTCAAGAACCGCTGAACTGGGCCCTTCAAGGCAAGAACCGCTGAACTGGGCCCTTCAAGGCAAGAACCGCTGAACTGGGCCCTTCAAGGCAAGAACCGCTGAACTGGGCCCCGCCGTCTCCAGCACCGCTCCGCTGGGGACCGCCGTCTCAAGAACCGCTGAACTGGGCCCTTCAAGGCAAGAACCGCTGAACTGGGCCCTTCAAGGCAAGAACCGCTGAACTGGGCCCCGCCGTTTCCAGCACCGCTCCGCTGGGGACCGCCGTCTCAAGAACCGCTGAACTGGGCCCTTCAAGGCAAGAACCGCTGAACTGGGCCCTTCAAGGCAAGAACTGCTGAACTGGGCCCTTCAAGGCAAGAACCGCTGAACTGGGCCCTTCAAGGCAAGAACCGCTGAACTGGGCCCTTCAAGGCAAGAACCGCTGAACTGGGCCCCGCCGTCTCCAGCACCGCTCCGCTGGGGACCGCCGTCTCAAGAACCGCTGAACTGGGCCCTTCAAGGCAAGAACCGCTGAACTGGGCCCTTCAAGGCAAGAACCGCTGAACTGGGCCCTTCAAGGCAAGAACCGCTGAACTGGGCCCCGCCGTCTCCAGCACCGCTCCGCTGGGGACCGCCGTCTCAAGAACCGCTTAACTGGGCCCTTCAAGGCAAGAACCGCTGAACTGGGCCCTTCCAGGCAGGAACCGCTGGCCCTTTGGCAGACGTGGCAGGGCAGGATCTGTCTCGGGCAGGGCTGCAGGATGTCCTCTGGCCAACATGCCTCCTCCAGTGGCAGTGGAGTCTGTTATGGACTGTTTGGACTGTGGCTTTGCTCTCCCCAGGATGGCCCAGTGGGCAGGCCACCCACTGTATGGACTGTTTGGACTGTGGCTTTGGTCTCCCCAGGATGGCCCAGTGGGCAGGCCACCCACTGTATGGACTGTTTGAACTGTGGCTTTGCTCTCCCCAGGATGGCCCAGTGGGCAGGCCACCCACTGTATGGACTGTTTGGACTGTGGCTTTGCTCTCCCCAGGATGGCCAATGGTCATGGAGTCCCCTCGTGGATCTGGCGTCGTGTACTCAAGTGGCTGAGGTGCCCCCCCTTCCCTTCCCCCTGAGGTGCCTGTCCTATTTTCTTTCTGATGCCCCTGCAGTGTTCTCTCCGTGGAGTTCTTGTCGTGGGACTGGGCCTTGCCCCTTTGCTCAGGGCCCCTGTGGTCCACGGACAGTGGTTGGACTACATTTAGTAGCTGTATATATTTTGTACATAGTTTATTTATTTATTTGGATTACTGCTGTCCATTTTTCAATATATCTCCCCGTTTGAGATCTCTTCTTTTGGTCTTTGCATTATTTCGGAAGGGGGGGGTTTGTGGGTTGTGACAGTGATCTGTGGGAATGCATTGATGTGTGTGTTGTAGTGGGTGTGGGTGGGTGGGTGTGTGCCGGTAATCTTTTCCCACCCCTGTGTCATAGGTGCAGTACTCACCGATGTCTTCCGCGCCGCCGGGCGTGCTCCTGGTACAGGAGCAGGTATAGGAGTGCGGGGATGACCTGCAACTCGGGTTCCATACTGCCGGAATCTCGCGTGGAGTATGTGGAGGTGAGCGTTTTCCCGTTCGTAGTCTGTTTCTGCCGTGTTTTTATCGGCGGTGCTCCTGCCCCGGAAAAGGTGGCGGATTGGTGGGTCGTGATAGGGTGGGCGGTACATTGTCTGCCGCCTGGCTGTTGGCGGGGACCGCCACGCTGTTTGTTTGTTCCGCCGTGGCGGGCGGAGTGTTAATGCGGCGGGCTGTGTTGGCGGTTCCCGCCAGGGTCAGAATTGCATATTTTGGACCGCCGGCCTGTTGGCGGGTTGGCCGCCGCTTTATCACCGACCGCCAGGGTCAGAATGAGGGCCTAGATCTAATAAAAGCAGCGCATGAGGGTGACGCTTCTGCACATGCTGGTATTTTGGCCACAGTAACACTCTTAAAGAAACGTTTCTGGCGACCAATTCTATACAAACAGACAAAAGATACCTCCTTTGTTGTGACATTTGCCAGCAAATAAAGGGCTCTAATATCAAACGCCCACCGCAGACATCCCTCTTAGTGTCCAGTAGGTCACTAAAATGTGTGTACCTGGACCATTGCAGTCCACTTCAACCTGATGGTGCATACAAATACATCTTAGTCGCTGTTGATTCTTGTACTAGATTCCTGTGGGTATGCCCTCAGTGGACGGCTGATGCGTGAACTGTTATAAAAGACTTGCTGATCTTTATCGGTACAGATGTGGTTGAGACATTCCATTCAGACCAGGGCCCTGCATTTGCCTCTAAGGCATTCACGGACACCATGGGGACGATGGGGGTTGAATTCCAGTACTTCTCACCATACCATACCGAGGGAAATTTGGTCGTGGCGAGGCGGAACCGTGATCTAAAGCAGTCCTTAAGAGCTAGGGTATTGGGTTCTGGCCGCAGTTGGCTTCATCATCTATATGGGGTCCAGAGAGCACTGAACAATCTGCCAAGACGGTCCTTTGGGGGACGCACTCCTTATTAGGTTCTCTTTGGAATACCTATGTATGTCCCAGATCTTGATGGCCCTGGTTTGGTGGCAGGAGACACACCTTTTGACATAAATGAACGTCTCACTGTCTTACAGGAGCTTCAGCAATTTTGTGATGATAAATCATCCGCCAGTGCTGCCACCTTAGGAATAAGGGATTTACCAACAACTTCCACTGGCTGGATTCCTAAAGCCGAGAATCTGGTTCGTGAGAAGATCGCTGTGAAGAAGGAATTCGGTCCATCCTACAGAGCACCAGTCCCAGTCTTGGGAGTACAAGGTACCAGAACTATCATCTTACCACCACGGCCTGGTTCCAGAACAAACAGATTAATTTCCATTGATGACGTCAAAGTTCACCATGTGGCCGATCCTGCACAGAACCCAGAGTTCCTTGGGTAGTTCCCGATTCCCTCTCACTACCCAACAGGACATACCTCTTCAAAGTAGAATTAACAACGCTACTTCAGACTATATAACAATGTCCAACGATGTTTCAAACACCTCCTCGACCATGGGTAGGGCGGAAAATGAGGTCTTGCTGATTCCAGTTACCGTATCAACGACAGCCCCTGTCCAAGATTTGGCTGTTTTTTACACCAACACTACACAGACTGATAACATCGTCTACCATAAGCCTCCATGTGAAGTGGATCAATCTACCAGTAATGCACCTGCTCCCATTTTTGCAGAGACTGCCTCTGGTTATTTCATTGACATTGATGACTTTTCTTCAGGCTCATCCACTCCAGTAATTGAAAATTTATCAAAGACACGTAAGCTGTACCTATGGTTTAAAAATAACTATTTAATTCACTCATGGAACTATTTATGGTTCTGTTTGACATTTTTTGCATTGTTCCTGTGGATTTGGTTTGTGACTGCTTTCTTTTTACTTATAAATGGTCATTACCTTCCTGAATGCTCATCAGTTGAGCTTGTGGATGAAGTCTTAACTCCATATCATTCTTCACATCAGGTCCGAAGAGACTTGTCCCTTGTGAACATTTCAGCTGTGCTAATTTCTGATGGTATTGTGTTGGACAACAATCCATTTGATATATACGGGCCTACTGAGGTCATTCAAATTCCATATGTATTCAAAATTTCTATGACAGATGTCATTACACCTGGTGTTGTATCTGATGATTGGGATGTCCAGACAGTTGATTCTATGTTTACTGAAATGAAGGACTATTCAGTGTTTGAAAGTGATGATGTATATAGACATACAATGAATTATGGGGAAATGTTCTGCAATAATAACTGGGGACATTACTACCTGCACCGTGCTACTATACACAGACCAGTACTTAACTATACACAGTGGGAACACTGTTCTACACCACTAGTGGAGAGCCCAAAATGCTATTCAGATAAGTTCACTTATTTTACTGAGCATGACACAAAAAGTTCAGCGTCATATTATTTCAAATTACCTCCTTCAAAGATTAGGAAAAGTTTGCTAACTGATACAAAGCTGATTTATTCAGAGTCCTTTGTTTCCTGTCTTACAGTTGAAGGTTACAAATACTGGAAGAATACTGTTGATTTAAAAAGTTTATGGGGAACACAAGATTGGCAAATACAGGGTAGGGAAGCTTTATTTAGAGCATGCCTGATTCCTGTCCAAATGATCTTTTTAAATGACACCATTCAACAGACATCCTGTCTGGGATTAGCAAAAATGAAAGAATTGAACACGGCCAGTATCCACACACCTGCAAAGTTAAATGATGGGCAATTTTTCCAGAATGTCACTGAGAAAGAGCTAGATGCAAAGGTTCAGATTGATACTTATAATTCTTCACTTTCCAGTCCGGCTAGGTAGTTAATTTGGCCAATGGACACCGATGGATGTCAGGCACGTATTTTGAATTCCTCAGGGGGTTTCAAGATTAGCCGGCCAGATTCTCGCTTTATCTCTGGTCAACATAAGGGAATAGTTACAACATATAGTGTGGGTAAACTGTGCCAACAATGGATACAGGCTAACACTTTAGACACAGTTAAAGAACGTCTTAATACTCTTTCTGAAGATGTAGACTTGTAGGACTTTTTGCTAGGTCCTAGAAAACAACACTCTAAAAGATTCATATATGCAATGTACAACGAGATCTGGAAGCTCTCTCAAATCGAACCTGCTGCGCGCTTAAGGCACATAGATAGAGAAAACTTAGGAAAGGCTTTAGTTGTAGTCGAGAACGGCATGAACACTTCGTCCAACAGAATTTATTCACTGACAACATAGTGTCATCTGCGATAGATATCATTCAGACAGACAAGTCCCATTTATATCATGGACAAAGTCAGCTGCGTTCCATCATGCATTTAGGTTGGACGTTACAGACATTGAAAACTGGCCGAATTCCATGGAAATATATTAACGGTAGTGAATTGTTCACTGCTTTTAGTTTATCCAAAGAACAGCAGACAATGGCTAAAAGGGAAGCAAGTTTCACCATGCTCCATATGGAGAAGTTAGAAAAGCTGCCTTTCAGAGTTGCAGAGAGTCCTTTAACAGTACGGCTCTTACATGGCATCATTATTCTCCCCATGTCCACTTTTTGTTTTCTGAAATGCATGAAACATCTTGCTGTGGGCAGGTACGAGCGACTGGGCAATGGCTATATTAAAGAAGAGTGGGAGTTGCCCTTTGATTACAAGTGTCTGAATGGCGAAACAGAGGTCTTTCTTAGCGGAAGCGAATGTGAGACTACTGTTAGTTATTCAATGATTTGCAAGCAGGTGTCCCTTAACGGCCTTTGTAATGCGGGGGTCGGGAACTTGGCCTGTTTTCTGAAGGGTACTCCCGTCCCTTTGATTCAACCAGCATTTCATGTACTTTTTAATGGAAGTTATGTGGTGCTGAGCGACCAAAGCTGTTGAGGTAAGCGACTAGGAATTGCCTACACAATTTCAGTCTCTAAGGTCGTTATGTGTTGTGGAAAAGTTTTATTACTCCCCACACAAGAGATAAATGTATCAGACATGTGGCCTCACATTGATACTATTAACGTAAATTATGACAAGCTGAGCAGACTAAAGGCGCTACTGTTACAATAAACAGGTCACGTTGACATCAGCTAGAGAGACGTATGCTCTGCAGATTGCGAGATCATCAGCCAAGATACATTCACTATTAAATACCAACTTCCCCAAGCAATTTGGAGAATTGGTATCCAGAATTGTTAGCGCCTCGAGCACAGTCAGGATTGACCATTTCTTTAAGGCTGTTGAGTCTGGATTTCTGTCCATCTTCCAGACTGTCTTCAGAGTTATCCCATCAGCCGTCCATTCACTCTTTTCAAGTGAGTTTGGTGGCTTTCCAATTATTTTGACATTGATTGGCGGGATACTGCTGCTATTTCTTCTGATTCGCCGTGGTTGTTTCTTTTCAGCTACACAAAGTAATGGAGCCACTGCCACCAGCTCAACTGTGCTGTGATCGCATGGTTCAGATCTTCAATGCTTCCTTGCTGGTGGAATTGGAGAGTGATTGGTCATTGTCATTCCGACCACTCCTATGGTGCGTGCAACCACTCTTTTGCTGCTTATGGTGCCTCTTTGAACGTTTGCCAACAGTGTGCCTTGCTGTTATGCCGGTGCCTCCTGTGGACCAAGAAATGCTGATGTCCCCGATGAGGGTTCACTCACAGTCGTGCCCCTTGAGACAAAGGCTGACTCGCAAGGCCTCCTATGAGCCTTCCTTGCTCACCGAGTTGGCTCGTTACACCATGGAGGATGACACTACTGCTCCGTAGACCCATCTGCCTATCCTGTGATCGATCTAACATCTGATGATGTGGCCTCTTTCTTGGGGTCCTTTCCATTCAGTGACTCCGGAGGTGCTCTTCAAGATCATGACTATTGTAAATAATTTGATGATTGGCTTTGACTAAAATCAAAGTATACATTTATTGCTCTTACTTTGGCCTGCCTTGCTTGTCGTGGTCGACATTATGGCCCTCATTATGATATTGGCAGTAAGTGCTGCTTACTGCCGTGCTGACTGGCGCCAATATACTGCGACCGCGGCGGTATACCGCTACGCGTATTATGACCCGCATAAAGAAATCCGCGACTATACAGACCCACACACAAGTCCGCCACACCAAAGGTCAGTGATAAAATGGCGGTACTAAAACCCACACTGTTATGCCAACAGAAATAAGCCCACAGCATTATGACCCACGAATCACCGCAGTGGACATTCAACTGCGGTAAACCATTGGCGGTATATACCGCTGCACTCAAAATACACACACACATGCAAAACAACACCACATTGGTCAATACAAACTATACACACCTGACACACATACACACACCACACCCATACACCCTCACCAATTTAAAACACACACCCACATTACCCACAACCCTTTACCACTACAAACAATTTACAACAGAGAGAGAAACACGCCATAAGCACCCACAGAACCAGAGCCACAGAACACCATCACCCATACACCATCTACGCACCTCACAGCACACACCCCAACACATCACCCCACACACCCTCACACACATCACACACACTACACCCTTCGCACCACAAAGACACCCCAGATTCTGTGAGGAGGAGCTAAGGGTCATTGTGGAGGAAATCATCAGGGTAGAGCCACAGCTATTTGGATCACAGGTGCAGCAGACATCCATTGCTAGGAAGTTGGAGCTATGGCGGAGAGTCGTGGACAGTGTCAATACCGTGGGACAGCACCCAAGAACAAGGGAGGACATCAGGAAGAGGTGGAACGACCTATGGGGGAAGGTGGGTTCCGTGGTTGCAAGACACCAGATAGCAGTACAGAGGACTGGCGGTGGAACACCACCTCCTCCCCCACTACTAACAACATGGGAGGAGCAAGTCTTGGCAATAATGCATCATGAGGGCCTGGCAGGAGTAGCAGGAGGACTAGACTCTGGTAAGACAAAGCTTAACTACTTTCGCCCATACCATTGTCCCCAGGACACGTCAATCAGCAGTGTGTCCACCACTACAGGAACCCCAGGCAACCTCACAAACACAGGACGATCAGGGACCTGGGGTCTGTGGCAGTGGGCACACGGTTCAGGGGACAGAGGCACAGGGCAACAGGGAAACTGGGAGGACTGCTGTGCGACAGGGGGAGGACAGGCCCAGAGAACCAACTCTCTACGAAGCACTCACCAACATCCTGGGTGCATACCACCACTCCCAGGAGACCATGGGCCAGATACTGGCCAAGTTGTAGGAGACCCAGCGGCTGCAGGAGAGACAGTACCTGGGGATCAGGGAGGACCTGAAGGACATCCACACCACCCTGGTCACCATTGCAGGGGTGCTGGCAGACAGGGCCAACACCATGAGGGAGGCAGTGGAACACCAAAGGGCCTCTGACACTAGCCACACCGATGAACAGCCTTCCACCTCCGCTGCGACTAGTGGACAGAAGGCAGCGCCACAGGAACAACAGGCCACCAGCACCCCACCCCCTGCAGAAGGAGAATCACCCCGCAAACAGTCCCTGCGATCCAGGCAGAAGCCAGAGAACAGTGCCAAGACCCCTGCCAGGAAATAAAACTCCCCTGATTGTCACCCTTGTGTCCCACTCTGGCACACTGTCCACCTTGAACTGACATTGCTCCACTTCCTATGCCCCTTGGTCAATGCACCTGTGATACCAATAGACTGGACCCTATCCTGGACTTTCCTCCACCATCACCCAAGCCTATTGCACATCCCCATTTGATTCTCAGCACTGAAATAAACACCCTAGGAAAAAACAAGTATAGAGTATGTCAAATGATTTAAGGATGTAGTTGTTTAACAATCAGTAGACATTGCAAATAGACTGTACAGGGATGTATACATAGTTATGACCTGTAATGTGCTGCAGTCAATACACCAGGAGCCACAGGAGGGCCCAAATATCTGGAAATACACATGGTAAAGGGTACAATAAGTGGCCTTTGTAGTGGGAACAGCAGCCAGCCAGAGACAATTCACTTCACAAAACAGCAATGGAAGGTGAAGTTACAGTGTCTTACCTGTGTGTCACTGGAAGTACTGTTGTATTATAGTTGTTCTGTTGTCCACATCCTCTTCCTCTGCCTCCGCTTTGTTACTGTCTCCAGGCTCCACGGCTGCCACACAACCATCTCCAGCCTCATCCTCCTTCAGAAAAGGCACCTGGTGTCTCAAGGCCAGGTTGTGCAACATGCAACATGCAATGATGAGTTGGCAGACCTTCTTGGGTGAGTAGCACAGTGATCCACCTGTGAGATGGAGGCACCTGAACCTGACCTTCAGGAGGTCAAGGGTGCGCTCAGTGATCCTCCTTATTCGCCCATGTGCCTCATTGTAACGTTCCTCTGCCCTTGTCCTGGCATTCCTCACTGGGGTCAGTAGTCATGAGAGGTTGGGGTAACCAGAGTCACCTGTAAATATCGAGGGATACCTGTTAGCCAGACACTAACCCTTATGGCCAAACCCACACCCATATACCAACAGACACTGGGTTTGGACCATGGGCTCACCTATTAGCCACACCCTGTGCCTCTGGAGTTGAGCCATCACATATGAGATGCTGCTATTCCTCAGGATAAAGGCATCATGAACAGACCCAGGATACTTTGCATTCAAATGGGAGATGTACTGGTCCGCCAGGCACACTATCTGCACATTCATAGAGTGAAAGCTCATTCGATTTCTGAACACCTGTTCATTTATCCGGGGGAGACAAAGGCAATATGTGTACCATTAATAGCACCAATGATGTTGGGGATATGTCCCAGTACATGGAAGTCAGCCTTCACTGTGGCCAAATCCTCCACCGGGGGGAATACGATGTAGCTGCGCATGTGTTTCATCAAGGCAGACAACACTCTGGTCAGCACGTTTGAGAACATATTCTGTGACATCCCTGCTGCCATGGCCACTGTCGCTTGGAAGGAGCCACTTGCCAAGAAATGGAGCACTTATAGGACTTGCACAAGAAGGGGGATCCCAGTGGGGTCACGGATAGCTGAGATCAGGTCTGGCTCCAATTGGGCACACAGCTCTTGGATTGTGGCCCTATCAAGTCTGTAGGTTAGGATAATGTGCCTGTCCTCCATTGTTGCCAGGTCCACCAGGGGTCTGTATACGGGGGTATGTCTCCATCTCCTATTCATCCACAGCGGTTGAACTCTAGGGTGAAAAACGGTGAGCAGATGGTCATATTCAAACATATCCTCAGAGTAAAATGCTTTGCATTTTGTGACAGAAACAGTATGTGAACGTGTAGTTCTGTAAATGTGCCTATGTCTGCTGTGACACATTTAGGTGCCATGGCCTGTTTCTCCCTGAAATGGCGACTGGGAGGGACAAGTGGAAATGAGGTAATTCCGCTGAATTTGTGTGCCGTTGAAGGAGGCGGTCAACGACTGCCGTGCAACACCTCATTGGTTATCATTGGGCCCTATGGGTTCCAGTAGCCAATGGTGATGTACTCCAGCGGTGACGGTATGCACCGCCGCGGACTTGACTGCCATTTTCTATCTGTTCACTCACTTGCTACCTGACCTTCAACAGGAGAGGACCTACACTGCAAGTGCTGCTGTGACCTGTGACTGGAAGCGACCATGGCTCGTGTGTCTGGGGAAAGGGCCCCTGCCTTCACTTCGGAGGAGTTGGAGAGACTGGTGGATGGAGTCCTACCCCAGTACAGTTTACTTGATGGTCCTCCAGACCAACAGGTGAGTGCACTGTGAACACGATGCATGAAGCATGAATGCATGGAGTGCTGTGTGTGTAAGCCTCCTGTAAGGGGGGTGGCTGAGGGGTCCTGGGCAGAGTGCTGCATGTACGGTGGTCAATGTCTGTGCGTAAGGGGATGGGAGGAATATGGTGGGCCATGAGTGTAACAGGCCGACGGTATGACTAATACCTTTTTCTATATATCTTTTTCTGCAGGACAGCGCCCATAAGGAAAAATGTATTTGGCGTGCCATCGCCAAGGACGTGCAAACCTTGGGGGTCTTTGGCAGGCGGAGTTCTCAGTGTCGCAAACTGTAGGATGATCTGTGCCGCTGGGCAAGGAAGATGGCAGAGGCCCAGATGGGGATGGCCTCCCAACGAGGAAGGGGTGCCCATCGTACCCTGACCCCCCTGATGTTCCGTATCCTGGCGGTGGCCTATCCGGAGTTGGATGGGTGCTTGAATGCATCACAGCACCCACAAGGAGGTGAGTACAGTTTCAGAATCAGAAAATTGCGCGTGTTGAGGTGTTATCTGGGTGGGGGACGTGGATCTGTGGGTGCCCCTAGGCCAGGACAAACATGGCAGGGTAGGTTCCATGATGGGCAGGGTCTGATGCACCCCATCCCCAAATATGGCGGTGGGCATCTACTACTGGGCAGGGTCCTGTGGGTTTCAGGTGTGCTGCTATTGGCATTTGGCATTGTACTCCATGGCCTGGTGACTAGCATTGTAACTGGTAGTGCATGGCCTAGTGCATAAGGCTGTTCCCTGTGTGTTGTGTATGCCAACGGTGGTGTTGTTGCTGGCATTGACCAAGTGTATCCTCTGTCTTTCCCCCCCCATTTTGTTTTGTCACCCTGTCCTTGTATGCATTAGCATCATCGGGCGGAGGAGCAGAGGCACCGGCTACGGAGGGAGCTGCATCCCACATGGCCCATGAGGCCGAATCCACAGACGGTGAGGGCACCAGTGGGACGGAGGGCGAGGGGAGCACCATGGCAGAGACTGAAGGTGACAGTTCAGACAGCGACACCTCCTCCGATGGAAGCTCCCTGGAGGTGGCGGACACCTCTGTGGCCACGCCAAATACAGGTACAGCCGCCACCCCTGTACCAGCACCACCTTCCGAGCAGCCCCTTAGCATGTTTCCCGTGCCCGCTCACCCAGGAAGGTGGGTGTAGGAAAGTAGCCTCTTTCTAGCATGGTTACCCTCACGTTTGGCCTGTTTATGAGTGTATGTCAGTGTGTTTTTACTGTGTCACTGGGATCCTGCTAGAAAGGACCCCAGTGTTCGTAGATAAAAACCTATATGTCAGTGTGTTTTGCCTGTCTCACTGTGATCCTGCTAGCCAGGACCCCAGAGCTCATAGTTTGTGGCCTAAGTGTGTATGCCTGTGTAGTGCCTAACTGTGTCACTGAGGCTCTGCTAATCAGAACCTCAGTGCTCATGCTCTCTCTGCCTTTAAATTAGTCACTATAGGCTAGTGACTACAATTACCAATTTTGATTGGCATACTGGACCCCTCTTATGAGTCCCTAGTATATGGTACCTAGGTACCCAGGGCATTGGGGTTCCAGGCATTGGGGTTCCAGGAGATCCACATGGGCTGCAGCATTTATTTTGCCACCCATAGGGAGCTCAGACAAACCGTTACACAAGACTGTCACTGCAGCCTGCGTGAAATAACGCACACGTTATTTCACAGCCATTTTCACTGCACTTAAGTAGCTTACAAGTCACCTATATGTCTAACCTTCACTTGCAGAAGGTTAGGTGCAAAGTTACTAAGTGTGAGGACACCTTTGTACTAGCAAAGGTGCCCTCACATAGTTCAGGCAATTTCCCCTGATTTTGTGAGTGCAGTGACACCATTACACGCGTGCATTACATATAGGTCAATACCTATATGTAGCTTCACAATGGTAACTCTGAATATGGCCATGTAACATGTCTAAGATCATGGCATTGGCCCCCCATTCCAAATCTGGTATTGGGGAGTCAATTCCATGCATCCTGGGGGCTCCACTATGGACCCCCAGTACTGCGAAACCAGCTCTCTGGGGTTTTCTCTGCAGCTACAGTTGCTGCCACCCCACAGACAGCATTCTGCCCTCCTGGGGTCTGGCAGCCCAGTCCCAGGAAGGCAGAAAAAGCATTTCCTCTGAGAGCAGGGTGTTACACCCTCTCCCTTTGGAAATAGGTGTTACAGGCTGCGGAGGGGTAGCCTCTCTTAGCCTCTGGAAATGCTTTGAAGGGTACAGATGGTGCCCTCCTTGTATAAGCCAGTCTACACTGGTTTAGGGAACCCACAGCTCTGGGGCGTAACTTGACAAAGGAAAGGGGAGTGACCACTCCCCTGTCCATCACCACCCCAGGGGTGGTGCCCAGAGCTCCTCCAGTGTGTCTCAGACCTCTGCCATCTTGTTTTCAGAGGTGTGGGGGCACTCTGGAGGCCTCTGAGTGGCCAGTGCCAGCAGGTGACGTCAGAGACCCCTCCTGATAGGTGCATACCTGACTAGGTAGCCAATCCTCCTCTGAGGGCTATTTAGGGTCTCTCCAGTGGGCCTTTCCTCAGATAACGACTTGCATGAATCAAGCAGGACTCCTCTGCACTTCTCTCTTCGACTTCTGCCAAGGATCGACCACTGACTGCTCCAGGACGCCTGCAAAACTCCAACAAAGTAGCCAGAAGACTACCAGCGACAATGTAGCACCTAATCCTATTGGCTTTCTCGACTGTTTCCTGGTAGTGCATGCTCTGGGGGCTGCCTGACTTCACCCTGCACTGGAAGCCACGAAGAAATCTCCCGTGGGTCGACGGAATCTTCCCCCCGCTTCAGCAGGCACCAAACTTCAGCTTCACCAGTACTCTGGTCCTGCGATGCTCAGCTCCCTGAGTTGATCTCCGGTGTCGTGGGATCTCTATTTGCAGTGTTGAGACGACTGCCATGTTCACACTTCTTGCACCCGTGTTCAAGGACTTCTGCGGGTGCTTCCTTCCTGTCCGAGGGCTCTCTACGTTGCTGAGGGCCCCCTCTGTCTTCTCTCCCAAGTGGCGACATCCTGGTCCTTCCTGGGCCCATGCAGCACCCTTTTTCTCTAAATGCAACTCTTGCAGCTAGCAAGGCTTGTTTGCAAAAGTTTGCCAAGTGAACAACTCTGCATCCTTCAGCACGCCATGGGACATCTTCTGCATGAAGAAGAACTTCCTACCTCCTTCCGTTGTTGCAAAACCTGCAGCTTCTTCCAACCAAAGGCAGCCATTTTGCACCTTCATCCGGCGTTTAGTGATCTCCTGCCCCCCCCGGACACTTTAGCGACTCTTGGACTTGGTCCCCTTCCTTTGCAGGTCTTCAGGTCCAGGAATATGTCTTCAGTGTTTTGCAGTCTGTTTTGGTCCTTGCAAAATCCTTTATCACGACTTTAGTGTTTATGGGGAAATAGTAGTACTTTACACCTACTTTTCAGGGTCTTGGGTGGGGTATCTTTTACACACTTAGGGGGTCATTACAACCCTGGCGGACAGTGTTAAAGTGGCGATAATACCGTAAACAGGCCGGCGGAAAAAAAAGGAATTATGACCGTGGCGGAAACCGCCAACAAAGACAGCCACTTTAACACTCCGACCGCCACGGCGGTACAGACAAGTAGCGCGGCGGTTACCGCCAACAGACAGGCGGGAGACAATGAACCGCCCACACTATTACAACCCGCCAATCCGCCACCTTTTCCGGGGCGGAACCAACGTGAATAAAAACACAGCGGAAACAGCTTTTGCTATGGGAAAACGCTCACCTGAACACATCCCACGAGGAAGGAGGACTCCATGGAGCCCGAATTACAAATCCTACCTGCCCTTGTTTTTCTGCTCCTTTACGACCAACAGCTACATAGGCGCAGAAGATACCGGTGAGTACTGCACCTACGACACGGGAAGGGGGGAGGCAAAAGTTAGGGGGACACCCACCAAACACCCCCACCCCCACCCTCGCATATCACAACATACACACCAATGTAGTCACAAAAATCACAGTAACAACCCACAATCCCCCCGGAAGAATGCAAAGACAATGCGAAATTCGGGCAAACATTGTAATGTGCCAATATACATGTCATACAAAAATATAAAGATATACATATAAAATCACTCTTATTTACACATACAATCCGAGAAGTAGTGCAGATATGTACACAACAATGTCCGTGCACCAACAGTCAAAAAATGCATGGGCGAGGCCCACAATAGATACCTGACCAAAATCGGAGAGAACACTGCAGGGGCATCAGATAGAAACACTACAGGCACCTCAGGGGGAAGGGAAGGGGGGGGCACCTCAGCCAGATGAATGCGAAGCCAGATCCACGAGGGGCTCCATGCCCATTGATGTATCCTGGGGAGTGCAAAGCCACAGTCTCTCAAGTCACTACAGTGGGTGGTTTTCCCACTGTGCCATCCTGGGGAGTGCAAAGCCACAGTCTCTCAAGTCCTACAGTGGGTGGTTTGCCCACTGTTACATCCCGGGGAGTGCAAAGCCACAGTCTCTCAAGTCACTACAGTGGGTGGTTTGCCCACTGTGCCATCCTGGGGAGTGCAAAGCCACAGTCTCTCAAGTAGATGCGGGTCTCCACTGGTTGTGGAGGGGGACTGGTGCCCAGACTGGATGAGTCTCCACGTGAAAGTACCTGTCCTGTCGCTGTCCCAGCTGCACATGGCAGAAGGATGCCTGATGTGGCGGTCCATTCATTCCTACACAGTGCATGCCCTGTTCAGCGGTGCTTTGCCATGGCGGTCTTTGCCCTGTTCAGCGGTGCTTTGCCATGGCGGTCTTTGCCCTGTTCAGCGGTGCTTTGCCATGTTGTTTCAGGACTGTTCAGCGGTGCTTTGACATGGCGGTCTTTGCCCTGTTCAGCGGTGCTTTGCCATGGCGGTCTTTGCCCTGTTCAGCGGTGCTTTGCCATGTTGTTTCAGGACTGTTCAGCGGTGCTTTGACATGGCGGTCTTTGCCCTGTTCAGCGGTGCTTTGACATGACGGACTTTACGCTGTTCTGCGGTGCTTTGCCATGTTGTTTCAGGACTGTTCAGCGGTGCTTTGCCATGGCGGTCTTTGCCCTGTTCAGCGGTGCTTTGACATGGCGGTTCTGATACGGACATTGGTGTGTGGCATGACGATCTCTACACTGGGCATTGGTGTGTGGCATGACGATCTCTACAATGGGCATTGGTGTGTGGCATGACGTTCCATCATTGCCCAGCGGGGCTGTGGCATCCTGGCCCCTCATGGGCTGTGACTCCGGCGGTGGTCTCCTGACCAGTGACGATACTTGTGCCCTCATGGGCTGTGACTCCGGCGGTGGTCTCCTGACCAGTGACGATACTTGTGCCCTCCTTGGCAATGACTCTGGCGGTGGTCTCCTGACCAGTGACGATACTTGTGCCCTCCTGGGCTATGACTCCGGTGGTGGTCTCCTGACCAGTGACGATACTTGGGCCCTCCTGGGCTGTGACTCTGGCGGTGGTCTCTGGACCAGTGACGATACTTGTGCCCTCCTGGGCTGTGACTCTGGCGGTGGTCTCCTGACCAGTGACGATACTTGTGCCCTCCTGGGCAGTGACTCCGGCAGTGGTCTTCTGACCAGTGACGATACTTGTGTCCTCCTGGGCTGTGACTCTGGCGATGGTCTCTGGACCAGTGACGATACTTGTGCCCTCCTGGGCTGTGACTCTGGCGGTGGTCTCTGGACCAGGGACGATACTTGTGCCCTCCTGGGCTGTGACTCTGGCGTGGTCTCTGGACCAGGGACGATACTTGTGCCCTCCTGGGCTGTGATTCTGGCGGTGGTCTCTGGACCAGTGACGATACTTGGGCCCTCCTGGGCTGTGACTCTGGCGGTGGTCTCTGGACCAGGGACGATACTTGGGCCCTCCTGGGCTGTGACTCTGGCGGTGGTCTCCGGACCAGTGACGATACTTGGGCCCTCCTGGGCTGTGACTCTGGCGGTGGTCTCCGGACCAGTGACGATACTTGGGCCCTCCTGGGCTGTGACTCTGGCGGTGGTCTCTGGACCAGTGACGACGGTGCTGGCGGTTGTGTCTAGACCACCGGATATGATGGCGCACTTCTCCGCCGTGACACTCACAACAGTCTGGGCAGACTTCCTCTGGACCTTCCCCACCTTTGGTGGAGTTACAGCTGACTCACCAATCGCCTTCGATCCCATGTCACTTGTTGTCCCACCAGGAGTCTTAAGACGGTCCAGTCGTCCACTGTCCATTTTCAGAGCCTTTACAGGGGGTGGGCTGCCACTGCCTTGGCTCCGGGTCCTACTGCCTGCCCTGGTGGCCGGTGCACTCCAAAAACCTGGAACAGGCAACACTGGTACTGGAGGCTTTTTGGCTGAGGCGCTACGACTGGACTGATGAATTGGAGGGGGGGGGGCAAAAAGGTCAATTTGACAGAGGGACAGTTTCTGACGAACACTGGGATGGGTAGCTGGAGGGGGTCTGGGAGTGGAGGAAGAGCAGGTGGTTGTAGGAGGTGTCACTTTAGATGTTTTGGGTGCAGGTGCAGGTACTGGAGGCTGTTGTGAGGTGGATGGATGGTGGGTGAGTGATTGCCGGCGTTTGGGTACTTTGGGAGGGGGAGTCACAGACACATTGGGAGAGGACACAGGGGACGTGTAAATGGCAGTGGAGGTGGTGAGTGCAGGTGAGCGGCTTGTGGTGCTGGGTGTCCTGGTGCGAGTCCTAGTGCCTGTAGATGTGGTGCATGCAGGTGTGTGTGTAGACGAGACTGGGAGGGAGGACGGAGAAGAGGAGGAGGGGGACACAGTGGAGACAGTGGATGTTGCTGTGTCTGTATGTGGGTGAGGCTTGTGTAAGTGCTTGTGGTGTGTGTGGTGCCTATGTTTGCTTGAGCTACTTGTGTGTGTTGATTTGTGTGCATGCTGGTCTGTAGGTGTGCTTGGGATAGGCTGGGGTACAGGAGATTGGGTCTGGGTGGAGGAAGTTGGAGGGGGGAGGCTAGACATAGGGACAATGGCTGCCATCAGTGCTGAGGCCAGAGATTGCAGGGTTCGCTGAAGGACAGCCTGACCAGAATGAATGCCCTCCAGGAATGCATTACCGTGTTGCAACTCCCTTTCTACACCCTGGATGGCATTCACAATGGTAGACTGCCCAACAGTGAGTGACCTGAGGAGGTCAACGGCCTCCTCACTGAGGGCAGCAGGGGTGACTGGGGCAGGGCCTGTGGTGCCTGGGGCGAAGGTGATGCCCACCCCCCTGGGTGAGCGGGCACGGGGCGAACGCTGAGGGGCTGCTGGGAGGGCGGTGCTGGTGGGGGGGTGGCGGCTGTACATGTAAAAGTGGGGCGCACAGGTGGTGCCGCCACCACAGGGGAGCTCCCATCGGCGGACGAGTCCGTGTCGCTGCTTGGGGATCCGGTGGCCGACGTGAAGCTCCCCTCGCCCTCCGTCCCACTGGTGCATTCAGAGTCTGTGGTGTGGCCCTACATTACCTACATTTCACTCACTATTTGTTAATTGAGTTGTACCCTTCCATTTCAGTTTCACAAGTGTGGTAACCTACGTGTCAACTGCTTGCATCCTTCAAGGGCTTGTGATGTGTGACAATGGTATGTTAGCTTTACAAGGGGTAACCCATTATGACACTGTAATTGATAATACAAAGTTCCAAATCATAGACTGACTCAAGATTTTTTTGGCTTTCAAGGGTGTTTATTTAAGTGCTAAAAAAATCAAGGAAGGTTGTAAAATGGGGATGGGTGATGGTTGAGGAATGTCCATGGCAGAATCCAGTCTAGTCGTCTCACAGGTGCACTGCCCATCTGGGCATTGGAAGTGGAGCTGGGGCAGTTCCAATCTGGACAGGGTGACAAAGTGGGACAGTGGAGGGACAATCAGGGTGGTCTTATTTCCTGGCGGGGGCCTTGCCATCTTGCCATCTTGCTCTGTCCTGTTCCTGGATCTCAGGGACCGCTTGCGTGGTGGTTGTCCGTCTGCAGGGGATGGGGTGCTGGTGTGGTGGTCCTGTGGCGGGGCGTCCTGTCCACTAGCGCCGGTGGGGGTGGTGGGCAGTTCGTCATCCTGGCTAGTGTCAGGGGCCCCTTGGAGTGCCACGGTGTCCCTCAAGGTCTTTTGAATGGTCGTCAGCACCCCTACGATGGTGCCCAGGGCGGAGCTGATGGTCCTGAGCTCCTCCCTGAACCCCAAATACAGTTCGTCCTGCAGACACAGGGTCTCCTGCAACTTGTCCAGGACCGTGGCCATCGTCTCCTGGGAGTGGTGGTATGCTCCCATGATGGAGGATAGGGCCTTGTGGAGAGTTGGTTACCTTGGCTTGTCCTCCCTCTGTCGCACAGCAGCCCTCCCAGTTCCCCGGTGTTCCTGTGCCTCCGTCTCCTGGACCGTGTGCCCACTACCACTGCCCCCAGGTCCCTGTTGTTGTTGGGGTGGTGGGTTACCCTGGGTGCCCTGTAGTGGTGGACACACCGCTGATTGATCTGTCCTGGGTAGGGAGGTTTGGGCCCGTTCGGTGGGTGCTGTGCTGGTGTTACCAGAGGGTGGCAGCTCGGTGTTGGGCTGTGGCTGGGCAAGGGCCGACTGTCCCGAGGCCCACGATGGTCCGGGCTGGTCATCCGGATCCAGTGGGGCAGAGCTGCTGTCGTCACTGTGGGCCTCTTCTGGGGGTGGAGTGGTGTTGTCTGGACCCTCTGGTGTGGTGACGTTCCTTCGGGTTCCTGCAGGGGTATGAGAACATGATTATTGCATCTGTGTGTGTAATGGTGTGCAATGGTTGGGTGTGCTTGATCCCCAGTGCAGGCATTCCTGTGTGGGGGCTTGTGTGGTGATGGTTGGGGGGGGGGTGTTCTGGGTATGTGCAGTGGGCATGCTTTAGTGAGGGGTGACTATGCTTAGTTGTGTCATGCAGGGCTTGGTGTTGGGATGGGTGCTTGGTGTCATGGGTAGATTAGTGAGGATTTGGGGTGATAGGGGAGGGTTTGAGGGTGGGGGTGTGTGATAGCATGCAGGTAGGGTGGGGGATGTGATAGTTAAGATTTGACTTACCAGTGTCCCATCCTCCACCGACTCCTCCGAGGCCCTCAGGATGCAAGATGGTCAGGACTTGCTCCTCCCATGTTGTTAGTTGTGGGGGAGGAGGTTGGGGTCCGCCGCCAGTCCGCTGCACCGCGATGTTGTGCCTGGAGACCGTTGAACGCACCTTCCCCCGTAGGTCGTTCCACCTCTTCCTGATGTCCTCCCTATTTCTTGGGTGCTGTCCCACGGCGTTGACCCTGTCCACTATTCTTTGCCATAGCTCCATCTTCCTGGCTATTGATGTGTGCTGTACCTGTGAGCCAAATAGAAACCCGTACGATTTCCTCCACCATGACCCTGAGCTCCTCCTCGGAGAAGCGGGTGTGTCTTTGGCATGACATGGGGTGTTATGTGTGATGTGTGGGGTGGTGTATGTGTTGATGAGTGTGGTGAGTGTAGTGGTATGTGGTGTTTTGTGCGTGGATGTTGTGTGGGTGATGGTGTTTTGTGCCTCTGTGTGATGGGGTTGTCAATAGCTGTGCTGTCTCTCTGGCCTTCTCTCAGAATTTCTGTTTGTAGGGGTTTGTGTGTGATGTGGGTGTGTGTTTTATATTGTAATGGGTGTGTGGGAGTGGTGTGTGTATGTGTATTAGGTGTGTGTGTTTTGAATTGTCCAATTTGGCGGTGTTTTGTATATGTGTGTGTATTTTGAGCGTGGCGGTGTGTACCGCCAATGGAATACCGCGGTTGAAAGAACGCCGCGTGGATTCGTGGGTCGTAATAGCATGGGCGTGTTTCTGTTGGCATGGAGGTGGAGGATTTGTTTCTGCATGTTTATCGCTTACCTTTGGTGTGGCGGTGATGTGTGGGTGTCTGAATTTCGGCGGATTCCGTGATGTGTGTCATAATAGCTGTGGCAGTCTACCGCGGCCGCGGCGGTGTATTGGCGGTCTTCTGCACGGCGGTAAGCGCCTTATACCGCCAATGTTGTAATGACCTCCATGGTGTTTTTTTACACTCCCAGTGACCCTCTACACACTACACTAGCCTAGGGATCCATTTGTGGTTCGAATTCCACTCTTTTAGTATATGGTTTGTGTTGCCCCTAGGCCTATTGCATCCTATTGTATTCTACAGTGTTTGCACTTCTTTCTGACTGTTTTACTTACCTGATTTGGTTTGTCGTGCATATGTTGTGTATGTTACTTACCTCCTAAGGGAGTATATTCTCTGAGATATTTTTAGCACATTGTCCTTTTACCTTTATTTTTTAGTAACTATGGGTATTGTCTTTCTTATTATATTGTACCTATATGATATAAGTGGTATTGCATGAACTTTGCATGTCTCCTAGTTCAGCCTTGACTGCTCTGCTATAGCTACCTCTATCAGCCTAAGCTGCTAGAACTCTACTACACTCTACTAATAAGGGATAACTGGACCTGGTATGAGGTGTAAGTACTCTTGATACCCACTAAAAGCCAGGCCAGCCTCCTACATTGGTGGCAGCGGTGGGATAAGTACTTGTAACTGCTTTACCACTTTGTCATTGGTGCTTTTCATAAGAAAATCATATTCTAAATATTTAGAAATATACACAAGTAACCTTAACAGTCTTACTTTCACTCTAAAAACGTTCTGAAAAGTTCCTAAAAAGTTTGAAAAAGTTTTCTCTTTTCTTTAAAACTTTTCTAAACTTTTTATATTACCCCTAACCTCTTTCTTTTCACCATGTCTGTGGTAGAGGCCACTCCCAAACTTGTGAAGAAAACTGATGATAGTCTAAACTTTAAAAGTTTGAGGGGTCTCTGTATAGAAAGAAGTTTGGGGATTAGTAAGAACCCTACTAAGGATGTCCTTCTTAGCCTTCTCCTTGAAAGTGACCAGAGTCAGACTGGTCAAACCCAGGATCAGGAGGTAGAGGAGGGGAGTACCCAGATAGATTCAGGCGAGGGCCCTGGGGACTCTGGGGAGGGTACTTCCAAAGACCTTTCAGTTATCAGGCCACCTAGTGAAGTTGGTAGTGGGAGGGGGTTGCACATCAGTAGGGTACCTTTCACTCCAAAAGGCCAGGTCACTAGGGTTCCGGTAGTTAGAGAAAGGTCCACTTCTGCCCATTCTCACATTACCTCTGTGTCATAGAATTCCCAAATCTCCCACCCTGAGGATAACACCCTAGACAGGGAACTCAGAAAGCTGAGGTTGGAAGAGGTCAGATTGAAGCTAAGACAGCAGCAGTTGGCCTTAGATAGCGAATCCTTAGATGTAGAGAGAGAAAGACAGAAGTTTGGGTTAGTTCCCCATGGTGGCAGCAACAGCAACAATCGTTATAGTCATCCTGTTAGAGAAACAGATTCAAGAAACCTGCATAAGATTGTCCCACCTTACAAGGAGGGGGATGACATAAACAAGTGGTACTTGAGAGGGCTTGTATGGGACAGTTGGTCCCTCAAAGGCAGTGGGCTGCTATATTGTGGCTATCTTTCACTGGCAAAGGTAGGGACAGACTCCTTACTGTCAGGGAGAGTGATGCCAACAATTACAAAGTTTTGAAAGATGCACTCTTAGATGGATTTGGCTTAAACACTGAACAATACAGGATAAAGTTCAGAGATATCAGAAAAGAGTCCTCTCAAGACTGGACATACGTTGTAGACTGTTCAGTGAAGGCCTTGGAGGGGTGGTTACATGGCAGTAAGGTGACTGACTATGAAAGGCTATATAATCTAATTTTGAGAGAGCATATCTTGAATAATTGTGTATCTGACTTGTTACATGAGTATCTTGTGGACTCAGATCTGACCTCACCCCAAGAATTTGGAAAGAAGGCAGACAAATGGGTCAGAACAAGGGTAAGCAGAAAAGCTCATACAGGGGGTGACAAGGATGGCTAGAAGAAAGATGGTAAAAAATCTCGGGATGAGCATGTGGATAAAAGTAAACACAAAGATCCTTCTTCATATCCTAAACACTCTTAAGGGGGTGGGGATAAATCATCTTCTTCCTCTTCTTCACAATCTACACACACTAAAAGTCCTTGGTGCTATGTGTGTAGAAATAAAAGCCATTGGCCAGGGGATAAGTCCTGCCCAGGTAAATCCCCTGAGCCTACCACCACTAATACATCAAACTCTAGTGCCCCTAGCTGTAGTGATAATAGTGGTAGGACTGCTGGCAACAGTCAAAATAAGGATGTAGTTGGGTTCACTTTTGGGTCCATAATAGAAACTGGGGTAGTCAGTCCCAAGACAGTTTCTGTCACACCTGGTGGCATTGGCCTTGCCACACTGGCTGCTTGTCCCCTCACAATGGATAAGTACAGGCAGTCAGTTTTAATAAATGGTGTTGAGGCCCAGGCCTACAGGGACACAGGTGCCAGTATTACTTTGGTGACTGAAGACCTGGTGTGTCCTGCAAAACACCTCATTGGACAACAGTACAAGATTATTGATGTCCATAACTCTACTCAGTTCCTCCCCTTAGCTATAGTTTATTTTATTTGGGGTGGAGTTACTAGCCCAAAGCAGGTGGTGGTATCACCTAGCTTACCTGTAGATTGTCTCTTAGGTAATGACCTAGAGGCCTCAGGTTGGTCTGAAGTAGAGTTTAGGACCCATACTTCCATGCTGGGTATCCCCGAGGAATTGCTTCCTCCCATTTCAGCTGAAATGAAAAAGCAAAGGAGAGAAAAAGGCCTGAAATCTCAGGATCCTTCTCCAACAACAGATAAAAAGGGCATCAAAGTATCCCCTACCCACCCTGCCACTAAGGATACCAGTCCTGTGGTGGGAGAAACCTCTCCTGGGGTGGAACCTGTACCCAGGGAACCATCACCTACCACTTCTGTACTCCCTGAGGTAAAAGTACCTCTCTGTGGGATAACTAATCCTCATGTGAAAAGTTGCACCATTTTAGTTAACATGGAGCATCCCTCCAACCCTCCCAGAGAAACTTTAGTGCAGCAGCCTGCACTACCTCAGAACACTAAGGACAGCAGCCCTGCCCTAGTGTGGAGCTTGTAGGACAGCAGCCCTGTCCTGCTCATACTCAAGAGAAACAACAACCCTGTTCTCTCTTACAAACATATGGACAAAGTTTGTGTCCAGCTATGGATTTATTGAGACTGCATCCCTGTCTAGCATTTCCTGTATTTGACATAGGCCCAGTGGACCAATCCCACTGCCCAACTTTAAAACATACTCATAGGAACTCTGAGAATTTACACTCACACTGTTGGTTAGGTAAAAATCTCCAAACAGGGTGGTTTATATCCCCACAGGGAAGTAACCATATAGTGGATGGTGAAGGGAGTAACCACTCTATGGCAGATTTACTCTCCACTTATCACCACTTAGACAATAAAGTCTCAACTGGCCAAGGTGAGCCTTATTGTCCTTCTTTTTCTTTTGAGGGGGGGTTGTGTAGGAAAATAGCCTCTTTCTAGCATGGTTACCCCCAATTTTGGCCTGTTTGTGAGTGTATGTCAGTGTGTTTTTACTCTGTCACTGGGATCCTGCTAGCCAGGACCCCAGTGCTCATAGTTTGTGGCCTAAATGTGTATGCCTGTGTTGTAACGCCGCGCTCTGACGCGGCGTCTCTTTCTGTCCTCGCGGGTGGAACGCTCTACCGATATTCGGAGCGCCGTTCCCCGCGTTTTTTGACTATGCTTTCTGGGAAGCATATATTTCGCTCCCGGTCGCGCTACACTTACTTGTAGCCTTTTTTTCTTCTTTTGTTGTTGGTGGTGGGTTTTTTGTTGGTCCTTTTGCCTGTCTCTATCCATGTTGTGTCCATCTTGTCTTCTTCATGTTTTTGTCCCAGCATGCTCTGTTTTTCTTTTATACTACTTCCTTTTTTCTATACTGGTCTATGGGCTTTTCCCAATCCAAGATGGTGTTACTTCCCTTTCCTGTGATGTCACTTCCCTTTTCTCAGTATATAAGTCAGTCAGTCTTGTTCCTCCTTGCGTTGCAAACACTTCCTTCTGGTTGTGCTGTTCGCTCCTGTTCTTTTGTTCCTGCTTTTTGCCTTGGGATATTTTTGCCTGTTCCTTTTTTCCTGCCTTTTACCCTGGATATTGCCTACTTTTTGTTTCCTGTTGTCAAGTCCTGTTGTTTCTTGTTTTCCTTCAGGAGTTCCTGTTAGAGGTTTTTTCCCCAGTGTTGGGGTTTTTTCCCTCTGGGACTCCTTCTGGAGGGTACGGTCTGCTTTGGCGTAGCCTGTCAAGCGGCACCATGGCTACTAGAAGGGGTCGCCCTTATCTGGGAGTATCCAGGACCTTTAGAAGACTTGGTGTATTCGCCAATCCGAAATCCAGAGGTGAGAAGTCCAGCGCAGTACGTGACATGTGTAGTGCCTAACTGTGTCACTGAGGCTCTGCTAATCAGAACCTTAGTGCTTATGCTCTCTCTGCTTTTAAATTTGTCACTGTAGGCCCGTGACTTCATTTAGCAATTTAATTTGGAATACTGGACCCCCCCTTATAAGTCCCTAGTATATGGTACCTAGGTACCCAGGGTATTGGGGTTTCAGGAGATCCATATGGGCTGCAGCATTTCTTTTGCCACCCATAGGGAGCTCAGACAAACCCTTACACAGGGCTGCCACAGCAGCCTGCATGAAATAACGCACACCTTATTTCACAGCCCTTTTCACTGTACTTAAGTAGCTTGTAAGTCACCTACAGGTCTAACGTTCATTTGCTGAAGGTTAGGTGCGAAGTTACTAAGTGTGAGGGCACCCTTGCACTAGCAAAGGTGCTCCCACATAGTTCAGGGCAATTTCCCCCGACTTTGTGAGTGCAGGGACACTATTACACGCGAGCACTACATATAGGTCAAGACCTATATGTAGCTTCACAATGGTAACTCTGAATATGGCCATGTAACATGTCTAAGATCATGGAATTGTCCCCCATTCCAAATCTGGTATTGGGGAGTCAATTCCATGCATCCTGGGGGCTCCACTATGGACCCCCAGTACTGCCAAACCAGTTCCCTGGGGTTTTCTCTGCAGCTACAGTTGCTGCCACCCCACAGACACAATTCTGCCCTCCTGGGGTCTGGCAGCCCAGTCTCAGGAAGGCAGAACAAAGCAATTCCTCTGAGAGCAGGGTGTTACACCCTCTCCCTTTGGAAATAGGTGTTACAGGCTGGGGAGGGGTAGCCTCTCCCAGCCTCTGGAAACGCTTTGAAGGGCACAGATGGTGCTCTCCTTGCATAAGCCAATCTACACCGGTTTAGGGAACGCACAGTCCCTGCTCTGGGGCGAAACTGGACAAAGGAAAGGGGAGTGACCACTCCCCTGTCTATCACCACCCAGGAGTGGTGCCCAGAGCTCCTCCAGTGTGTCTCAGACCTCTGCAATCTTGCTTTCAGAGGTGTGGGTCACTCTGGAGGCCTCTGAGTGGCCAGTGACATCAGAGACCCCTCCTGATAGGTGCATACCTGACTAGGTAGCCAATCCTCCTCTGAGGGCTATTTAGGGTCTCTCCAGTGGACTTTTCCTCAGATAATGACTTGCAAGAATCCAGCAGGACTCCTCTGCACTTCTCTCTTTGACGTCTGCCAAGGATTGACCACTGACTGCTCCAGGACACCTGCAAAACTGCAACAAAGTAGCCAGAAGACTACCAGCGACATTGTAGCGCCTAATCCTGCCAGCTTTCCTGGCTGTTTCCTGGTGGTGCATGCTCTGGGGGCTGCCTGCCTTCACCCTGCACTGGAAGCCACGAAGAAATCTCCCGTGGGTCGATGGAATCTTCCCCCTGCTTCAGCAGGCACCAAACTTCAGCTTCACTGGTACTCTGGGTCCCCTCTCATCCTGACAAGCATGGCCCCTGGAACACAGGTGGTGGACTCAAGTGACTCTAAGACTCTACCATTCATGTCAGTTAATACAATGTTTGCATGCACCTATGCTTTCTCCAAATGATTCAGGAGATCTTTGAAGTTGTAGTTTCATGCCTAGGCTTTGGTAACAGTGGTCTTTATCATGATCAAAGTATAGTGGCTCCAAAATGTGGCTGGGCAAGCTGTGAGACCCATCCTTAATCCATCATCATTTCAAGACGTATCACTCTCCATGGTGATGGACACCTGCTAACCAATCTATGCTGTAGATTCCAAAATGGAGGTATGCTAGTCAGGGAGCTGCAGAAAATTGAAAATCACTGCTGTTTAAATGTAGGCTCAAACATAGGTTTTGAAAAAAGCGTACTACACCCTTGGCTAATAACAGCACTTCTGCAGTCGATCTCACAGTGTTGTGAGACTATTTTGTCAATGTAAGTGCCCAGCATTTTTGTTGGTTTATAAGATCAAAAGTACGTCAATTTTAGAGTCCAGTGACTGTGTGGTAATGTGATTAACGTACTTGATGTAGTTGCACTTGGATGAACCTGACTCACACAGAACTCAAGTAGTTCCAGGAACCATCTAAGTCCTGCTGCACCATATGCAAGACAGTCATCTCTAGTTTTAAACCCTACCAGGATGAGGATGATCTCCAGAAAAATCCATTGCCTCCTTCTGTCCAAATATATTCAAGTACTGTGGCACTATTTCCATAACAGTCAGCTCTAGCACCCTGCCAGAACTACAAACAAGATTAAGACCTCCTGTGGAGGATGTGCCACAAACAGCAGCATCACTGGACTAGAAATTAGGAAACATAGGAGGTTAATATGAGACACAAGGCATTCTTCTGTTATGCAAATATCGTTGCAAATGTCCCCACATCCAATGAGTTCTCCATTTTCACAAAGAGCTGAAAATCAGCTCTTGAAGCAGCAGCTTAGTACTGAGTAGCCTGTATCATCTGCATGATGGGAACCTTTTAGGAGCTCCCAGTTCCATCTTCCCATCCAACGTGAATCAGAGTTCTATTGTTCCCTCACTGGCCAACTCTCCAGTAAGCTTTATCGTAGTACCTTCCCCCTCTCCACAGTATACGGATTGAGATCAAGGAGATGTTTCAATCTATAACAAAAGTAGTACAGAATGACAGATGAAAGGTCTTGGGTTCTAAAAACTAGCATAGCATGGGATGTGTGTTACTTCTAGGTGCACATGCTAGGCATCTGACCTGATGTCATTGCTGAATCGAGAGGGCAATATAGTTTATGAGATCATCAAACCAGATGTTGAAGTCTCTAGAATTAAGGATTCTTTAGATTTGTTCCAAAGATCGATCGTACATGTGATCTAGGGAGGCTGGATGGAAATCCATTCTGATTCCCACTAATAGGTTGAATTTCCTTCTTCATCAGTCCCATTAATGTTGAAACCTCTTGGTTGAGAAGGTTCATACAAGGAGCTGTGATTGAGCCAGTTTTCAGATATCGTTTGAATGTCCAGGTTGTTGCCTAAGAGGCAGTGGATGACTGTAATATGTTTATGCTTGCCTGACATTTTAATTAGCCACTGAAATGAGATTGGGCACATTGGACTGCTTGTGAGGTGAAATCTGTAAAATGGAAGATGACGGAGTCGATGATGTTCACAGTTTCTGCAGAAACAAGATCATTGTTCTTGTTGAGTTTTCACGTTTTGAGAGCCTGTACATAACCCGATAATAAGCATGAAGTTGATTGATTAGTTAAATTGCAAGATTTTGGAAATTAAATCATTTTGAACATTCATACATTACAACTATGTGGTTTTAATATTGACACACAAATGTATGTATTCCAATGAACCACAAAATTTAGGAGCTGGCTTCTTGTAAATGCTAATGTGCAAATGGATTTAATTGCAGTTGGGATTTAGACTGAGATTTATGTTTTAATGTTTATATTTCAGTATGAAGTGGTAAAAATACCAATTTAATATATTTGAGAGCACAAGTTCCATGCTGGTTGCCAAGTTATTTCTTCTTATGCTCGATACCCCCACTTTTGGATTTTACTGGATGAGACAGAATGATTTATGTATAATACTTTAAAAATTCTCTGGTCTAAAACATTAAGGCATCTCTAGTGAGGCCAGCTGTGGGATTGCTGCTTGTGTCCCAGGAATCCTTTGCTCCTTTCTGCTCCGCATTGCATCCCTGCTCTACATCGCGGTTACGGCTGGCTCACACCTATCAGTTCCAGGCTCTATCAGCGTCCTCTTTTTACCGCAGTGATACCTCGTCATCGTATCCTCTCCTCCCTTTATATTGGCTGCTGTATCTTGCTTTTTTAAAATAGCACGTATGCATGAGGGCTGTATTTCCTGGTTCTTGGTTAATGTGCGATCTTGTCCTCTCTCTATCCATAATTTTTACTAATATGTGTCTTTCTTCACTTTTTTTTCCCCCCAGGTGCAGGATGGCCAGAGGAGGGCTAGGTGGCCACCAGATCATCAACAAAAAAGTCCAGCTTACATGGACGTACTCCAGGTCTGAGCTGGAATAAATGTACCACAGTTTGGGATCCTTTTTGGCTGTAGTAACTTAGAAATTAAGTTTGTGAATAGCAATAAGCTTACTCTTTTGTGGATGGATGTGTGTCCCCCCCTAACCCTTTCCCTAACGCTCCCTTAACATTTTCCTGTTTAGCATTAGGTATTTCCTATTTTCCAGCCACTCCACCATACCACCCACAGTTACTACTAATAAGTAGGCATACAACATATGTCTGAGGCAATCTCACTATTCCAGGAGGAGATTGCCACACATAAAATATAAGAGTGATGGAGGCAGAGCTGTCCACATGTAGGTTTGTGAATAGCAAGAGTCCTAATTGCTTTCGCTCTTGCAAACACCCATTGCATCCTTTAAATCTAGGAGTTAGTTACAACAGGGAGTCATTGGAGATGCCAAATACCAAAAGGAAGCTAAAAGCTGCACTAATAAATGTTTGATCACTTCCAAAGCATGCCTGACACATGTATAATTTAATTGAGGAAGAACAACTAGATGTTCTCATGACTGAAACTTGGTTAAATGAGAACTTTTGGCAGTATTTACAATTGGCTCCCACCCCTCAATATGCCTGCCTACATCAGGACCATGAGGGCAAGAGGAGTGGTGTTATAGCCTTTAGGACATTTTTTAAGTGTACACTGTTTATGGTTGCTGACCTTGTGGGTGCAGAAGCTTTGGGGTTCGTCATCTCACCCTCCTCACAATGCTCCTTTGTGGGAGTCTTGCTATACCACCCCCAGGTTATGCTGGTGATTTGCTTAATTCAATCTCTCAAGCACTGGGTCACACAGCTTTAAAGTATGCAAGCTTCACTGTCCTGGGTGATTTCAACATTCAGTTGGACAATTCTTCAGACAGCTGAGCATTTAAACTGTCTGATTCATTTGTGAACATTAATCTTTCAACAACCCTTTGGGTCCCACATATAAAGCAGGCCCTACTATACATGTAATCTTCTGTAATATTACACAAGAGCTGGGCCGGCCTAAGGAAGTTCTTTGATCCCCACCCAAAAAATTCAGGAAGAATGCTCCCCCCCCATTAAGAACTGCTCCTGGAATAAGGTGGACATTTCCCTATTGAAGGATACACTTGACACCACCAAAACCCATACTAACGGGTAATATAATACTTGATGAGGTCAGAGTAAATTAATGGCTTACCAAGGTCACTTCTATAGCTGTTTCAGAGGTCACTGAAAGGACCCTTAGACACAGATAGTCCGCCCAAAGCGACACAAGAGAATTAGCGGATGAAAGAAAACACTGTCAAAAGTTAGAACGCCTATGGGAAGTCAATATGATGAAACTGACAAAAGCTGGTACAAAATTTGCTCAATTGAGAAAGCAAACAGTAACGCAAAGGAAATGTTTAAAATTGCTACAGATTTTACAGATCCTAAAAGCACTGCACCCCCTTGAAATAAGTGCCTCCCCATGTTCTCATTTGAGCAAATTCTTTGAAGATAAAACCCAATAAATCTAGGACAACCTTGCAAATACGCAATAGAACATACCCATGAGCAATGTTAATCAACTAACACCTAAGGCGCAGGAGAAACTGCTGCAGTTCACCCCTTTGTTGATTAGTGACCTGAAAAGTCTCTTCACTAAATGTAAACTCAGGCTGCCCCCGGATCCTCTACCACTTAGGATTATGAAAATGATTGGTAACAGCTTAGGCCCTATCTACCAAGATCTTTTTTCCACTTCCCTGCATTTGGGGATAATACCTCCATGGGTGAAAAAGGGCAAATGTCATTCCCCTATTAAAAGAATTTGATGCTGACCCTAAATTACTCTTTAACTTTAGGCCCATCTCCTTGCTCCCAGGAGTTTCCAAGATTATTGAAAAAGTTGTAAACATCTAGCTAATGTCGTTCTTGGAAACCCCCAAACTTCTCCACCCTTCCCAATCAGGCACTGGGAGCACAGAGATAGCAGTTATGGAGATTACAGACCATCAGATTTACACTGGATGCTGGCCATAATGCCGCACTAATTTTGTTAGACCTCTCAGCGGCATTCAACATGATTTTACATGAGATCCTGTTACAATGCCTTGCCCATAGCATGATGGAGGGGAAGGCTTTGACTTGGTTGGGCTCTTTCCTAGAGCACAGGACATAGGCAATATGGCTCAAGCCTTTTTTACGAAGCAAGTTCATCTAGTATGGAGTGCCACAGGGCTCAGTTCTGAGCAGTACACACACACAGATATATATATATATATATATATATATAGCCGCTGGAATATCTTATTGAATCCTTTGGCATCCATGTGGTCTCCTACGCAGACGATACTCAACTTCTGTTGACCTATAATAGCAATAAGATTGAGGCTAAACACAAATATGCAACCTGTATGGTAGCCTCAAGAAAGTTTTGCTATTTGGTGTCAATCCTCTTCCTGGATGGTCAGGGGCATGGCCTAGCAGCTGTACTGCTCCTCACCCCCCCCCCCCCCACCAAGTTGGCCAGGAATCTAGGGTTTCTTGTTGACACATGCCTATCTCTTAAACCCTTGATCACAGCTATGGTCAAATCAGCATGCCAGATTCTTCGAATGTTGAGTTAATTATTCAGACTTCTGCCATTGGAAGCTCAGAAATAAGTGGTACAGGCATTTATCCTGTCTAGGCTGGATTACTCCAATGCTCTGTAGGTAGGCCTATGACTATCTTATTCATAGACTGTAAAGGGTTCAAAACATGTCATTCAGCCTTCTGTTTAACTTCCCTAAATGTGCTTCAATTACTCAATACCACATTCAGTTGCATTGGCTACCAGTAAAGAAAAGAGTCATTTTTAAGGCTTTGACAGTGGCTCACTTAGTTGTCTTTAAAACTGGACCCAAATATTTACAGAAAAGGCTGACCATATACTGCCCTCATAGATCGTTGCAGTCAGCATGTCTATTGATCATTCCCCTCACAAAAAGAAAGAAATGGGACGGCTCGGTATGCTCGGTCCTGGCTGTTAAATATTGGAATGAACTTTTCTTCCCCCTCAGATGTATTTTGGAGAAAAAAAAACTATTCCGTAAACAATGAGTTCTCAAATATTTTCTTCTGTTTCACTTAAACATTCTGACATACAGACTAAAACATGAATATTCAACACCAGCATCAGACTGCCAGTTAACTCCTTGATGATCATTAGCTTCACTACAGTATTCTAATGAGCAACTAGAATGCTAACATTCTGTATTTCTGCCAAAAGTGTGGCACATCTGAATGCCATCTTGATGGCATCAAGGTGGAAGACTGAAAGCATTTTCTACTGAGGATACTGAAATAAATGAAAAAATGAGGGACCTTTGTAACACATAAGACTCTCAAGATAGCCAACAGAGAAAAAAGATCCCAAATATCACACAAATATCACCCAAAAGTAGAGCCCAAGTATAGCCCAATGACAGAGGCGTGCAAAACACTTGTTTTGTTGTTTTGCAGTTTTTATTTTAGTGCAGACTTGACCCAAAGGTACTGGAGTGCTTTACATAAGCATAATTTACATTACATAAGGACACATTCATTTTGGTTTTAGGCATGGGGAGATTAAGTGATTTACCCTTCTGAAAGCTGATTTAATTACTAATAAATCCGCACTGATTAATAGCTAAGAATTTACATGAATTAGGCTAACATAGAGAAAGAAGGAGAAGAAGAGCCAATCATCTACGTGTGGAAGACTGTCTAGTTATATCTTAGATTTAGGAATTAATGTCTATTGGTTCTACTGTGAACTCACAATATTTTGACCAATAGCGACGCAAGAAAATACTTTATGGATTTTTAGTTTTCTGCATTGGAGAAGGAGTTCAGTTAGCCTTGTTCCAGTCCCGTGCAAGGAGCACAGCAATTCCTGATGTCGTTTTCCTTATTTTATCCTAATAGCTTAATTGTAAATGCTATTTGATGCTGTTTCTTAGTTTGATGCTCTTTCTAAGTTGGTTCAGTTAACATAGAGCCCAACTGTGGCTGAACCAATCCCTTTCATTGGCCTTTGCTGAAGCTGACCAGACAGATGTTCAACTGATGAAGAAATTACAGTTTGCTGATCCATTCAGGCGAGGTATAACAAAATGCTATTGTTTCTGTTACAGATTTTTGTCTTTTCTTTTAGGTACCAACTGCTATTTTGTTAGAGCCCCAGTTAGATGTTTTTCAAATTAACTTTTGACTCATAACTTTTTGCATAGAGCCCAAACATGCCATTCGAATTGGAGGGTTAGTTAGTGTGCCATGGTTTGACAAATATTAATAACAAAGAAGTGATTTTATTCACCTGTTGAATCTAGATGTATGCCATCTCTATTGTTCAGTTATTGTTGCTATTAATTTGTATTGTAACCCTTGAATGTTTAATAATTAATGCTTTGGTCAAATCGAGATTCTTTTGCCACTTTGGTCAGCCAGTGTTTTTTGTATGTGCTTATCATTTGGTTTTGAGATTAATTTACATGATATTAGCATTGTTAATACAGGGAAATAAACTTTCTAACTTTACTAAAAATTACTGACTCCAAGTGTCTGATAATGATTCTTGAACTCATCGTGTTGTTGTTGTTTAGGTCATTGAGAAATGTTTGTGCACATGGAGGAATCACTCTAAGAACATAGTCAAAAGGTCCATCAAACTCTAATGGATCCCCTTATCAATAAATTACCAAAGACCAAATAAGGGCAGATGCGCTCACAGATTTTGGTAGCAGAAACGGATGGTTCCGTCTCCTTAAGAGGCCTCCATGGTTTTCCAGTAGATAAAAAAGTAAATGGTTACGTCTCCTTAAGAGGTCTCCATGGTTTCCAAGTTGTGATGGTTCACAGATTTTGGTAGTAGAAACGGAAGGTTATGTCTTCTTAAGAGACCGCCACTGCTTCTCGGTTTATGGTACAACAGTTTTCTAGTAGCAGAAATTAAAGGTAATGTCATCCTAAGAGCCTTCCATGACTTTCCTAAAACCTTGAGTTTTGTCAATGCTTATTTGAAGATGTTCTTAGCGTTCCTAGTGTGATTCTGAGTGGAAAGGTATTGCGCTTACACTGTTTAAGCAAATCGCAGGTGAATTGTGATGTTTGTGAGTAATAAGGAGTTTGCGTACTCCAATGAAGTTGTTTAAGGAGTTTGCGTACTCCAAAGAGTGTGTGAAGGGAAGTCGTCGAACTTCACATGTGTGTGTCACTTTGTGCTAAAACATTTGCCCACATGGTCCCTGCATAGTCTAAGACTCCGGAGTATTGTACAAGTGCATGAGACACTTGGTTTATGTTGTAATTTGTCTGCTTAATAGGTCAATCGGCCGTGGTTGACACACTCAGAGAGTGTGTTAAAGTGAGTGTTAGTTTAGACAGAAATTTGGTGAATCCTATATGCACCAGGAGGATCCAATGATCAGTTAAGAGTAAAGTTTGCTGGTCGAATTTTGCTTGCGAGTCATGGAAACTGAAATTGAAGGAGTATCTGTTAGAGCTAAAAGCCGCCGTTGAAAATTCAGAAAGGTTTCTGAAGCGATTGTGTTCCTACCTGTAGTAAACAGACAAGTTGTGTGTTGATTTTATTTAGTGCTCGCAATATTTGTATTTGGTTTGGCACGGATCTGAACTGAAGAAGATACGTGTGATGTCACTAGCGTGGTACTGGGATAGGTTGTTTGGGGAGAAAGGCCACAAACAGATTGGTGGACAACCGTGAAGCGTAATTGGTTGAGAAGGCAAGTGAAAAGGAATTTGGGATTGAAATTCACTTCCTGATTTGATTGAAGTGAAGCTTAAATACAGAATTGACATTTTTCAAAGCATTACAAAGGGCCCTGAGTGGAGGTGTGTTCATTCCAGTTAGAGTAGGAGAAATTACACCAGGGTAGGGAAGGTACACCCGCATATCTTGTATTCAAAGAACAAGGTGCTGCGCCAAGTCTTTGGGTAAAACAATGGTGCAAAGATACAGAAAAGGAATGGAGCTTAGGCCCTCATAATGACATTGGCGGTAAATCCTACTTACCGCCACGGTGACGGCCGTCAACATACCGCCACAGCATCCATTCCACATATTATGACATACACACAACAGTCTGACAGAATACTGCCACATACACAAATCCACCAGCCCAAAGGTCAGTGTTAAACTGTCAGTACCAACACCCATACTGTAACGCCAACAAAACGCCTTCCACATCATGACCCATGAATCACCACGGCGGACATTCAATGACGCTAAACCATTTGCGGTACACACCGGCGTGCTCAGAATGGACACCCAAATACTAAACCACACAACATTGGCCAATAGCAAAAACACACACCTGACACTCATAAACACAACACACCCACCCACCCACAGCACTATAAAACATACACCCACATTACCCACAACCCCTTATGAATCAATACAATTGCCACCAGACTGACACCAAGACCATTGAGCCAACTAGACACACACACCACATACACCCATACATTCCTCACGCACCCCACATCACACACCCCACCACATTACTCAACACCCTCACACCAACACACACCACACAACACCCATGTCCCAACTAAAGCACCCTCGTTTCACTGATGAGGAGTTAAGGGTCATGGTGGAGGAAATTGTCAGGGTAGAGCCAAAGCTGTTTGGAGCAGGTAAGGCAGATATCCATTGCCAGGAAGATGGAGCTATGACAGAGAATCGTGGACAGGGTGAACTCCGTGGGACAGCATCCAAGAACAAGGGACAACATCAGGAAGAGGTGGAACGATCTACTGAGGAAGGTACAGTCTGTGGCAGCAAGGCACCAGCTCGCCATACAGAGGACTGGCGGTGGACCCCACCTCCTCCCCCATAGCTCACAGCATGGGAGGAGCAAGTCTTGGCAATCCTGCATCCTGAGGGACTCACTGGAGTAGCCGGAGGACTAGACACTGGTGAGTCAGCATTTACCACTTATCACCCCCCACACCTGCATGCCATCTCACCCCCTCACCCTCACTCCCATCACTCTACTCCATCCCACGCACTGCACCTACACATCTGGCTAACCCCAATGCCAAGCCCTGCATGCTATACTAATGCATGGACAGCCCACTCCATCCCACGCATTGCACCTACACATCTGACTAACCCCAATGCCAAGCCCTGCATGCTATACCAATGCATGGACAGCCCACCCAGCATGGTCACCCATCACCAAAACATGCACAGCATAGGGGAACTAACAATCCCACAATACATCACCATACACAATCAAAGGTGGCAGGGCAACAGCAACGATAAAGGGGAAGCTAGAGATGTACAATATGTCACAGGCATGAAGCATAATACATCACATACATCCCTGCAGGTGGCCCAGCCAATGTCAGTGGAGAGGAGGTGCCACGACCATCCAGTCCCCCAATAGAAGATGCCCCCAGTGATGACAGTAACTCTGGACTTCTAGATCTGGATCAACAACCTGGCCCATCAGGGACCATTGGACAGTCGGTCACCCCAGCCCACTCCCAGTCCAACATAGAGCCTCCCCCATCAGTATCCAACACCACAGCAACCACCCAGCGTCCCCACAGCTCTGTCCCCAGGACACGTCAATCAGCAGTGTGCCCACCTGTCCAGGGTCCCCAGTCCACACCTCACCCCCAAAACAATCAGGGACCTGGGGTCAGTAGCAGTGAGCACACCGTTCATGGGACAGGGGAACAGGGACACTGGGAAGACCTCTGTGAGGCGGGGGGGACAGGTCCTGGGAATAGACTCTCCAGGAGGCACCCACCAAGATCCTGGGGGCTTACCAACAATCCCAGGACACAATGGGCCAGATCCTTGACAACATGCAGGAGAACAAGCGGTTGCAGGAGGAACACCATCAGAAGATCAGGGAGGACTTGCAGGCCTTCAACACCACCATGATCTCCATAGCAGGGGTGCTGGCAGACATGGCCAACACCATGAGAGAATCAACAGCACAGAAGCGGACCCCTACCACTAGCCAGTCTATTGACCAGCCCTTAATTTCCGCTGCAGCTAGTGTGCAGGAGGCCCCGCCACAGGACCCACAGGCCACCAACACCCCTCCCCCTGCAGAAGGTGAACCACCCCGTAAATATTCTCTGCGACCCAGACAGAAGCTAGAGACACTTGCCAAGACCACCGCCAGGAAATGAGACTCTCCTGTTTGTCCCCCTTGTGTCCCACCCTGTCACCTTGTCCACTTTGCTCCACTTCCTATGGCCCCTTGGACACTGGACCTGTGCTACAAACAGACTGGAACAATACCCTGGACTTTCATCCACCATCACCTCATTCCATTGCACGTTTCCCTCAATTTAATAGCACTACAATAAACACCCTTGAACACAACTTGTCCAATAGTATTTTATGTGTCGAAAATGTGCATTTAGGGAAACAGTCACATCTAGTGCAAATGATCTGAACACTGTGATAGCATACAATTAATGACCTGTAATCGTCTTTATTAATCATATCAGGACACTGTTGTCATATCACCAACATCTGTAAAATTGCAAGCCATAGGTGACTGAAAATTGAGATGCAAAGGAAGTGAATGCCATCTTGCTTCAGTCACACAGATGAAATCAATAGTCAGAGCAATCATCAGTTCCACTGTCTCACCTGTGTGTCATTGGAAGTATTGACATATAACTGATGTCCTGTTGTCCACATACTCATCCTCTGCCTCCTCACCCTCACTGTCCTCATGGTCCACTGCTGCCACAGGGGCATCTCCAGTCTCCTCCTGCAGAAAAGGCACATGTCGTCTGAGGGCCAGGTTGTGCAACATGCAGCATGCCACTACTATCTGGCAGACCTTCCCGGGTGAGTAGCACAGGGATCCACCTGTCAGATGGAGACACATGAACCTGGCCTTCAGGAGGCCAAAGGTCCTTTCGAATATTCTTCTGGTTCGCCCTTGTGCCTCATGTGTTCTCAACCCCTGTCCTGGCATTCCTCACAGGGGTCAGGAGCCATGATAGGTTTGAGTAGCTAGAGTCACCTGCAAGTATTGAGGGACAAACATTAGCCTTACACAATTCTGTGGGGATAACACCTGAAGGCATACACTGACAACAGTTGGTGGGGACTCTGGCTCACCTATTAGCCACACCCTCTGCCTCTGTAGCTGGGCGGTCACATTTGGGATGCTGCTATTTCTCAGAACAAAGGTGTCATGCACTGACCCAGGATACTTGGCAGTGACGAGGGAGATGTACTGGTCCGCCAGGCACATCATTTGCACATTCATTGAGTGGAAACTCCTTTGTTCATTCTGCCGGGGGGGACAAATGCAATATGTGTACAGTCAATTGCCCCAATAATATTGGGGTCGTGTCCCATTGCATAGAATCCTGCCTTCACAGTGGCCAAATCTTCCACGTGGGGGAAAGCAATGTAGCTGAACATGTGTTTCACCAAGGCAGACAATACCCTTGCCAGCATGATTGGGAACATTGGCTGTGACATTCCTGCTACCAAGCCCACTGTCACTTAGAAAGAAAGAGTTGCCAGGAAATGGAGCACTGATAGTACTTGCACAAGAGGGGGGATCCCAGTGGGATGACGGATAGCTGATATCAGGTCATGCTCCAATTGGGCACACAGCTCTGTGATTGTGGCCCTGTTCAGTCTATAGGTGACTATAATGTGCCTGTCCTCCAGTGTAGCCAATTCCACAAGGGGTCTGTACACGGAGGGGTTGTCTCCTCCTCCTATTCATCTGCAGCGGTAGGTATCTAAGGGACACAAGAGTGAGTAGGCTGTCACAATTTGAACAGTGGAACCACCACCTCAGTGTACATACAGCATCAATGTGATGGGACAGTGGGAATGGCAATGTATGTGCAATTCTAGGCAATGACGCAGTTATGGATAATCTGATTGTTGTCCACCAACATGAAATCACGACCGCCTGTCCTGTATCTAGGGACAGGTGGAAGTGAGGTAACTCTGCCAACGTTGGGCGTTGTGACGGAAGGCGGTCTTGCACCGCCGTGCAATTCCTCATTGGTTAATATGGGGCTCTACGGAGTACAGTGGCCAATGGGGATTAGCACTGGCAGTGACCGTGTACACCGCCGCGGACGTGACCGCCATTTTCAATCTAAATCCTCACTTGATTACTGACTTTCCACAGGACAGCACCTACAGTGCGTGTGCTGCTGCGACCTGTATCTGGAACATACCATGGCACATGTGACCGTGGAAAGGCCCCTGGCTTCACTTCAATTAAGTTGACGCGACTGGTGGATGAGGTCCTACCCCAGTATGGACTGCTGTATGGGCCTCCAGACCAACAGGTGAGTACACCAAGGGCACAATGCAAGTGGGAAAGATGCATGGAGATGTGTGTGCAAGCATCGTGTCATCGGGTGGGGATGTCTGGTGGTAGTGTACATGGTGGGTGCCAGGTGATGTGTGTGCCAATGGAGGTGGAAACGGGATTGGTGGGCCATATGTGTGACAGGCTGGATTGTATGTGTAATGGTGTCCTCCCGTCTGTATTACCTCTGCGGGTCAGCACCCATCAAAAGAAGGGACTGTGGTGTGCCATCGCCAAGGACGTGCGGACCCTGGGGGTCTACAGCAGGTGGAGCACCCACTGTCGGAAAAGATGGTAGGACCTGAGACGCTGGGCACGGAAGATCGCGGAGGCCCAGCTGGGGATGGCCTCCCAACAAGGAAGGGGTGCCCGTCGGAATCTGACCTCCCCAATGGCCTGTATAGTGGCAGTGGCCTACCCAGAGCTGGATGGGCGATTGAGGGCATCACAGCAGCCACACAGGGGGTGAGTACAGTGGGCGTTACAACAAAAATTGGTAGGTGGCATGGGATCCGGGTGGTGTGTGTGAGTTAGCGGGTGCCCCTTATTGCCAGGTCAAACATTGCAGCATGATCCAGCTCAGGGATTAAGGGTGTATAGCAAATCCAGGTAACCTAGCTAGGTTGCATTCCTCATCAGACAGGGCTTACTGGGTCCCAGGAGGGGTGCAGTTGGTGGTGGTTGCCCCTCATCTTCCTGTGGCATCTAGCCAATTCAATGCCAGTGCAGTGCATAATGCTCAATCCTGATCCCTGTGTGTGACGGTACTGTGTATACCAACTGTGGTGTCGGTGCTGTAATTGACCCAGTGCTCCCTTTCTCTTCCTCCCCCTTTTCTCCTTCTGTCATCCTGTTCATGTGTGCATTAGCATCATCTGGCAGAGGAGCAGGAGCACCGGTGACAGAGGAAGCTGCATCCCACAGGACCCAGGAGGCAGAGTCCACTGATGCAGAGGGAACCAGTGAGATGGAAGGCGAGGGGCGTATTACGGCAGAGAGATGAGGTGATAACACAGACTCTGATTCTTTCTCCGATGGGAGCGCCCTGGTGGTGGAGGACACCTCTGTGACCTCCCCAGCTGCAGGTACAGCCGCCAGCCCCCGTAGCAGCACTGCCCTCCCAGTAGCCCCTCAGCGAGTTGCACGTGCCCGCTCACCCAGAAGGGTGGGTATCTCCTTCCCCCAAGGCACCTCAGGCGTTGCCCCAGTGAGACCTGCTGCCCAGAGTGAGGAGGCTTTTGACCTCCTGAGATCCATCTCTGTAGGGCAGTCTACCATTGTGAATGCCATCCAGGGGCTGGCATCCCAGATGCAACAATGCAATGCATTCCTCCACGGGAGATTGGTAGCCCAACAGAGATCGATTCAGGCTCTGGCCTCCTCTCTGATGGCAGCCATTGTCCCTGTTCCTACCATCCCCCCTCCAACTACCACTTGCCAGTCCCAGTCTCCTGAACCCCAACTCATCCCATCCACACATACAGACGAGCATGCACACAAGACATCAGACAAGAGTGGCACAGTCAAACACAGGCACCAAACTTCAGTCCACAAGCACTCACGCAAACAACAGGCAGTTGCATACACAACCACATCCACTGCCTCCACTGTCTCCCCCTCCTCCTCCTCTACCTCCCTCACAGTCACGTTCACACTCACACCTGCATGCGCTGCTTCAACATCCACCACCAGCAACACCACACCAAGCAGCACACACACCTCACCAGCAGACACATCCACAACATCCATCCACGAGTCCCATGCCCTCTCCCACCCTGTCTGTCCCCCCTCCTAAAGGACACAAACAGAGGCACTCAGACACCCAACAGCCATCCACCTCACATCAGCATACTGCCCATGCACCTGCACCCAAGTCAAGCAGACATACACCTCCAACAACCATTCCCTCAACCTCCACTCCTATCCCTCCTCCCTCATTCTGCCCCACCGTCCCTAAGAAGCTTTTCCTTGCCCAACTTGACCTCTTACCCCCCACACCCCTCCTACCCGTAACAGCAAGGTCCCAACGACCCAGCCCAGCACCTCAGCCAAACAGTCCACAGGTACAGTGGAGGCACCTCCTAGTCGTGGAGGCAAGACAGTGAAGGATCCCACTCCACCAGCCAGGAAGGGTAAGGACCCACTCCCCCATCCAGGAAGGGGAAGGATCCCACTCCACCAGCCACGAAAGCCAAGAAGCTCTCACCTCCAGACAGGAATGGGAAGAAGCCCTCACCTACAGCTGAGATACAGCAGCCCTCGCCTCCAGCAGAGGCTGCTCATGAGGCCCCTTCCCCTGCTGAGACACAGCAGCCCTCACCTCCTACAGAGGCCAGCATGGTACCAACACCACCACCACCACCACCACCACCAGTGGGCACGGGGCTCTCATCCCTTGCTGAGACACAGCAGCCCTTGCCTCCAGCAGAGGCTGCCCAGGTGGCACCTTCCCCAGCTGAAACACAGCAGCCCACACCTCCAGCAGAGGCTGACTGGGTACCAACACCACCACCAGTGGTCACGGAGCCCTCACCTCGAGCTGAGACAATGCAGCCCTCACCTCCACAAGAGGGCATGTGGGCCACCCTCCAGGGACTGCTGTACAAGGAGCCCCCTCTTGAACCAGTGGGCAAATACCCCACCTGAGAGACTGTGACCTTGCACTCCCCAGCAATAAGTAATGGACATGGAGCCCCCTCCAGAACCAGTGGGAAAATACCCCACCTGAGAGACTGAGACCATTTCACTCCCCAGCAATGAGTAATGGGCATGGAGCCCCCTCCAGAACCAGTGGGCAAGTTCCCCTCCTGAGAGACTGTGACCTTGCACTCCCCAACAAAGGATAATGGGTATGAAGCCCCCTCCAGAAGCAGTGGGCAAGTTCCGACTTTAGCTGAAGTGGCCCCCACCTCCTTTCCCCCTGAGGTCCCTGCCCACTTCCAAAATGATGCCCCTGCACAGTTCTGTGCGGATGTTGTCAGGAAACAAGTTGGGCCTTGGACTGTCCCCTGTGGCCAAGTGGGCCCTTTGTACTTTGGACTGGGCATTTGCCCTTTCTGGACAATTGTACATATCTCTTTGTTATCTAATTGGTTCATATGGTGGCTGTTCCCATGCAATACTTTCTCAGTACTGCCTTACTGTAGTCCTTACATTATTATGGCGTGTGTCCTGTGCCATTTTTTTTCATCTGCAGCTGGTTGTGTGTATGTTGTGTGTGTGAATGGTGTGTGTTGTGCGTGTGTGTGTCCCTCTCCTTTTCCTCTCTCCCTCCCTTGTGTGCTAGGAGGCTGTACTCACCGTTGTCGTCTTTGCCAGTGTTGGTGTTCCAGGTGGAGCATGGCGTAGAAGAGCATCGGGAAGACTTGAAGTTCCGGTTCCTTGGTGGCGTTGATCTTCTATGTGTCTCTGTTGGTGAGTCTTTGGTCTTCTGTGATGTGTTTTCACCAGGCTTTTGATGGCGTTGGTACCGTCCCGGAAATCGTGGTGGATTGCAGTGTCATGATATGGTGGATGGTACCTTGTCTTCCGCCTGGCTGTTGGTGGCTACAGCCTTGGTGCGTGGTGTTAACGCCCTGGCCGATGGTGTGGTACATTGGCTATCTATGGGAGTTCTCACTGCTATGGTCTTCATTTGGCGGTAATTACCGCCAGCCTGTTGGCGGTTTTACCACCACTTTAACAGTCAGCGCCAATGTCATAATGACCACCTTAGTGTTTACTGCCCGTGGAACCTTTAATTTGAGAATCTTAGAGAAGTTGAAGAGAGTACTGTATGATTCAAAACCTCCTCTGAGACCTGCACAATTTGAAGTATTAGCTATTTGGGTGTTAGTGGCCAGACAGCAACAGAAATTTGAGAAGAGAATGAGAAAAATTGAGAAAATTTTAGCAGAAGCGAGATGGGATAGTGAACTGAAATTTTGGAGAACTGAGACTTTACAGGGAATTCAGATGTGTCCTGCAATTACACAATGGAAAAAGAGCAATGCCAAACAGAATACCAATAAGAAGGGTTCATACCCTTCTGACGACAAAGAGCAGAAATCGACAGAGTCTAGAAAGTCTTTGACTTAATGAGAAATCGTCCCCCACCTTATGCAGCATATGAGACAGGTCAAAGTACTAGTGCAGATCCTACAGCTCCGATACCCATTGAAACTACACAGGGACAGGTACAGGTTAACCACAATGTTCCTACCACTTCCATAATATAGAGACCTATGCAGCAGGTTGAGATACCCAGAATCTATCTGTTAGAAATGGGGTCTTTGGTTGGCAGTCAGGTAACCCCCGTCCAAGCAAGGACCCTCACTCTAGTCAGGGTAAGTCACACACAATCCAAATTATCCTTTCCCCACCCTCTAGTAGCTTGACACTGAGCAGTCAGGCTTAACTTACGACAAAGGAAGCATGCAGGCAAGATACTATTACCTTATTAAGTAATTTGGGAAAAGAACAGACGTAACGTGTCCCCAGCAAAATGGCAGTATTGTCAGAAAGAAATGAAATATTTGGGACGCCAAATTGAAAGGGGGACCAGAAAGATTTTCAGAAAGAGAGTAACTGCCATATTGCAGATGAATCCCCCAGTCACACAAAGAGATGTCAGAAGGTTCCTGGGAATGGTGAGCTATTGTTGCCAGTGGATTCCCAATTTTTCAATCATTTCAAAACTGTTGTAGAAGCTGACACATAAGGAGGTTACTGATCCTCTAGAGTTAGACCAAGCTTGTATGAAAGCCTGTACTGAATTAAAAGAAAGTCTCTGCAAAGCTACAGCTTTGGGAATACCATTCATGTTGTTTTGTCATGAACGTGATGCATGTTCTTTGTCTGTTTTGACCCAGGTTTATGATGGAGTAAACCGCCCACTATCATATATTTTTCAGTTACTTTGGACTCAGTTGCAGCAGTGTTACCTGGCTGTTTGTGAACTGTGACAGCGGTTGGACCGAGACTCCTTCAGAGTGAGAGCATAGTGATGGGACATCCCTTAACTGTTTTGGTCCCTCACTCCATTGACATTTTGCTTACTGAAACAAATACACAGCACCTCACAAATGCAAGATTAACCAGATATGAAACTGTAATTTTGGGTTCTCCAAATGTTACTCTGAAAAGGTGTACAATGCTTAACCCAGCAACTTTGCTTCCAAAAGAAAATGTTGAAATTGACAAATTGAAAGATGTTAAACATGACTGTCTGGAAGTAACTGATTTGTGCACAAAACCTAGACCTGACATTTGAGATACCCGATTTGAAGAAAATGATCAAATTATTTTTGTTGATGGTTCCTGTTTAAGAGATAACATCGGAACACTAAAAACAGGATATGCAGTGTGCACAATTTTTGGTATACTCAAAGCTTCCTGGCTTCAGGAAGTGTATTTGGTACAAGTAGCTGAATTAGTGGCCCTTACTAGAGCATGCCATGTTTCCGCACAGCTTAAAGTTACCATTTATACAGACAGCCAGTATGGATTTTGAATATTCCATGATTTCGGTCAGCTGTGGTCACGGAGATGTTTCCTGGCCTCTTCTGGTTCACCAGTTAGAAATAGTGAAAGAATCCATGATTTGTTCCAAGCTTTACAAATGCCTGAAAAGATTGCTGTGGTGAAATGCAGTGCACACCAGAGATCGCAAGATTTTGTGTCAATGAGAAATAAATATGTGGATAAAGTTGCAAGGTTTTGTGCATTGGATGGTATATCTTTCAAAGACAAATGGGAATTGTTACCTGAAAAGGAGATTTGTACAAATTGTGCTTTAACTGTGATTGACACTTGGGAAGAGCTGAAAGCTCTCCAAGAAAATGTTGACAAAGTGGAAAGTAAGATGTGGGTTAAAATGAAATGCGTACAGAGAGATTATGACATATGGGTGTCAGGAGAAGGCCAAGTGGTTATGCCTAATTGCCTGCTGACTCAAATGGCTAGATATTATCATGGTCAAGCACATGTTGGGAGGGATGCTATGATTTGCACTTTTAAGCAGACTTAGCTTAATCCAAAATTTAGACAGGTTGCTGAAGCAGTTTGCCATTGTTTATCATTTGCCAACAAATGAATGTGGGCAAAAGAACAGTCATCAGCATGAGACGCATTGGAACAGCAGGAGGTCCATTTAGCAGAATGCAGATGGATTTAATTGAAATGCCTGTGTGTGGAGGATTGAGATATGTGCTGGTGACTGCATTTTTAGTCATTGGAATGAAGCATACCCCACACGTAGGAATGACAGTCTTCCCATAGCAAAGTTATTGCTTAGGGAACTGCTACCTCGTTTTGGTTTTCCATTCTCTTTAGAATCAGATAGAGGAAGTCACCTCAACAGCAAAGTAATTAAATTACTTTGTTCAGCTTTAAACATTGAGCAGAAGTTGCATTGTAGTTACCAACCTGAAGCCTCAGGATTGGTAGAATAAATGAATGGTACCCTGAAGTCAAGTTTCACAAAAATGTGTGCGTCCACATATTTGAAATGGCCAGATGCTCTACCACTTGTTCTGATGAGTATGAGATACACACCCGACAGGAAAACTAGACTGTTGCCATGAGAAATCCTTAAGGGCAGAGAGATTGCCATTGGTTCCTGCCAATGCTCCTGTGAACATAACAGATGATATGGTGTTGGACTACTGCAAGGATATAGCTGATGTGGTTCACTCTTTTTCTCATCAGGTGGAAGCAACAACTGTGCTGCCATCCCAAGATCAGAGTCACAATCTGAGAGCTGGAGACCGGGTTTTGATCAGAAAAAAACATGCAGAAGACTTGTTTAGAGCCCCTGTGGAAGGGTCCTGACCAAATAGTACTGGTTACTACTGCTGCTTTGAAGTGCAGGGCTAAAAAAATCATTAACATTTTGCTACACCTGCAGGTCAAGTAAATTAAATAATGTACTTGACCTAACTGCAATGTACTTGACCCGTAAATGGGTCTCAAATTGTGTGATCCTAGGCAAATCGTTTACAAAGTTGCCTTTTTCTTAATTCTCACATATGATTGCACCTTCAAATATCTGAGCCCAGCATTTCTGCAGTACAAAAAACCTATTTTGTTTGATTGAGTAGACTAAAGTTTGCTGCATGCATCACAAGAATCTAGCCCACATACCCATGTGATCTAGCCCACATAACCTAGGACTTCTTTTTGTTTACTAACACCATTGCTATCAGGACAGGAGTATTTCTCAGTTTGTTTAAACACTCAATTTTAATAAATATATTACTAAACCATGATGTGTTCACATATTGTCATCTACACACAGTAACTTTCCAGGAAATGTACAAAAAACCCTCCACTAACTTGTAGCTTTACTGATAAAACTATAAAGTGTATTAACAATCTGTGAAAATTGGTTTTCAGAAAACATATCCTTTGCACATCAACTTGTAAAGTATTCTGAATTGTTTTCATCCTATTAAAATATTTTTTCATCATACAGAAATATAAAAAAGGGGCTTTCACAACTACCGAAATATATTTTGAAATGTTTGCACAGTTGACTTATTCATTTAAATGTTGTGTGTGAGGAAAAACCTAACACCCTGTATCCTTTTATTTTACATTCTAAGCAGCAGGTTACACAGTTCACCTTACAAAGTCCTGGAACTCTGCAGTCAGGAAGAAAATTAATTGTAAGAAAAATTGACTTTTGACCTCTGTCTGTGAACACAGAGCAAATTTAACATAAGAACAAGATTTAAAGGCATCTTTTATTGCTCCTCCACTTTTCAATTGAACAGAACACCTGTTCAGTGTCAACTCGCCAGAAGGGAGGAGTAAGTGTTAAAAATAGCTCGACCTGATCAAATGAGACTTGCCAATGCGAGTGGTCGAGTGGATTTTTTGAGCCCTGAAGTGTGCAAGAGGTCCGAACTGGATCCATGCCAGTCACACTCAGAAAGTACCCTGTCCATTGGACAATGAAGAAAGGTTATTGAGAGTACCAACAACATCTGGACAAACTCCAGAATCCAAGAAGGAAACTGGAGAATCAGAGACAGACTCTGAGCAGACAGAAGAAAATCCAGACGCTCCTGTAAGAGATGAAACCGAAACGGAGGACCAGCGGGGGAGTGTCATTGAACCAACCTCAACTGAGGTAGCAGGAGAGTCTAGTCAGAGGAGGGCTCTCCCAGAAGCAGACGATCTTGAAAGGCAAGTAGAGCAACCCACAGAAAAGGTGGAAGGAGTTGTGTTGGATCAAAGTCAATCTGATCTGACTCCTGCAAGAGCAATCGCAGGTACTTCAAGTCAAAACCCTGCAGAGCCAGAAGAAGCTGAAAGTCCAGCACTGAAAAGAGCATTAGCCAAGGGAACACTGAAAGGAGACAAGTGGCTGAAATCACAAGCTAAGAGAAAAGAATCAATTACAGTGTCAACAATCGAAGAAAAAGTAGACACCACAAGGAAAGAAGACTTGATTGATGGAGAAATAAGTGGAGATCGAAGACTGAAAAGAAAACAAATTGCAAATCGAAGGTACTCAGGGCCTGAATGGGCATAGGCAACAACTAGTGATTGTCGGAGTGAATTTTTGTCATTTTGTTTTGATTATTTTAATCGTGAAATTCCAGGTCAATACTATGGCACGTGAAGTTGGTCTATGAACTGAACTTTGAGGAAATTCTGTGAAATTGAGAAAAGAAAAGAGACATTGAAACAACCTAAAAAACTTTTTGAAATAAACTGATTTGACAAGCTGCTAAACTGATTTTGACAAGTTACTGATTTATGACAAAAGATTGGAAGCTGTAAATAATTGTAAAGGAGATTTTGTTTGTTGCATAGTTGAAATTTTTCTCTTCCACTTGCTGATTCTTTACAGATCATGAATAACCACAAGCAGGTTAGGTATTGCCTTAGGAAGTGTGTGGATGATAGTAGGGCCCATATTTATACTTTTTAACTCCGCATTTGCATCCTTTTCTGATGCAAAAGCGGGGCAAACTGTCAAAATATAATTATATTTTGTAAGTTTGCGCCACTTTTGCGTCAAGAAATGACGCAAATGCAGCTCTAAAAAGGTATAAATATGGGCCTATGTTTGTTAAGGATTGTGAGTATGAACTTTCTTAACAGATAAAACTAATCATACCTCTTCTGTGGAAAACAACTACACTGACAGAATTAGATAAATTTGGGTTAGATGAGGAATATTTGCACCTAGATAATTCACAAGGAGATCTTTCTTCTAATGGTTTCTATCACTTGCTACATGAATATGTTGAGACAATGAATGTGAGAGAATGTTATGTTTGCACGCAATTTCCTTCATCAGTGGAGGAAGGGATAACTTACCACAGCTTGCCACTAACCTATGGAATTAGTTGCAGTCTTCTATTAACAAGATTCCATAACCAGGAATGCATTCAGTATTTTTACTCAAACCATGATTTAATGTTTTCTTATGTTCCTATTATTAGGTATTTGAGTTGCTTAGCTAGAGAAAATAATATCGAATTAGTGAGAGGTTTCTTTGAGTTTACATTGACTTTTGGTACAGTTTACACACATAGAAATAACCTCACATGCTTGCTTACACCAGTAGAAAAGAGATTTCTAGGTCAGGCTGATGACAGGAGAAAGTAATTAAAGGAGAAGATAGATAAAGGGTTAGTGAAAAGGACATTTAGAAATGTCCACGCTTTTAGTGAAACAAAAACCCAAGGGAAATTAGCTTTAGATGCGCAACATGCTTTGTATGTATAGGCCACAATCCAGACCTGATACATTATTTGTGGGAACGAGTAAATGCAGAAATGTGTTTCTCTTCCAGGGTAAAGGGTCATTCATGTTAAATGGACAAGACCCAGCGATTCCAGGGGTTTATCACATAAGTGGACAAAATTTCTATTACCGTCTTCCAAGAGGATGGTATGCACATGTTCACAAAGATTTATCAACTTGAGAAGCTGAATGGGACACCTAAACTGAATGAATTTCAGCTTCGTAGACCAAAGAGAGAATCTTAGTCTGGCATAATTGCAGATATATGTTTGGAGCAAAGATTCCCTCAGTGGGAGATATTCTAAATTATGTGAAGATTTGAAGGTTCTCTACTATTGTGGATAACATGCTAACTGGTTTTTCAGGAGCCATGGTCTTATTGGACACTGAAATGGCTGTGGTACGATCTATGGCTCTTCAGAAGCGCGTTGCAATAGACATCCTTTTAGCGAAGGAGGGCGGAGTTTGTAAAATGCTGAAATTGCAACATTGTTACACATTTAGGACCTCATTACAACCCTGGCAGTCGGTGTGAAAGTGGCGGTAACACCGCCAACAGTCCGGCGGTAAAAAAAACTGAGCTCACGACCACGGCGGAAACCATCAACAAAGGCAGCCACTTTAACACTCCAACCGCCACGTGTGAGGAATAAGGCTGTGCGCAGTCCAGGTCCCGCACGAAACTCCGCTGTGTGGATTTGCGGCACTTTATGCGCACCACTTCTGATCCCCTCTTGTTCCAAAAGTGGGCATCAACGTCGTCTGCCCTGTGGTAAAGCTCATGTAGCTGCAGGTCCAGGACATTGGTGTACATGATGCACTTATCAGTGTTATTCTATGAAGGGACTACAAGTCCCATGTTTTTAGAGGCAGCAGCCATCTTGGGGTGTGGCATGCCTATAAAGCCCAGCCACACCCAAGCACGTTGCTCACTATTTTGAAGACTTCGATGCAGTCAGACCTCGTGGGGGTTCCTCTGAAGAAGAGCAGATTTCCTGCATGGCAGATGGACGGCAAATCGGAGTATCCTTGTTTCCATGATGAATTCAGATACGAGTAGGTCGTACTCGTAGCGGTAAGGTCTTGATGAGCCCAATCTTGAAGGGAGTTATTACTTCCAAAAGGTAATGCGCCCGTTAGCACAACGAGCAAAGCATTCTCAGTTTTCAGAGTAAAGCAGCCTTGGCACGACGATTAAAGCACTTCGGAGCACAGAAGTAAAGCGCCCCTTAGCACAACGAGCAAAGCGCTTCAGTCCACATGAGTAAAGCGCCCTTGGCACAGCAATCAAATCGCTTCAGTCCGCATGAGTAAAGCACCCTTGGCACAGCAATCAAAGTGCTTCAGTCCACATGAGGAAAGCGCCCTTGCCACGGCAATCAAAGCGCTTCAGTCCGCAAGAGTAAAGAGCCCTTGGCACAGCAATCAAAGAGCTTCAGTCCACATGAGGAAAGCGCCCTTGGCATGGTAATCAAATCGCTTCGGTCCACATGAGGAAAGCGCCCTTGGCGCGGCAATCAAAGCGCTTCAGTCCACATGTGTAAAAAGCCCTTGGCACAACAATCAAAGTGATTCAGGCCACATGAGTAAGGCGCCCCTTAGCATAACGAGCATAGCGATTCCGATGAAACAAGTGAAAGCGCTATCTGGCATAAGGAACAAAGCGCTTCAAGTTCAATGAGTAAAACTTTCCGGTCTATAGTTGTGAATGTGAACGCATTTTTGGAGATAAGCAAATTATAGTTTCATGGTTTTATTGGAAAGCATAATATGTGAAAAGCATATTTAAGTCTTTGAGAATTTCTAAGCTGTGATTAAAATGTTTATGTTAGAAATGCATAGTTGTTACAGGATTGATATTCAGAGTATGATCATAGTCCAAAGCTCTTGCCATCTCTTGGTTCTAAGATTGTAGTTGGTTCTTGTTCCATGATTCAAAGAAGGGGCTTCAAACTCCATTCAAAAGGGGTCTAAATCTGATATTACGGAGACGCCTTTAGTCAAGAGTCTATTGATGGTTTATACTGCTATGAAGGAGTATATTCATATTTGTTCTAACCTTTTCTTTTCAGATCTCTCTCCCTGCAGTTCCCTACCTTAATTCCCTTTCCCCAGCCTGGCTTCATCATAACTCTGTGTTATAATAGCTTTCTGAGTTGGTGACGCCGGGAGGTGGGCCTTTTGTTCAGTAACGTGCAGATCCTGAGTAAAGGACACTGTGACACCACGGCAGTAGCAACAAACACCGCAGCGGTCACCGCCAACAAATAGGCGGAAGACAATGTACCGCCCACACTATTATGAGAGGGCAATCCACCAGCTTTTCCGGGGCGGTACCAATGCCATCAAAAGCACGGCGGAAACAGTATATCGAAGGGGAACCACTCACCTTTCGACACTCCTTGAAGAACCAGGACACCATGGAGCCCGAAATGCAGATCCTCCCCATGTTGGTGTATCTTCTCATACACCAGGAAGTAGAAAGAAGGCAGCGGCGGCGACAATGGTGAGTACTGCACCTAGCACACAGGGGAGAGGAGGAGGGAAAAGAGAGTGACACACACACGCAGCACTCAACACCCCCCCACCCTCACCCACAACAACATACACACAAACACATCCAACAACAATACTTATACACCCCGTCACCCCCTGGAACAATGGAAGGACAAAAAGGAAATGAGTCTAACCAGTGTTATATTGGAACATTCAGATATGGCAAGAGAAAATCAAATAATCAGTATATATAAAAGTTCACATTATATACACAACGCCGTACACTGTCCCTTGTAAATGTCCGTGGACCAGTGGTCCAAAAAAGCATGGGCGAAGCCCACACATGACACCTGCCTCAAAACGGAGAGAACACTGCAGGGGCATCAGGTCGAAAAAAACACAGGCACCTCAGGGGGAAGGGGAGGGGGGAACCTCAGCTGGAAGATGGTACAACGCCACTGCCCCTCAAGGGGCCTCCATGCCCACTGCTTGGTCCTGGGGAGTGCAAAGCCACAGTCTCTCAAGTGGTTGGTTTGCCCACTGCTTGGTCCTGGGGAGTGCAAAGCCACAGTCTCTCAAGTGGGTGGTTTGCCCACTGCTCGGTGACATGTTCCACTGGTTCTGGAGGGGGCATTGTGCCCAGAGTGCTTCATCCTGCCAAGAATAGGGTGAGTGAATGCATCTCTCCACTGGTTCTGGAGGGGGCATTGTACCCAGAGTGCTTCATCCTGCCAAGGATAGGGGGAGTGGATGCATCTCTCCACTCGTTCTGCAGGGGGCATTGTGCCCAGAGTGCTTCATCCTGCCAAGGATAGGGTGAGTGGATGCATCTCTACACTGGTTCTGGAGGGGGCATTGTGCTCAGTGATGCTGCACCTGGGGTGTGGCAGTTAACCTCCTGTCACCTGGGTGTCTGAGCCATGAGCTGTACATGGAACAGGTAGCATGATACTCCATGGAGGCAGAGATACACTCCATCTTGCGGAAACTTAAGCTGCCAACTGCTGGTTGTGCCAGTGCTGGTGCCTCAAATGGCGTGTCCAGGGTCCAGGACACCACCTGCAGCCTCGGACGGCTGCCCACTGGTGATGCTGCTGACGTCCGATATAGTGGTACCGGTTGGGCATGTGGCGGTGCAGATGGTGGTGCAGGTGGCGCTGGCTGCCGGTGCTGGCCGTGGTGCAGTTGTCTGTTGTGGTGGAGGGAGACACCATACCGTCTCCGGCAACCTTGCATGGCTGATCCTTGAGGAGGATGCTGCAGACTGACTTGGTAGCAGTGGTGGTGCAGGTGGCCGTCGTTGCGTAGGTGGTGACTGTGGTACAGGTCACTGGCATCCCTGAGGAAATTGTGGTCACCAGCCCCTCACCAGGAGGCATCGTGCCCTGAAGAGACTTGCCATTTGTCTTGTGTTCCTTCTACAACTTGGCAGTCGCTGCTGGGACCTTGGCACTGTCCTCTCTGTGTTTGGGTGAGGCCTTGCTGGGTGGGTGGTGCGACTTTCCCCTGCTGGAAGCTGGCCCCTTTTTTACCTTGGCAGGTGGCGGAATCGGGTGGTTTTTCACATCTGTAGGTTGCACACTGGCAGCTCTGACGGGTGCCCTCTTCGATCCACCCGGACTTGCACGGACCACAGCAGACACAGATGTGGTGGCTGAGGTTCTGGGCTGGGATCTAGACATCCTGGCCCTAGGGGACGAACGGCGGGGAGGTGTAGGGAAGAGGATAAAGTTAGCTAGGAAACGTTTTTTTAGACACACTGGGACGGGAAGATGGAGGGGGTGTGGGAGTGGAGGAAGAGGTAGTGGTTGTCGAAGGTGTATGTCTGCTGAGTGTGGGTGAAGGTGCATGGGCTGGAGGCTGTTGTGAGGTGGATGGCTGTTGAGTGGGTGTGCGCCTGCGTTTGTGTACTTTGGGAGGAGGGCTCACAGACACACTGGGAGAGGACACAGGGGACGTGTGAATAGTAGTGGGGGTTGTGATTGCACGTGAGCGGTGTGTTGTGATGTGCGTGCTGGTGATGGAGGCAGTGGCTGATGATGTAATGCATACAGGTGTGAGTGGAGACGAGACTGGGAGGGAGGTGGAGGAAGTGGAGGAGGGGGACACAGTGGAGGAAGTGGATGTTGGTATGTGTGCATGGGTATGGTGCTTGTGTGAGTGCCTGTGTGATGTGTGGTGCATATGTTTTCCTGAGCCACTTTTGTCTGTTGATGTGTGTGCATGCTTGCCTGAAGATGTGCTTGGGATAGGCTGAGGTAGAGGGGATTGGGTCGGGGTAGTGGAAGTTGGAGTGGGGAGGCTGGACACAGGGACAATGGCTAACATCAGTGCTGGGGCCAGAGCCTGAAATGCTCTCTGTTGTGCCGCCATGCCAGAATGAATGCCTTCCAGGTATGCATTTGTTTGCTGCAAATGCCTCTGGACACCCTGGATGGCATTCAGAATGGTTGACTGCCCAACAGTGAGGGATCTCAGGAGGTCAATAGCCTCCTCACTGAGGGCAGCAGGGCTGACTGGGGCAGGGCCTGAGGTGCCTGGGGCGAAGGAGATGCCCACCCTCCTGGGTGAGAGTGCACAGAAAACACGCTGAGGGGCTTCTGGGTGGGCGGTGCTGGTACGGGGGTGGTGGATGTACCTGTAGTTGGGGTGGGTACAGAGGTGTCCGCCACCGCCAGGGAGCTTCCATCAGAGGAGGAGTCGCTGTCACTGGTATCCACTCCTGTCTCCGTCGTGGAGCTCCCCTCGCCCTCCGTCCCACTGGTGCCTTCACCCTCTGTGGATTCACCCTCATGTGCCATGTGGGATGCAGCTCCCTCCGTCGCTGATGCCTCTGGCCCTCCGCCAGATGATGCTAATGCACACAAGGACATGGTGACAAAACAAGAAGGGGGGGAAGACAGAGGACACACATGGTCAATGCCAGCAACACCACTACCATTGGCGGACACAACACACACTGAGCTGCCCTATGCACTAGGCCTTGCCCAACCAGTCACTATGGTAGTCACCAGCCCATGGGGTACAATGCCTAAAGCCAGCACACCCACAGGACCCTGCACACTAGTAGCTGCCCAATTGTGCCATTGGGGTAGGGATATTCTGAGCCTGAAAACAAGGCACATACCCTGATACCACCCTGGCCTAGGGGCACCCACAGCCCACACCCCCCACCCAGCTAGTTCCTAATCCGCACAGAGTCAGCTTTATGATACTGTACTCACCACCTTGTGGCTCCTGTGATGCCCTCAAGCGCCCATCCAACTCTGGATAGGCCACCACCAGGATGCAGAACATCAGGGGGGTCATGGTGCGACGGGCACCCCTTCCACGTTGGGAGACCAGCCCCAGCTGGGCCTCCGCCGTCCTTTTGCCTCAGCGGCGCAGGCCCTCCCATCTCTTGCGGCAGTGGGTGCTCCATCTGTGATAGACCCCAGGGTCCACACTTCCTTGGCGATGTCATGCGAAATACCCTTCTTCTGGTGGGGGCTGACCTAGAGGGAAAGTACAGGAGGAAAGGAAATTACTCACCCGTCCGGACCGTCACACTCATTGCCCACCAGTTCCCACCCATTCCCTGACGCACATACACTGACCGTCCTCACATGCAGCACTCAGCCCATCTCCCAACATGTGCCTTATATCCACACCACTCCAAACAGGCATTGCCCATGCATCATGCTCACAGTGTACTCACCTGTTTGTCTGGAGGACTGTAGAGTAGGATGTACTGGGGGAGGACCCCATCCACCAGTTTGTCCAACTCCTCCGCAGTGAAGGCAGGGGCCCTTTCCCCAGACACTGTAGCCATTGTTGCTTCCAGACTCAGGTCACAGCAGCACTTGCAGTGTAGGTCCTCTCCTGTTGATGGTCAGGTATCAAGTGAGTGAACAGATAGAAAATGGTGGTCACGTCCGTGGCGGTGCGTACCGTCACCACCGGCGTACAGCGCCACTGGCTCCTGGAACCCATAGGGCCCAATGATAACCAATGCGGAGTTGCGCAGTGGTCTTCGACCGCCTACCGCAACACTGCACAACACCAGCGCAGTTACCTCATTTCCCGTTGTCCCCCCTCTCAAGTCAGGCAGGCGCCATTTCAGGAGTGCACATGGCTTGGCACCTAACTGCGTCACAGCACATATCGGCACATATACGGACTCACGATTTCACACACGGATTCTCTAACATTACTTCAGACACAGTTGTGCTACCTACGTGGTAAATGACCCTCTGCTCACCATTCTCCTCCATAGGCTACAGCCGTTGGGACAGATGATGAGATTGCGGCATCCTCCGGTGTACAGACCCCTGGTGAACCTGTCAACAATGGAAGACAGACACATCATAATCACATACAGACTTGATCGTGCCACAATCCAAGAACTGTATCCCCAATTGGAGCCAGACCTGATGTCAGCTATCTGCCAGCCACCGGTATAACCCCTCTATTGCAGGTCCTGTAAGTGCTCCATTTCCTGGCAAGTGGCTCCTTCCAAACTACAGTGGCCATGGCATCTGGGATGTCTTAGCCAATGTTTTCTAACGTGTTGAGCAGGGTGTTGTCTGCCCTGCTGAAACACATGCGCAGCTACATCGTGTTCCCCCAGGTGGATGATTTGGCCACAGTGAAAGCTGACTTCTATGCCCTGAGACATATCCCCAACATCATTGGTGCCATTGATGGTACACATGTGGCATTTGTCCCCCCCGCAGAAATGAACAAGTGTACAGAAATAGAAAAAGCTACCATTCGATGAATGTGCAAATGGTGTGTTTGGCTGACCAGTACATCTCCCATGTGAATGCCAAGTATCCTGGCTCTGTGCATGACGCCTATATTATGAGGAATAGCAGTATCCCTCATGTGATGGGCCAACTCCAGAGGCACCGGGTGTGGCTAATAGGTGAGCCCAAGGTCCCCACGCAGTATGAGTAGGTTTCTGGCTATAGGGTAGTCCCTAAAGGTTAGTGTGTGTCTAACAGGTATCCCTCGAAATTTACTGGTGACTCTGGTTACCCCAACCTTTCATAGCTACTGACCCCAGTGAGGAATGCCAGGACAAGGGCAGAGGAACGCTACAATGAGGCACATGGGCGAACTAGGTGTATTATTGAGAGGGCGTTCATCCTCCTGAAGGCCAGATTCCGGTGCCTCCATCTAACAGGTGGCTCCCTGTACTACTCACCGAAGAAGGTGTGCCAGATAATTGTGGCATGCTGTATGTTGCACAACCTGGACCTGAGTCGCCAGGTGCCTTTTCTGATGGAGGATGAGCCTGGTGATGGTCTTGTGGCAGCAGTGGAGCCTGTGGACAGTGAGGAAGAGGAGGCAGAGGAAGAAGATTTTGACAACAGAACGACCATCATCATGCAGTACTTCCAGTGACACACAAGTAAGAGACTGTAACTCCTCTTCACATTTCAGTATACTTCGGACATTGTACATGGCAGCCTCTTAACCTCTGTCTATGGACACTGACTGTTCCCTTTGGATTTCGTTTTTGCAGATCTGGGTACCCCATTCTGCCTTCTGCTATGTGTACTGCTGCCCAACAACTGTCATACATTGGTATGAGTAAATGAACATTTACATTGCAATTTTTAGCTAACGTTGTGATAATACATTTGTGAAAGATCAGACTGACTCCAGATAGTTTTTTGATTAAAGGGTGTTTATTTAGGTGCTAATGGGTATAGGGGCATGTGCAAGGGGTTGGTGTGATGGTGGAGGAAGGTCCATGGTAGAGTCCAGTCTCTTGGTATCACAGGTGCATTGTCCAATGGGGCATAGGAAAGGGAGCAATGGCAGTTCAAGGTGGACAGGGTGACATCGTGGGACGGAAGGGTGACAATCAGGAGGGTCCTATTTCCTGGTGGGGGTCTTGGCAATGTTCTCTGTCTTCTGCCTGGATCGCAGGGACCATTTGCAGGGTGGTTCTCCTTCTGCAGGGGGTGGGGTGCTGGTGGCTTGTTGGTCCTGTGGCGAACCCTCCTGTCCACTAGCGCTGGAGGAGGTGGAAGGCTGTTCCTCAGTTTGGCTAATGTCAGGGACCCTTTGTTGAGCCACTGCCTCCCTCATGGTCTTGCCCATATCACCCAGCACCCCTGCTATGGTGACCAGGATGGTGTATATTTTGGTGAGGCCATCCCTGATCCCCATGTACTGTCCCTCCTGCAGCCACTGGTACCGTGCCCATGGTCTCCTGGGAATGGTGGTATGCTCCCATGATGTTGGAGAGTGCCTTGTGGAGAGTGAGTTCCCTGAGCCTGTCCTCCCCCTGTCGCACCGCAGTCCTCCCAGCTTCCCTGTTGTCCTGTGCCTCTGTCCCCTGAACCGTGTGTCCACTGCCACTGATCCCAGGTCCCTGATAGTCCTGGGTCAGTGGCGTTGCCTGGGGTCCCTGTAGTGGTGGACACACTGCTGATTGACGTGTTCTGGGGACTGTGGTATGGGCCCGCTGGGTGGGTGCTGTGCTGGTGTTTCCTGAGTGGGGAGGTTCTGTGGTGGTTTGGGACTGTGGCAGGGGAACCGACCGTCCAGAGGTCCCAGATGGGCCAGGCTGGTCATCCTGATCCAGGCGTGCAGAGCTGCTGTCATCACTTTGGACCTCTTCTGTGGGGGGACTGGATATAGCTGGCACCTCCCGTCTGGTGACATTGGGTAGGGGTTCTGTTGGGATGCAAATGCATTGTTATGGTATCTGTGTGCGACATCTTGTGCAATGGGTGTGTTTCCCTGTATAAATGTGCTTGCACTGTCGCCTTGGCCTTGTGTGATTGCTGATTAGGTGGACTGGGTGAGTCTATCTAGTGTGCATGCTGTGGTAATGGGTGTCCATGAAGGTCTGTGATGGGTGTCCATGCATTGTTATTGCATGTAGGGCTTGGTATTGGGATGGGTGGGTTGTGATAGTGGGGTATATGTGAGGTGCTGGAGTGATGGGGGTGAGGGTGAGGGTAGGGGTAGGGGTTTGTGATGGCATGCAGGTAGGGTGGGGGGGATAAAGTAGTAAAGATTTGATTTACTAGAGTCCAGTCCTCCTGCTACTCCTGCGAGGCCCTCAGGATGCATGATTGCCAAGACTTGCTCCTTTCATGTTGTTAGTTGTGGGGGAGGAGGTGGGGGTCGACCGCCAGTCCTCTGTCCTGCAATCTGGTGTCTTGAAAACACCTTCCCCGTAGGTCGTTCCACCTCTTCCTGATGCCATCCCTGGTTTTTGGATGCTGTCCCATGGCGTTGACCCTGTCGACGATTCTCCGCCATAGCTCCATCTTCCTTGCAATGGATGTCTGCTGCACCTGTGATCCGAATAGCTGTGACTCTACCCAGATGATTTCCTCCACCATGACCCTTAGCTCCTCCTCAAAAAACCTGGGGTATCGTTGAGGTGGCATGATGTGGTGTGAGTGATGTGTGAGTTAATGTGTAGGGTGCTGTGTTGTGATGTATTATGTGATGTGCGTGGATGGTGTATGGTGTATGTGTGATGGTGTTCTGTACCTCTGGGTGAAGGCGTGGTCTTTGCTTTTCTCACTCTGCTTGTTCTGATTTGTTCGTTGAAAGGGTTGTGGGTAATGTGTGTTTTATAGTGGTGAGGGTGTGCTGTGCGTGTATGTGTGTCAGGTGTGTATAGTTTGAATTATCCAATGTGGTTGTGTTTTGCATATGTATGTGTATTTTGAGCGCGGCGGTGAGTACCGCCAATGGTTTACCGTGGTTGTAAGACAGTGATTCGTGGGTCGTGATACTGTGGGCATATTCCTGTTGTCGTGACGGTGTGGGTTTTGTTATTGCCAGTTTATCACTGACCTTTGGTGTGGCAAACTTGTGTGGTTGTCTGTATAGTGACAGGTTTCTCTGTGTGGGTCATAATACCCGTAGCAGAATACCGCCTCGGTCACGGTATGTTGGCGGCCGTCGGCACGGCGGTAAGCGGAATTTACCACCAGGGTTGTAATGAGAGCCTTATTCCTGATAAAAGTAGAGAGATTAAAAGCTTTATTAACAATCTGACTAATATTAACTCTGACTTAAAATTTCTGAAAGAACCTGGAGTTTGGGAAAAGGTTGGCAAAGGTTTTGAAAATATTGCAGATAATATTGATCATTATGATTTGTATCATTGGGCTATAGGGAGTTTATAACTTGTATCTGTGATTAAAAGTCAGAAGATGAAAAATGATCAGAGGAAGAAAGAAAATAAGTTAGATAGATACTTTAGAGAAAAGTGGAGAAAGAAAAATGTAAAAGGTTATAAGGAAATTAAATTTTAGAGGAACAAAAATTGTGTTTAGTGATGTAGAGTGTGATGAAACATTTAGTCATCAGAAGAGGGATTGTGAAAGCTGAATTCATTACTAATTAATCTGCAGTGATTAATAGTTAAGAATGTACATGAATTAGGTAAATGTAGAGAAAATTGTGTGTCTTGGAAAATGTGCAAACTTGAGTGGCTATCATAACGTGTATGGCATTAATAAAGAAATTACATTTATAGTTTAAATAACATGCACATGTAGAATAAAATGTATTAGTGGATCGTAATAATGTATTAATGTTATGCATTTGCTTAAAAATATTAGGCATGGAGTAATTGTGATGTTTTGGGCCTAGTCGGCAAAGCCTCACGCTAATCTTCTTGGCCTAAATAAATGTCCCTAAATGTTATTTCTGAAAGCAGAGAATTAACACTTGTTCATTGTTCACACAGTGCTGACCAAAAAGATTTGTAAACTAGCAATGTTAAACAAGTTGATATTTTAAACTTTCTTGTGAGAACTGTTTGCTGAAATGTAGAATCTACATAAGGATACAAATCTTACCTTGATGCGTGAGAAGCTAGTGTTCTCAGGCCTTCACAAAGAATTCACTGACTGGAGCTATGATTGCAACTAAAAAGTTACTTGTAGAAACTGGTGACAGGAACGGGAGAAGAGGAGCCAATCATCGACGTGTGAAAGACTCTCTAGTTATATCATAGAGTTAGAAATTATTGTTTATTAGCTCTACTGTGAACACACAATATTCTGACCAATGGCGACACAAGAAAATACTTTATGGATTTTTTCTTGTACACCGACTGCACTGGAGAAGGAGTTCATTTAGTCTTGTCCCAGTCCTGTGCGAGGAGCACAGCAGTCCCTGATGTCCCTTTCCTTACTTTAGCCTCATAGCTTAATTGTAAATGCTATTTGATGCTGTTTCTTAGTTTGATGCTCTTTCTAAGTTGGTTCACTTAACTTAGAGCCCAACCGTGGCTGAACCAATGCCTTTCATTGCCCTTTGCTGAAGCTGACCAGAAGGATGTCCAACTGACGAAGAAATCACAGCCATAATGCCACATCCTCTCCTATAAGTTTAACATATAATCAAGTGATCAAATGGATAAAAAAAATGATAGCAAATAATTTAAAAGTGCTTTGTCGCTATTTGAGAACTCAGATAATATGTCCTCATTTTAGTTTTTTAGAGCACTAACCATAATTCCAATGGGAATAAGATGTCTCATTTTGATAATTTCTAAAGGAATTGCTTATGGTATTACAGTTTTGATTACATCAAGATGACATCAGGCATGCCACACTTTTATAATATATATATAGATTGTTAACAATCTAGTTGTTCATTAAAATACTGTGCGGAGGTAGAGGTCAGAGGCACGGGCTCAGATAATTGAGAGTAGGGAGCAGGGTGCAGAGGCAACAAGTTGACCACACTGGGAGGTGAGGGGCAGTGGCAGCACAACAGACCATGGAGGGTAAGGGGAAGGGGGGCAAGGGCAACAAACCAACCATGCAGGACAGGCAAAAGAGGTTGCGGCAATATAACAGACCACTGAGGGCAGAAGGAAGAGACAGTGGCAGTACAACTTGTATGCCAACAGACCTGATTCAGGTAGGAGACTCCTGATGTTTTCAGGCCCAAAAGGGCTTTATTTTATCTATCTCCAGCCTAAAATGTACGTCAATGGAGAAAATCAATTCACTAGGGTTTTTTTCCAAAACCCCCCTTTTACCAAGTTCAAAATGTTGACAAGTACGGTACATTGGATAACTGAGGGCAGGAGGAATGGGGTAGGGCCATGGACTCGGATAACGAAGGACAGAAGGGAGATGGGCAGGGGCACCAAATTGACCCTAAAGGGCAGGCATCAGGGGTTGCAGTAGCACAATACACCACACAGGGCAAGAAGGGCTGTAGTGTAGCACAAAGGACCATAGAAAGTAATAGGGAGGAGACAGGACCATGCATATGGACAACAACGAGCATAGGGGAAAGAGGTAGCAAGCTGACCATACCAGACTGACAGGAGAGACAGTTGCAGAATAAAGGACCATGAAGCTCATGAGGGAGAGGGCAAGGGCACAACAATGGACCAGACAAGGCAGGATGGAGGGGATAGAGGCCCGCACATGAAAACGGAGAGGAGGGGCCAGGGCAGAAGCATCAAGCTGACCATGGAGGACAGGTGGGATGGGCACTGAAAGAACACACCATTGAGACTATAATGGCATATACACATACAACAGAGGGAAGGTGAGAGGAGGTCAGGGGCAGCAAACTTGCCACATAGGGCAGGTGGGAGAGGCTGTGACAGCACAGAAGCTATGCATGGCAAGCAGGAGGGTTATTGGCAGCACAACGTCCATGGTGGGCAAAAGGTAGGGAGCAGGGGCATGCACAAAGGACCATGGAGGACAGAAGGGAGTGATAGGGGCTGAACACAGACAAGAGAGGGCAAGGGAAGGGACTTCACAACAGACCATGCAGGGTAGACAAGAGGAGCAGTTGCAGCACAACAGAGCATGGAGGACAGAAGGGAGTGGGAGAGTGAGGGTTTGCTTTCATTTCTTTGGTAGTATGAAGATTCTATTACTATGTTGGCGTGTGTGCTTACTTCTGTGACAGGAACATAGGCTAATGCTATAAATATTTTTACTTCATATGCAAATTCAATATTTGTAGCATATTCTATAGTAAGTATAGATTTGTATAGGTACCTCTGTGTACTTTGTTTTGAGTGGTAGTAGCACTACAACTTTAGAATTGTATTAATCACTTATTTTTCAAAACCAATAATGTTTTTTTGGGACTTGTAATTACTTGTTTTTTGTTTGGTATAGGTTGCTCTTTTCTCATTTGGCAGTAGTGCATATATGAAAGGGATATTTGTGTTATGACATTGCCCATGTATAGTGTATATTTTAAGAGGTGTTTACAACTTAAATGTCCTGGCCATCATCCATGTGTTGCATTGTGTTAGCATTAGTAAGCTATTGTTAATTGCATACATAGTGATTTTATGATTTTTTTTGTCGTTATTTTCACTGTCATATATCCATAAATCTTGATAAGAAGTGTTATATTTAAATGTATGTTCTAGGTGCTCTTGGTACTTCTTTAGTATCCCTCCTTGATCCACATATTAGACTTTTTAGATTTTCTATGGGAGGGAGTTGCCTAGTCACTTATTCAGGAGTTAAGGGGGTTATAGTTTGTTTCGACTTGAGTTTTAGTGCTGATTGAAAGGTTATTGTGTTCCCTTACATTTTCAACTGCATCTTCTTTGATGGTGACCTTGCTACAGCAAAAACTGGAGTAATATTTAGCGAATGTCTTATACAGACTTTCACCAGAAGTGCTTTCTTTGCTATAAGTGTATTCCATAGTTAGATAGTAGTTTCTGCTTATGTGATTTGATATATGTCACAGTTTCTGACATTTTATCTGTGGATTGGACAATTTTTGTTTTTGCGATTTTTGTCAAGTTCATTTTGTTTTATTCTATTGACAATATTTAGTATTTCTTTATTTTTGTATTCAATACTTAGATATTTCAATATTTTTACCTCTGTGTTTTTGTAGTCAATATTTGTCTTTTTTGTGTTTTGTGTTTTGTGTTTTATGTATATATTTACTATGATATAGGAAGGAGACATTTATGTTCTTGATATTTTGTAATAATATTGTTGTTGTGTAGGAAAATGCTTCAGCAAAAGCATGCACACAAATCTGCTATGCATTCCAGAGAGAAGGCAGATCGCGGAATGGACCCATTTCTAGTCCAGATTTTGTTATTCTCCCTCCTTCATCTCCCAGCAATTTATGTTCCTGAGTTTCTGGTGTGCTGACCTCCCATGATGGCTGCTGAAGATCCAGAGGTACAGTTTCTGCAAGGTGCTGAACAATCCAGGTGATAGCTGCAGTGTTGGCAACGGCAGCATAAGTCTTCTCTTCAGGCATGCATGTCATAGTTGCGTGGCTGTTCCATTTCCTCGCAAAAAGACAAGGACTCTTGCGCGACTGCAATTTATGTAAGTCGGAAGCATGTATATTTCAAATGGTGTGGCTTTAAAGAATCACCATGTCTATTGTGGCAGTGAAACCCCTTTATTTATTATCCTGTACATGTTACTCTTGCTGAGATGGTGCAGCACATGGAACAAAGTAACACACAGACCAAAAACAGTTCTGAACACACCTGGGTTTCAAAAGGACCCTCTAAGTACAGCAGCTTTCTCTTTCAATAATCAAGTATTCACTAACTCATAGCATGAGGAATTGATTCAAAGACAGACACAACACTATAATATTAACAGCTTGAGCAGTTGCGGCTCACGGGTCGCTGAGGGGGCATGGCGGGGCACTGGGGGGGTACGACACAAAACATGAAAAAAACAACAAAAAAACCAGTTACCTCTACTCCCACGACGCAACGCTCAGTTCCTCTGCTCTTCCGTCTCCTACAGTGCAGGCTCTCAGCCTGCCCTGTGGCCAGTCCTGACGCTGATCAGAGCAGCGTCAGGATTGGCAGGGAGCGCCCAGCCAGGGTGGTCCCAGGCAGACTGGGAGCCTGTGCAGGCTCTCTCCAGCCCAGAGAGACCCTTCTGTGCATGTGTGTTTGGTTGGGCCGAGACGGCCAGCCAGACATGCATGTGCAGTGAGGCGAAGTGCTCAGCACTCCCTCTCATTGCTCGTCACCCCTGTGGCCCTAACCCTTTTCTGCAAAAACTATAATAAACATAGTTTATTGTCGTTTTTGGGGAAAAGGTTTGCAGCTGGCACTGCTGGCGGGAGTGAAGCTCCTCCGCCCTTAGGGAGGAGCTGACCCTGAGCTTGAGGAATACTTCAAACAGCAGCCTATCGTGACTTGCACAGCTCAACTGTGCTTCCTTACTGTGTGTTCCAGATACAAGAACATGTTCTGTGATGCAACGCACAAAGACACTACCACAAAACATATTTAAGAAAGTTTTGATTGACTTTAAAAAGCCTCGCTTTCTTCTTCTTGTCTCTTTGATGTGACTTAGATAGCCCTGATGAAAAACATCCATGTCATTTTCACAGTTACCCATGTATAATTTTATAGGTGTTTCTTGCTATTAGGTGGACTGCTGTGCAACCGCTGTGAATTAACCACTATTACGTTGTTTCTTTTCAACATAAATATGCCTTTCGCATTTGCTATTAGCAATGACTATTTTTAGCAACTATTTTATATGCTTGGCCTGTGTATTGACAGTCTACCGTGTTTCTTTCAAATAAATATGGTTTAACCAAAATTACAGTACACTGTCAAAAGAGTTGATGAGTGTGTGATGTCTTTTTGGATGTTATATTTATTTTTGAAACAAGAAAATATATATTTTTCTGAACTTAGGAATGCCTCGGTGACTTTTTGAGTGAATCATAATTTTGTCTTCCACATGCTTCACAGCATTTTCCAACATATTACTTTTTAGGGTTGAGCGCAAAGCACTCTGTCCCTGGTGTAATCTCTCTATGGGCTTGTAACCACGCCCATGTCAAGCCCATCAGTTTGGTTGGTTTGTAGGCTTGCCTTTTAAACTTAGCTTGATTTAATTAGTGAAAGGTATGAAAGGCATGCATACGTCATGCCTTTTCTGGTGTTTAGGCCGTCTCATGCGCACCCGCCAACTACTGAAAACATACGAGGCTCCATGTATTCCGTATGGTTTCTGCACTATTTTTTCTCTTAATTTTGCAGTACGATCTCACTGGGCAGTAGAGTGCTTTGCATGACATCGACCTTGTTGAATGGATATTTGCACTTTTGCCGGTTACAGGTATAATTGCACTTTTGGCGATACGTTTCACTGCAAGCGAACTGTGTGTCTGCTTTGCGCTCATGGTGGCCATCGGCTCGCTATGTGAAACTGTTTTACATTTCATTTTCAGTTTATGTGGCAAGAAAAGTCCGTTTAGGAGTTTACAACGCCAATAGCTTTAACTCGAATAAATGCGAGACCCATTGCATTGCAAACGCTTGTTAACTTTTGGGTGGATATTAGAGGAAGAGAGAAGAATGTGCCCAGGAATATGGAGGGACTTTATGCTCTTCTAGTGTAATTATGTGGTGTCACATTCAATCCTGTTTGTTTTTTTTATATGAGCTTTGCATTAGATTCCAGGACGAAAAGGGAACCAATGAAGTCTGACAGTATGTGGCTAGTGCTGTGGCATTTCACCTTTTCTGTTTCTTTTTAAGTAAACTCCAAATATGTTTCATCTACGTGAAATACATGAGTGAATTGGAATCTACAGCGATGACACAGTAGTCCAGTGTCACGAACTATCAGCTCTAATGAATTACTATTATTAGCGGCCTGTCGAAATAAGAACGATTGGTTTGTTTGTTATCAATTATGGATGTATTATTGTAAAGGGCTGAGAAGAACTACAGTAAAATGAGTTTATTGATTTAACTTGTTGCCCTATCCCTACTGAGCCATTTGCAGCAAATTCAATTTTGTATTATTGTGAATGGATGGGCCAGATTCCACAGATAGAATACTGCTAGTTCTGAGGTGCAGCTCTGTGCTAGCAGCATTCAGTGGTTCGGGAATTGTACACCGGGTTTCCAGAATCCTAACTGTCAGGTTGTCCTGTGGGTAATAGGACCCTGAAGCAGAGGTTTGTGTTTGAAAATGGACACCAATTTATTTGGCTAATCATGGACCGCAAATGGAGAACACTTTGCTGGGGCACTTTGAATCACACTTTGAATTACAGCATGTTAGAGAATGCATGGTGCGAGACAAGGTCCCAGAGGGCCGGAGAAACAATCAACAGCTTGGGCTATGAAAATAAAGCTGTAATTTATGCACCAGCTCTGATTTATCATTCACGTACACGGCTGATGAAACAAGGACGCACACAGACCCTTGGGCTGCTTGCAGAGGTCCCGTGGCATGAGTGAGGAATCAAGAATAGGTTGGTATAGTATGAAGCGGCCCAATTTGTCAATAGAGTAGCAAGCAACTACCTAGAGCCCAACATAGGCAAACAAAACACGTAATAAGTGCGCGTTCTGAGTTCAGCCGTAAAAGAGAGCAAGGAGCAGCAGAGGACAGAGCAGCAGATGCTTCATCCCTATTAGCACTGCACCCACCCATCTTCCTCCTACATGAAGTGTTCATTCTTAGGAGGAACCATATGATCTAAAACATACCTGAAGGAGAACATGCTCCACAGACCCAGTAAAAGGACTACCTGGCAAGTACCCAGTAGCTTATACAAGTAGTTTGCACTTTTATTTACCTCTTTGTGTATTTTTAGGTATGGGGTAGCTGGGTGAATTACAGGTAACTTAGTGGTATGCACTGCCAAGTGCTCATTACAGAAGATCTTGCCAATGCATACCACAAAGGCAAATGGCATGTTGATGCAATTGCTGCAATTGATATGTTTCTAAGGAATTCTCTCTTTTTGGCATATTCCCCCTTTCCTCTTTATCTGGACATCTGGTATTTGAACCTCTTCGGTGGCTGAATGTGGTCTGTTCAAACATATGTGTTTTGATTTGGTACATCAGCATAAATGGCCCACTTGAAAAACAGCTGCATGAGTGCAGATTCTAAGGGCAGCAGTAAGAATACACATATGTTCAGTCAGTCAAGTTTATTTAAATGCATAGTTAATAAAAAACGCTACATCATACATTTTTAAAAGATACTACTCAGCCCATACAAAATAAAAAAACAAATACCTTCCATTCTAGTCTAAAAGTTCTTCTTAAATTTATAACATATAAGATTAGTATATCTATCCGTGATTTTTCTACAAATTATGTATTTCATAAAATATTACTGTTAATTGTTTTTACCTGCAAAATACATCCTGATTAGAGTGAGTATGTTATAGTCATAGCAGCCACATATGTTTTGCTATAAAGTGCATCGATTTCCCACTCTCCTCATCTTAAGTACGCGATTCTAAGCATGTCAGAGAGGTATCTTAAAGATTTCTAATAATTTTTCTTCAAAATAAGTTATACATTTATTTACAATTAAATTAATACTCCGGAGCTAAAAATACTTTCCTGGATACTGTGCGGAGGCCTTGTAGGACAGCGGAAACAAATATTAAGTTTACACTAATTGATGAGCTTGCAATAGTTTTTCCGATGTCAAGCATAAATACTTCGTAAATCTGGTATCCAAGATATAGGCCCTCTTTTTTACATTGGCGGTAAAAACGACAGCCGCCAAAAGACTGTCACCGCGGCTACACCCGTTCGCCGTATTATGACCACAGCCGGATTTCTGCCACAAGAATAGTGAAAATCCGGCTGTAGCCATGCCGGCGGATGGTGGTAAGGTGGGACTGCCACCAGCAGTGACACGCCAGTAGACTGCTGCCAGCCATATTATGACCAATAATACGGTCTGGCAGTGTTTTGCTGGCGGGCGCTGCTGGTGGCAACAGCGCCCCATCCCGTCTCCTACCGGAGGACCCCATGAACACAGGTAAGTCGTGTTTCCGACAGGGACGGGGTGGGGGCTGTTGTGTGTGTGGGGGGATGTTGCGTGTTGAATGCGTGTGTGCATGTATGGAGGTGTGAGTGCGTTTATGTTGTGTTATGTGAATGAGTGTCTGCGTGTATGTTTGAAAGTGTGTGCGGATGTGTGTGAATGGATGTATGCAAGCGTGGAAGCATGTGGGAATGGGTGTGTGTATGCATGTGTGTGTGTGTGAAGGGGAGTGAATGTATGGGGGTGGAGGGGGCTTTGGAGAGGTGGGGAGGTTCCTGGCGAGGAAAGGGGGAGACCCTATCAGTGACAGGGAAGGAATTCCCTGTCACTGATATGGCCTACCGCCATGGTTTTCGTGGCGTTACGAATGCCACAGAAACCATGGCGGCAGGCGGGGTCATAATCCTGCAAGCGGAACAGTGATGGCTGCCAGGCTGGAGATGGATATCTCCAGCCCAGCGGCTGTTACCCCCGTGGAGGTCGGAGTGGTACATTGGCGGGTTGGCTTCACCCAACCTGCCAATATCATAATATGGTGATACGTTCCGCCAGCCTATTGGCGGTACTTACCGCCATATTAACGCCGACCGCCGGGGTCGTAATGACCCCCATAGTCAGAAGGTTTAAAGCAGGTGATCACCACTTCTCTGCAGGACCATATTCCCATCTCATTGAATGCTGCTTATAATAGAGTCTTACGCTCATTCACAGATGCAGATCAGATGAGTAATGTCTTCCAGTCCACGGCCACCGAGCCTACACTGGGGAATTAGTGCAGTACGTTCCCAAGGGGGTTGGTGACACCACCAGGAATAAGGCCAAATCGGTGTTTAATGAAAAGATCCTTCTCAGCTTTTGACCACCTGGCCTCCAGATATGGCTGATATTTCAGGAGTTTATACTCATTTATTACCATCCATTAATACTGATCTCTTCTTCGCTGTTTGATTTAAGATTTTTTTAAATGCATAATAGGAAAGGTTTGAATCCCATAGTTCCCGTACTTTCAAATCTTCTAATGCCTGATTTAGGTACTGTCTGGATTTGGCTGTAGGATTCAAACTAATCTCCTTCCAAAGTGCCTGGCAGAGTTGATTTCCCCTTGATAGCTGTAGGTGTTTCCAGGTTTTAATATAGCTACATTCCCTTGCTATATTGTGGTTTAAATAACCAAACTGCAGTCTGATTTGAGCTTGGGAAGTATACCCTGGTAATTGAAATAGAGACCTAAATATTATTCCAACTATACCATTTAGGATGGTGGCATCTTGGCCACGCAGGGCTTCGCTACTGTGCCCTATCGTAGAATTTAGTTTAGCTGCCACAACTTGTAGCAGGGGACGGTAGCTAGGGCCGCTTAGCGACTTTTTCAGAGTGCGAAGGTCAAGCAGTAGAACATTTCCTTTTCTATATAAATCCTGCTTCTGAGGGAGAAAGGAACCCCGATTATCAAATAGTACACCCAGGTAACTATAGTAATTGACTTGTTCTAAGACTCCCCTTTGTGTATGCCATTTTTTATCTTTAAAGGTTTTTTTACTGATTTCCATCACTTTTGTTTTTTTCTGGTTGATTTCCATTCCGTTCTGTTCGGCGTACTCAATTAAGTTGACGATGAGCTGTTGTAGTCCTACTTTAGTTTGGCTCAGAAGTACTACATTGTCAGCGTATAGCAGATTAGAGATAAACATGTGACCAACCTTAGGGGAGTGCGCTTTCACTTTATTAAGCTTAACAGTCAAATCTGATAGAGATTGAAAAGATTCAGTGCCAGCATGCAACCCTGTTTCAGACCTTGTTTTGTCTAAATTTTTCTTGAGAGGAAAGATCCGTCCCCTATCTTTATTCTGATCCATGTATCAGTATATAACTGCTGAATGGCCTTTAACAATTTCTCTGGTATGCCCCAGGCTTCTAGTTTTTCCCACAGAAGTCTTCACTGTACCAAATCAAAAGCTGATTTGAAGTCTACAAAACACAAATACAAAGGTTGACTTTCTTGTTTGCATTTGTCAATGACAATGGAAAAAGTTAAGATGTTTGTAGCCGTTCCAGGACCCGTTGCAAAGCCTGGCTGATTAGGGGAACAATATTGTTCTCAGTTGCCCAGCTGCGAAGATGCTCCAGTAATAGCCCAGCATAGTATTTAGCCTCTACTTCCATTAGGGTAATCAATCGGTAATTCTCAGGATGAAGTTTATTACCTCCTTTAAATATTGGATGGATTATAGCCCCCTTCAAAGATTTTGGATTGCATTTTGATTCTGTACAGTGGTTGTAAATCAAGACCAGTTTTTCACCCCAAAAGGCCGGGTTTATTTTAAATAATGCATTAGGGATCCCATTTGGACCTTGAGCCACCGTGCTTCTGCTGTTCTTTATTGAATTCACAACTTCTGACATTGAGAAAGTTAAATTTGTGGATTCGTTTTGGAGAGTTGGGGACCTTGATATAACTCCTTCTTGGCTTAATTTATGTGTTATCTCGTCTGAATTTTGAATGTTTTTCTTGGTTTCACCAAAATGGTGAGTTAAGTAATCGGACCATGTGGATTCCACTATATTGGAGCTAGTCAAAGTCACTGGGGATTTATTCTGTTCATTAACCATTTTCCAGAATCCCTGTAAATCATGACTAATCTGTAATCTGTTGGGTTTTTCTTATGCAGCCTTAAGAGTCTATTTCGTTGTCTTCTTAGTTTGGTCGTCTGATCTGAAATGTTTATATTCTTTTTTGTTTTAACTCGCCCCTGGTTTTGATAGTTCTTTTGTGGTCTATCTATGAGGAGATCAACTACAAATCTGTCCAGGAATGTCAACCAGATGGTTATTGGGTCACAGGATATATTGTTATGGCATTGGTCAAATATCACAGTTGACAGTTCTCCAATGGACTCCATTGATTTTTCACTCCATCGAAGTTTCTTATAGTACGTTGTAGTGACATCCCTTGATGTGGTTGGGGCAGGATTAAAGATAGGAAAGCCACAGCCAATCTCCAGACATTGTTGACCATGGTCACTTTTATCTGACTTTAAAATCTGATACTTAGTAATTAGAGTAAGTAGGGATAAAGAGGCTGCAGTGTAATCAATTGATGCTTGAGTTCCAGTGACATAGCAAGTAGTCACCGGTAAAGTATCTTTTGGAAACCTCACGTTTAGGAGTCTGAGCCCAAGGGCCACAAGATCTTTTAATAAGGAAAGCGCCTTAGTGTCAGGTTTACCTTGCTCTAGTGACCCGAGGGACTGCTGCAGGACTGCCCACAGCTGATCTTGCAAGATGGTTTGAGCATCCCTTTCAAAAGGATTTAGTGGTTTCATATTAAAGTCCCCGCTACTAGAAACTCTGGGGATCCTAGATCCTGATAGGCAGTTCATATTGTGTCTATCGATTTGGAGGGTATGTGTTTTCTGGAGCATGCATCTGGATGGATGTAGACATTAATTAGCAAAAGTGAGGTGGAATGCTCTTTGTTCCAACCGTCTAACTTCACTAACAGAAACTCTTAATTTTCCTCATTTACTCATGTGCATGATATATTTGGACCTGCTGAAATAAAGATTGCTAGTCCCCCCTGGGTTGCCAAACCTTTTTTCCCTAATTGCTGGGGAGAAAAAGCCTTTGAATCCATCAATTGTAAATGGGTTGGTAGCCCAAGTTTCCTGTAGGAAGATGATTTGAATTTTTTTTAATAGACTAGTCAGGTCTTTGTGTTGGATATTTGATCTAATCCCGTTTATATTCCGAGGACAGACTCAGAGGGGTTTGTCATAGGGTGTTACGAACCCAGAGTGTGCTTGGCTATTGGGAAGTCACTGACGATTTTCTTGGTGTATTAAATCCGACAGCCACCCAAGTTCTAGCTGCCGTGAGGTGTGAATATTAAATGCTTTGTGCCCCGTGTATTGATCATCGGTACCTTGGTTCCCAATCGCAGATCTAAGGAAAGAAAAAGGTTTATTTAAGTCTTTTGATTTATTTAAATTGGACATAATATTTTGGGCCTCTAGAGGGTCAGGATAACCTTTTTGGTTGGGGTATCCGAAATGTAATTCTCCATTTTAAAAAGGAACTTTTTTTTTTTACAACTCTACTTGCCACTTGTGATGTCCTCCAAGTTACCAGGGTTGATTTGTTAAGTTTGCCTTAATTCCTTTTAGCCCCTGATAGGAATTCTATAGAAACAATATCAGTAGATTTTATATCTTTAAGGGCCGGAATAACTTGTAAAAGGTTTGGTATATTTCCTTGATTTAGAATGTCATACGGGCCCCTATATTGATATTCTGGTTCCAGAATTAGTTGTTTGCAATCTACGGGTGGATCGCAGTTGGGATTTCTTATAGAATCGTCCTGTTCTCCCATTTGGGGTGTCTTACTGTGGTTTGTTACATGTACCTGTGGCACAGAGGCTTCATTTGGCTTCACCACTGATCTATTTGGGGGCTCTGCCTCCGAGAGTGGTCCGGGAGATTCCACCATACCCTTTTCCCCTAATCTCACCTTTTCCAACTGTTTGATGGCAGACCCTCTTCCTTTTTTTTACCTGAAACTGATCTGTTTGGGCTCCTGTTCGAGCCCCTTGACGTTCAGCATATTCGGAATTGGTAACTGTAATAGTTATACACTCGGCGTTAAATGACCTCCTGTGGATTACTGGAATAGTACTTGGTTCAGCTTTCACCTCCCATTGATGTGGTTTTAAATTCTGTGATTCCTGCTTGGTTGGACATATATCGTTTAAGTTTAACAAATCTTGTTGATCCATGTTTTTTTTATTTTCTCCTCATTGGAGTTTGATTCATTCTGCTCCCTGTGGTTTTGGTGAATAGTGGGAACAACTTGTTGGTCATTGGGCTGCTATTTTTATTTTGGTCATAAAACATTATTATTCCATTTCTTATGTCCTGGTTTAGAGAGGAGTTCATCATTGTAGTGGGAGGGGCCATTAAGACACCCCTTTTTTTATTTCTTGCTTTCCGTTGTTTTTTCTTTTGTCCTTTTGTGGGAGGCTTTTCTATTTGTAGCGGGTGCACCACAAATTTAGAGGAGAGGGGAGGAAGTGTATTTATTTGAATCTCAGACTGACGCCCTTCCTCCTTCTCAGGGGATTTTAGTAGACATACTATTTCACTGAGTGCTCCCTCCTGACCGCACCGGGTTCTTCAAAAAGTTCTATTTCCTTATCAATAATTTTGGCCAGCTTGTTGATTAAGGGCTCACAGGTACAGTCTGTTGTTGTCATCTCTGCAAAATTCATTAGCTCGCTTTATAAGGATGTTTAAGTTAGCCAGCTTCTGATCTATCCCTGCCACTGATTTTGCCATGGCATTCAGTATATCCACCTGAACGTACATTTTTGAGGACTGACAGGACAGGGCGTTGAGAGTTAGTTGTGAGGTCTTAAAGAAGATATCCCATACAGCCTTTTGATCCAGTTGGTTGTGGGTGTTTCGTGAAGGCAGTATGTTCTCATTTACAGCCTCCTTACTTTCAGAATCATATGTTTGTGTTTTTGTAATGACAGAGACATTTGAGGATCAATCTTCAAAGGCAGAGGTGTCCAGTTGAGTTTCTGAGGTAGCAGCTTGCTCTTCTTGCGGATTGCCCCCCATATCTTCCATCAGTGGTCCTTTAAGGACGTGTACTGTGGAGCTCAAATCCAGTTGTAGATGAGAAGGAGAGCTAGGGTTTAGATTTAATGAGCCTAGTATATTAATATCGTCTGAAGTGTGAGTAGTTTCTAGAATGAAATTCTCCTTCCGCTCTTGGCCAGCCTCCTGTGGGCCCAATGCGAATAGTCGTGACATGGAGTCAATACCTCTTTTAATAATTACATTTACCTCAAAGGGAGGTTGGATCCCTGGTTGTGGATGTTCATTCAGGGTTTCCAGAGATGGACAGTTGGAGGCAACTGGGGACTGTGATGATGACCGGAGGGTTAGTAGATCTAAGTCACTGATTGAGCCCCAGGCATTTTCTTTAAGTTTATCGTCTGTTAGATTTGTGAGATTACCAAGGGCAGATTTTTCGGTCACCCCCACCTCCTTGAGCCCCCTTATGTCATCTTGCTCATATTGAAAACTGCTTTCACTTTTTATACGGGAAATTGGATGGGGTTAAACCACAGAGCCGTTAGCTATGGTGTGAATCGTGTCCACGGGGTCCTTCAAGAAATCAAATTTATGGGGGATGTTCACCGATTTCTCAAACCTTTGAAAAAAGGGAGATATTGGAGAGATTAAAGACTGTTGCTCTTGCTTCATTTTTGGTTTCTGTTTTAGTGTTGAAGGCAGAGATGAGGGTTTATTATACTTCTTATTCCTCTTAGTTTGTGGCTGAATAGCCCTTTCTTTCCCAGATTGCATCTTCAGCAGCCTAGAGGTTTTTCTTCTCCTTGTTTATATTTGATAACGCGCTACCACACCTCAATGTTGAGGGGCACGAGCATGCGTAATCCTCCTCCGCTATTGAGGGATCCTCCTGAGACCGCTAAGGACTTGAACGGCTAAGGGGTCCCACTGAGTCCGGCTAGGGCTTTCACTGGTCGCCAGATAACCCTTGGCACCGGCTCTGCAGAGGTGCCACACCTCAACTGTTAAGGGGCACGAGCAGGCAAAAACGTCTTTGGTCTCCTCCTGAATCTTGCCGGGCTGACTGGAGAATCTGCTGTATATTTACTGTATATCTGAGTGGCCTTGAGGGCTGGGCCTAGCTGGTCCTGTTACGCCTGGTGGACCTACTAGGGCACTTGACAGCTTGATAATTAGGTATTTGACAGCTTTGAAAGTTGACACACAGAATGGCAAGCGGGTCTCGTTTATTCCCCAAAAGCTGCAACCAGACCTGGGTGAGCCGCTTATGTGGAGGCCTGGACTAACCTTTGGCGGCAGTCGCCTACAACTGGCGCACTCGCCTGTACTTGCCGACACTGCCCTGTGTTCAAAGTGCAGGCCAAGGAGACTTAGGGGGTCATTCTGACCCTGGCGGTAGACTACCGCCAGGCCAACAACCGCGGATGCACCGCCAACAGGCTGGTGGTGCATCCATGGGCATTCTGACCGCGGCGGTCAGAAACGGAAAACCGGCGGTGTCCCGCCGGTTTCCCGCTGCCCTGGGGAATCCTCCATGGCGGCGCTGCAGGCTGCGCCGCCATGGGGATTCCGACCCCCTTACCGCCAGCCTGGCTCTGGCGGTTTTGACCGCCAGAACCTGGCTGGCGGTAACAGGTGTCGCGGGGCCCCTGGGGGCCCTTGCAGTGCCCATGCCACTGGCATGGGCACTGCAGGGGGCCCCTAACAGGGCCCCACCAAGATTTTCAGTGTCTGCCAAGCAACTGCACCCGTCGCACCCCTTCCACTCCGCCGGCTCCATTCGGAGCCGGCATCCTCATGGAAGGGGGTTTCCCGCTGGGCTGGCGGGCGGCCTTCTGGCGGTCGCCCGCCAGCCCAGCGGGAAACTCAGAATTACCGCGGCGGTCTTTTGACGCCGCCGCCCGCCAAAGTCAGAATGAGGCCCTTAATGTTGTCCTTCAATTTAACAGGCGGTCAGACTCCACTGAGGGGGGCACATGGCAGACAGGAGCTACCGGGCCCCATCCGGGTGCTTGAGGTTACTTACTACTGAGCTCTGGTCCATCCCACTATGGGTCTGCAAAATGGGCCAACTGCTCCCTTTCCGCACTTGATTCTTAGAGTAGCAAAGGAGAGCAGTAAAAGAATTCTCAGGGAGGAAATGTAGAAGGGCAAGAGCTTGAAACACCATACTCAAACAATAGATACAATAATGCAGTGTCCAGTATTAAACTTAGTCAAAAGAAAGCACTTTGGTAACGCAACAAAACATAATACTATACAATTCAATCGGGCTCAGCTACTGGGTTATGATTCCAACTGTGAATTCTAGGTTAACGTTTCCACCCTCTATTATAGCTTCTCCCCATTGTAGGAGCTTCTCTAGTGCCTATGCCCCTTCTACCCAAGTATTGACATAGGCATTGATTAACACAGGTGGGGTTCACTCTGCTTTTAGTTATGCTGGTTATTTCATAGTACAGTTCACAATTTCACACCCAAAATAGGAGTCTTTAATTAACAGTCAGTGTTCCTGCAGAAGAGCATTGTCTGTGGGTCTAACTCAATCTTCCACATGTGATGCCCTGTTACATGCTCTGAGTGCTGTGGTCATGGGGCACTGGTAAACGTTCTCCTGACCAATGCTTTCAGCAGTGGCTCTACTGCCATGGGACTGGGGCATTTGTGGCTTTACTTGGGAATTGGGCCACAGCCGGTGAGAAACATGGCAGTCCTGCTCAATGGATGCTCTTTCTGAGAACTCATTGATCATCCGGGTCAGGATCTGACAGGTTCATCATTTGGTGGGTGCAGCCTTTGGGCCATGAACAGGCTTCTGCTTTTCCACTAGTTTTAGTTCTAGATGAGCAGCAGCAAAACCAGGCCTTCAAATGTTACAGAGGTGTTGGACATCACATGATTACTTCTCTTGCTTGATTTCTGTACTCAGTCCACTGGGAGACTAGCAACTGAAGTCCAGGAGACCCCTCATGTCACAGGTCAGCCTGGCTTCACTTAGCAACTTCTGGGTATGCTATATTCCAGAACACAGCTGGCATCTTCTCCTGGAAATTCCCTTCTCCTGTGGGGCGATGCACTCTACTTCCTCCTCAGAGATGGTAGGAAACCTTCTCCAACATGTGCAGACTTCAGGTGATGCCCGACATGTCTGTGAGACTAGCTGTCTATAGATATAGATATAGATATAGATATAGATATTCAAAACAGGGGAAGTAGAGCCACTGTTTAAGGTTTTGGGTGTTTTTTTTGGCTTTACTTTAGACACAGTCTTTTGCAAAGTGATGGCTTTTACTACAGGTAGCAATGAGGCTAGCTCCAAGAAGGAGTTTGGGTACATTTTTCAGATACAAGATGAGGTTCATAAAACATTGCCAACAATTCTATTACCTCTTGAGCATGCCCATAGAACTAAATATATGTACATGTTTACCACATGAGGACCCCTTATTCTTTCTTAGGTTGACACTTTTGTTTGTCAGCATTTATTTGAGGGTGTGTCAAATGCATTAAATCCATTGGCCCACGTCTTTTAAATCAAGAGACTGAAAAGATCTTGCCTGCTCGAAGGTACTGCTGCGGATTTGATAAAAGAGATTGGAAATACAGCTTCTTTCAGTAGATTAACCCTGATGAACACGCAACTGACACGTGGATATTTAAACTTTTCCTTACAATTCAAAATGCTCAGCTGTGGAGACCTTCTGTGTCAAGCTCGGAGTCGAACCAGGCCCAGCCACCTGAACCAGCATCAACCTATGGCCACAGTAGATACCTATACCCTATCAAATACTTCCCAGCATCATCTGGAGTCCAGTTCTTGGAGCTACCTGAACTCAAGCCTTCTCACACCTCCACCAACTATCCACCTATATATTGACCCGCCATGCAACATCGCACCACATCAACAACAAAAGTTTGTCTTTATCTAATTTTTCCCACCAAGCCACTTAATGCTTTTGAATTACTGTTCTTTTAGCCTTTGAGCAGGCTAAATGTGAATTGTACATTTGAAATGAACTTGAATCCTACATCCACTTGGACTTTTTTTGCCCTCTTTTTATTTTGGGGGAATTTTCTATATTTATAAAATATCTATTTGACAAACTTTTTACTAATTTTTCACAAACAAGTGTCTTGACTTTAAAGTCTGTATCTTTTAACTAGTTTTTTAAGTTTTAGTTTAAGTTTATTATATCTGTGTACGGTTATTTAGTTCGTTGTTGAATACAACCACAAACACGTTCTATGAGGAAAGTCCTGCTTAGTTGGTCAAACTGCCAACTTACTCTCTGGGACAGATTCTTCGTCCTGCGGGACCTCAGGCAGTACTTACATCAAGAATGTGACCTCTCATTCCCACAGCTCACTATTCCAATTCCCTAAGAGGTTCATGACAATGTGTAAATCAAAACAAACAGATGTTCCTGACTGTGGCCAGAGTCGCCGGGGAACACCACAGCTGTTATAACTTCAGTTAACTTTAGGAGAGTCTTCCAATTGATTTATATAATAACAGAGGACAACAAGAATGAAAATAAAAGAATTTACAGACAAGAAATGTAGTATTGAACACATTCTGTGTCAGATTACGAACTGGAAGTATTTGGGTAAAAAGATACCGGGTATCAGGATTTGTCCGGGCTGAGAACAAAAAAGCGAAACAGAGACATACATGTGTTTATATGTGGGCCTATCCTCAAAGGGAAGTGAGGTCAGTGAGATTAATATAAGGTTACTTGGGCAAAACAGTTACTCCTAGAAACCAGAAGGCAATGAAAAGAATGGCTTCAAGAGACCCAAGACAATTTCATGTAATTCTAGAGCAAAAGGAATTCACATGATACGAACTAATCCAAAACAAAGTTTGGATTAGTTGCTTAATTCTCCTTCACTCTCTATCTTTCCCTGCCTCAAGCAGTGTGTGTGGATCCCATTCAGATATTGGGTAAAACGGAAGTAATGACCTTGAAAGAACAGAGCAATAACATAGATTAGGCAGTTCAGAAGGTACCTCACGTTGTCATTCCTGTAAAAGCCTGGGAAATGTTGCACCCTGGGTTATCAGCAGGTTTGGGGTCGGTCAAATACAAATATTTCGTTAAATCACAACAAGCATTTATCTTTTTTTTTTAATTGGAGGTGTAAAGTATATTGAGAAGACCATAATACCAAAATCTTAATTTTTTTCATCTTCTGCTAATTTACCTCCCAAATTCTTACTTACAGAAATTAGAAGTCTGGAAGGAAAGGTTATTTTAAAGCAACATACAACTGTATTTCAAAGAAGAAGCTTTATTGCCTTTAAGTTATAGATGTATGTTAGTGTATTCATGAAACTTGATGTTGTTGATGCGTAAGCCTGAGTGGTTCAGGGTAAAGACTGAAGATGGTGGGGACAGGATGGTTCCCTGGAACACTCTGCTGGAAACAGAGAGTTTTTGGGATCTTGTGGTTCCTGCAACTCTTTACAAACTGATGTTGCTTGGCAAGGCAGGAAGTAACCCATTGTAGAACTGTGTTGGAGAAGCCTATTCATGTTTCCAGAGAGAGTGAAGGAGTGCTTGATAGCCACATCTATTGAGAAGATTGGTCACCGCTATTTAGTCTTCCACTACTTTATTTTACTGCACAGAACTTATGATCAAAATAGTTTGACAATTATTAGACCTTACAGCCTTAGGGTTGTCATCACCCAGCTTTTTGCCTGCCTCCCTCCACTTTTCTGACACAGTTTTTGCTGGTTTTAAGACTCTGCATACTTTACCACTGCTAACCAGTGCTAAAGTGCATATGCTATCTCCCTTAAATATGGTAATATTGGTTAATCTCGAACTGGCATATTTGATTTACTTCTAAGTCTCTAGCAAAGTGCACTACATGTGCCCAGGGCCGGTAAATTAAATGCTACTAGTGGGCCTGCAGCATTAATTGTGCCACCTACATAAGTAGCTCCTTATCAATGTCTCAGGCCTGCCACTGCAGGGCTTGTGTGTGCAGTTTCACTGTCACTTCGACTTGCCAAGCCTTAAACTCCACTTTTTCTACATATGTCACCCCTAAGATAGAACCTAGGTAACCCACAGGTCAGGGTGCTATGTAGGTAAAAAGCAGGACATGTACAAATTTGTTTTTCACTTCTGCGAGGCATACCCTTTCATAGACTAGCATTAGTACTGCCCGCATATACTTTTTGAGTGGCAGATTCTGATCTGTAAGGGGCAAACAGGTCATATTTAGTATAGCCAGAATGGTAATTGAAAGTCCTGCTTATTGGTGAGGTTGGATTTTATATTACTATTTTAGAAATTCCACTTTTAGAAATTGAGCATTTCTGTGCACTTAAACCCATCTGTGCCTTACAGCCTGTCTCCAATCAGCATCTGATCTGGGCTGTAAGGCAGCTCCCTTGTGCATTTCACCCAGACAACCTCAAACACAGTACACTCAGTCACACCTGCATTCATTTGCATATTGAATGGGTCTTCCTGAACTGGAAGGGTGGGGGGCCTGGCAATTACATTTCAAAGGCCAGTGGCCCTGAATGGACTTCTAAACCCCCTACTGGGACCCTGGCAGACAAAACTAAACTGAAAGGGGAACTTGTGCACTTTAAAACCACTTTTTTAAGTCACCCCCGCTTCAAAGGCATTATGGGGTATATAAACTGGGTCTCTGGTCAGGTGGGAGCCTGTAGATGGAGGCTCAGATCCCAGTATGATTCATCTTCTCATCATTTGTGCTTCTCACAAATCCCAATTACATACATATTTTTCCCCTGATGAACTGCAGGATCCATCTAGCAATAAAGAGACATTCCCAATGACTTCATACTCAGAACTACTCCCGCTCACTACCAATTACCACGATGTGTGCATTGAAGGGAAGACACTGCTGACAGTGCAGTTCTGTATTGCATGTATACCAAGCCAGTCTCACATGTCAACAAATGCCATGTGATGTGCTCTCCTCAAATAACTACTTTCCCACCACAGCAAATCCTTTGTCCCCTCCAAACCAACTATGTAGTTTTGGGTGTAATGTTTTTTTTCTGAGGCTTTCCACCCAGTTTAACACAGAATTGTTGTTAGAAATGGGGTCTCTGGTTGGCAGAGGTATATACCCCTGTCCAATTAGGGACCACAATCCTAGTCAGGGTAAGTCAAAACATAACCTAAATTATCCTGTGCTCACTAAGTTAAGCAGGCAGGCTGAACTTAGAAGACAATGTGTAAATTATTTGTGCACCAACTCATACAGTAACACAGTGAAATCACCACAAAAAGTACTTCACACCAATTTAGGAAAATAGATAATATTTATCTGAATAAAATAAGACCAAAATGACAAAATAGAATATGAACAAGTCAAGATATCACTTTTTAAAGGTTTAGATGAGTCTCAATCCTTAAGAAGCAGTGGTAGTATCCTTTTAACACACAGTACCTGGGATGCGTCAAAAATAATGACACAGAGAGCCACAGAGAAGGAGCTGTGGCGAAAAGTACAGGTAAAGGTGATACATAATTTCTTTCCACGCTGCAAGGTGTTGCGTCTGTTTCTGGAAGCATAGCCATGTTTTCCTCACTGCAATGCGGGATATGTTGATGCCCAATGATGATGCGTGGAAAATTCAAAACATGTTGAGAAGAGGCAACAGGCACTGTGTCTATCAGGCAGGCGACACATTGATTTTTCAGCTGCGAGGCTGGGGCTGAGTCGATCTGGCAGGCGTTGCATCGAATTTTGCAGGTGTTGTGTTGATTTCCCGATGCGCTGGATTTTCTTTTCTTTGGTGAAGTCTTTGATAGCCCTGAGGCCAAGCCCTTGGAGAGCACTTGTGGAGGAGGCAGAGTCCTTCCAGCAGAGTCAAGGTTCAGCAGGCAGCAGGGCATTGAGCAGGCCAGCAGTCCTTCCAGCAAAGCAATCCAGAGGAGTCTTTTGGGCAGCCTGGCAGACTCCCTGCCAGAGTCCAGTTGTAGGTCAAGAAGTGTTTGATTTGGTGGGGTTACAGACCCAGTATATATACCCCAAAGTGTCTTTGAAGTGGAGGAAACTTCAAAGAGTGGTTTTGAAGTGCACAAGTTCTCCTTTCAACCCAGCCATGTCTGCCAGGATCCCTTTAGAGGGATTATCAGTCCTTTGTTTGTGGACAGGCCACTGGCATTTGAAGTGTAAGTGAGAGCCCCTCCACCCTTCTTCCCAAAAAGACCCATCAGAATGCAGATGAATGCAGATTCAGTTGAGTGTGCTGTGTTTGTGGCTGTCTGGGTGGAATACACAAAGGGAGCTGTCAACCAGCACAGACCAGATATGGATTGGAGGCAGATTGTAAGGCACAGAGAGCAGTAAGTGCAGAGAAATGCCTACTTTCAGAAAGTGGCATTTCTGAAAGAGTAATGTAGAATCCCACATTACTAGTACATAGTATTTCTCACTACTATGCCAGCCTTATAAAACATGACAAATCTGTTCCGCTCAGATCAGAAATTACCACTTAAAAGCATATAAGGGAAGTTCTAATGCTGGCCAATGAGAGGAGCAGGCTTCACAGTAGTGAAAAATGACTTTTGGGGGTTTTCACTGCTAGGACATGTAAAACTTATAAGTATGACTCCTGTCTTTTACTTCCATGACAACTTGCCCTACGAGTTACCTAGGGCCTACCCTAGTTGTGACATGTGCAAGAAAAGGGGAATTTAAGGTTTGCAAGTAGTTTTAAATGTCAAGCCAAAGTGGCAGTGAAACTGCACACACAATCATGGCAATGGCAGACCTGAGACATGGTTACAGGTCTACTTATGTGAGTGGCACAATCAGTGCTGGAGGTCCACTAGTAGCATTTAATTTACAGGCCCTGGGCATATCTAGTGTACTTTACTAGAAACACATAGGTAAATTAAATATGCAATTGGGTATGAGCCAATGTTACCATGTTTAGGGGAGAGAACCCAAGCACTTTAGCACTGGTCAACAGTGGTTAAGTGTGCAGAGTCCTAAATTTAGAAAAATTAGATCAGAAAAATGGAGGGAAGTAGGCAAAAAGTTGGAGGAAGACCACCTTAAGGCTATCAGGTCTAACAATAGGTAGTCCTATTTGTTTCCACTTATTGGCACATAGTAAGTCTATGACCAAATCATCCCGCTCGGTGAAGTATCACCGGGGAATCTCTCCTGGTTGCTGCAAGTTATCTGTTTATTGAACTTGGCTTTTCCAAATGTGTTTCAGCTGTAGCCCTTGTCAAGGGAACCAATAGTATTTTTTTTGGCCTAATGCTGTAGCCTGCTACAATTTTAACACCTGGCTACAGAAAACTTTAGCTAATGTGATTAATCAAAGGACATGGAATTCTGCGAATGGTCATACTGTGCCGTTGATTTTACATCATGACTTTGGAATGTGAAAAGTAGCCCCTTAGCACACACAACGACAGTGCAGATCTGTCAGTTGCAGGAGGAGCTTCTCCAGTCTTGCCAGATTCTTCCAGTGCTACTAGATGAACTGATCAAACACTCTCCTAGTGAAAGGAGCATTTTCCTAATAACTCTCTTCAGAGTTCTTCACATAGAGCAGTCCAGATGTACTGACTTTGCCAATGCTCGATTGTTTTGCTCTGCTGAAACGAAATAGTGTACATGTACATTTTCATTTTTATTTGGTATTAGATATGCAATAATAACTAGTCTAATACTTTAATGCATCTACTTTAGGTTTTCAAATAGTAAAGAAAGGTGCTTTTTTCCAGTCCAGGTTATGTATCCAATTTGCTGTCTTGCTTTTGGCATTAAATCAGAACTTGATGAAGGTGGGCACATGGCGTGGTGTCACTTTATAATAAATGACAAATTATATCTATGAAACTGTTGGAAATGGGGTCTCTGGTTGTCAGTGGTTGGCACCCTGTCCAAATAGAGACCCTCACTCTTGTCAGGGTAAGGGAGCCACACATCTAGGAAAACCGACTGCTCACTGTGAGAAAGTAGCCTCTTTCTAGCCTTGTTACCCCCACTTTTGGCCTGTTTGTGAGTGTATGTCAGGGTGTTTTCACTGTCTCACTGGGATCCTGCTAGCCAGGGCCCAGTGCTCATAGTGAAAACCCTATGTTTTCAGTATGTTTGTTATGTGTAACTGGGACCCTGCTACCCAGGACCCCAGTGCTCATAAGTTTGTGGCCTATAGGTATGTGTTCCCTGTGTGATGCCTAACTGTCTCACTGAGGCTCTGCTAACCAGAACCTCAGTGGTTATGCTCTCTCTTTACAAATTATCACTAACAGGCTAGTGACCAATTTCACCAATTCACATTGGCATACTGGAACACACTTATAATTCCCTAGTATATGGTACTGAGTTACCCAGGGTATTGGGGTTCCAGGAGATCCCTATGGGCTGCAGCATTTCTTTTGCCACCCATAGGGAGCTCTGACAATTCTTACACAGGCCTGCCACTGCAGCCTGAGTGAAATAACATCCACGTTATTTCACAGCCATTTACCACTGCACTTAAGTAACTTATAAGTCACCTATATGTCTAACCTTTACCTGTTAAAGGTTGGGTGCTAAGTTACTTAGTGTGTGGGCACCCTGGCACTAGCCAAGGTGCACCCACATCGTTCTGGGCAAATTCCCTGGACTTTGTGAGTGCGGGGACACCATTACACGCGTGCACTATACATAGGTCACTACCTATGTATAGCGTCACAATGGTAACTCCGAACATGGCCATGTAACATGTCTAAGATCATGGAATTGTCACCCCAATGCCATTCTGGCATTGGGGAGACAATTCCATGATCCCCCGAGTCTCTAGCACAGACCCGGGTACTGCCAAACTACCTTTCCCGGGGTTTCACTGCAGCTGCTGCTGCTGCCAACCCCTCAGACAGGTTTCTGCCCTCCTGGGGTCCAGCCAGGCTTGGCCCAGGAAGGCAGAACAAAGGACTTCCTCAGAGAGAGGGTGTTACACCCTGTCCCTTTGGAAAAAGGTGTCAGGGCTGGGGAGGAGTAGCCTCCCCCAGCCTTTGGAAATGCTTTGATGGGCAGAGATAGTGCCCATCTCTGCATAAGCCAGTCTACACCAGTTCAGGGATCCCCCAGCCCTGCTCTGGCGCGAAACTGGACAAAGGAAAGGGGAGTGACCACTCCCCTGACCTGCACCTCTCAGGGGAGGTGCCCAGAGCTCCTCCAGTGTGCTCCAGACCTCTGCCATCTTGGAAACAGAGGTGCTGCTGGCACACTGGACTGCTCTGAGTGGCCAGGGCCAGCAGGTGACGTCAGAGACTCCTTCTGATAGGTTCTTACCTGTGTTGCTAGCCTATCCTCCTTCCTAAGTAGCCAAACCTCCTTTTCTGGCTATTTAGGGTCTCTGCTTTGGGGAATTCTTTAGATAACGAATGCAAGAGCTCATCAGAGTTCCTCTGCATCTCTCGCTTCACCTTCTGCCAAGGAATCGACCGCTGACTGCTCTGGGCGCCTGCAAAACCGCAACAAAGTAGCAAAGATGACTACTGCAACCTTGTATCGCTGATCCAGCCACCTTCTCGTCTGCTTTCCTGGCGGTGCATGCTGTGGGGGTAGCCTGCCTCCTCTCTGCACTAGAAGCTCCGAAGAAATCTCCCGTGGATCGATGGAATCTTTCCCCTGCAACCGCAGGCACCAAAAGACTGCATCACCGGTCCTCTGGGTCCCCTCTGAGCACGACGAGCGTGGTCCCTGGAACTCAGCAACTCTGTCCAAGTGACTCCCACAGTCCAGTGACTCTTCAGTCCAAGTTTGGTGGAGGTAAGTCCTGCCTCCCCCACGCTAGACTGCATTGCTGGGCACGGCGTGATTTGCAGCTGCTCCGGCTCCTGTGCACTCTTCCAGGATTTCCTTTGTGCACAGCCAAGCCTGGGTCCCCGACACTCTAATCTGCAGTGCACGAGCTCCTGAGTTGTCCTCCGGAGTCGTGGGACCTTCTTTTGTGACTTCGGGTGAGCTCCGGTTCACTCTTCTTTGTAGTGCCTGTTCTGGCACTTCTGCGGGTGCTGCTTGCTTCTGAGTGGGCTCCTTGTCTTGCTGGGTGCCCCCTCTGTCTCCTCACGCAATTGGTGATATCCTGGTCCCTCCTGGGCCACAGCAGCATCCAAAAACCTTAACCATGACCCTTGCAGCTATCAAAGCTTGTTTGCGGTCTTTCTGCGTGGGAACACCTCTGCAAGCTTCTTCACGACTTGAGACATCCATCTTCCAAAGGGGATGTTCCTAGTACTCTTCGTTCTTGCAGAATCCACAGCTTCTACCATCCGGTGGCAGCTTCTTTGCACCCTCAGCTGGCATTTCCTGGGCATCTGCCCACTCACGACTTGAGTGTGACTCTTGGACTTGGTCCCCTTGTTCCACAGGTACTCTCGTCTGGAAATCCATTGTTGTTGCATTGCTGTTGTTGGACTTCCTTGCAGAATTCCCCTATCACGACTTCTGTGCTCTCTGGGGAGCTTAGGTGCACTTTACACCTGCTTTTCAGGGTCTTGGGGTGGGCTATTTTTCTAACCCTCACTGTTTTCTTACAGTCCCAGTGACCCTCTACAAGCTCACATAGGTTTGGGGTCCATACGTTATTCGCATTCCACTTTTGGAGTATATGTTTTGTGTTGCCCCTATACCTATGTGCTCTCATTGCACTCTATTGTGACTGTACATTGCTTGCATTGCTTTCTATTGCTATTACTGCATATTTTTGGTATTGTGTACATATATATTGTGTATATTTGCTATCCTCATACTGAGGGTACTCACTGAGATACTTTTGGCATATTGTCATAAAAATAAAGTACCTTTATTTTTAGTATATCTGTGTATTGTGTTTTCTTATGATTAGTGCATATGACAGCAGTGGTATAGTAGGACCTTTGCATGTCTCCTAGTTCAGCCTAAGCTGCTCTGCTAAGCTACCTTTTCCATCAGCCTAAGCTGCTAGACACCTCTTCTACACTAATAAGGGATAACTGGACCTGGTGCAGAGTGTAAGTACCCCTTGGTACCACTACAAACCAGGCCAGCCTCCTACATTGGTTGTGCAGCGGTGGGATAAGTACTTGCAACTACTTACCACTTTGTCATTTTGTACTTTTCATAAGAGAAAAATATACAAAACAAGTTCAGTGTATGTACACCTAACCAGAAAGTTTTGCTTTTCTTCTCTTACTCTATTGCTAAGTGCTGAAAAGTACGTTTAAAACTTTCAAAAAGTTTCTTAAAAGTTGAAAACGTTTTTTTTCTGTTCCTTAAAAAGTTCTGAAACTTTTTCTTTCTTTTTCTGTCCCTTAAACCCTTTTCTATCATGTCTGGTACAGGTCAAACTCTGGATCTGGCCAGCACAGCTTATGACCACCTTAACTGGAAAGGTGTAAGGAGTCTCTGCATTGATAGAGGTTTAGGGGTAGGGAAGAATCCCTCTAGAGAATTGTTGGTTAATATGCTCATTGAACATGATAAGGCCATAGCTGGCACATCAGGTGACAGATTAGCTGATGGTTCACACTCTGATTCTGGGGTAGCCCCAGCAAAAGTGTTAGATGAGAATCTTCCCAACCTGCCCCTTAGCAGGCCACCTAGCATGGCTGGTACTAATGTGAGCTCTCATCACAGTAGGAATATCACTCCTTTAGGCCAGGTTGTTAGAGTGCCATCTGTTAGGGACAGGTCTCCCTCTGTTCATTCACACCATTCTTCTGTGTCTAAGCATGCCCAACCCACCCACCCTGATGACAGAGTGTTAGAAAGGGAACTCAATAGATTGAGAGTGGAAGAGTCCAGGCTGAAGCTTAAAAAGCAACAGCTGGATCTAGACAGGGAAGCATTTGACTTAGAAAAAGAAAGGCAGAGGTTGGGGTTTGGACCCCATGGTGGCAGCAGCAGTATTACAGACAGTAATCCTGTAAAAGAGCATGATTCTAGGAATCTGCACAAGATAGTTCCCCCTTACAAGGAGGGGGGTGACATTAACAAGTGGTTTGCTGCACTTGAGAGGGCCTGTGTTGTACAGGGGGTCCCTCAAAGGCAGTGGGCTGCTATCCTATGGCTATCTTTCAGTGGAAAGGGTAGGGATAGGCTCCTTACTGTGAAAGAAAGTGGTGCCAATAATTTTACAGTTTTAAAGAATGCACTCCTCGATGGTTATGGCTTAACCACTGAACAGTACAGGATCAAGTTCAGAGAAACCAAAAAGGAGTCTTCACAAGACTGGGTAGACTTTGTTGACCATTCAGTGAAGGCCTTGGAGGGGTGGTTACATGGCAGTAAAGTTTCTGACTATGAAAGCCTGTATAACTTAATCCTGAGAGAGCATATTCTTAATAACTGTGTGTCTGATTTGTTACACCAATATCTAGTGGACTCAGATCTGACCTCTCCCCAAGAATTGGGAAAGAAGGCAGACAAATGGGTCAGAACAAGAGTGAACAGAAAAGTTCATACAGGTGGTGACAAGGATGGCAAGAAGAAAGATGGTGAGAAATCTCAGGATAAGCATGGGGATAAGGGCAAAACCAAAGATCCTTCTTCAAATCCTAAACACTCTTCAGGGGGTGGGGATAAAACAAATTCTTCCTCTTCTTCACAACCTACACAATTTAAAAAGCCTTGGTGCTTTGTGTGTAAAAATAGAGGCCATAGGCCAGGGGATAAGTCCTGTCCGTGTAAACCCCCTGAGCCTACCACCACTAATACATTCAAGCTCTAGTGCCCCTGGCAGTAGTAGTACTAGTGGTGGGACTGCTGGCAACAGTCAAGCTAAGGGTGTGGTTGGGTTCACTTATGGGTCCATCATAGAAACTGGGGTAGTCAGTCCCAAGACAGTTTCTGTCACACCTAGTGGCATTGGCCTTGCCACACTGGCTGCTTGTCCCCTTACAATGGATAAGTACAGGCAGACAGTTTCAATAAATGGTGTTGAGGCCTTGGCCTACAGAGACACAGGTGCCAGTATCACTTTGGTGACTGAAAACCTAGTGCCTCCTGAACAACACATCATTGGACAACAGTATAAGATTATTGATGTCCATAACTCCACTAAGTTTCTTCCCTTAGCTATAATTCAGTTTAGTTGGGGTGGAGTTACTGGCACTAAGCAGGTGGTGGTGTCACCTAGCTTACCTGTAGACTGTCTCTTAGGTAATGACCTAGAGGCCTCAGGTTGGGCTGATGTAGAGTTTTATACCCATGCAGCCATGCTGGGTATCCTTGAGGAATTGTTCCCTCTCATTTCTACTGAAATGAAAAAGCAAAGGAGAGAAGGCCTGAAAACTCAAGACCCATCTCCAACAACAGGTAAAAAGGGTATCACGGTATCCCCTAACCACCCTACCAATCAGGATACCATTCCTGTGGTGGGAGAAACCTCTCCTGGGGTGGCACCTGTTCCAAGGGAATCATCAGCTGGCATAGCTGTACTCCCTGAGGTGGAAGAACCTCTCTGTGGGATAACTCATATTGGTGAGAAAAAGAGCACCATTTTAGTTAACATGGAGCATCCCTCCAACCCTCCCAGAGAAACTTTAGTGCAGAAACCCTGCACTGCCTCACAACACTTAGGACAGCATCCCTGCCCTAGTGTGGAGCTCATAGGACAGCATCCCTGCCCTGCTCCAACTCAAGAGAAACAGCATCCCTGTTCTCTCTTCCAGCCATATGGACAACGTTTTTGCCCAGCTATGGCTTTTCTGAGACAGCATCCCTGTCTGGCATTCTCATCACTACAAATATGGTCAGTGGACAATTCCCACTGCTCTAAACTAAAACTTACTGATAGAAACTCTGAAAATATATCTTCACATTGTTGCTTAGCTAAAAAACTTCAAACAGGGTGGTTTACATCCCCACAGGGAAGTAACCATATAGTGGATGATAAAGGGAGTAACCAGTCTATTGCAGAGCTACTCTCTACTTATCACCACTTAGACAATAAAGTCTCAACTGGCCAAGGTTAGCCTTATTGTCCTTCGTTTGGGGGGAGGTTGTGTGAGAAAGTTGCCTCTTTCTAGCCTTGTTACCCCCAGTTTTGGCCTGTTTGTGAGTGTATGTCAGGGTGTTTTCACTGTCTCACTGGGATCCTGCTAGCCAGGGCCCAGTGCTCATAGTGAAAACCATATGTTTTCAGTATGTTTGTTATGTGTCACTGGGACCCTGCTAGCCAGGACCCCAGTGCTCATAAGATTGTGGCCTATAGGTATGTGTTCCCTGTGTGATGCCTAACTGTCTCACTGAGGCTTTGCTAACCAGAACCATAGTGGTTATGCTCTCTCTTTACAAATTATCACTAACAGGCTAGTGACCAATTTCACCAATTCACATTGGCATACTGGAACACCCTTATAATTCCCTAGTATATGGTACTGAGGTACCCAGGGTATTGGGGTTCCAGGAGATCCCTATGGGCTGCAGCATTTCTTTTGCCACCCATAGGGAGCTCTGACAATTCTTACACAGGCCTGCCACTGCAGCCTGAGTGAAATAACGTCCACGTTATTTCACAGCCATTTACCACTGCACTTAAGTAACTTATAAGTCACCTATATGTCTAACCTTTACCTGGTAAAGGTTGGGTGCTAAGTTACTTAGTGTGTGGGCACCCTGGCACTAGCCAAGGTGCCCCCACATCGTTCAGGGCAAATTCCCCGGACTTTGTGAGTGCGGGGACACCATTACACGTGTGCACTATACATAGGTCACTACCTATGTATAGCGTCACAATGGTAACTCCGAACATGGCCATGTAACATGTCTAAGATCATGGAATTGTCACCCCAATGCCATTCTGGCATTGGGGAGACAATTCCATGATCCCCCGAGTCTCTAGCACAGACAGGGTACTGCCAAACTACCTTTCCCGGGGTTTCACTGCAGCTGCTGCTGCCAACCCCTCAGACAGGTTTCTGCCCTCCTGGGGTCCAGCCAGGCTTGGCCCAGGAAGGCAGAACAAAGGACTTCCTCAGAGAGAGGGTGTTACACCCTCTCCCTTTCGAAAAAGGTGTGAGGGCTGGGGAGGAGTAGCCTCCCCCAGCCTCTGGAAATGCTTTGATGGGCACAGATGGTGCCCATCCCTGCATAAGCCAGTCTACACCGGTTCAGGGATCCCCCAGCCCTGCTCTGGCACGAAACTGGACAAAGGAAAGGGGAGTGACCACTCCCCTGACCTGCACCTCCCCTGGGAGGTGCTCAGAGCTCCTCCAGTGTGCTCCAGACCTCTGCCATCTTGGAAACAGAGGTGCTGCTGGCACACTGGACTGCTCTGAGTGGCCAGGGCCAGCAGGTGACGTCAGAGACTCCTTCTGATAGGCTCTTACCTGTGTTGCTAGCCTATCCTCCTTCCTAAGTAGCCAAACCTCCTTTTCTGGCTATTTAGGGTCTCTGCTTTGGGGAATTCCTTAGATAACGAATGCAAGAGCTCATCAGAGTTCCTCTGCATCTCTCTCTTCACCTTCTGCCAAGGAATCGACCGCTGACTGCTCTGGACGCCTGCAAAACCGCAACAAAGTAGCAAAGAAGACTACTGCAACCTTGTATCGCTGATCCAGCCACCTTCTCGTCTGCTTTCCTGGTGGTGCATGCTGTGGGGGTAGCCTGCCTCCTCTCTGCACTAGAAGCTCCGAAGAAATCTCCTGTGGGTCAACGGAATCTTCCCCCTGCAACCGCAGGCACCAAAAGAATGCATCACCGGTCCTCTGGGTCCGCTCTCAGCACGACGAGCGTGGTCCCTGGAACTCAGCATCTCTGTCCAAGTGACTCCCACAGTCCAGTGACTCTTCAGTCCAAGTTTGATGGAGGTAAGTCCTTGCCTCCCCACGTTAGACTGCATTGCTGGGTATGGCGTGATTTGCAGCTGCTCCGGCTCCTGTGCACTCTTCCAGGATTTCCATTGTGCACAGCCAAGCCTGGGTCCCCAACACTCTAACCTGCAGTGCACGACCTCCTGAGTTGTCCTCCGGCGTCGTGGGACCTTCTTTTGTGACTTCGAGTGAGCTCTGGTTCACTCTTCTTCGTAGTGCCTGTTCCAGCACTTCTGCGGGTGCTGCTTGCTTCTGAGTGGGCTCCTTGTCTTGCTGGGCACCCCCTCTGTCTCCTCACGCAATTGGTGACATCCTGGTCCCTCCTGGGCCACAGCAGCATCCAAAAACCATAACTGCGACCCTTGCAGCTAGCAAGACTTGTTTGCGGTCTTTCTGCATGGGAGTACCTCTGCAAGCTTCTTCACGACTTGGGACATCCATCCTCCAAAGGGGAAGTTCCTAGTCCTCTTCGTTCTTGCAGAATCCACAGCTTCTACCATCTGGTGGCAGCTTCTTTGCACCCTCAGCTGGCATTTCCTGGGCATCTTCCCACTCACGACTTGAGTGTGACTCTTGGACTTGGTCCCCTTGTTCCACAGGTACTCTCGTCTGGAAATCCATTGTTGTTGCATTGCTGGTGTTGGTCTTCCTTGCAGAATTCCCCTATCACGACTTCTGTGCTCTCTGGGGAACTTAGGTGCACTTTACACCTATTTTTCAGGGTCTTGGGGTGGGCTATTTTTCTAACCCTCATTGTTTTCTTACAGTCCCAGTGACCCTCTACAAGCTCACATAGGTTTGGGGTCCATACGTTATTCGCATTCCACTTTTGGAGTATATGGTTTGTGTTGCCTCTATACCTATGTGCTCTCATTGCAATCTATTGTGACTGTACATTGCTTGCTTTGCTTTCTATTGCTATTACTGCATATTTTTGGTATTGTGTACATACATCTTGTGTATATTTGCTATCCTCATACTGAGGGTACTCACTGAGATACTTTTGGCATATTGTCATAAAAATAAAGTACCTTTATTTTTAGTATATCTGTGTATTGTGTTTTCTTCTGATATTGTGCATATGACACCAGTGGTATAGTAGGAGCTTTGCATGTCTCCTAGTTCAGCCTAAGCTGCTCTGCTAAGCTACCTTTTCTATCAGCCTAAGCTGCTAGACACCTCTTCTACACTAATAAGGGATAACTGGACATGGTGCAGAGTGTAAGTACCCCTTGGTACCACTACAAACCAGGCCAGCCTCCTACACTCACCCCCTTGGTAGCTTGGCACGAGCAGTTAGGCTTATCTCAGAAGCAATGTGTAAAGTATTTGTACACACACACATACACATTAACACAATGAAAACACCACAAAAGTACTCCACACCAGTTTAGACAAATAGTCAATATTTATCTGAGTAAAACAAGACTAAGACAACAAAAATCAAAGCAAAAGCAAAGATATGAATTGTTAAAGATTAAATCTCAGTAAAGCACTTAGAAGCAGAATAGCTCCAACTGGGCTGTCACAACGTCTTGACAAAGTCGTTCCCACCAGTCCGACGCCACTCACAGGGAGTGCAGGGCAGTCGTGGAGTTGTACAAACCCCAGGTACAGTACCTTTGGAAAATGAGGAAACAAAGACGTTGTACTGAGTCAGGGATGTAAGGTATCGCTGGAGCCAGTGTGCTGTTGGTTCCTTTCTACTACCAGGGAGTTGAGGCATTCGTTTCTTACTACTAGGCCGGGAAGGTGAGCTGTCAGTTCCTTACGGTTGCAGGGGAGGTGATGCGGCATCAGTGGCAAGGTGTTGATTCCTTATGATCCAGAGGGGTCGATGAATCCAGCAGACCAAGGCCTGAAGCGTCGACTTCGCAGTGTCATAGGTGCTGCTGCAGAATTGTGTGTCATGGACGTCAGCGACCCAACACTAAGGACTCATGCTGTTGTGGGACTTCGAAGGTGCTGCAGCAGTGTCGAGCCTGTGGAGTTGGTTGCTGCACTCAGCGGGGACCGTGGCTCCGGTGCAGGCAGTGGCATGGAGTCAGACAGTGGCACTGGTTCCAAAGTCGTTCTGGAGTTGATGTTCTTGTTTCTTTTTGGTTACACCAGAAGTCACTCTCAAGTGCCCAGGAACTGGATTTGGCACCACTTGGCAAGTCAGTACTCTCAGCAAAAGAGAGCAGGTGCTATCAAATGAAGTCTTTGATGTCCCTGAGACTTTTTACCAGGAGGCAAACTCAGTTCAAACCGGTGGAGAACCTTGGAAAGAAGGCTTATAAAGCAAAGTCCAGTCTTTTCACTCATTCTGAGGACAGAAGCAGCAAGCAGTAGACCAGTACAACAAAGCAACAGTTAGAGTGGTAGTCTCTCCTACAGCATCCAGCTTTTTTTCCTGGTAGAAGGTCCTCAGTCCAGAAGTGTTCTAACTTTGTGGGGTCAGAGCTCCAGTACTTATACCCTATTTCTGCCTTTGAAGTAGGCAAACTTCAAAGGAAAGTCTTTGTAGTGCACAAGGCCTTGTCTAACCAGCCTTGGCCCCAGACACACTCCAGGGGATTGGAGGCTGTGGTGTGAAAGGATAGGCACAGCCTATTCAGGTGCAAGTGTCAGCTCCTCCCACCACTCTAGCTCAGGAAGACCCATCAGGGTATGCAGGGCACACCTCAGCTCCCTTTGTGTGACTCTCTAGAGTGAATTCACAAACAGCCCACCTGTCATCCTGACCCAGACGTGTATTCCACAGACACACGAGGCACAGAATGGTCAAGCAAGAAAATGCCCACTTTCTAAAGGTGACATTTTCAAACTTACAATTGAAAAAACAACTTCACCAAAAGATGTATTTTTAAATTGTGGAATCAGAGACCCCAAACTCCACATTTCTATCTATTCTCAATGGAAAATTACACTTGAAAGATATTTCAAAGCAATTCCCATGTTAACTCATGGGAGAGATAGGCCATGCAATAGTGAAAAGTGAATTTAGCTGTATTTTTATAGCAGGTCATGCCCTACCTTTTAAATACACTGCAACCTACTCCTGGAGGATGCAATCGGCCTACATTAGTGGTGGCTTACATGTAGTAAAAGGGAAGGTTTGGGCCTGGCAATTGGGTTAACTTGCCAGGTCGAACTGGCAGTTAAAACTGCACACACAGACACTGCAGTGGCAGGTCTGAGACATGTTTACAGGCCTCTGCATGTGGGTGGCACAATCAGTGCTGCAGGCCCACTGGTAGTATTTGATTTACAGGCCCTGGGCACACATAGTGCACATTACTAAGGACTTACTAGTAAATCAAATATACCAATCATGGATAAACCAATCATCAATACCATTTAGACAGAGAGCACTTGCACTTTAGCACTGGTCAGCAGTGGTAAATGCCCAGAGTCCTAAAGCCAGCACAAACAAAACTAAGCAGAGGACCAAAAAACAGGAGGTCAAAAGCCAAAGAGACAGGGGAAATCATGCCAAGAGCTGACAGGTCTAACACTGACATATTCATTGACTATGTTTATAACATTCCTAATGATACCTGAAATGCTATCATCATTGATAATACGGTGCATGAAGCGGGCACCTTTAGGGTATGAGTTATATTTAGGTATAACTGGTGGATTTCAGTAGTGTTGTTAGTTTTAAATTGTATGTTTTAAATTAAATTTACACCTTAGCTATAACATTCCTTTAACCTTTGTTTCTTCCAGTGAATGAATTGTATATATATAGATATATAAAACCTACTGGTGATAGTAGGTAGCTCTAGCTAGGACCTAGTTTCCATAGGAAAAACATTGGTGCCCATTGAAAATCTTCACAAAATGTTCAAAACTAGTTTGCCACTCAGTGCAGCCACTGGAAAGTTTGAGGGTGTTTCATTGAGTGGGGGCTGAGAAAAAGAGGGGATCCCAAAAATGTTTTCCCTATGCAATTTCCCATAAGGATTTTAGACACAACTACAGCCTGAACTGCAGAATGGAATTATACAAAATTTGGCAGAAAGCTAGATATTGGTCCAGCAAGCATGCTTTCACGATTTGGTAAAAATCCATTTAGTAGTTTTGAAGGTATTAAAGGAAAAAGAAATATAGCTATCTAGGGACGCGGATCTTTTGCAAATCTGTGGGTACATGAAGGGTAGCTGGGTCGGAAGCCCACTGGGAAACAAAACCTCACACACCATACTCCCACCGCACATGGCCAAAGGCTGTGCACAACGTGGGGTTGGGGGCATGTGGGAGGGTGCAGTGCGCGGTAGTGGTTGAATTAATGTACGGTATTTATATATGACTTTACTTGGTTAGGTTCAGGATTGTGTGTGGGTAAAACATAAACTTACCTATAACGCCCCTGTAACCTTTGTTTTTTTCAGTGAAAAAACTATATATATATTTATAATTCACTAGAAAAAACAAAGTTTGCAGAACCAAACTATATATATATATATATATATATATATATATATATATATATATATATATATATCCCAAACACGAAAAGCCCAGGCACCAGTCCATGTTAAAATCCAAGCATTTAATAGCAGTTCTGAGCAGCAAGACAAAAAATCCTGACGCGTTTCGGGAACAGCATGCCTTGTTTACAGGTAAGTAAGAGCAGGTTTGAGTGAGCCAGTGCTTTTCAAATACACAGTCATGTGACTTCAATAACCAAACTCCAACTCCCATATTGCACAGTTCCATATAAATAACTTCCTGGCATCACAGGCACTTCAGTTCACCATACAAATATTCTTATGTGCATTAGGTATCCATTATTTGATAGTCCACTTGCTTTTACAGTTGCTGCCCAGCATGATAACAGCAATACGGGGAATACATGAAAAGTAAGAGGAGAGGCACACTGCCTCTCTCCTATCCCTTGCTCACCTCCATCACAATATATTTTTCAGATAAATGCCTTGTTTGCATGAAGGTGAGCGGGTCGGGCGCCCATCCATAAAGCAGGAGGTGACAATGATATATATATATATATATATATATATATATATATATATATATATATATATATATATATATATATATAAATATATATATATATATATATATATATATTATTTTCACTGAAAAAAACAAAAGTTACAGGGAGTTATAGTTCGATTATGAATTTACTTGTACAAAAGCATAAAAATTCAGCAGTTATAGTTATAGTTCTTTCAAGCAACTATAACTCGCGCCTCCGACATCCACAGTTTTTTCTTCAATAATTTGAGTGAGAATGTTTCATTTATATTTTTAATTATGTTATAGCAGTTGTCATGAGTGCTGTAATATATGGGGTAATTAGCAGTGCATGGCTAGGGTGCGAGTTATAGTTACCATGTGGAACGCTTGACACCCCTTTCATTCCCTTCAGAACCCCCTTTGGGCAGCTGTGCTTAGCATTTCAGATATATTTAGGAGTTGGTATTAGGCCCCCAAAACTTCAAAGTTCTCCAGCCACCACTGTTCATCAAGGACCACGGTGGTACCATAAAACACGCCAACACTAAGGATTTCACCAGTCTACTCTACCTCTTGTCATGACAAACCCAGCATGAAAACAAGATTACTTTAAAGGATACCTCATTTTTTGTTAATAGTCACATAATAACGAAGATACCTTATATTTCTTAATAGTAAACTATAAGATAGCATTTGAGCTTATTGGTGCGGATATTGCCCCTCTGTGAGCTCACCCCTATTAATACTGCTCCCAATAGTAATCATTTCTAACGCCTTCCAATGAGACATATGTCATTTTCCTACAAGATGCAGTTGTTCCACGTTTCCATAGCAACAGTGTACCCTGGGAGGGAGGAGTGGGGAGAACAGCCTACATCACCCGCAGAACAGATTCCTTATGTCAGTGTGCTATAAAAGTGGTTTAACAAACCGCCAATTTCCACTGCAGAGATAACAGAATCGAAAGAAAGAGCCGAAGAGAGCTGAGGAAGACAGATTTGTTTTATTTCGTAGACCAGTGCTTGGAGCAAGGACCTGCACAATTAAGTATTAGATATTCAAAGGTTGATAACCAAGGCCCCAGAGGCCAAAGGCCATGAGAAAGAGGAACTGGAGGCGGGCAAGCTACGGCGCTAGGTAGCCCCTGCCTCAATTGAAATACAATGAAACGATTCTCCTATAATTCGGATGGAGATAGCACGAGGTTTGTGATTCATTGAACCTGTGTTACGAGTTCTGAGACACAGAGGGGGGGAAGGGCAGGGAAAGAACGGCAAGGATAGATTCCACGGTGATGATTTTACGTACAGGACCTCCAATCACAAATTGAAACGTGCATTTAGTAACTTTTTGGGCACGAACCAAGGACCCATACCCGGTGACAACCGGGAATATGACTTTCAGCGTCTGTATGCCTTGAAAATGAGGCAGATATTGTCATAGAACACAACTTCCTTCATCTTTTTTAAGCACAGAAAGAAATGCAGTGTGTCGATTGAAGCATTCCGGTGGATTACGTTGAACGTTGATTTATATAGTGCTTCATTCTTTTCAGAAGGCATGGAGAAAACTTGCGAATATTTGACATGATATGAATGAAGATGCAAAACAGTTCTCTAAGCGCTTCAAGACACACATTACGTTTTAGGAAGAGAATACGCATTTGTAATCTTTGCAGGGAAAAGATGAGAGGGATTTGGGAAAAGGGGTAGAAAATGTATCAGAATCTGAATCCAGGTGTAAAGCCATGGCAATTTTCTGGTTCTGATGGGGACCACATCTGAAGCAGGAGGGGCTGAACGGTGAGAACGCAGTAACATTAAAAGGAACCTAGCGCAGAAAGAACTGGGATATCTGTTATGTTACATTTTCTGCAACATGTCAGGGTTATTGTTGGTTTTTACCGGAACTAGCACCCTAACACACAAAACAATGTTGCCATTAGAGTTCACAGTTATGTTAGGACACCCATGACGCAAGTGGGAATTGACTCACTGTGAAATATGTGATTTGCCATATGCGTAATGCTCATATTTAATGGCTACTTAATACTGCACTGTAAATGTTGATGGTTGTTGCAGTATAAGCAGTAGGAGGAGGAAGAGTTGTGGTTGTAGTAGCAGTAGTAATAGTTACTGCAACTTCAGCAATAGAAGCAGTTGTACTACCGGCTATAATCAAAGTAGTAATATCACTAGTATCAGCAGCAGTAGTAGCCATAGTAGAAGTAGTACTTAAACAGTCACAGTAAAACTAATAGTAATAGCAGTAGTGGTAGTAATAGCAGTAGTGGTAGTAGTAGCAGTAGTAGCAGAAGTAATAGTGATAGTAATAATTGACGCAAAATAGCAGAACCGCTAATAGGAGTTGAAAGAGATGTAGTAGGAGCAGCAGGTCTAGTAGTAGTAATATCAGTAGTATCAGCTGTAGTAGTAATAGTAGCAGTAACAAGGCCATATTAGAAGGAATAATACCAGCAGTAGTGGTATGACTAGTAGTAGTACTAGCAGCAGTAGTAATAGTAGTAGTAGTTGCAAAAGTATTAGTAGAAATAACAGCAGAAGAAGTAAGGGCAACAGTCTTAATAGTATTAGTAGATTATTACTGCATTTTTCCCAGCTAACCATAACCTGCAGTTGTCTCACATCTACCATCAGTTAAAGTTACTACCCCGGGCAACTACATCGCCTGTCTAGTTTCATTCTAAATGAAATATGAAATCCCAATAAAAGGAAAAATGAATTTGTGTTATATATGGTCTATATCATGTTACTTTACTGCAAGTCAAACGGTTCAGTTACGAGATTGAAGGCTTAGTGCCTTTATAAGTTGCAAAGATATGAGAAGAATTGTACGGCCCCATTATAAGTGAAGAGGCCATGCTCCTGCTTCCCTCAAATACCTAGGGCCCGATTCACAAAGGTCAATTTGGTAAACGTAATCCATTTGAGGATTCCTGTCAGGCATACACCTATTCACGGGTAGGTAGATTTTCACACTGTGGAGATCTCTGCTGCCATAAATCCAACTCCAGGGGTGGGAAAGTGGATGTTTAAAGGCGTGGTTGGCCTTAAAAGGGTGTGAACATCCACAAACATGAATTTCTTATGGCACTTATATACTCTTCTTCCCCTTTCTGCCTTGCTCCAATCAAGGACTGACCTAAATCCCAATCCGAGGTTGGAAAGGAATTTACACTAGAGTTGGTGGGCCGTAGGGAGAGGGAGTCTCCACAGAAAAAATATTGCACTCATGAAGAATAAAAATATGTATTTTGTCCTGGGATCCTGTGGAGAATCCTGTACAGTGGGAACAGGATCCCACTGGAAATGTTATGTAACCATCCCAGAAGTACCCATAGCAACCTGTGTATGGAATAGTTTTTCATGTGCATTTCTAAAAACGTTTGTAAAGCAGTAAATCTTCACTTGTACATAATACTTACTTTGTGAGTCAGACACCTATTTTCATCCTATCTCAAATTCTTTGGTATGATAGGCCCTACCAAATCACTGGGGTAAATCTTTCCTATCCCTTAAATTACTTGCACCACTTACTTTGTCAAATCAGTCTTTGTCATACTTTCTCAGTTAAGTATTTCCTTGCCTGCCTCTTCACACACCCTACTGTTATGGGTGGTTGACTCAAAGCCCTGCCAACTTGCTGTGGCCAACGAAAGTTAACACTTCTTTTGATAGTGGAGCCTTAAATACAGGCTTGCCTGCTCTGTTCAGTTTCTGCTGCAATAGAAGTCAGTGTGATTTCTGGACCCCAGTGTAAATACATGGTTACGGGTGAATTCTGATACAACTGTGTTAACGTAGGTAAATGCCAACATCGGAATGTAGCTGTAATTAAATCAAGCATTGACAAAGCAAGATTATCTGGCATTGGCCACCAGCCTTTTGTCTTTGTCCATGCTTGTTTTATTTTACCATGATTTGTGCAAAATGTTATTGTTTGGGAAGCTGCTAGGCCTTCATCAATCAGAAAAACCCAATGATTAAAAGGAAAATTATTTTTGGTCATAAAGTAGCACATTGCCATTGTAGTCCATGGAAATGAAGCGAACAATTTTGCGTGTGGATCTGGTCCTTGTGAAAGGGCACAATGCCATCATTCATAATGAAGTCAGCCATTGGCTGGAGTGTGCTAACACACAGCCCCTTGCTAAATGCTGTAGCCGGTGAAGGAAAAAATGTGAATGACATACCAATGAATGAAGAGTGTTCGCTAAAAGCCCCAAAAAGTAAATATACAATACATAACTTTATGCCAGACGTAAAAAATGTAGAGAGTAGATTTTTGTAATGTTACATGCATGCATATATTTTATTACTGTGTCACACGTGCATCATACAAAGCATAGTAGTTGATTGCACAATCTCACACTCAGTAATTAATTAGCTTTTCTTCGTTACACTACTCACAGGTAGCTTTTGTTTCAGGAAATGACTTAAATGCGCTTCAAAAGCATTCACAATAGGAAGATACCCTTGATGGTGATGACAGCGGTTAGAAATCGAAAATATTTTCCGTACAGAACACCGACCCGTAATGTGCTGTGAGCGTCCGACTCATCCCTCATGCAATTCGATGTGAAATGACTGGGATTGGTTATCTGAGCATCTTGATTACTTCATTGATTGAGCTGCCGGAGGGCACAGGCCAACCACAGAACTCTCTTACAACCAAACACTGCTCACATCTCTCAGCCTGTCAGTGCAGGAGCCAAAGGTCACCTGCCTCCCTTGAGCTCATCTGCACGTCAGAGTCTCACTGCTTCTTTGCGCTAGCTGGTGGGTTGTAAGGGATGCACAGAATTTACATAAGATCATTTTATTTGAAGAAAATATTTTGGTATGAATCCTTTTCGATTGCCATTTCGGAGGGTAGATAACTACAGAGTGATTGATAACAGTAACATATTTTCACAGGATGTATTAGGAGAAGAGAGAGGGGGAGGAGGAGACCAGATGTAGACGAGCGGAGAGAAAAGGAGATGAGCAAAGAGAGGATGAAGTAAATGAAAGGAAGAAGAGGAGAGACAAAAGGTCTGAAGCGAACAGAGGACGGAGAGAGGATAGGGGAAGAGGAAAAGAGTTGTGCATGGGGTGTGGAGGTAAAGGCAACATAGTGGGGAGCGACTGAGGAGCAGCGGTGGGGCGCTAAAAGGGAAATGAGGGAAGATTCGATGTCTGCAGGATATTCTTTAACTTGGAAAACCTATGCATGTGCTGCAGACAGTGTAGATCAGTGGTTCCCAACTTTTTGACTTCTTTGGACCTCCATTTTTATCATTAGTGGAACCCGTGGACCCCCCCGAATCATTATTGGAATTCAGGGACCCCCCACTGAGTCATTACTGAAAGCTGAGGATCTAAACTGTTAATATTATTTAATTTTCTAAGCAGTTGTGGACCCCCTAAGGAGGCTACATGGACCCCAGGAGTCCCTGGCCCACAGGTTGGGAACCACTGGTGTAGATCATGGAAGTATTGTAACAGCTGTTTGCCACCATAGTGTGGTTCTGTGCAGATAAGCTTCTTCCCATTATGAGTTTTCCTGAGGGCCCCACGAGGGTGGGTGCAGTCAAATACTATTCCCACTGTTGGGAAAACTTTAGGGCTCACCAAAGGGTGGGGACAAGCTTGGGAAAACCCAGGATTGGGGAACCAAATGAGGTTGCCACAGAGGAAAATTGCTGGACACAGAATGAGAATAAAGCAACAAAGAGCCAACCCATATATGCGTGGGTGCCAGCGTAGAAGAAACCGTGCAAAAAGTCAGTTCTGTTTTGGATCAGGAAATGGAACTGAGAAGAAAGTCTGTGCTGGCAGCCATCTTGTTGAGGAAGACACATTTACATCTTTGAATGGGATTCAATGTAATGTGTTTAAGGATCTAGACAGTGACGAGCTGCCTCTTTCTACATCAATCAATCAATCAATCAATCAGTCAATTTATAAAGGACACTACTCACCCGTCAGGGTCTCAAGGTGCTGGGGGGGGAGAAGGGAGCTACTGGTCGAATAGCCATGTCTCGAGTCATTTTCGGAAGGTCAGGAGGTCTTGGGTCTGGCGTAGTTGGAGTGGTAGGGAGTTCCAGGTCTTAGCGGCGAGGTGAGAGAAGGATCTTCCTCTGGTGGTGGTGCGGTGAATGCGGGAGACGGAGGCAAAGGTGAGTCTGGTGGAGCGGAGATGGCGGACAGGGGTGTGGAAGGTGAGTCTGTCGTTGAGGTAGGCCGGACCTGTGTTGTGGAGGGCTTTGTGTGCATGGGTGAGTAGTTTGAAGGTAATCCTCTTCGATATGGGTAGCCAGTGTATTTCTCTGAGGTGGGCAGAGATGTGGTTGCGGCGTGGGACGTCAAGGATGAGTCGGGCGGAGGCGTTTTGGATACGTTGCATTTTCTTTTGTAGTCGGCTGCTGACTAGGGCATGGGTGACTGTTTTTCTGGTTTCAACAGGAATCCACTTGAAGATCTTGCGGAGCATCCGGAGGGTGTTGTAACAGGAAGAGGAGACTGCTGTAACCTGCTGAGTCATGTTGAGTGCTGAGTCAAGGATGATGCCCAGGTTCCGTACTTGGGAGGTAGGGGTGGGGGCAGCTCCGAGGGAGGTAGGCCACCAGGAGTCGTTCCAGGCAGAGGGGTTGTTGCCGAGGATGAGGACCTCTGTTTTGTCTGTGTTTAGCTTGAGGTGGCTTGATTCCATCCAGTTGGCGATGGCATGAAGTCCCTTGTGGAGGTTGTTTCTTGCTGTTGTGGGGTCTTTCGTGAGGGAAATGATCAGCTGGGTGTCATCTGCGTAGGATACTATGTTGATGTGGTGGGATCGTGCGACGTTGGCCAGGGGAGCCATGTAAACGTTGAAAAGTGTTGGGCTGAGGGAGGATCCCTGTGAGACGTCTCAGATGGTTTTGGAGGATTCGGACAGGTAGGGCAGAAGGCGGACTCTCTGGGTTCTGCCGGAGAGGAAGGAGGAGATCCAGTCTAATGATTAATTACTGTGCCTAAACGTGGGGTTGTGGTCTTTTACTCCTGATGTCCCAGGCCTGATCTACTATGGGTCCTGAGTCAGTAGGCCAAGTACTACCCTACATCACGTAACCCTTAGTGAAAGACACAGGTTGAGCAGTCCAAGTTCTCTCTGGAAAGGGTAGATACAAGGGTGCTTATACTCATAACTCAAAACACTCTCATTATTCCTAATAAATGTATGTCCAGCCAGATACTTACTTTAATGAAAAAAGTAATATTAATACATGAATAACTGTAAAATGCACCATACAACAAATAATTAGGGCTCCCGGTTTTATGGTATTTATCTTTTTTGCATTTCCATCTGTATTTATCCATATTTATTTCTTGGCCATCTTATTAGTATTTACCCATATTTACTTTGTGGTTTGTGAAAAAGTGGTGTTGAAAATGGTACAATTCCACATTTATTTACCTGATAAACTTGAACTCATACTTTGATTCTTGTCGTGTTTTAGCAAATTCAGCCACATATAGCAAAACACTACATCCACAGGAAAATATGAGCAATTTACTACAAATATACTTTAAGATATGCCTTTTTTTAAATTTATTTTTTTAATATTTTTATTGATTTTATATTTAAAAAAATAATACAAATTGTTCAATTTGCAACCACAGGATAAACCAATACAATAACCAATATCTAGATCATTTAACAATCACACACCCCCCCAATATGCACTTCACGGAACACTTCTAGTTTTACAGTATCATTCCTGGCTGCACCCTCCATGGGTTTATCCTTTATTATTTACTTTATATAGGCATTCGCTCGTGACCAGTGTGGGCCTTGTTTTGCATGCATGAGTTCCCTGGCTGCCTGAGGAGGGCACCATCCGGATTAGTATATGCAGATAGCTACCCTCACGTGTCGCTGGGACTGTGGTGACGAAAATTTGATGGACAATTATTACTAGAGAGATGGGAGGAAATGATGTGTGTGCGTTATGATGCCTGGGTGCCCTATGAATTTTGTTTCCGTAATGGGGGATGCAGGGGAATTTATGTCGTGATTATCGCGAATATATGTGCCCCGATTCAAGGAGGCTTCTCATCGTTTTTGGCCTCCAATTTTGTTACCAAATCATCCCAAGTGGAGCATCCTGTGTGTTGTCGCCCTTCGCGCACCATTCTTTTTAGTACCTGGTATTCAGTGCGAGCCCAGCGTATTATTAGAGAGTACCAGGATTTCAGATCGGGAGCCTTAGGGGCTTTCCAATGCATTGCTATTAATCTTTTGTACATTAAAAAGGCCAAGTCTATAAATTTGTGCAGGTGTCTTTGTTTTTTTGGTCTCTTCCTCAGTCCCAGCAGGCAGGACCCAGGGTCTGCTAACAGTGCAAGTCCCATTAGCCCAGAAACCTCCCTTACCACCTCTGCCCAGGCCGTTTGTATATTAGGGCAATCCCATACCATGTGGTAGAAGGGTGCTGACGGTATTTTGCATCTGGGGCATGTTGGTACTGAATCAGGGAACATGCGCTTTATTCTGGCTGGGGAAAGATATGTTTGATGCGTGTAATTGAATTGGGTATATCTAAATCTGGAATTCCTTGACACGCCTCTGATGTGAGACAAGGCCTTGGGCCAGTCTTCCAGTGGCATCGGGGTGGGGAGTACTGCTTTCCATCTACTCCATGCTTTCTCTGCCTGTGCATCAGGAGTCTTATTGAGGATTCTATATAGATTGGATATTATTTTTGTTTGATCACTGTGTTGTAGAAGCTGGTGGAGCACTGGGGAGGTCTCTGGTTCCGAAGTGCCTATTCCCCATATTTTTCTAATTTCATGACATACGGCATGATATGTCAGGAACTGACCCGAATTTATCTCTGTGAGGGCCTGGAGAGCCTCGAACGTCATTAATTTGCCGTCTTCAAAGCAATCCCCTACTGTCTGTAGTCCTGCTTCATTCCACAGCTTTACAGCTTGCATTCCAGCTGCAGTCCCCGCCAATAGATAATTTAGCGGAATGTGTGGGGAGTAAGGAAGCTTATCCGCTCCTCTTTGCACATATTTAACCCAACACGCATGCGCGGCTGCAAGCAAAGGGTTAACCAGTACCGCTTTGGGGGGCTTTGACGTCAGCCAATTTAAAAGGGGGGTCCCGTTCCGCCGAGGCTCTAGGCTCATGGGTTCCGATTGCTCTGGTCTGTGGATCCAATATTGGACCCACTGAAGTTGTGCGGCAGCATAGTATCTTTCAAAATTTGGAGTTCCCAGGCCACCGTTATCCAACGGGCATTGCAATGTGGATAGCGCCACTCGCGCTCTACCACCTCCCCAAATGAGCTGCAGTAATGCTGTGTTTAAATTGCCGAAGAAACTTTTGGGAATGGTTATCGGCAGGGCCGCAAAATAATATAGGAGCCTAGGTAGAATCAACATGTTAGCTATCGCCACCTTACCGGGTGGCGAGAGCAGAAGCTTGTTCCAAAATTGTAGGGAGCCTTTTATGGAAGTTAGCGCCTTCCCCAGGTTCCCGTCTCTTAAGTCTTCTGTGGCATGATATATGTTTATCCCAAGATATTTAAATGTTGTCGGGCACCACTTTAGGTGCTCTACCTCTGGGGGGTCTTGGTTGTTGGGGGCCCTTTTTGCCAGGGGGAACACACAGGACTTCTCCCAGTTTACCACAAGGCCAGACAGGCCTCCAAATTCAGCCAATAAGGACATCACAGGTAGGATAGCTGCACAACCGTTCCTGATATATATCAAAGCATCATCTGCATATAATGAAATCGTGTGATGTAACCCATTCCTAATGATTCCCCATTCGTGCTCCATGAGGCGTACTTTTGCCGCTAACGGTTCCATTGCTATGGCAAACAGTAGCGGGGATAAGGGACATCCCTGCTGTGTCCCCCTGGAAATCAGGAAACTATCAGAGTTCACCCCGCCTGTCTTCACCCTCGCGCTTGGATTAGAATACAATGTCCGGACCCAACGAATGTAATTAGGGCCTATTCCCATACGGGCCATCGTAGCCATCAGGAAGTCCCATTCCAGCGTGTCAAAGGCCTTTTCTATGTCTAGTGAGAGCACCATTTCCTCCTGTGCAATCTTGGGGGTGTCTCCTATTATACTCAGCAATCTGCGAATATTTAGGAAGGTGTTACGCTTTGGGATGAAGCCATTTTGATCTGCATGAATCAATAAGTGCATGAGGGGGGCTAACCTATTAGCCAATATTTTGCCTAATATTTTGCAGTCTGTATTTAACAGCGATAGTGGTCTATAAGATTTAACATCCGTGTGGTCTCGACCCTGTTTAGGGAGTACCACTATCATAGCTTCCCTTTGAGATATAGGTAAGCTTTCTTTAGTCCACGCCTCCTGGAACACTCCTAGCAGATGGGATTTTAGGCTGGGTAAATAGGCTTTATAATACTCCGAGGGGAGGCCGTCTGCGCCCGGCGCTTTGTTCCTGGGCAGCTGTGCAAGGGCTAGTTCTATTTCTTCTGTTGTTATGGGGGTTTCAATTCCATCTCTATCTGTTTGTGGTAGTTGGGGTAGGCAGGAGTCCGCCAGGAAAGCTTCAAGTTGTGTAGCTGTGCACGAGGTACGTTTAGTGTATAAGTTTGAGTAGTAATTCCTAAACGTCTCGTTTATTTCTACTTGTGTAGTAGTCATCTCATGTGCGCCCACCCGGATGGCACCTATCGGAGCTTGCTGTCTATCCTCGCGGAGTAGCCACGCTAGCATTCTACTTGATCTGTCTCCTTCCGTTTGCAACCTGGTTAAGTAATAGTTGTAGTCGTGGCAGCGGAGCCTGCTATCTGCCTCATTATATTTTGAGCGCTTTTCTTTGAGGACAGTGCTAGTGATTTCCCCCCGTGCTACCGCTTTTTCCGCAATCCTTAGCTCCTTCTCTAGTTTGCTAATTTCCGCCTGTAAAGAGCGTCTCACTCCCCACGTAGTGGACATGCATACTCCGCATGCCACTACCTTGTAGGCATCCCATTCTATCGCCCGGGTTGTTGCAGACATAGCGTTTGTTTCCCAATATTGGCCTATAGATTTCCCCAATGTTGCGGCGAATGCTTGATCTTGTAGAGCCTCCGCCTGGAATCTCCAAGTGGGAATTGCCTGACGTGCCCTGCCCCAATTCAGTGTTACTCTCAGAAGCGCATGGTCCGAGACTGTCTTTGCCAAGTATTCAGATTCAGTGATCAGCGCCCCTATTTCGCGGGTGCCCCATACTATGTCTATTCTAGTGTGGGTGTTATGTGGGACCGAGTAAAATGAATATTCTTTTTGCTCTGGATGGCCTAATCGCCATATATCATATAGACCCATAACATTTGCCCATTCATGCAGGGGACTTACGGGCTTCCTACTAGTTGGTGCGCTCGGTTGGGCACTGGTTCTGTCCAATGCTGCTGATGGGGTACTGTTAAAATCACCGCCCCAGATGGCTAGGGGCATGTGGTGGGACAGCAACGTTGGGGTGAGAGTGGTAAGAAAGCCTGAGATGCCACTGTTGGGGGCATATACCCCGATCACAGCCATTTGTCTGCCGTCTAGTCTGCCCTCCACTACTACGTACCTCCCTCCCTGGTCTATCTTGTGTGCTGACATGAGGAATGGAACTCCCGCCGCTATCCAAATCAACACCCCTCTCGCAAAGGCCGAGTATGTTGTGCCTATCAACTGGCCTCCCCACTTCGTGCGCAGGTCGCGTATGTCCCCCTCTAGCATATGTGTCTCTTGCAGAATAGCGATATGCACTCCTAGTCTTTTAAGTCGAGCGTGCACTCTAGCCCGTTTGCTCAGCATCCCAAGGCCCCTGATATTCCATGTTAAAATAATATACTGGTTTTTCGTATTATTTCGGGAGGACATCATAAAGGGTACTGGCGATATGTTGCTGTGTTGTGGATCTGGGCTTTAGTGTTGGCCCACCTGGTCTCTGCCTTTCTGTTGCTGATGTTTAAATATAGCAGGTGCAGATCTATGTTTTGTGCGTTAAGTAATTCCGATTCTTGCATTTCTGCTGAACTGTTAGTCCCCACCCCCCTAATTAAGCCCCCTATACTACTTACAGCTACAGTGAAACTACAAAACTTAAAAGTGTGTGAAATAACTCTTATCCGGTTGGATTTGCATAGTGGGATTCTCATATCGTACAGATGTGGCTCTTGTAAGGGGCTCACATCGTGCCGCAGACTTAGTCTGCCAATATCGTCAGGCGCCCCCCCTTGGCATAAATCCATTCCCTCTGGCCCCGCCCATCCGCCATGTACCACCTACTTATGCCCCCAATCACTTAGCTTAGTGTTTATATCAAAGATGCATATTGTTGAAAGCACTTTATCCCCACGTCTCGGCAGTGTCGCAGAGTCTCTGTAGATTTTCAAGTTACAAGCATCGTCCCTGGTAGTCTCTCTGGGCCTGAACGAATAGTTTACAGTTTGTTGGCAGTTCTTGGGGTGACCTTCGGCCCACCTAGTTCTCCTGTTACCTTGGATGCGGAGCTGGCTGTGTCTGAGTCCGATCCCTGCTCCTCAAGACCACTGGCAATTGTACTGCGGCTCTGCATGTGTAACAGCGTCTCTTTTAGCACTTTTGCTCTTTCCTCTGCTGCTTGCCAGACATTGGGCTGGCCTCTGGTGCGCCGTTTGGATCGCTTCCTTGAAGCAGGTTTTTGCCATTTCTCGTCCCCCTCTTCGTCCTCCCGGGGGTGTGGAGCCATGTCCAGGCATCCTCGGGGTTGGTGAATATATGGGTACGGTCCTCCATCACTACCCTTAGCTTGGCTGGGAAGAGCAGGGCATATTTTATGTTCTGTTCTCGTAAGCGTTGCTTGATTTTAACAAAAGAATTGCGTTGGTTCTGCACCTCTTGCGTAAAGTCTGGGTAAGCGTTAATGTTCGAGTCTTCATACTTGAACGGGCCCTTATTGCGGAATTGTTGCAATATTGTGTCTCGGTCTCTATAGTTCAAGAACCTGGCAATCAATGGCCTGGGGGACTGGCCGGGGGCCGGAGGTCTGCCCGGGACTCGGTAAGCCCTTTCAACTGAGAAAAACTTGGATGGAGCCCCATTTAACACCTCCTTTATGAGCCACTGCTCTAGGGAAATTTCTGATTCCGGTTGACACATACTTTCCGGAAAGCCCAGGAATCTCACGTTATTTCGGCGTGCCCTACTCTCCATTTCCTCTGATCTTCTCCAGAGTATCTTCAGCTCCTCGTCCATGCGCTGAATCTGTTTTTGGTTCCCTTGCGCTATTGGAGTTAGATCAGCTATTTCAACTTCCGTTGTTTTCACTTTTTCAGCTAGGCTTCGATGATCCACTCGTAAGAGATTCAAGTCTTGCGCGACTGCATCAATTCTGCCTTCCAAGGATGACTTAGTGTCCAGTATTGCCTGCAATACTTTCTCGAACTGAGCAGAATGCGCTAGAAGTGTGCTTTCCAGTGACTGTAGGGATGGGCCAGATTGTTGGTCGGTAGGCGTTATCGCTTGGGTAGTTCGATCTGGATTCTTGGTTGACTTGGCTCTGCCGGCCATTTTGGCTGTTCTGAGATTACCTCCCAATCTGCAGAGATTACGCACTTTTAATCTTCCTGATTCGTTGTTTTAAACTTTTACTGAGTTGCCTGGGCATGGAGCGCACATCCGGCGTTGAGGGCGTGAGATTAGGCAGCAAAGCAAAGGACATTTAGTCTTATTCTGACTTATTGTGGCCTGGATATTCAATGACAAATGCTGCAGTCATTAATGGATTCAATGTTCCAGCTATGAGTTCTTGTGGGGCTGTCCTCCGGGCCCACCGGAATATGCGGAGGGTGTAAACGCTGGGGGAGAACACTTGTTTCTTCTTGTGTGGCGGGAGGGCTTGGTGTCAGAGGCTCCCTCAGATAGAGGGGAGAAGTGCTGGACAGCCGGGAGAGGCGTCGACACGCGGGAGAAATCGCGGGTCAGGGCGATCGCAGGGCGCCGCAAATAAACTTTGTGCAGCTAAGGACAGTCGCGGCAGGGACCCATTGCAGGGGAGTCCAGGGCAGACCACGCGCTCGCGGTCCAACCCAGCCGTCCACTCTGCGTTGGTTGAGTAGTCCGAGCTCCCAGTAGCACGCGGTCCACATCCATCTTGCCTTTTTGCGTAAATGGGGAGGTGGGGTGGCGGGGGGGCGTGCTTGTCGCTCCAAGGGTTTCCCCCCCCTCAGCTTAGTTTTGGTGGTCCCCCCCCTCGCAGGTGCCCTCCTCACCTCGTTTTTTAAAAAAATTCCCTGCACCGGGAACCCCCGCAGCCTGCTGGGCCGCCGCCGCTGCACGTCTTCTTTGCCGGGCCTCTTCTTTGTTCCTCTGCAGCTTACACACGCGGTTGCTGTCGCGGCAAAATTCAAGATGGCGCCCCAGTTCCTCAAGCCGGCTTCACGCGTCCCGGGGCGCCCAGTGGGATCAGCCGTGCGGTCCGCTTTTGGGACGCGTCTCTTCAGCCCCCCCGGCTACGAGCAGGCGCGGAAGCGGGAGGCGGCCGCGCCCGGCGAGAGCGCGATCGGGGCCGCAGCCGCAGCTCCTCCCACTCCGCGCCACTCGCGAGTCTCAGCCCCGCCTTGCACCCGCACCGAGGGGCGCTAGCGGCACAAGTTGGGCGCCCCGGTCTCCCCCGGTCAAGCCGCCGTCCCGGCCGCCGCTACCAGGCCGCGGGGGGGGCGCCTTCCAGGATGTTTCGAGGTAGCCAGGAACGGAGCGCTCAGATCAAGCGACCGTCCCGGCCGCCATCTTGGCTCCTCCCCCAAGATATGCCTTTATTTATATTTAAATATATCCTAACCTGTTTTAACTCCCAATGATGTCTATCTGCTCATCTGTTGTCTTGGAATTCACAACAAACGACAAGGAAAGTCACTCATTAGAAGCACAATTTTCAGTATTTTTCTGCTTTTTAAAAATAAACACTAACAGGAACCACATTGTTTTCTGTCTGTATTTATCTGTAAAAATCAGTACAAATGAAAAACTGGAAGCCTTACAAATAATACAGATGGTCTTCGAAAGGCAAGCCCTTTAGCATTGTCCTGGTATGTCACTGAGTCCCACTCCCTTGTTAAGGATGGTGGTTATTTCCCATTCACATGAACCAATCAATCAAGATAGGTTCCGCGTGGAAATACAAGTCTTGGAAGTTCCACACTGGCTTCTTAAAAGTCAAAGTGTCACAACGTGGTAGTGCTTTCAATCAGAGCAAGCTCCTCAAGACGCTCAATAGCTGGCCTACTAATCTTACCCACTCTCACTTGAAGCTGCAGTGTAGCAGGTCTAGGTATGTGCCAGAGGTACGATGGTGAGCAAGGGTGTGGATGCTGCAGTGAGGTGGCAGTCATCCAGGGCACTTTTCCAATCATGACGTAAGTCTTCTGAAGTCAGGCAGGGTCAGGTGCTCTTGGGTTTGGGTAATGGAATCAGTGCTCTTCTGCTGTAGGTTCCAACTCCCAAAGCTCCTCTAGCACATGCTGCTCAGGGGCAATGACCCTCTTCTTCAGCACAGCCCCCTCTTTGCAGTGGGGGACACAATGCAAGCACAAACAGTGTGCTCTGGTCGATGGCCCCATGAGTCACAAAACTGCACAGGGACAACAGCCCTCATCCTTGTCACAGTGCTGCCCCAGGGTGACATCCTTTATCTTCACTGTTTACCCCTCTTGGCAACAGGGGTCATGACAGTAGCACTCTGACAAATGGGCTGATCAGTGCAACAGTACTCAATACGGACCAAGAATCACAAACTCTGCTTTAGGGATCCACTCACCAGGATCCCCACTAGACTTCATTCCCTCCACGTACTCTCCTCCTGCTCACATTGTCCTCTGGTTTTGGCAGGCAGGTGGATGCTGAAGCAGCAGGCTCCAGAGCAAGTGGTCTTGATTATCCTGGGCAATATCCCCTCACCCACCTGGGAGACTGGCAGAACTGATCAAAACAGGCAGACGTCGACACTGCTTTTCAACACTTATGTACAGCTCCAGTTTAACAATTTTGAGAGCCTCATGCTCCCCCTCTTATAACCCATTTCCAGACACAGGCGTGATTTAGTTACTGAGTCTTTGAAATTTGGGATGTAGGGGTTTCTCCTTTGAGTGCCTACTCTGCTGTACTGTCCTTTGTCAGGAAGCAGTCTGTCACAGCAAGAGATGCTCCAAACTTAACAGCCCCACACACAGGCCACGGGAGTGACTAGAAGATCACAACTGGATAGCAGACTGACTGATGTATGCCTATCAAAAGGTTACCAAGGGCCCCAACCCCATTCTTTATGAACCCCCTGTCAGCCCCATCTCCTTCCTGGGATGTGCCCAGGCCCCCTGACCAGTGATGCTTGCAAAATCAAAGTCCCCTTTCGAAGTGCACAGAAGAGTCTGACTTTCCCTTCATCAAGTGTGTTTCCCACCTACCTCTCAGAAATGCAGGCAATCCACACATTTGTCCAAAATGGCTCCTCCACATGCCTCCCTTAGGACCTTTGGCTTCCAATATGGAACCTATAAGCCTCCCTGTACACAGGTACACAGATATTATAGCACACACACATAACCACACACACACTGCACAGCGCTACATACTATCATGATGTAGGCTAAGGTCGAGTTGGGTAAACAGCACAGAACTTTATATGAGTAGGCCAGTGGGCCTCAATCCAGTGGTAAAAAGGCCTGATTAGTTTATTGATTACTGTCACAAAAACAGTGTTGACATTATTTAGGTAATCTAATAAGATGAAGAGCCTATGCATGGTTGGGGAAAGTGCTGTTCCCAAAAATAGATAAAGAAATGTGCCCTTAAAGGTAAGATTTGAAGCAGCATTTCGGAAAGCAATCAATTAATAAAGCATGAGACTCAAAAACGCTCAAGATCAGTAAATTCAAAAACCGTGAAGGTTTATAAAAAAAATAAAGTGCAATAAAGAAGGCACAAATATAGTTAGTCTGAAATCACTAAAAATACATAGTAAATCAGTCAGTGGGAGTTAGCATAAGCCTCTGAAATCAATTGCCATAACAACTGGCAGCAGATATGCTCAAATAGATGCAGCTTGAGAAAAATGTGGACAATAGTTTAAATCTAGAAAATGCAGAAAGTCCAGAAGAATTCGGACTGTATCCCTAAAGGCTCAAATAAAGGGCCCCAAAAACCTCATAGTTTGGCGTTTTTATAGTCCGATTCATAATGGAAACCAATGGAAATTGCACATTCACCATAAGGTGAGTAAATGCATCACATGTTGACAATCCAAACTGCAAAATTAACACCACGTTGTATAATGCCACCGTCCTAGCACCATCCCCTATATAGATATTGTTAAACTCACTCTGAACTAATGTCATCAGAAGCAGTACAAATCTAGTTAAATAAACAATTAAAGTCTCATAAATAAGTGGATCCACAGTGAACAATGCAGGAAAAGACCTTGGGGATAAACATGTTAACAAAATCACGTGCTCCGAAGGTCTCCAAGGACAACATGTCATCAAAAAGCATCAGTGTACTTTTGCTGCATGCGGTGTCATTGAGAAATGAACACACGATGAAAATATTTCTACTCTAAAATCCAATATGGAGTTGAGTTCTAATTGATATCAAGTCTGGCCTGTCAAGAAAACCAAGTTCAGTCATTGCAGTGTTGCTGTTTCAAAGCAATATGCTCTTATTACTAAGCAAACATGATTTTAATCAAAAAGAACTCCAACAACCTTATGCTTCCATCACCATTCTCATGCTACATTAACTTTGAGTAAAGGCAAAGGCCATTACGTTACCAGGGTAATGCTTTGGTCTGATGTGACTGCAATCCATGAGACAGGCCTAAGTCATGGTACACATGCATAATCCATGTTTGTCCATGACGGAAACAGCAGCACCAGGGATTCCGATATTGCTGCAGCTGGCACACTCAAGGCAGGGGTGCATGACCATTATCATGTAGTGGACCTTTCCATCCTGTTAGACCTGGCATTCTTGGCGTGATTTTCACCCTAACATTGTTGTCTTCGGACCTCCTGTTTGCTGACTTCCTTTTTACTGGTTTTAGGACTCTGCACACTTTATCACAGCTAATCGGTGCTAAAGTACTTGCTTGCGGTCTTTCCATTAGACATGGTAAAATTGTCTTATACCCAATTGGCATATTTAAGTTACTTGTAATTCCCCACTAAAGTGACAATATCTGTGTACAAGGCTTGTAAATTTGATGTTACTAGTGAGCTTGCAGCACTGTTTATGCCACCCACCTAGGTAGTACTTTAAACATGTCTTGGGCTTGCCGTTGCAGCCTGTGTGCCGTTTCTAACTGCCATTTCAACCTGGCAAAATGAACCTTTTGCCAATGCCAAACCTTCCTTTTTAATACATATAAGTCACCCATAGGACAAGCTCTGGGCAGCACAGAGGCCAGGGTGCAATGTATTTAAAAGAGCAGGACATTTACATTTAAGTTTTACATGTCCCGGTAGTGAAAACCCTCAAATTTGTTTTTCACTCCTCCAAGGCCTACATCTCCCTTCGGATAACAATGGAATTGCCTTAATACATTTAATAAGCTGCAATTTCCAAATGGGAACAGGTCTCTTGTTACTGTTTGGTGTCTTTGAAATTGTAATGAGAAATCTTAATATATGGTGAAGTTGGATTTTAAATTAAATTGGCATTTTCCTGCCTTAGCCACTTGGTGTCTGCTAACTGTTTCTGGGTCAAATGATAGGGGGTAATTGATACTTGGGTTTGTTTATTCCTTCTAGACAATCACACACAATGAGAGGATTAGGTATGACTGGATAGGCCATCACTGGTAGGATGGGAGGGAGAAGCAGGGCCGAGGCACACTTCCACTTGAAAAGTCTGTGTCCTGTCTTCACACAAAGGGCTGCATAGTCCATGTAGCCAGAACCAGGAAGTTAGGGCACCTGTGTACTTCAAAGGCCTATATCTAGAAGCTTCTTCCTACTTCAAAGGCACCATTGCAGTCCAGTCTGGACCTGTGGCTATTCTGCCAGAAAGAAGGACTGTTCTGCTCCAGAAAGGCCTACTACTCTGCTGGACTGCTGCTCTGAAGGACTGTAGCCATGCAGGGCTGATCTGCTGCCTGCGACCCTGGTGCCTGGGGGAGAAGGACTGGACAGGCATCTCTTGGACCTAGAACCCCCAGAGTGACTACAAGGGCTAGTTGGTTGGCCTCCTGATCTAAAGCCTCAGGACACAACAGGTTTCCAATAACCTTGAAAGTGCATCTAAACTCCGCTATCTGTGAGTCTACCCTACCAAGTGGGTCCACCCCAGTTCTGGACCTTTGGAAGTGGGCTTAAGGTTCTCTGCCAGCCTCTGTTATCTAGCTGAACTGATGCATCTCCTCTTCTTCATGGTGCACACCCAGACAGAACCGATGCATCACCACTGCTACATGGATTTGACATGTCTCAAAGACCCATATTGCATCACAGGTCATCGAAACAGCTGCTGCATGATGCAGTCTCGGTACAGGTCCTCGCATTCCTTATTCATGGCAGCCTTGATGACTATGCCAGACTCCACATCACAGCCTCGGAGCTCCTCGGAACAGACGCATCGCCTTGACTGTGTGATGCATCCTCAACACCGGACTTCGCCTCGAAAGCCCTCATTGATAGAAACCTTAATGATGACACAGGACCTCGCATCTCAGCTTTGTGTCATCTCGGAATGACACAATGTTGCAGCTGCGCAACACACCTTCAATGAGTATCCTTACAACGCTCAGCAAACATGGATTTAAGGTACTTTGTTCAGTGTGCCTAACTAAATCCCTGTAGCCAGACAGCACTCCATCATGGTCGGCCTGAACTTGTTACTTTGTCTCCGTCCAGATATTCAGAGTTGGCGCTTTGTGCTTTTATGCTCTATTTTCACTAGAATTAAATATCTCTGGTTCTATTGATTCTATTTTTGTTGTTTTGGTCTTGTTGTATTTATTGAAGAAAGTTCAATTTTCCTACTATGGTGCTGGGTCCTTTTTGTGCGAAGTTTTTACATTATTACTGTTTGAAGTATTGAACAGATACTTTACACAGTGGTTCTAAGTTAAGCCTGACTGCTCTGTGCCAAGCTACCAAAGGATGAACGCAGGTTAATTTAGGATTGGCTTGTGCCTCACCCTGACAAGTATTGTGATTCCTGCTTGACCAGAGCTTACACCTCAGTCAACCAACAACCCATTTTTTTTACACATCCCAGTACCTACAATACATTTTATGGGTGTAAACTGTGCATCTCCGCAGTGGGTGTTGGACAAGGGGTTGCCAAAATGTTAGTGGACTCTTCTGTGATACCACGTTGCCCCAAGAGCACAAACAAGTTACACACTCTGATTACTCTCCTTTGTTAATATCCAAGTCCAGGCTAGTAATGTTTACATCCTTTGTGAGCAAGGCGCCGACAAGATGCACCACACTTGAGTTTTCACCACACTGAAAATCAGCTAATGAGATACTAGATGGATGTGTGTCAAAGAATTTCTAAGCTACTCGTGGCTTTTTCTTTGGCAATATTTTGAAACTCAAGGCATAAACCTGTAAGAGCTGATGGGGGATGATGGAAACAACACAAATACTATGGACAACAGTGGAGACAAATAACATAATAAATCATCATCTACTTGCCACCGAAATAATACATTTGCAAAAAGATCAAACCAATAACTCTACCACCTGGATACATGAAACACATTGTCCAAAAGGAAAGCAGAGTTTTATTATAGGAGTCTATTAATGGTTACTCAAACATATTATAGGACGTTTATTATAGGAGTGCATTAATGTTTATTCAGACATAAACCATTCAAGAAAAATACTTGGGCCCAATTCTCAAAGATTTTGCTGTGACACCATTCAGGTAAAGAATGAATGTACCTCACAAGACAACAACAAGCAGGCTTCCTGATAGGTAGACTACACAGAAAAACTCAACCTGTTGAATGAATTAATTCTGCCACTCTGCCTTTCCTCCAGAATATATAAAGTCATATTTGCAACACAAACTGTGGACTTTCACTTGCTCCCTAAATAGCAGCTTATGCCCTGACTACTTTTTCACATAGTATATTGTTGTTGAATATATATAGCAGTTCATAACACTGACAAGGCACCAAAGCCCATTTACAGATGGGTAGCATGCTGCTCCGTGACAGCCTCTGGATGGAAGAGTATAAGTCTGTTGTGTGGCCTCTATGGTACGTTCTTTGATAATGTGCTTGAGGACCAGAGCTGCACTCTTATTTAATGTTGTCTCTGTACTTGTTTATGAATGGGGAGTGAAAAGGACTGAGAAATAGAATGCTTAAGTAACCAACTTAAGATGCCAGTGTACAAATGAAAAGAAAGTGTGTGAATGCAGTGTGACATAGATGGGAAGTGTTTTGGTGTTATATGTGTGGTGCAGAGACCGCTCACACCAGACTGTAACAAGCTATAGGGGATAGGAGAAAAGTGTGAGAAAAGAGAGATTTACAAACAAAAATACATCTCACCTTTGAAGTTGTCTGTATGAACCAGGGTATACCAGACTGAAAATATGGCTCAGGAAAGTGGAGGTGCAAGTTCTTGCCCTTGTAAGGTACAATCTAGGCAATGTAAGGCATCATCTAAAGTATGTTGTTTAGAGTCCAAACAAGAGTGGACGATGAGCAATCCACACTAGTGAGCATTATGTAAATAGCCATGTTATATGCTCTGAGCAGTTCACCCATGAATGGCAGGAATCAACTTCTAGGAATGGACGATTATAGAACAAGCCACAGTATTTTCCTGTAGTGCCCACTTAAGTGTGGTAGGAAGCAGCCACGATCAGCTATATTAGATCCAGTGTAGATAAAGACACGGCCCTCCTTCATTCTTCTTTTTTCACTGTTGTGAAATCTGCACTTATTTCACAAGGCCTTTTATAAAAAATTGCCATTCTGACACAGCATGCACCTTCTTAAATGTTCCATTCGCTGTAAATCGTACAAGTGTTTGCTGTGTATTTATGCAGTTCAAGTGATTCAGGGGATAATCTCTGTTGTACTCAGTGTAATTGTTTAAGGACACTGTCACCTTTTAAGACCCTGTAATGATATTTATGTTTTGCCCACTGACTCCATGTTGCACTTAGCCTAGCAGCACACCATCACATTAGTGACCACCTGCTTCATTGTGCTTATTGACTTTATTTTAACATTAGCCTCTGCCGCGTTAAAAGCTGCTAGCAGTTTTCCACATTGTACAATGTGCTCATGTTTTTTATTTTTCGTGTTCTTTCCCACCAAGGGCTTAGGCTGATAAGAATGTACTAAAATGGCAGGCAACGGTCTTGTTTTTGAAGTGGCACCTTGAGATTGTTGCCAAGTCCCGACGTGTTATTTTCAAAGCTGGCCTAAAGCAATCAGCATTTTTTGAATAAATAAACTTCTGCAGTGAGAGGGAGGTTCTAGAATTTTCCTCTCTTGTTTGTTCAAAGTATAAGAAGCCGAGACCAGATGGACCGGGGAGTGGGAGTCATTCAGATCTCAGATATGCCCAGAACGCTGGGGTGTGTAATCCTTCCTGTGAATTGATTTCTCTCTCTCCTCAATCGATTCTGGGATCTGGCGATCTGATGCTGAATAGGAGGGAGATGAAGCAGTTGTGCCCTTGCCTCATGATTATGCATATTTTTTAATTCATTATTTGCTTTGCATTATAATATAGATACATATATTTGCTGTGTATATCGCAGAAGACAATCATTTGTACATGTTTTCATTTCATTGCTGTGACCATTTTTAAATGTGTACTTTCAGCATGCTAATCTCCTTTTACGAACCATGTGAAGAGAAATAATAAATGTCTTTGTCAGACTAAGAAGGCCATTCCAGAAATATGTGTCAGTGCATGAGTGTTTCAGCTCGGTCATTAGTGAAGCAAAACATTTTGCCGTAGTTGGACAGTCTAAAGGGAGGTTGGAAGTTGAAAGTGTACAATTTAAAAGTGAAAATATGTTTTTATTCAGAGAGTTAAAGGAAGCACCACAAACTATGTCTGAAAATGCGTGTGAAATTAAAATGCCTTATGATGTCTTGGCAAATGTGTTTTCTTGTTTAATAGGACTTTCAAAATTTTGGGTTGGGTGCTTGGATAACACAGAATTAATAACTGTACTTCTCTGTTTATAAAAGATGCTTTTTGAACGGAATGATGACCCTTTTCTTCGTGACAGGAGGGTTTGGATACTTTTGTCTGCTTAGAGAAAAATGCATGAGTGATATAAGCAGATAGAATATGAAAATCAGAATTTAGAGAAACAGTTTGTTAACACAAAAAAAACCTGTAAATATGCTGTCTTGTCAGAATAAGTTATTCCAAGATAAGGCTGATATCTACTAAGCCATCACAGTTCATGTTTTCAGTTCATTACTGTGCCCATTTTTAAACGTGTACTTTCAGCATGCTAATCTCCTTTTATGAACCATGCAAAGTGAAATAATAAATGTCTTCTTTAGACTGAGAAGCGCATTCTAAAGATTTTTGTCAGTGCATGAGTGTTTCAGCTCGGTCATTAGTGAAGCCAAACAGACCCTGGGTTAGATAAAATTGAGACATACACTACTGATTAGATTTTAGCGGGTGTGTTAGTTAAAACATAATAGAGAAAAGGAACCTAAGCAAATAGCTAGGATTTAGGAGACTTATTTAAAATTTCCAACTGTAGGGATTGTTCAGAACGTGAACTGGATGAACATGAGTGGGACATAATCTGCCATTGAAAAGAAAATCATTTTTTTGCATTTGAACACCATCATAGAGTATGTTCAGGCCCGATGGATTTCTGCACTTAAGAGGATGCTGAGCTTTCCACAGAATTGTGAGTTTGCTGCATCTACCGCATAAGCCAGCATCCTCTGCTTAATTTGAATAGCATATTTCAAGAAAAACTAGTTCTAGGGGGGAACATCCCTTTTTACGACTTTTTTTTCTCCGAAAGTCGTGGTTAACGAAAGCACAACAACGCTTTTTTTAACCACGACTCCGGCTTTTTGTGCCTTAACTACGTATGTTCTGAACAACGAACATGCATGGTTAAGGTACAAAGAAGTGAGTTGGCGAATGTAAGTGGTGGGTTTAGGTTTTGGGGAGGGGGTGGGGGGTCAGGGGGTTTTAGGTTTTGGGGTGGGGTTGGGGGGGTGGGGCGTTTTTGGTTTTGAAGAGTGGGTGGGGGGCCAGGGGGTTTTAGGTTTTAGGGTGGGGTTGGGGGGTGGGGCGTTTTTGGTTTTGGGGAGTGGGTGGGGGGTCAGGGGGTTTTCGGTTTTAGGGTGGGGTTGGGGGGGTGGGGCGTTTTTGGTTTTGGGGAGTGGGTGGGGGGTCAGGGGGTTTTAGGTTTTGGGGTGGGGTTGGGGGGTGGGGCATTTTTTGTTTTGGGGAGTGGGTGGGGGTCAGGGGGTTTTAGGTTTTGGGGTGGGGTTGGGGGGGTGGGGCGTTTTTGGTTTTGGGGAGTGGGTGGGGGTCAGAGGGTTTTAGGTTTTGGGGTGGGGTTGGGGGGGGTGGGGTGAGGGATATAGGGTGAATGGTGCCTATTGGTAATGATTTTATCGGGAATGCCTTTACAACGAAATATCGTTGTTAAGGCATTCGTGGTAAAATCATTAGTAGTAGCAACGAGGTCGGTGTTCCGACCTCGTTGTTAAGGCAGTAGTTGTTTTTGAAGTCGTTGTTTTGTCGTACAGTCAGTTCTAGGTCAAGTGTATCAAACGTATAGTGCAACTCGGCAGGTGAAGCTTTTCAGAATTTAACTGATCACTCATCATCTGTTGATGCTATATTCTGTAATTAAGAGGAGGAAGTGTTACCACATGGTGTTACTATCCTCAGTGAATGGACCCGGGGAAGGACTTTTGCCTACAATAGACAACACAATTCCTACAATTTTAAATGTACTTTCGAGAGGAACGATTTCTTCACGTTACAAATATGCTGTAATTCACTATTCCTCTAAATCCATATATACATCAGTGTCCTCAAAGTAGCAATTACTTCAAGGTGGCACTCATAATCTGCAATAATCACACTTTGCATCTCCTTTTAAGCCCCGCTGTACTTAAACCCAAAGTTCCTCATAATAAGACAGTTCCATGTTAACTATGAGCAACGTTATCCAAGTCTGTGTCTCAGAGGAAAAGGGATTTTCTACAAGTTCCATATGATGAGCAACGAGAAATCACACAACTTAAAACAATGTTCGAAACATAGCTGGGGTATGTATAATAAAAGAGACTCTTCTTTGTAAGACATGGGTAATTTTTATTCCCATTGTTTGTACTGTACTGTGAAGAATGACAGGAAGACCCGAAAACTTTCTGTTCTGTAAGAATAAATAAGAATAGGTAAGGAATAGTAAAAAAAGGAGTGGGTACTTGGCTGGTCGTGCTCTGCTGACTGCTAAATTGTATAGATTTTAAAAAATCAGTTTTATTCTAGGGTTTAAAAGCATAGGGCATCATTATGACTTTGGAGGTCTATTGACAAGACCACCGCAGTGGCGGCAGCAAAAAGACTGCCAAGTTGGCGGTAATCTGACTGCCGTATTAAGAGTCACACTGTGTAGACCGCCAAAAAATCTGAATTCCCAAAACCACCAGGACACTGGAGGACTGAAAAGAGACAGTCCCACCACCAGAACCGCCGGCCAGACAAAAATCCACCCATCATATTACGATCTACAAATCACAACAGCAGTTCTTCCATGGTGGAAAACCATTGGCGGTGCGAACCGCGGGGGCATCAACTCACTGCAGTTGGAACACCACACCACATTGGATAGTCTGAATACCCCACATCTGATACACATCTACACACCCGACACACCTACAAAACCCACAGTCCTTTGCAATCAAAACACACCACACTCAGCCACAGACAACAAACATCCCAGCTAATCATAATCTGCATGGGTAGGCACCCATTTACACTGCACAACGCACACATCACACACCTGCACAACATACAAAAAACACATATTGGTACCATGCACAATCCACAACACCTGTCACCCCCTCACATCACAGCACCTACACCTCAACATTTACCTAACTCTGCACCCTTCACTTTGAACACAACCCGCACTGTCTACACAATCACTAACATGTCCCCACAAAAACACCCACGTTTCACTGATGAGGAGTTGTCTGTCTGCAATTCCCATCTGCTTCTGACACTGTCTGTCGTTTGCCTAGGTTGATCCGCCAAACAGGATCTAGGGAAATCTTTGTTTGTAAGGGAAGAGGGATGGGAATAGCAGTATACACTCCTCAGTTCAGGGAAGTCATGTTCAGAAGTGTAACTTTGCATCTGCTATAACAATACATGATAATGAAGACCACTCTGTTCTTTGCACAATACAATTTACAATCTGAAAGCACAACTCACCCATAGGCATTGGAGCTATCTACAACCCCACAAATGACGCAGTGAAGGAGGTGACATGCTACCCATCTACTTCAGGTTGCAAAATTGATCCACAAAATTGATCCACAGCATTATGTCTACTTCACATACCTTTTAGTCAGTTGAAGTACTGATTGATGAGATCATCCCTAGGGTCTCCTGCTTCATCTTCCTCTGGCTCTTCATTACTTGGCAATTCTGCATTAACACCCACAGGTATTGCTGGCTCCCCCTCATCTAGTATAAATGGTATCTGTCGTCTCAGAGCAAGACTGAGAAGCATGCAGCAGGCATAGTTTGTTGGGTAAGTTGAGGAGGGCTTATCCTGATTTGTCCAAGCACCTAAATTTTGCCTTAAGGAACCCAAAAAGTCAGCTTAACTACACGACTTGTCTTCCCATGGGCCTCATTGTTGCGGACTTCCCCTGGCGTGGTTGGGTACTTCACTGGTGTCAACAATCAAGGACGGTTTGGATAGCCAGAGTAACCTGTGATCAAATAGGCAGAACAACACACACATATGTGTGGGACATGCTACATTGTGATGACAGGAGACATACATTGCAAACACACATTTCAGTTGTAACTTACCAACCAGCCAGGCCCTCTCTGTGTGGAGCTGTGTCATCAGCAGTGGGATACTTGGCATTGACTTGTGAAATGTACTGGTCTGCCAGACACACCACCTGAACGTTAATTGAGTGGTAGATTTTCCTGTTCCTGTACACATTTTTACTGGGCCTGGGGGGAACCAAGGGGGAACCAAGGCTACATGGGTGTCATCTATGGCTCCAACCACATGTGGAATGTGTCCCATTGCATAAAACTCTGCCTTCACAAATCTGCACGTTGGGGAAACCTGATGTAGCTGTCCAAGTGTATCCACAGTGCACACAGTATATCACTCAATACCAGAGTGAACATGGGCTGAGATATTCTGATAACAAAGATCTATGCTAGTATGAGGATTCAGCTGATATTTTTGGATACAATGTCTTCCCTCCATGGTGTGCAGGTCTACTAGTGGACGGTGAACTGGTGGTTGTCATCCTCTCTTCATGGTAGGAAAACTATGTGAAGACATTAAAATATAGTATGTAACATGCAGCATGCAGACATCTTGTAAAGTCTGTAACACAACTAACACATACCTGCTGTCGAGGTCGGTTATAAACTCAGATATCTACATTAAAGCACATAGGTGTTACCCGATGACACCCTCATGGCGGCACATTCCCCCACTGAGACATTGAACTAAACATACAGATTGATCAGTTACTGTATATGGTTGACACTCCAACCTACATGACATGTCTTAAACTGATTGTTGTATATCATCTACATTTTCAAAGAAACATGTGAACATCTGAGTACAAGTACCTTGTTAACACAACATGCCCTCCTCTAACACAGTTTTTACTGCAAAGGTGCACGAATTGATAGCTAAACATAAAGGCAGTACTTACTGTTGTACTACAGGATATGGGGTATAGTGATTGAATCAGATGATAAAACTCTTCCATACATGTAATGTGTTTAAAATAGCAGCCGCCTGACCTACTATACTGGACACATGGAAGTGACCTAAGTCTGTTGGCGGAAGTCGTCATGGCGGTAGGCGATCACAACTGCAGTGGAAGTTGCCATTGGAAGACATTGCTGCCTTTGGCGGACTTAGGCCAATGGGAATGTCCACCGGCGGTGATGGTCCTGTGCATGGCAGACATGACTGACATCTTCTGCAGTATTGCTTACTTGACTCCTGACGCTGCTGCCAGCAAGACCTCCACCACCTGAGCTGTTGTGTACTGCCTCTGGGAGCTTTCACGCCACATCCTGCAGGTGATAGGGCCCAAGCCTTCACTTCTGAGGAGATGGAAAAGCTCTTGTGGGACCAGCTATATGGTGCACCAGTGGAGCAGGTGGGTCCAATGCAATACCTATGTGTGATAAGTGTGGTGAATGATGGTGTAACTGAATTTTTATGTAGTGACGGTATTGAAGCATGCAGATGATAATCTGTCAATGAGCGTGAGTTGAGAGGATGGAAATGTATGCCTACTTGCTGTCACTGATGTGTACTGTCCACTGCTATTGGTATGGTGCATGTTGACATTACATTTTCCTTATGCTTGTGTCATCCAAGTAAGTTAACGCTCATCAGAAGAGGGGAATTTGGTGTGCCATCGCCAAGCAAGTGCGGACCCTGAGGATCCACAGCTGGCAGGGCACCCACTGTAGGAAGCAGTGAGAGTACCTGATATGCTGGGCCCAGAAGACCGCAGAGGCCCAGCTGTGGATGTCCTCCCAAAGAGAAAGGGGTGCCCGTTGGACCTCGACCCCCCTAATGGTCCGCATTTTGGCAGTGGTCAACCCTGAGGTGGATGGGCATTTGAGGGCAGCAGAGCATCCACAAGTGGGTATGTAATGATAGAACCCATGTACCTTCCTCTGATAGTTTAGTGTATGATGTCTGAGTATTGTGTGTGTGACGATGTGGTACATGCTACAGGTATGGTGACTACTAGGAAGACATGGTACTACAGTTGCCAACCTACAGAGGTGGCCATTGTATTGTGCAAGGGAACATGTTAATCAGCTTTTTTTACCAAATAGTATGACTTTATGTGGAGATGCACATGTGACTGAATCATATGTGTGATTCTACTCAGTCATACATATCTGCAAACCTGTTCTGTCATCCTTCCCCTAGCGTTCCCAAGTCCATACACCAAAATGGTGAGTTGTAAAGTTCTTTGATGTCTGACCACTCCTATTCCACTGGAACTGCTCTATGCGCTACATTGGCTTTGACAGACAAGTATCAGGACCAAGTTATCCTGTGCCCTGAAATAGTTTGACACTTCATGTGGGGCTGTCATACAAATCAGGCTTTTGGCATGGCCAACTTACAACACTCCCCAGGAGGTCTGAGGAGGTGTCCCCATTGTCATGTCAGATTTATACATTGGGAAATGTGAAGTTTGATGAAGGGGGACATCCTACAATTGGGAACTCATGGTGTCAATAAGACATTGACATTGCATGGTATGACATTGTCATGTGTAAAAACTCCCTTTATCCTCATCAATTTGGTGTAGAGAAGGTAAGTGGCTAGGCTGCTTAACCCTTAACCCATGTATATTGTTCATGCCACATAGGCCAATCCCATACCTACATGAGTGTAACATATGGTATTTGCTGCCTACATCATGTCTCAATTGATACTTCGCCTCTGATTTGATATTGTAGCCTTTTTTCCCCCAGATATACTTTAGAAAATCTGAGGCTAGGTGTGGCCGACACCGCCAACATGCCGGTCCTGGGACTGCCAAAGTCTAATGAGGCCCATAGTGTTAATGAAATGGTGCTCCTGTATGTTCATTATTGGTGAATAATTTGCTGACTGTGTATATGTTTATTTCTTAAGAACCCTAACTATTTAATATAGCATTGTGATTCTTCTTGTATCACTGATTGTGCAATGTTAAATTCCCTAGCTAATAATGCCAGAAAGGATTATTGTATATTTCATTGGGCCAGGGTATGATCTGTAGGAGTTGGTTTAAGGGTCCCAAGGCATTAACGATTTACTTAACTTTCATTTTGTTAGTTAAAGTGCTCTTTCTCTGATGTTCTTTTGCATCCAAAACGGAGCACTGTGTAACCCCCTTTGCAATTTAATAGTGAGGTAAATAGTCCAAATCTTACCGAGGAAGGTGGTATGGACTAGAAACTCTGAACTAGCAGAGACTAAAATAATTACTTAATAATGATACAAATTTAGCCAGTGATTTTTCTTTAGAAGTAAAAAGTACTTTATTCTATCATTAGCTACATACTAAACATATAAATGAACATGGAATAACTACAGACAAGATAAAATTCCTGCCTATTGACTTTTATGTGGTGTTTTATAAACACAGAGCAAGTTTCTACTGGCTTTGACAAAGGGTTCCGATAGCAAAAAGCAACTGTCTGTTGTCACTGACAATAGATGTTCACTAGCATTAGTTCAGTGCCTAATGACTTTGCCAGGGGATTTTTCTTATGAATCATAAACCTTGTCATAAGGTCTCTGGGGACAATGGATCAGATTTGCACTAACCTCACAATCCAGGTCCAATAGGAGCATTGTCAGTCTCCTCACTTTGCTAAATCACCATGGAAGGAGTACTATGCTGGTCAGCAGTGGACCCTGGAATAGGAGCGTACAAGAGAGAAAAACTGAAAAACTGCATATCTTCATTCTGTAAGTTTTTACAGCTAGAATCAACCTGATGTGCAGAAGTGTTGATATCTAACATAAGAATTAACTCTTTATGTATTTCACTTTTGAGTTCCAATTCACTAAACCTATGAGCTTAACACTCAATTGTCCAATGAAAGCACATATTTCCTCTCACAAGTGGGTCTTTGTTCAAAATCTAGCTTCTGACGTTTAGAGCACTGTATCAAACGGGCCCAAGATATCTATCAGCTAGGATAGAATCATATTGCCGAAATAGGAATTTGCGTTCCTCCAATAGATGCTTGCTGAATTCCCAAGGATCTGCCATTCGAAAACAGGTGGCTACTCTTTTTCCTACTTGGACCCCTTGGCATGGAATAAATTGCCTCTCAATCGTCAACAGATTGACTCGAGTGTTTGTCAGTTTAAAAAGAAACTAAAAATCTGAGTTTCCTCTTAAAAGTAAGCCCAGCATTTTCTCCACACCTGTTACTGTTAATAGCTCAACCACACTCTTTTGAGCAGCTGTGGACTTTATTAATCGTGTTTCATTTATTTGAATTTAATTTTATTTTATTATGACATATGATATACCCTGTGACAATATCTTTTTTTTCTGACTCAGTAAGAGTTTACAGTTTTAGATGTCTGAGTTGAAACATAAATACATTCTCTGTTAAAAATATAAAGTTATAATTCTAATTTATATGTTAATAACTGTTATGCATTATATATGTAATACACACACACATACATATATATTTTACCTACAGACAGTCACCAGTAGGTAGTTTTAGCTAGGTCTAGGGGTGGGCGGTAAATTCTGCTGTGCTGGCAGAGTCCCTGGAGTTGTGCTCACTCCGTGCTCCACAAAAACTCTCCTACTGACACGTGGCAGACTTTACCGGTGACCCCCTACTGAGTTTTTGTGCAAATTTTACACCACTGCATTGATGGCAGCTCGGTGTTTGCCGTGTATGCCCTATAGCCAAGCTTGCACCGATAGGCTTTGCCTCTCCCCTTGCAGCAGCCCCATGTGTCTTTGCACGCTGCTGCTGCCAGTGGAACCCAAAGAAATTCAAGGGTGCAAAATGATGGCTTGATGGAGATCCCAGCTGAGGAAGCGAAGTATCAGCAGCTTGGACCTCTTTACAGGTGAAAGTCCACTCAATTTAGAACTGGAACCCGTGCCCAGCGAGCCCTTGTCTTGCAGGCATGGCGGCAACTGGCTCATCGTTTTGTTCATTCCTGCGCAAGAAGCCGGTGACACATGGTTGGGCTTCAGGCTCACTTGCTGCAGCACTCGGTGGAAAGGGGCCTCTGAGGCTACCTGAATATTGCTCTCATCTACGGGAGAAGTTGCCATACTCAGTGGCCTCCCAGCACAGTCTCTGCCTGAGCTAGAGTCTGTGCAGGACCGTGCTTTGACACACTTCGAGGTTGTTTTGATTGAGTCATTGTTTTCCTTGGCCACCTTTTACAGTTGAATGTAGTTGTTATACATTTGTTTAAAATTTTAATATTATGCCGTGCATTTTGCAACTATCTGTCTTAATAGTTGATTATCCACTGATTGGATTCAAAACTAATACTGCAGTATTTAACCATACCGTTAATGTTCCAAAACATGGCAAGCACAACACAAAAAAATTAAATGACAGAGGGGGTCATTATGACCCTGGAGGTCCTGCACCACCACGCCGGAGGTGGTGGCCAGACCGCCGACAGAGTGGCGGTGCAGGACCGCCAAATTATGACAACGGTAGTGAACTGGATGTATTGCAGCCAGTTCACAACCTATGCCACCGGGGGGGGTAGGACCCCCTGGCTTAAGGTTGACCACCTTCGACCTGGCGGTCCACCTAACACCGCACATAGTATTTTGAGCATCCTCACCACCAGGGTTTCCGTGGAGGCAGCTCCACCATGAAATCCCTGGCAGTAAGGATACTGACAACAGGCATACTCATTCCTGTCGCCACTACAGGACTCCCCAATACCTTCTCCATGTAGGTGCCCCTCCCACCCCCTGACCCTATCAGAAGCCCCCACCCCGATCCCCATTCTGTACCCCCGCTCCCACATACACACACACACTTACATACATGCACGCACACACCACACATACATACATACACACACACATCCACACTCACTCATTCACACACACATGGCCACGACACTCCCCACACACCCCGCATACATGCAGTCACACAGGCACTCAGGCACTTGCAGACACATGCACACCAACACACACAATGCCCCTTAGCCCCCACCATTCACACACACACACACAACACTCAACACCCCCCTCACCTATTGGTAGATCACCTTACCTGGTGGTCATGGTGATCATCTGGGAGAGAACGGGGTCCATGCAGCTTGCTCCGCCGCCAGCGCTCCACCAACACAACACCGCCATGCCATCTATGATGTAGTAATACAGCGGGCGGTGTTGTGGTGACATGGCGGTGGCGACGGAGCAAGCGCCACTAGACTGCCGACCGCCAATATGGCTGCTGGCGACTTCCCCACCACATAGTGGCGGAGAGCAGCCAGCAGCCATAATAAGGCAGTCTGAAGACCGCCAACATGCGGTCATGTGGTGGGCATGACTTCGGTGCTTTGAGAACAATGACGGCCGAAGTCATAATGAGGGCATAATGAGGGCCATAGTGTTGTTTTCTATGTTGGTCCCACTCACATCTGTATTGTCTGATTAATTTGAATGACTGAAGATCAGACCTTTGTAAAGACTGAGGCCCTCATTCTTATGACCGCCGCCAGGGTGGAGGTGCAGACCGCCAAATAACGAGTGTGGCGGTTTGGCCTGTGCCAAACCGCCATATTCCTGTCACTACCATCAAGCCAGGTGGACCCGCCGGGCCGGAGACGAGCATCTCTGACCCGGCGGCCCACCCAATACCGCCAGCAGTCTTCTGCGTCCCTGTTCCGCAAGGGATCACTACCACAAAATCCCTGGCGGAAAGGCTACCGGCAACAGGAATTTGCATTCCTGTTGCAGGTAGATGACCCCCCCACTGCCAGTAGTGACCCCCCAGTAGAGACCTCCCACCCCCCCAGTAGAGACCCCTCACCCCCATGATCCCCATACTGCACCCCGATCCCAAATACACACACTCCCTGACACACGTGCAACTCACAACACCCTCTCACACACTCACACGCATCACCGCAATTACACACAGACACACATGCACACACACAAACACTCCCCTCCCACCCCATGCATTACACACATACACACACTCTCACACATCCCACCCCCCTTGCAGAGGACACTTATCTTGTCTGACGAGGTACTCCTCCCTGAGGGGGCGGGACCCGGCTCTCCCACTGCCAGCCCGCACCGCCATCACAACACCACCGGGCCGTATTACAGGTCGTAGTACGGCGGGTGGAGTCCTTTTGGCTAGGCGGGCCGGCAGTGGGCCCGCCTGTGCACCGCCAACCGCCAGCACGAATACTTGAGGATTTCTGCCCAAATTGAGGCGGAAGTCCTTCAGTACTCTGAATATGGTGGTCCTCTGGTGGCCGCAACTTCGGCGGTCTCACCAGGAGACCGCCAAAGTCGGAATGAGGGACTGAGTGTGGTATTCATAACGCGACGTGTAAAGCATTTTGACCCACCAAGCAGCCTTTTACTGTGCACCCCGGTGGGGTGGGGGAGCTCCAGAGACTCACAAGGAGTTTTTATGCAACTCCACAGAATTCTGCTTAGTAAAACTCTGCAAGTTACACCCACCCCCAGTCAGGACCTCGCGTTTTTGTTTTGCTACTAACTTTGCCACAGTTTGCTGAATCTAGTAGGCAACTAATTTCAACTGCTGTGTTGAAAGTTTCAAGCTGATATGTCAAGTGGGGACCGAGAAAAAGGGGGGGTTCCAAAACACTTTTTCCTGTTTTCTCATTCTCTGTTCTTCTTCCTGAAGAAGTTAAACAAGCATATGCTGAATATTGGGCTTTTACACAAGCCCCAGCATCATACCACAGTCCTGTAGGTTGGGATAGGGGTCCTCCCTGCTATATAATACACCTTTACTCAGGTCCACAAGTGAAACCACAATACCCTAATAAACATGAAGCAAAAGCTCCAGGAAAGGAAATTCTCCCACAACTTGAATTCCAGGGAGAAATTGAACCCTGTCTCTCTCTTATTAATAATCCTCTTTTTCATGTCATGAAACCAGATTATTCCTATCACACAGTCTTAGGCTATAGACATTTAAACAGCCACAGATGCACCTTTGTAATTCAAAACTCATACAGCAAGGCTCTAATGAACAATATAGTCCGTAACAAATCCGAAACGACTTCGGACATTACCAATGTATTTTTTTCTGTCAAAATAGAGCACCTGAAAGCAGAGATCTAACCTACTTCACATTAACAGTTTTGTTGACTTCCTCAGGTGTATAATAACATTCCTGGATTGTTAGCGGTCCAAGCAATGTCAACTTTGCATCAAGTTGATTCAGAAGCATTGTCCTGTATAGATGACATCTATCTGACAGACAATGACTTAAACACACACTTAGAGCAAGAAGATCAGAAAGTGTTGGGATTTTCTGAATACTGCTACAAATGTAATTTCCAAAAGATAAAGATAATTTTCTTAGTGTCCTGTTTCTGGGATACGAACTGTCCAATGAAGGCAAAAGCCTTGTCCTACACTTCTTATAGAAGTATGCTCTTTTGCAAACACCAAACCCTATAAAGAAACTACAGTCATTGTTAGGCTTTCTAAATTTTGGTAGAATATATATACCAGATTAAGCACAGCAAGTTAAACCATTGTATGATTTAATTCATCATGATTTTTCAAATACACATTGGACATCAGTACATAAACACATATTCAGATCATTGCAAACTGAAATGCTTGCATCCAGTCACTTACACACTCGTGTCAGGACAACCAATTTAGTGACACATGTCATTGCAGGATCCACTGACTATATACAGTACATGTGTCACCTTCAACAAAGGGGACACAGTGCCTATTGCATATAAATTGCATGGATATTCCAAAGCTAAAATGTGTTTTGTTTCCACTAAAAAAGTATTGACTGCAGTTCAAAAAGCTGTCACAAAGAAAAAGCTGTTGGCACAGGGGAAATGCATTATTGTTGCAATCCCTGTTCCAGCTGTAGAGGCTGCTACCAAGGTAAGAATTCCTAACGCGAAGGCCTTACATCCAAGATGGATACAGTGGGCCACTTCCCTGACAGTTACTGTTGTAGAGTATGGGCCTCATTATGACTTTGGCAATCTTTTCGGAAGACCGCCGTGGAAGTGGCTGCCAAAAGACAGCCATATTAAGAGTCACACACTGGAGACACCACTAAACATCCACAAATCCGACACCGTCAGGAGACATGTGGGGCGGGAAAGAGGCGGTTCCACCACCAGCACTGCCTGTCTGACAACTTACCACCCACCAGGTTACGACCCACAAATCAGCACAGCAGTTCTCCCACGGTAAAAAAACATTGCCAGTGCGAACCCCTATGCACAAAAACTCAGACAGAATACAACACCACATTGGCCAGTTCTAAAACCCCACACCTGACACACATACACACAGAAGACACACCTACTCACTGCACTATATGAGCCCCACCCCCACACAACCTACAATTCTTTGCAACTCAAACGACAATCGCATACACCGATAGCAGGCAAAAATCGACAGACACGAAATGTACACTTTAGGCACACATACACATCTCGCTCAACACACAAACACCACAACTGACCATGACATACAACTAAACACCCCCTCCCCACCAAGCACCCTACACTGTACCCTTGCACACACAACACCCACCCCCATCCACAACACAACCACCACCATCCTGACAAAAGCACCCACGCCTCACAGATGATGAATTGAGGGTCATGGTCGATGAAATTGTCAGGGTAGAGCCACAACAGTTTGGAGCACAGGCCCAGCAAACCTCCTTTGTCAGAGAACTGACAGGATCAACTCAGTAGGCAACTATCCATGCACAAGGGAGTAAATCAGGAACAGGTGGAATTACCTACGGGGGAAGGTGCTTTCCATGTCATAACGCCACAAGATTGCCATGCAGAAGACTGGAAGTGGGCCCCCACCTCCTCCCCCAGAGTTCACATTGTGGGAGAAGAAGGTCTTGGACATCCTGCACCCAGAGGGCCTGACTGGAATACCCGGAGGACTGGACTCTAGTAAGTAACTATCACTCCCCTGGCACACATTTGTCCTGTCCAGCATGCTTCCACACCACCCAAACACTCCCCAATTCACTCAATCTCCCACTACACCTCCCACCTAATCACCTAATGCCCCTCTACTGAATGCCACACCACCACCCAGTCCCAATGCTCACTCAGTCCCTGGCAAGTGTACGGTTAGCAGTGCCAGTAACAATCACTTTGCCTCCCACAATGCACTAGCCAATCTACATCAAAACCTGCAATGTCCACTTCACAGCACATCTCCTCCATGTATGAATATTGCACTAGCTATACTTACTGGATGCTTCGACTGACGACCACTACATGGCAAAGACAGCAATGCAATGGCACTACACAATGCCAAACAAGGCCAAACACAACAACAGCACTGTCACCAAGCCTAATGGCCACTTATTTAGATCAACAACCCTGAAACGGACTGAGCATGTGCTAAAAAGCAAGAAGGTAAACCCCATGCACCAAATGCATGGACAGGACAAGTTACCATGCATACACACATAACCTCCTCCCACTTGGACACTATGCTGCTATGTACAGCCATCCCCACTCACATCTAGCAAGCCTGATTTGCCACGAGCAACAGGGCACACGTCATATGAACCATCACACAGGACCTGAAAGTAAAGTCACCTAGCCTGATTGACACCAATCCTCAATAGAGCATGGTACACGTCACAATCCACTATCCACAAACAATGTTTGTAGTGCGGCATCTGTCATTGCCATTGCTGTGAATCATCTCAAGCTACTGCAGGCATCAGGCAAAGAGATTAACAATCACACTTCCATCATTTAACACTTAACTCTCTGTCACTCTATTCACAGATACCCCTGCCACTGCCACCATTGAGAGGACACCAGAGACAGCCAACCCTCCTCAGGATGAAGGCCCCAGTGAGGACAAAGCTTCTGGATGTCTGGACATTGATGACTTACATGGCCCATGTGCGACACCTGGTCAGTCCACTACTCGCTGCCTCACCCTGCCCACATCAACCCCTCACCCAGTGGCATCAACAGCACAGCCAACCCTTCATCCCCAAGGACAGTTCAAACGATGGTGTGCCCCGCAGTTGAGAGACCTGAGTCGACCCCTCACACCCAAGACAATGAAGGTCCTGGTGACACTGGGAGTTGGGACACCGTGCCAGGGGACAGACACAAGGGGGCAGGGGGCGTGGGAGGTAAACTGTGGGCCAGTGGACGGGGCCAAGGGGGTCAAATGACCAGCAAACCATCTCCCAAGTCCCGGGTCCTGGGTCCATACCAACAATCTTAAGATAGGATGGGCCAGATCATTACCATGTTGAGATAAAACCAAAGGCTGCAGAGGGAATACCACCAGAAGTCATGCAGCCATGGCAGGCCCACAGTGCCACCATGGCCTCCATTGCAGGGGTGCTCAGGGACCTCAACACTACCATGCCTGCTTCCACCACCCACCAGCAGGTCCCTTCCACTAGCTACATCACATCTGAGCCTTCCACATCTGCCACAGGTAGTGGAATGGAGGCCATGCCAAGGGAACCACAGGCCTCTGTCAACCTTTCCTCTGTAGCTGATGAACCCCCCACAAATGTGGATGTCCATCAAGACATCCGACTGCAGCAGATGGCAAGACCAAACCAACTGCCAGGAAGTGAAACTCTCCTGATTTCTCTCCCGTGTGTGCCATTGAGACACCCTGTTGACTGTTCAATGACATTACTCAATTTTCTCATGGCCCTTGGACACTGGACCTGTGCTACCTACAACTGTACCACCTTCTCTGATGATTACAACTACCTTGGCCCCACTCATTACCTGTTTGTCACTTTATGCTCCATAGATCGTTTGTTCACATTTCCCCTGTATGCCCAATAAACACTATTGATCACAGCAACAGCATATGTGTCTTTATTTGAACATGTACACATGTTTTGTCTGCAAAATGTTATGTGGTCATGCCCCCTAAACCAACAGGCAGTGTAATGGACAGCAGAGGGAGTCATCCTCTGTAGGAGACAGGGTACAACAGACATGTCCCAGGGCAAATGTAAGGTAGTCACTTTTACAGGCACACACTACAGTAAATTGACTCATCCAACCTGAAAAAGAGACCATGACACAGAGTTACATCTGGATAGAAGGCATGGTGCCACTCAAAGCACATATGCAGTACATAGTTGTCCAGCCCAGTGTAGATTGCCATTGAAGCAGGGCAAAACAGATGACATTTCTCCATCCCCAGTCATAGGAAATATATTACAATTCACTGTAGCTGCCATCTGTCATGTGCAAAACTCTATTCCGTAAACAGTTACCAATGGCTAATGAGCATGAATGCCTCAAGCCATAGGTAGCAGAGGCATTGATTGACATAATACAGTCAGTGGATGGAATAACATGAGAACAGGAGAATCCAGGACACATAGATCAACAGAGGTCTGTCCATAGGAGATGTGAATCTAGCAACATGTAAGATAAGATCCACGTAAACTCTACACCTTACAATCAAGCACTCACCTCTCCCAACACACACATAGAGATAGGAACACATTACAACACCACAGATGATTCTAATCAGGAGGACCATTGTCACCAATCAATGTTGATTCACATCACTTGCAAATACCCAGTAAGTATACTTGTATGTCACTGGAAGTACTGATTGATGAGCTCAGTCCTAAAGTCAGCTGAACCATCCTCATCTACCTCCTCATCACTTTCCATGTCTGCATCACCAGTCACTGGTCCAGCTGTTCATCATCATCAGCTAGCAATGGTATCTGACATCTCAGGGCAAGATTGTGGAGCATGCAGTAGGCAACTATGATCTGGCATACCTTTTGGTGAATGTAGAGAAGGGCACCTCCACCTGGCTTTCAGAAGGCCAAATGTCCTTTCAATTACACTTCTCATCCTGCCAAGGGCCTCATTGAAATGGTGTTCTCCTTCTGTGGCAGGGTACCTCACTGGTGTCAACATCCAGGGACGGTAAGGATTGCCAGAGTCACCTGTGTGCAAAAAGGTAAGACCTGTTACAATACAGGTACAGCCACAGGAAAGAATGTGATGACAATTGTCATAACACAGACTCACATCCAAATGTATTCATACCAATGAGCCAAGCCCTCTCTGTGTGTAGTCGTGCCATCATGGGTGGGACATTGCTGCTCCTCAGAATGTAGGTGTCATGCACATATCCTAGAAACTTGACTGTCACCTGTGTGATGTACTGGTCTGCCAGACACACCACCTGAACATTGATCGAGTGGTAGTTTTCCTGTTCCTATACACTGGTTCATTGGCACTGAAAGGGACCAAGGCTATATGGGTGCCATCTATGGCCCCTATCACATGAGGGATGAGTCCCATATCATAGGAGTCTGCCTTCACATAGGCCAAATCTCCACGTTGGAGGACCCTGGTGTAGCTGTCCAGGTGTTTCAATAAAGCACACAGAACGTCCTTCAACACAAGACTGAACATGGACTGTGACATCCCTGCTGTCAAGCCCACTGTATTCTGAAAGAAGCCAGTGACAAGAAAGTGTAGCACTGACAGGACTTGTACTGTGGGAGGGATGGCATATGGATTTGTGTATGTCAGGCAATAGATCAAGCTCCAAATGGGCACATAGATCCATGATGGTCTGACGATTCAGATGTTAGGTCTGGATGATATGCCCGTCCTCCATGGTTGCAAGGTCAACTAGTGGTTGGTATACTGGTGCATGTCTCAATCTCCTCATAGCAAGGTGTCTAGGATAGAGAGTAGAAAATGTACGAAGCAATAGATACTTCACACATGTAAGCAGAACATGTCATAATCGCACACACCTAACACTGTGGACATGCCTCGCAAAGCATACCATTATGTGCAAGCTGAAGTGTCACTGTGTCATGCATGTCACATGTATTAGCTAAACTATGATGTCACAAGATCGACTGTGTCCACAGTTTGGACATAAATGTGTATGACACACTTATTTAGGAACTGCAAGGCATGATGTGTGTACAAAATGGCAGCTGCCTGGCCTGCTGCACAGGACAGTTGGAAGTGACCTAAGTCCGCCGGCGTATGTCGTCATGGGGGTAGGCGGTCGCAACCACTGTGCAACTTCTCATTGGTTAACATTGCTATGGGGGATTGGAGCCAATGGTGATGGTCATGTACATGGCAGCTGTGACTGGCACTTCATGCAGGCTTGCTCACTTCACTCCTGACACTCTTGCATGCAAGACCTCAACGAGCTGAGCTGCTGTGTCCTGTCTCTGGGAGCCATTATGCCACGTCCTGCAGGTGACAGGGCCCCAGCCTTCATCCCAGAAGGGCTGGTGAAGCTCATGGACAGGGTCCTACCCCTGTATGGACAGCTCTATGGGGCACCAGAGAAATAAATGAGCCCAATGCCATAGTCATGTGTGATAGGGGTATGTGTAATGGTGTAAGGGGTAAGTGTACTGGGGAGGGAGTACATGCATTCAGGGGGCATGGAGTGAAGACATGTGAAAAAGTTTAGCACCGGCTGGCGCCATTCTTGAGCACCAGCCGGGGGTCATATTTATGGAATGGCGCAAGCCGGTGATGGCATTAGCCGGGTGGGCTGGCAGTATGGTAGAAGGGGGTTTTGCACCAAAAAATGATGTTAGGCTGGTTAGAGTCCAAATAGATGACTCTATACAGCCTAGGGTAATTTTCTGATGCAAAACCAATCATACCATTCATACTACATGACTCATGTCTTAGAAAAGACAGGAGACATGCCCACCACCCAGGTGGTCAGGACAGGGGACCAGTGTCCCCTGGGCGTCGCCATTGCACCCTGTGCCATGCTGGGGGCCCCAAGTTGGGCCTGATGGCTCTTTAATTTAAAAAGAAAAAATTGTGCAATACTTGTGGAGATGTTACTGTTAAACCAATGGGATGGTACCTGAGGTGGTAAGTGCCCTGATAGGTCTTGTATATGTCACCATGGTATCACCATGGTACGTATATGGATGTATGACAATGGCCTAGCAATTGATATGCTACATTGCAGAGCTACTGCCTACATCATGTCCTAATGGTTAGTTGGGGGCACATCTGATGGGCTGGGACTTTTCTGCTTGCCTTGGTCAAGCTGAAGTGACAGATTAGGAGAGGTTGGTCTGTTGCATGTCACATGGCATGTGGGTGAGAATTTAATGTTGCATTTAGTCTCCCCTGGCTGGCTCATGTAGTAGTGACATGTGTAAGTGGAGAACAGGTAGTGGTGTTGGTACATGTGTGCAGAATGCATCCTTACATTTACCATCTGATATGTGTGTTGTTGGGCTCTGTGACAGGTAATTTCTGGAATGATGTTTGAGGGTGGAGTTGTTATTTTGGGCGGTCTGACAGGTATGACTGCATGTGTTGTGGCATTGTAAGTGTATCATGATGTAATACTTGTGTTCCTGAAGTACATATGTTGTGACACTGCACTCAGTGATTGAGTATGGATGTGTCATATGTGATCTATGGGCCTTTGTAGATGCATTTGCCGGCATGATCAGTTGTGATATACGTGTTTGGTGTCTGCTGATCTGGCCCTATGATTGGGTTAGACTATTCAAATGGCTATACCACAGACTCTTATTTTACACATCAGACGTCAACTGTTTGGGTGTCTGACTTGTAATGGCCCATTCAGTGTTGATTTTCATATTGGCATCACTGTACAGAGTGTTTGGTCTGGCATGTAATGTGGCAGGCAGGTGCTGTGTGGTCTGTGAGTGGAGTTGTCTTCAATGTAATGGATATGTTACAGAGGGCATCGTATGATCATGTGTTATAACTGTAGTGGCTAGAAGTGTTTTGTTCAGTCAGCTGGACATCCAATGGGTGATAGGGACATGGAGAGGTATGATGTGTGTTCCGGCAAATAATGGATACTGCATCCAATGCATGCTGTGCCAGCAGGAATTGGTTCAGTAGTCATCATGTGGACTACTCCAGTTGTGCTGTCCTAATTAGGTATTGATGTAGGTGTAAGGGTTGCAATACAGGTGTGGTTAGTAGTGAAATGTTGTGACATGGCATAGGTAATGTATATTGGCACCTGCAATAGCCTAGCCCGAATGAGTATTGTCACGGATGTTCTTGTTGACCCATGTGTATGAGAGCTAAATATTAACCCATTTTTGCCCTGTCACTCTCTCTCTCTCTCCCTCCCTCTCTTTCTATTTGTGTGCATCAGCATCATCAGGCAAAGGAGAAGGGGCACAGGCGAGTGGGGAAGTAGCAGCCCACGGGACCCAGGAAGCTGTAGCCAGTGAGAGCGAGGGACCCAGTGGGATGGAGGGTGAGGGGAGTGCCATAGGGGAGACTGGATCTACCACCTCTTCTTTGGAATCCTCCTCCAGTGGATACTCCTTGGCAGCCCCATCTGGGACCACCCCAGCACCATCTTTGTGTGCCACCCCCCTTCCTAGCACCGCCCTCCATGTAGCTCCCCACCCAGATACCCATGCCTGCTCACCCAGGAGGGTGAGCATCTCCTACACTGCAGGCACCTCTGCCCCTGCCCCAGTCAGCCCTGCTGCCCTCAGTGAGGAAGCTGTTGAGCTCCTGAGTTCCATCTCTGTGGGTCAGTCCATCATCGTGAATGCCATCCGGGGACTTGCATCTCAAGTCCAACAGAGCAAGCGTTCCTGGAGGGCATTCATGGTGCCCTGGCTAGCCTCCAGGGATCCTTTCAGGCTCTGGCCTCCTCACTAACAGCAGACAGTCTCCCTTTGTCTGCCATCCCTGCTTCATCTACCTCTTCCCAAACCCAAACCCAAACTCCTCTCCCCAAACCTTGCTAAAGCACACATACACACAGGCACACATCCACCTCAACAGACAAGGGTAGCACTGACATGCACAAGTACCACAAGACCCACCATCGGCATGCACACAGACAACACCCACCTGCAGGTACACCAACATCCACTAGCTAAAGACTCCCGTACCACCCCCTCCTTCACAGACACTACACCAACATTCATGGATCCAGCAACAAAACCTGTCTTACCCACGATCACCACAATATCAGACCTGCAGACATCCATCCCAGTCACCACATCTGCACCCACCACAACCACGGACACCCCCACATGCAGCATATCTATCATACCTGCAGACACCACTGCAACAGACAGTCATCCATCCAGCATGGCATCTCACTGCACCTTCCCCCCTCCTCTCAAGATGCCTAAACGCCCGCACTCGCCCACCCAACAAACACCAAACACCATAAGCATTCCACGCACGCATTTGCACCCAAAACATCCACATCAACACATCTTACCTCTCCCTTCCTGTTTGCCATGTCCACCCCTGTGTGTCTAGGAAGCATTTCCTCTCAGAGCGTTCCCTTGTTCCCTACTCCTCTCCCACCCCGTGGTACCCCCAAGCATTCTTCCTCCCTCCCCAAGTCCAGGCCTTCCACCTCCAAGTCCTTCCCTGCCCCCCTGCCAGTGCTTATGCCCCTCCCCCTGCCAAGACATCTACCCCTACCAAGCCCAGGCCCAAGGACTCCCTCCCAAAACCCAAGTCTAAGGATCCCCCTCCCAAGCCCAAGCCCAAAGTCCTCCCTTCCAAACCCAATCCCCCTCTCCACCCCTCCTCCTAATCCCTGAGGTGCCTGCCTGCCCCTTTGAGGCCCCTACCATCTGGAGGTCAATTTGCAGTCAGGAGTCAAGTTGGGGCACTCTAAGGTGCCATTTGTGCCTTTGGCACTTTGGCCCTTTATTTGTACTTAAGTTTATTATTATTATTTATTGTTCTTATTTCTTAGTACATCTGGTCCAAAATGTTGTTGGATTCAATGCTGACATACTTGTCTTGCCTTTCTTTCAACATGGCAGTTTGGTGTTTGTGGCCTTTGGTTTGTGTGTGTGTGATATGTGTGTTTTGGTTGTGCCAGCTGTTGTGCCTGGGCTGCATGTATGGGTGTGGCTCTGCCATTTGTCCTGCTGTCATTACTGTGTACTGTGTGTAAGATAGGTTTGTGTTTGTTACATACATGTATGTAGCAAAATGGTGTATTGTTTGTGTAGAGAAATGTAATAGTTGTGTTATGTGCCCTTGTGTGGGTGTTGTGTGCGTTCCTGTGGGTGGTGATGGCTATGTCATATGCGTTGTGTGTGGTGTTTGCATGTTGTGATGTATGCTTCGTTATATAGCAGTGTGATTGTGTTTATTGATTGTCTGCTATTGTTACGTGTTGTTGTTAGTATGTGTTGTCATAGGGACGTGTGCAATGACATTACTTGGTAAAGCGTCTGTGTAGTTGCAGTGGTGTTGTCGTTGTGTGTATCAGGGATATTGTGGATGGTTGTGTTAGACAGTGCCGGTGCTGTTTCTGCGGATTGGTGTGTGTATGGCACATTTGTGTGGCTGGCCATGCTGTGTAGTACGGGTGTGCGTGTGTGTAGTATGGGTGTGCGTGTGTGTATGTAGGTGTGTGTTTATGTGCGTTCAGGTATGTGGTTACGTGTATGTGTCGCTGTTGCATGCCATCCCGGATGTGTCTGTGCTTGTGCGCATGTAGTTAGGGTTTTCCCTCATGTTTGAGGTAGTTTTGTGTACTAACTGTTGTTGTTTTTGTCACCGTTGCTGGTTCCGGAGTTGTTACGTGAGCAGGAGCAGCAGGAGGACTTCCAGTTCAAGTTCCATGGTGGCGCCAGTCAAGTATGTGTTCCAAAAGTTGGGTGTTTCCTTTTATACCATTGGTTTCCGCCAGAGTTTTTGTGGTGGTGCGACCACGGCAGAAACCTTAGCAGTGTGTAGCCTTGTGACATGTCCAGCAGGAACATGGTCCCTAAAAAGACGCCATTCAGATCTTCTTTCTCAAGGCTTTATTCAAGACAAGAAAAGTACTACCAACCCTGGCAGATACCAACGACAACTGCCAGGACAACAGCCCCTCAACATTCCTTCCCACCACGTTGCTAAGCAACATTACATCCACAGCATTCCATCATAAAACCCAACATATCTCTTTCCCAAACTAACAAAAAAAATGTTTCTGGCATGAACATTACAAAATAACATATTTACATTTAAACGATGTAATAATTAAGATACTTTCACATACTATTAAATAATTACCTACATCTACCTACAACTAGACTACAACATAGTCATTTAAACTACATAATCTTTAAGATACTCTGGACTCTTCACAACTCTCTTCTCTCTTCCCTTCAATTCCCCATGGCTCTCCTCACGTCCACCATCCTCTATTTCATTTTTCCATCTCTTCAACTCTAACTCATTGCACTTTACCACACTTTCCACATTCCACCTCCTTCCATCCTCCAGTTCCACACTGTATCTCCTCACCTTCACAATACGTTTAGGAATAGCCCACTTGGAACCACCTTTCTTAGTTTTGTCCCAAACCTTAGTTCGCACCCAATCACCAACTGCCAACTCTCGTTCCATCACACTTCCCATAGCATTACCTTCGTACTTTCCCTGCATATCCGTCACGCGACCTATTAAACCTCCCTCATCCACTCTTTTCCTACCTGCCTTGCCCATCCACCCTGGAACCGCTCTGGTACAAGGTTTTCTACCTTTCAACAACATGAATGGGGTCTCCATCGTAAGGGAATGTGGGGTGGTGCGGTAACTCCACAACATATCTTTGACCTCCTTCATCCAATTCAACCCACTTTGCAATGCCAACTGGATGTTTTCACCTAACACTCTGTTGAATCTCTCTACCAATCCATTCTCCCTGGGATGTGCTATAGCCGTCCTGATATGTTTAACCCCACAACACTCTAAATAATTCTCAAACTCGCTAGATGTGAATTGTGGGCAATTGTCAGTTACCAGTACCTCAGGATAACCCTCTTGCTTCCATATTTCTTCACACAACTCAATGATCACACTTGATCTGACGTCACGGACTAAACTAATCTCCGGGCATTTTGAGTGATAATCCATCATCACAATGGCAAAAGTTTTTCCCTCACCCTCCAAATTAAATGGACCACACACATCCATACCTACCTTTTCCCATGGTTTATGTGGAAAAGGAATGGGAACCACAGATGTACTCTTGCCAATATGCGTCTTATCACTGCACGCACAACACAAACAATTTCTGACAAACTTTTCAACATCCCGATCCATACCCGGCCACCAAAAATCTTCCCTCGCCTTCTTTTTCATTCTTGACATACCCCCATGGCCCTCATGCAGCATTCCCAAAATATTTTCTCTCAACTTGTGCGACACAAGCACTTTGTTGCCCCTTCTTAACACTCCTCCCTGCTCAGATAATTCCGACCACACATATTTAAAATTTGATATCAACTGCACTACATCCTCTCCCAATTCCCACCAATGTTTATTCAAATTGGTTAATATTGTTTGCATCACTACATCCTCCAACATTGCTGCCTTCCATACCTCCTCCTTTATAGCCCTTGTCTCTATAGCATGTATATCTGCCACAACCCAATCTCCATCCTCTTCGTATTCCACACCCTCCATAGGTAGTCTAGACAAACAATCAGCGTTCACGTTTGCCACACCCGGAACATATTCAATAGCAAAATTATACTCCTGAAGTCTATATAACCACTTTGCTATCCGAGGTGAAGCACGGCTGGCACCCTTGGTTGTAAAAATATCCACCAATGGTTTGTGGTCCGTACGCAAATCGAATTTTCTCCCCCATACATAATTCCTGAAATGTTCCACCCCCCACCAACAAGCAAGTGCTTCTTTCTCAATAGCCGAGTAGGTCGTTTCTGCCCCCCTAAGTGTCCTTGAGGCAAAGGCAATTACATTTTCCTTGCCCTTCCTCACTTGCACCAAAACCGCCATCAAACCATACCTGCTGGCATCAGTATAAATAACGGTATGATCACTTGTCACAAAAGGTTTTAGTTCCACAGCATTTATAATGTTCTTCTTAAGTTCAATAAATGCTTGTTGACACGCCTCCGACCACTCAAACACCTGGTTCTTCTTCATTAATGCGCGTAGAGGATGAGCTATGTCTGCAAAATTCCTCACAAATTTCGCATAGTACTCCGCTAAACCCAAGAACGTTCTTAGTTGATCCTTATCCCGTGGATTCGGTGCTTTCTCAATCGCATCCATCAATTCTACCCTGGGTTTTATTCCATCCCCAGACACCATATGACCCAGATATTCCACACTCTGGCATTCAAACTTGCACTTTTTCATCTCAACACTCAAACCTGCCCTTTCCAAAATCGAACACACCCTATTCAGCACCTTATCATGTTCCACCCTATTCTCTGCCCATACTAACACGTCATCCTGGAAAAACGTCACATTCTTAACCTTGCCCAACAAACACTGCATCACTCTTTGGAAAACTGCAGAAGCGGATGCCAGGCCAAATGGCATTCGCACAAATCTATACGCACCCTCAGGCGTACTAAACAAAGTGAGATGTTTAGAGTCTGGGTGTAATAAAATTTGGTTATACGCATTAGATAAATCAAGGTTTGAAAATACCTTCCCCCCATGAATACTTGCCAGTAACTCATTTATATTCGGTATGGGATGTCTGTCTATCCATATGTTCTCATTTAAATCTCTCAGGTCTATGCACATTCTAATTTTCCCATTAGATTTCCGAGCTAACACCACTGGGCTCAACCACTCCGAAGACTCCACCTCTTCTATTACGCCCAATTGCAACAACCTTGCAAACTCAATCTTTAATGCGTCCCTTAATGCCAACGGTACAGCTCTCACTTTGTGCACTTTGGGTATAGCACCGTCCCTCAAAACAATCCTATGTTGAAATTTCTTAAGGCAACCTAACTTCTCCCCAAACAATAATGGAAACTTGGATCTCCACTTCTCTATCTTAGGATCTTCATGTAACACAGTCAACACCTGTTCCTCTGAGTTTGGGTTCAACACTATACCTAATGCTCTTTGCTCACTCCAACCCAACAAGCATCTCCCTTTATCCACAACATACACACACCCAATGGTCTCTCTCCGTTTGAAAACAATATTCCCCTGAAAACATCCGACAACAGGTATTTTGGTACCTCCATAACCCACTAAATCAATCTTAGATTTAGATAACTCCAACTTTCCTACCTTGAGCCACGTGTCTTTGTCAATAAGTGTATGTGGAGAACACGAATCTGCTCACACGTCAATTGCTACACCATTCAAGCTTATACTAAATTTTGGAGGCCTGTAACACTCATTCCTTATCTGCAACACACTGTCCGCAACTGTTATTTCTTCCGTAGGGGCTTCACTTAACAACAATATTTGTATGTGGTCTTCTTGATCATCAGAAGACGTTCTCTCCACCTTTTTACTGTCGCCCTGCAAACAATTTACACTTTCCCTTTTTATTGCCATTCCACTTTTCTTTTGGTTACACACTTTAGCAAAATGACCTATTCTATTACAATTAAAGCACTTAGCATAAATAGCTGGACAATTCCCAGAGAATGCTAGATGTTTCATACTACCACATCTATAACACTTTTTCTTTTTTTCTTCCAACTTATTATCATTACTGGTGCTTTAAACTCTGTCAATTTCTTGCACAGTCACATTCTTTGCCGTGTTTTTGCTCAATTCTTTTATATAACGTGACTTGTCTTCAATACGCCGTGCAATAAGTATTGCTTCATCCAAAGATGGATCCTTTAAACTTGAAAGTTTTTCCTGGATTTTCAAATTCCTCGTGCGATTAATTAATTGGTCTCTAATTATTTCCTCATGCAGGTCCCTAAATTTACAGCTGTTAGCCAAAGTTCTTAATGCACTTACAAATTGGTCAATCGATTCACCATGCGCTTGTGTCCTGAAAAACAACTTGTGGCGTTCCACCACGATAGTCACTTTCCTGCTAAAATGACTTTCTAACGCTTGCATAGCTCTTACATATACATCATCACCTTCCCCTTCTTCATCAGATCCTTCATCATTCTCAACAACAGCATTGTATGGCAATGTTTTCAATACTTTCCTGCCTTCAATACCTAAATTATGCTTCAATAAGGCTAATTTCCTTTTTGCTGTGAATATAGCTCCTCCTAATGCCTCCAAATATGTTTCAAAGGTTTTTTGCCAATCTTCCCATGATATAAGGGGGTCACCAGGGAGCGGTAAAAATGCAGGTGGTGGCGCTATGGACTGCATAGTGTATGATGTATGAAGGTGATTCTTAGATTCTTTTCTTTCAGCTGCCTAAACAGGACACACTTTTTTTTTTATATTTGTCTTAATACCCTTTTACTTCTGTCGTCTGAATGTTCCTTTTCGATCCCTTTCTGATCCAGGCAAAAATTCTCCTCTTTATCTATAGACTCGACAACAGCGACCTCAGCATCGATTCTTTTATTTTTTATTCTCGTCTAAAGCTTGAAGCGTGAAACAGCGTGGCACGCAACGTGTTGCCCTGGAAACGCTAATAGCAACACACACGCAAAAGCTCTAGCGCGCGATCACTCCCATCTTCACTCGCACTGGCACGAGTAGAGACAGACGGTAGCAGCCTTTGAAGACAAACAAGTCTCTGCGCGCAGTTACACCGTTGCTGCGGCCGCCGAATATGTAAGCGCGAGCAGATTCACTCCGCGCGCACCGGTACCAATGACTGGCTTCGAAGATAAATAATCCAGAGCGTGATGCTCCATAAGAAAGTAACTTTGGCCAATGATGTTAAAACACAGTCTCCATACAGCGCTCAATTAGTTAACTTGCACTAAAGCGATGCTCGATTTGCTGTACCTCAATTTTACGGCATCCCTTGAATCACCGACCTTCTTCATAGATCTCTTCAGGCCGAATATCATCTGACGTTATGCAAGTATAACACAGTGCCCAGCTTATCACAAGTCAGGCAACTTTGTCACACGCTGAAACTTCTCTGTTGGGAGCATGGAACTCGTAAAGCCTGGATCCTCTTTTCTTCGTGATGTAGGGATGTCGCTCCACCAGGGTTGGTCACCTGTGGTATCCCACCCTCGTCACCACTAAAATGATGCCATTCAGATCTTCTTTTTCAAGGCTTTATTCAAGACAAGAAAAGTACTACCAACCCTGGCAAATACCAACGACAACTGCCAGGACAACAGCCCCTCAACATTCCTTCCCACCACGTTGCTAAGCAACATTACATCCACAGCATTCCATCATAAAACCCAACAGTCCCTGCCGGCCTGAAGGTGAAGGTGCCTATCATCATCTGTGGTGGCATGTCCTGGTGGTACTGGCGGTGGTTTGGCTTGTTCTTTTGGGAAGACCGGCATGGTCATAATTTGGCAGTCTTCACCGCTGGTCCGTTGGCTGTACGACCGCCAACATGGCAGTCCTGAGACTGCCAAACTTGTAATGACCCCCTATTTCTTTCATCCAACTTTGCAGACTCAAGAATTCTTTCAATATGAAAAAGAATACTCTGTACCAAGTGGTATTTTTCCTCTTGATCAGTCTGGTCTATGTTAGGTTTACATTTCAGTGCCTGCATTTCCTACTATATTATTGAGCAATTTAGAACCCCCAGTTCAGCATTGGCAAAATACAAAAAATGGTTATTGCCTCTTACAGGACTGGGAAAAAATAAACCCCTGTGCGACAATGTATTCATGCGCATACGGCATTGCGCATGCTATGTGCCATAATGCTATGGAGGCCCCACATGCTAGCATACATGCCTGCATGAATCACTAACCATGTGTGTGCATACATCATGATGAATTGGCCATTTTCTCTTTTTTTCAGCTTCGATTCCAAAATAGTTTAAGTATATTTTGAAGTGAAAAAACAAAGAAATAAAAAAATTGTGAAATCACATTTCCAGAGAGGATTTGCGTAGTAGTAAATTGCAGCTGCTGAGCCCTCCTAAAAAGCTTTGAAAAATTAAATTTAAAAAATGGGATGGAAAGGGCAGGAAGAAAGAGATAAGAAGAGGCGGGGAATGAACACAGAAAGATCAGGGGAGGAGCAAGTGTCAAAGAAGAGGCAACATACGGGCATAGGGGAAAACAGCAAAAACAACACAAGCACTCTGAAGCAAAAGAAAAGAGTAGTTCTCTGAATGTAAGCAATGGAAGGAGACAAGTCATCCAATCAAAAGGATGCTTAAGAAGCTGTGTTCCAGAGAGGATTTAACAGAGACAATGGAAGGAAATACATTGAATTAGGAGCAAGCAAACAAGATTGTCAAGATAAACAATCAATGATAAGCCATGGGCAGACCCACAGCCCCCTCTAAGTATTAGTATAGTCTACAATTTTCTACTGGTAATGTCTATCTAAAATGATGCGAAGGAATTTCAGTTTGTGAGTAGTGTGTTTTAAAAAGGATGTACGAAAAATAGACGTGCCCTGTAATTCTTGAAAACAACTTGCCTTTCTTTCCTCTCATGCTTGATAGTTTAACATAATAATTTAATGGAAAGGACAGAGGTGATGATAACAAGCAGTAATTTGTTTCTAGACATGTGTCTCTCAAGATGTACACCTATCCAGGCCACCTTGATCTATCTCTACCTTTTCTGGATGTTCTTGTCCTGTTTGGATGAAGGCTGCTTATACATGTCTGTTGGACAATGTTGCAATGCATCCCAGAAAATAAATACTGTATTGTTTCCTAGGTGGCGATAGTGTACCTCATAGGTTACTGACCAAAATTATTAAGTGCATCAGAGCAAATTGGTAATACATGTATTTTTGTGGAGTTTGTAATTGCTTCAGGCATGTGACAAACCTGTCAATGGTTTGTCTGAGTATGCCAGTGTGGGTGAAAATGTGATATCGTATGAATAAAAAACATTGGCAACCTGAGATGGAAAAAATAGAAATTGCTAGTGACAGATAGAGGTGACATAATGCCTGCGAGGATGGGTGCAAGTGAACCAGAGGGACCCTCATCCACTGCAGTAGTATCAGAATATGTTTTGACTACTTAGGTGATTCTGACCCACTCTTAGTTCACATGTGCAGGCCATAGGCACTAGTACATACTCATCTTTCGGTGACTCAACGGAACGTTACCAAACTGAAAGAATAAGGGGGGGACTCACTATGAAACACAACAGGTGGGTAAGCCAACAAATTAACAGGCAGAACAGACAAAGCTCAGCCAAAGGTCAGCTCTGAGTCTAAGAGTCTGAGCGTGAGAATATTTGGCATGTAAATCATGTAACAAACATCATGTTAGAATATGATAAGGTGTCTTCAAAATTCAAAAAAGCATATGTCTCTAACACATGAGTGTTTCACCTGTGTGCATCCAACTGTATCTCTGCATTGAGACATATTTATCAAAAGTGATAGTTGTTAAACAGAAACTGAGAAACATTCCTGCCCCTCCATGATGACAATGCTATTATTGATTTAAGAGGCAAGTGAGTTGCCATGTCTACCCTACTGGACTCGATTCTGATTATGCACAGAGCAACATTATAGTGTATTGAATAAAACAAGAGTTTTTGTACAGTGCACACCCTGAACTCAACTTTGTGAAAGTGTTCTGATATGCAATAATGAACAAAAAAGAAGCTCAATTGCAAAGTTTTTGCCTAGGATCACAACATTTGGTCAAGCAAGGAACCTGAGATTAACCCACTTTTTCCAGCCTCATGCTGGGCAATTCAGCCACTAGATGGGTGTCCTTTTCTGGAATATCAGAGATGTATGCTTTGTCCTCAATTCATGGAAGATGAGATTACAGTGTGTGAGATGGGCAGAATCCAATTTTTTTGTGTGCAGATTCACATAGCATGAACCTTGCCCATAGACACTTCAAAACAGGTGCAGACTACATTACGCATTTGTTTTATGACAGAGGGTGATTTGCTTAATTCAATGGATGCCGAGCCCATGTTGGCATTCAAACTTGGTTCCTCATGTTACACGTTTGGAATTTGTAGACAATAAGTCACATGGCTTGAAAGCTGCCTCGTTATGGGATCAAGGTTTAAAGTGGGGCTTGAGCTGAGCTAGAGCCAAGCATCTGGCTTGACCCGGCTGAGCTTCCAGTGGCTCGACTATCTCTACGAAACTATGAAAAACCATCTCAAGCTCATCCCATTTTATTAATAATTGTTTGTGCTTCGAGCCATGCCGTTCACTAAAGAATGGTCTCCTGCAACTGAAAACTAACAGTGAAATCAGTGTAATGAGCATTTTGAATGTTCAACTGACATACTTAAAGTACTTTCCCCAAACTGGGCTGATTGCAACTACTTAAATAAATAGTGCGAGAGCCTTGCACAGGCAAGCGATCACATAAGATCACAAGGGAACACTCAACTGCATGCTTCCTTCTGTACCTAAGGACTTCATTAAGAGGAAAGACAAATCATGCTAGCGGTGGAGTCGTTCTCCAGTGGTGGCTCATCTCATGGTGATATGCTCACCCCTTGATAAAGTCAATAGCCCCTCTAGTTCCCACGCCATCAATTCCCACTAGCCAAAAAAGCAGGCTTGGTCAGTGTGTCGGTTAGATTTGAGCCTCGCCTGTAATGGGCTCGTAAGTCTTTGTACCAACATTCAGCAGGTGTGTGGATAAGGTATCTGGAAATACCTCATAACTCGCACACTGGCCATGCTCAGTGTTGTTGTCAATGATGTAATTTCAGATGTCAGAGTGATGTTATCAATGATGTCATAGAACATTTCATGAATGATTTAATACATCAGGTCATAAGCAGCGCATGGTGAGGGTCTGAGTTATAGTTACTCTAGGGCACAAGTTATTGTTACTTGAGATAACTGTAACTGGTGAATTCTAGTGATTTTGTTCATGGTTTTGGGTGCCCTGCACCCAACACCCTGTGAGTGCCTACCCCCTGATGTACCTGGCCTTCAACTGTGTGCAGTGTGTGGTTGGGCGCAGGACCATGTTCGGGTGCCAGACCTTGCTTCCAACCCCTTGCTGGAACCCAACAAACTTTGCACATAAATTTGGCCATATGCAGTATGGGATCACGCAGAAGGCCTAGCCTATAGCCAAGCCCTGGAAGCACCCTATCTCCCACACCATATGCAGTTGGTCACAGGTCCTTGCTGCAGTCAGGCAGACATATTGACTTTGGCAAAAGGTCACAACACTAAATTATAAAAAGGTGGGCCTATTGGCTTTATCAAGGGGTGAACTTATCAACATGTATAAAGCAGATATATCTTCCTTGCCGAAAAATCACAAATTACTTTAACCAAATGTATATTTCTCTAATTCACACAAAGTAATGTTTAATAAAAGTGAATGTTGTAAAAATGTTTTATTTTAAAAAATCAACGTCTCTGAGTCTTTCTTTCAGCATCTTTCTGCCCACAAAATGCAATCATATAAACAACCACAAGAGTGCCTTACACTCCAGCTGATGAGCATAGAGCTCCAGGTAGGAGTGCTTAGAAAATATGAATATGATAAGTTCTCTTGGGATCATGGATTCAGTGACAAAGGAAATTACTGTTTTTCACTGATTATGGGGGGCCGCTGCTCTTCTTGCACCCACTCACAACATAAAAAAAATGCTTTGCTGGTATTTCTGCCTCCTCTAGGATCACCCCCAGCAAGAAGATATTTATTATTAAATAGGCGTAGGGCATTCTGTGGTGCTGCTTGCCGGAGCAATGAATAGTAAATGAGCAGCTCTGGCAGCTCATTTATCATTCACTTTTTTTTTTTTGTGGATGTTGTGGTGTCTACCCAGAAAAACCCCACCTTTGATTTTGGCTGGAATCTGTGGGGCCATCTCTAGAGCCCCTGCAGCCCCAGCTCCAAAAGCCGGCACTCATCATGGGTGTGGATGGGAGTTGGTATTTATTTATTAAGGGAGTGCCCCAATGCCAATCCAGGCTCCCACAGCTCAATTTTTGCAGGGTTTTTTTGGGGGGAGCTCCAGGGTCCCAGTTGGATCTCCTGGAGGGAGCCAGCCACTTTTTGAAATTTTAGATGGATGTCGTCACAATGTCCACCAGAGGCTCCCACAATGCTGTGCAAGTTGGGGGGGGTGGGCGAGGAAGGATCCAAAGCCCCTGTGGCAGTGCCAGTGAGTCCATAAATTTGGTTGTGTACCCCTGGACAGCAGGCATATCAGCCGCCCTCCAAATTCTCTCATCCATTTGACTCACTAAGAAGGTATTCTCTATGGGAGTTCCTTACCTGTCCCATGGGTTGCAAAGTAGTACATCAACCTAGAGAGGAGAAAAGAGAGGGCTGAGTGGCCATTATTTTTCAGGGCATATGGAAAGTCTGCATTCTCCAAATTGATCACTGGGCTTTACCATCAGAATAAAGAATAATGCTATAGTATCAGGCCCTCGGTGCTGAAGGCCACTAGGCCAGTTAAACAGCTTCCTACAACTGTTCTCTAATTTTGTCCTACCCCACAACAACTTTATTGTGCTGGGTGATTTCAATGCCTGGACAGAACACACTTCCTGGGCACTGGTTAGGGAGCTCTTGGCTGGCTGTGAGGCCCTGGGTCTAAAACAATCAGTAGAGGGACCTACACATCTAGGTGGGCACACTCTAGATCTCATATTTTCCTCTACTACTTTAGTCAACTCAGTAACACCTATGGTATAAACTAAATAAACTTAAACATAGAAGGCTATTGGGAACTATAATACCCTTCATGATCATATAAAACATGGTCTAGATGCAGTCCTTCCTGATAAAACAATGCCCATACGCTACAGACCATCTGAGCCCTGGTACACAGAAGTTTTGAGGAAGAAAAGTCACTGTAGGAAACTCTAATGACTATGGCGTTAGGCATATCTTGATTCTGATAAAATGCAGTTAATGTCTGCATTTAAGAACTAAAAAAGAGAAATTAGGAAAACTAACCAAGACTATTACTCCAAAATTATTGTTGAAGCAACTAATAAACCTAACAAGGTTTCAGTGTGGTTAGCAGCTTAGCTAAACCATTGTGTACAACTCATTGTATCACGCCCTCGCAAGAGCGATAAGCTCTCAAACTATCTTCATGACAAAATCCAGTGCATCCTAGCAGATATTATTATGATATCTAGCATCTTGGTTCAATCGATAGGAGCAGCAAGAGCACAAATGGCCACTTCAGTAGAAATCAAAGTCAGACCTGACAGCATTGAACCCATACAAGAGCAGGAATTTAGATGCCTAGCACGTAGTGTCTCCTGGGGGTCCTTACTGGACCCTCTGCCCACGCATGTCTGAAAAGATAGGGAAGAAGAACTTTTCCCCTGCTTGCTGAAAATAAGCAACCAATCTCTGGAGAATGGCTTCATATCTGAGGCATGGAAAAATGCTTTGGCAACTCCATTACTGAAAAAACCTTCAGCTGATCGGAAGGGAATGGGCAACTGTTGTCCAATATCCCTTCTTCCCTATTCCTCAACAATAGTGGAAAAATATATGAATAAAATATTGGTAGACCTTCTGGAGAATAATCATATTCTGGAGGCCGAGCAAAATGGTTTCTGCCCAGCCTACGGAATTGAGTCAGAGTTGATTAGGACGCTCGACAGATTGAGGATGGCAGTGGATGGAGGTCAAATGGCCGCACTAATTTTGTTAGATCTATCTGCTGCCTTTGACACTGTCAATCATCAAATAATGCTGGGAGACTCAAAGAAATAGGAGTGGAGCGCAGATGTGTGCGATGGTTCGAGTCCTTCTTTACGAACAGATAGCAAGATGTCTCTACCCCTCTTTTTCAATCTAGATTCAAGAAAGTCGAGCAAGGGATACCACAGGGCTCAGCATTGAGCCCCATTCTATTTAAGATAGATATATGTCTTTTGTTAAGACTAATAAGATCTTTTGGGATTACCTTTGTGAATTATGCTGATGACACCCAACTGATGGTATCTTTTGAGAAGAACAACCTCAAGTAAATAGAGAATTGTCAGCTCTGCATACAAGAGATGGCCCATTGGCTAAAAATAAATACTGCCTAAAAGTAAAACAGTATTCCTCCACTGCTCTTCCTCCATTCACTCTGAAGAACTCTCAAAGAATTTCTGGCCATGGGCAAATGCTAAAAACCTGCAGTATTCCCAAGTGGTGCATGTGTGGGAGATCTTTTAAGACCAGAACCACCCAGCTATGGAGCAAATTACCTGCTGAACTTAGGGCCAATAGGAACCCGGACAGTTTTAGGAAAGACCTAAAATCCAGGCTCCTTCCAAAATAAGCTGACAGTACGACAGAGGGGTTCAGGAGGTGCATGTATCATTCTGCCTAAGACCTGCTAGTGTTTCTTTTGGCTGTGCTCACTATAGCGCTGTGATGCCTGTAATGGAGAATGTTGCACTTTATAGATGCTAGTTCATTCTTTCAGTGGGGCAGGCAGCCGCCCGACACTGGGACAAGTGAACACATCTTTGTGCCCCAAACTTAGGCAAGTGTCACGAATATACCTTATCCAGGGGATGGACAGGCCTCAGTCTAGTTTTAAGCAATCAGCAAGCACAGCTTTATTCAAAGTGGTCTGGCTCCCAGACCAAATTCTCAGCCATAGGAGAAGTGGTTGTAATCATATAAAATTGTTCATATACCCAATGCCAGCCTCAGAATGGCAAATAAGCTGGTGCTGCTACAGACAGGTAGTAGCATTTTGATAAAAAACATTTTCTATTACTTCTAGGCACAGCTGATCTTTGATTCCCCATAGCCTGGCCCCATAGGAGGGCAATAAAATAACATTTGGCTTTGTATGTGGCCACAAGATCCTTAGTTGGCTTGTGGACAAATCTGCAGGCAAAATTAAGAAGAGCCTCGTGGCATTATTAAAAACAGCTCCTCTGCTGGTCTCTAGGGGCCTCCATGCTAAATGAGTATCAAAGGGAATACCTAGATGCTAAAACGAGGGTGCAGTACTAACTTTGGAGCTGTTAACTACAAAGACAGTGTTGACCTTTTTCTTTGCACCAAAAATCCTAACATGCGTCTTGGCCTGATTGACTCTCAGATCTGGTCATAAACTGACAAAAACTGTCCTGCAAGCGTTGTAAGCTGCCCGCAGTCCTTGCCAATAGGATGGTGTTGTCAACATAAATTAGCATAGGAACGCTACAGCCACCTATATGTGGGCAGTTCGCCCCTAGCTCCAACAGATATTCCTTCAGGCCGTTTATGTACAATGAAAACAGAAACTGTACCAAGACACAGACTTGGCATACGCCTCTCGCCAGGTTAAAGGCTGAGGTAGTCTCACCACCAGGGCTGAACCTGATGCTGGCAGTGACCTCATTATGAATTTATCTAAAAAAAATTACAATGTACTGGTCGACCCCCTAGTCAGTTAGAATGCTCCAGAACGTGTACCTGTTAACAAAATCAAAAGCAGTACTCAGATCCACAAAGGCCTAGTAGAACTTTCCCTTCCCAGCCGCTGTGTACTTACTTATAAGCAGATATAAATTAAGAAACTGCACCTTGCAATCATTGCCCGAAGTCTGAAGGTGATCCAGCAAGATACAATCAATGACCTTGGCAGTTGAACTGATCAAAGATATGGGGGCGAGGGGGTAACACAGTGGGCTTTCCAGCCTTTTTAAAATATTGGCACAATAATGGCACAGGGCCAACCTTAGGGCGGGCCAATTGCTAGAGCTACATTTAGGAGTTGGTCAAGAGCAGGGCTCACAATGAAGTATTGGCCTTGAATAAGTCTGATGGTATCCTGTCTGTGCCTGGGGCACACCTTGCCGGGCAGCTGGCTATTGTCAGGCATACCTTGCTCAGTTCAATCTCAGGAGTAGCTAAAGGTGCCAGCCGTAACTGGGGATACACAAGTGACACTAAGGGTGGCCCAGCTAGATTGTTAATAAAACGGTCTGAGCTCTCTATAGCAGGTCCCTCATAAAGCATATAAAGTGAGTAACCCAAAGGTCAGCAGGGATCACAGTATCAATATCGGGGCCATTGTATTCTCAAAGAAGTTACAGTTAACAACTGCCCAGAATGGTTTCATTAGCTCACTGGCGTATTCTTGGCCTTGAGGGTGCTCTTCTAAATGGATCTACAGCTTCTAATCACTTCCTGCTCTCCTGGTGTCTTCTTTAGGACAGCAAGCAACTGGTTATGCGCCTTAGTGCACTCAAGATCGAACCATTTAGGGGGTGGTCTGCTACCTGACTTAACTGGGGCCTGACGCAGTACTGCAAATTTTAATGAATTTCTTTAGAAGCTACATGCCATTACCCTGCTTAAAATCATCCACTAGATGTTTAAAAATCCAGAAGCGGGGATGCCACAAGCTGAGGGACAATGGTAATTTCGTCAACCTTGGTCCAACTCTTAATGACCCCATGGTTTCTAGAAAGTATTAAGGGGATGGGATAATTTGTGACAGACTTAATAGCAAAAAGCAAGGCATGCAATGAGAGGGCCAGCAATCTATGGCCACTCGGAGGAGACTTGGCAAGACTATAATCCAGCACCCAATCCGGTGGCCACTGCAAGAAATTAATAAAATCAATGTGACTTGAGGTCCTCCTCCAAATAGATGCAATAACATGTTCTGTAGTTAAGGAGTCAAAAGAGAAAATTAGATTAAGTTTAGTCAACAAAATATTGAATGTGTTTCCTTGAGAACAGTGAGCAAAATGAGTAGAAAGGTCCCCAGAATTATCCATCAAGCCACAGATGCCACTGGCATAGAACTGACAGAATCTCAAGTTAAAGTCCCCCGGTAATATCACAGCAAAATCCCCTTGAATATTTCTAATATTTATCAATATCCTCAGACAGTGAGCTTATAAACTCTATGTTAGAAGTATCAAACACATTACTATACAGATTGACCAATAAAAAACAAATAGAATGGCACTGAAGCAGTATCACAGAACTACAGTTAGACCACAACACCTGGGCAGGAAGACTGAGGGAAATAAAGGTGACAAGGTCCCCCTTGGCCCGCCCCATAGCTCCTACACTGGTCGGTGTAAAATAAGTGGTATACCCATTCATGAAAATCGGATCTGTAGGCCAGGTCTCTTGGAGGCAAATGACCCCATAGCGGTCAATGAAGTTGACCCAATCTCACCTACCCTGCAACGTTCCATGAGGCAATCAGCGTGGGTTGAAACCTGTAAGTTCCGATGCCCCGGGAGGACCTAACTTTGGCAGGTGAAGGGGACGTATTGGCATCTGCATGCTTGGGGGACCCATGCTCGTCGTCAGGTTTCAGACAACTGCAGAGGTCGCCAAATCAGAGAGTCAATCGAGCTGGTCCAGGTTGAGATGGGAACAAACCTATTGGAGGTCAGAACAGGGACTCTAGACTGCAGCGAAGTGGAAAGCCTGGCTGTGGTCTATAAAAAAAACAATGGGACAGCCTCAATAGCAGCAATGGGGTTCCAACAAAACTTAGCCTACTAAAATATCAGCGGCCACTTTCCTGTCTCTAAAGTTGATTGCTACAGTAGGTGGCGTCGGGCTTGGGGGAATCATCAACCCAGGGGACTCTACTAACAAGACTGATGTGTCTGTGAAGTAAGACAGAGCCTTCAAGTCTACTATTGGCCTAGTGCACCACCTTATTCATCAGTTGATCGTGGACCTCCTGCATACCACCACTCGGGGGAGGGATATTTTTTGAATCAATTACAAAAGGAGTCACCTGAAGTGGGAGATGCAACGTGTGTCCCGATGGAGTATAGGGGGCAAGTTAGGGTCAGTAGTATTCATCCTTGTGTCTCAAGGCCCAGTTGGTTGAACCTGTGTCACACCTCTTATTCCAGGGGGTCATGTACAGCAAACCTAGATGAGGTTTTGGAGCATATTGAGCTTGCTAAGGCTGCCCCCTCCATCCACAAGAGCCCAATGCAGGGTTGTGAACTTGATAGACTTCATAAACTTGTAGACTTGTAGTTGTAGGCTGAAGACTTGTAAACATGAAGCTGTAACTGTTAGCAAGGCACTACAGTACAATCCCAGTCCTGATCAAAAGGACCAAGGAAGTGGGATGAAATAATGAAATAATGCCGTGGGAGTAAAAAGGCCACAGTCAAAATCACAATTAGAGTGGCCAAAGCAGCAGCTGAATCTGTTAATCCAGGAGAGACACATGGGACTTGTAAGGGCTTATAAAGGCTAAAATAGGCTAAAAATAGGCTCACTTGCCAACCTGGATCCTGTTATTAATCCTTAGCCCTAGGTCCTTGGTCACTCTAAAGTTTGCCCTCACTGACACAGAAAGACCACAAAAACTTCTACCGCCCTACCATGTGCCCAGAACTCACCCAGCTCCCCACCTGGGATGGGTGTAGTGAGGCAGCAGGCCAGCAGGCTGGCAGACCCCCAGAAGGCAGGCTGAGGGACCAGAGGCTTTATATTTGTGTTTCCAAGAGGGCTTGGAATGGAGCCAAACATAATTAGAAGCAAGCAAGCTCTCTCTCTGCGACAGAGCAGCAACATTGAAAGCTGCAATGCAGACACAAACGTGAATAAACAATGAAGTAGGCTGCCACTTCCCCGTCTAACGGCATGGCTGCGATGGTTGCAATGGTGGCAGAACTCCATGGGTCTCGGTAGGTCTCTCTGTGGGTCTCCCCGCAATCATCTTGATGCGTCCATCACAGCGTGTGACGTTATGGGTGGGCACGAGCACAGTGCGGCAAGCGGCGGCAGGCAGGGGAGGTGCAAACCTTTTGATATATTTCAAAATATATCAATAGATATAAAGCGCAACTGAAGCACTTTTTGTTTTGTAACTGTGAAGTGTGATTGAAAGATAGATTTTAATAGGATCAAATCAAACCTTGTGGATGCACAAATGATCAATATTGTGGTGTATTGTATTGCAGGATTTGTAATTTGTATATCACTTACTACCCCTGTTTGAGGGCACTGAAGTGCTCTCCTACATGGGTAGCAAGCTACACTATATGGGGTGTATGGTTGTAAGGTTGCTACATTTGCTTTGTGATAATGTGTGGGAAATGTTTCTGTGTTGTGTGTGATGACCACTGAGGTGTGATTACCGTGCTATGCAAAGCAACATATAGGCCCTTATTATGACTTTGGCGGTCTTCTTGAAGACCACCAAAGCCACGGGCACCAGAAGACCGCCAGTGTTGGCGGTCTTCCGCCCACCATATCATGGGTACTGCTGGATTTTCGCCACACTCTGGGTGGAAATCCAGCATTAGTCATCCTGGCAGGCGGATGTTCTGGGGCGGTTCTGCTACCGGCCCCACCCCGCCAGAAGGACACCCCCCGCCGTACTATGTGCAATAATACGGTCTGGAGGTGTCCTGCTGGTGGGGCACTGCTGGAGGTGGAAGCGCGCCTTCCCGTTCCCTGCCGGATGACCTCCCCTGGACCATTTAAGTTGATCATCCAATCTCCCTAAAACTGTCCCCCTACCCCCAAGCCCAATGCCCCTCTGTACTTAACCTGAAAACTACCCCCCAAAGAATAACCCCTCACCCTCTTCCTAGAACTGTTGGCTGCTTGTACCAAGAAAGCAGTACCTCCTACTGATTCCCTATGGTAAGGATATATGATGATAACTGCTGCAAGTCTGGACAACAGTGTGCTTTTTTGTTTGTATTGCTTGAATTTAACTTGTAGGTATAAGGGTCACTTGTCTTAGGAGACACTGGGCAATGCTAAGTGCCTTGAATATTGCTCTTCTGGCTATAGGTAATTAGTTGAGTAATCGCAAGACTGGAGTCATGTGTTCTCTTGGGTGAAGGCAGAGAAGTCTTGTGGCAGCATTTTGGCTGAGTTGTATTTTGCTTGGAGATTATGAGTATGAGGATGGTTTGCAGTTTCTGTTGGTATCGAAGTATGTATTTGTATTTAAATTTTAAAGCACGTTTAGCCTCAAGGCATCTAAGCGCTAGCACCGGTAAAGAGCTGCCGAGATGAAAAAGAAAAAAAACATAGCACACCATTACAGTTGAGAAAAAAAGCCAGGTTTTCAGTTGCTTATGAAAAGCTGCATAATAATTCACACTTGCAATATGGGTAGGCTGTGTGTTGCATAGTTTGACCGCTGCTACCAAAAATCACAGCCACCCTATTTCAGTTTTAAAAACTGGGAATGTTCACCTTCCTCATAGATGAAGATCTCAGCTGTCTTTTAAGGATGTACCAATTATAAGCAGTTGTTGGAGTCGCAGGTTCCTGATGATGGAGCACCACATAGACCATGCAAAGAGCTTTAAAAGTCACACACTTCCTGACAGGTCGCCAATGAAGGCAGCAAAGCCCTCTTTAACTGAGAGTTGTTTACGGGCATCCAATACCAATCTGGTTACTGCATTTTGGGTGACCTGTAATTTGTTGAGTGAGGACTTAATGTTGTTTAAATATAGAGCATTGCAATAGTCCAATAGTCCAGACATGATGTAATAAGAGCTATAACCACTGCTGTTCTGAGTTCACCAAAATGATAGGGAAGATCTTCTTCAAAATCTTGATAATAAAGAAGTAGGAACTCATGGTCCTGTTGACCTTAGCATCAAAAGTAAGGTGTTATCAAAAATTACCTCTGTTTTTTTGTGGCAGCCACTGGGGTAAGGGGGCTGCATGTCTTAGGCCATCAACTCTCAGACCACGCTGACTTTTGCCCCCCAAAGATCAAAATCGCAGTCATTTTGTTGTTATGTTTCAGCCAGTTCTTCATCCAGATGCAAATGTCTGTCATACAAGACTTGAATTTGTCTGCCACCAGTGACATATTATTATCAGATATAGAGACAATGATTTGGGTGTTGTTCGCATTGGACAACATCTGGAACCCAAAAGATTGCACCAATTTCACCATATAAAGGTTAAACAATGCTGGACTGAGGAAGGACATCTGTGGGCCCGCACAAGGGAGCCGGAATGGTTATGCCCTATAGTCCCCACATCTGACTGTTTCTTCATCAGAAAGGATCCCAGGAGATCCAGAGCCATATCCCTCAGTCCTGCTTGATGCAATCTTTAGATCAAGTCAGATGGAGATATCATATCAAAAGCCACTGACAGATCCAACCTACGATGATGGGCGCACCTCCGTGATCCACCTGGCAATGGATGCAATCTGTTTTGGCAACCAATGCCGATTCCGGGCTGTGGCTTCTTCGGAGGCCATTCTGCGATGGGTCCAGAAGATCTTTGGCGATTACATACTTGGCTAATTCTTGATTAATGTATTTTTCAAACATTCAGGCAGGAGAGGGATTGGATGAAGATTTTTAAGGTCCCCAGTACCTCATTTGGTTTCTTTTGAAGGAGAATAATTATAGCCTCTCTCAGTCACTGGGGGAACACTCCTGATTTAGGTACCTGATTGCAGACCTTTTCCAGAAAAACTGCAGTTTGGTCAGACACAAGCTGTAAAACTCGGGGAGAACAAAGGTCATTTGGCAAGCCTGAAGTTGTTTGAGCTAAAAGATCTTATTTTCATCAAAGAAATGGGAGGGAATACAGACATAATAGCACTGAGGGTCTCATAGGTAAAGTCCTCTTCTACCGAAATGAGTGAAGGCCTATCCTCATTGACATTAAAATCAGAGAAGATCTTCAAAATCTTATCTCTTGAGTGGGTAGCAATGCTATTGGAGAAGCTTTGTGATTTCTCCAGAGCATGCTGGACTGGGGAAGTCGAAAGACTGTTGACTAACTTGGAAGGTTAATTGGGGGTGCTGGTGGCAGATCTAATTTTGTTAATAAAATAAGCAGACTTTGGCGTCTGTAATGGCATTTCCATACCTGTGGATCATTTGTTTACATTAATTTTTCTCTTCTAAGGCTAGTTATGTCCTCCATCTCTGTTCTTGCCTCCGACACTGCCATCTGAGGTCTTTTAGTTTCTCAGAGACCCGAGGTGCATCTGTTTTTTGCGGGGGACAACCTGTTTGATGGCAGTCATCATCCAAGCATCAAAGTCATCTGCTGTCAGCTCCTTAGAGTTGTAATTTTCCACCTAGGTCTTACTAAGCACTAATACCAAATCTCTGGAGGAGATTTTACTCCACTTTCTATAAGTTATAGTTTTACTCTGCCTTTGCTCCGTGACTTTCTGCTTACAAATTATGAATGTTACAGCTAGATGGTCACTCCAGCATATAGGGAGAATATCTCCCACCGCCAGGGATGAATGATTGGTAAACATACCATCCAACGTATGGCCAGATGTATGGGCAGGTGAGTGGACAAATTGGGAGAATCCAAAATTAGTCATCAGTTCCAAAAAATAGCAGTTTTGTTGAACTCCTTGTCCTCCAAGTGAAAATAAAAGTCACCCAATATGGTGAAATTGGGGCTAGCAATAAAAGGTTACAGCGCTTGGTCTCAGGCCTCGACAAACTGAGTTTCTGAGCCTGGTGGGGAGTAAGCAAGAAGCACTGGCAATGTGGATTTATTGTTCACTTTTATTCTGAAGTACGCCACCTCATAACTGTCCGGTGACTGCAAGTTAAGGGGCTACAGATGGGAGCAGTTAATCAAATCTCTAGTAATTATAGCCAATCAAGCTCCTCTACGAATAGGTTAATCCAGCCCAACAAGAGTGTAGTCTGAGGGGGCTGCCACTAGAACGGATCCTGAATCTTCCCTCGCCCAGGTTTTAGTGATAAACAAACACTTTAATTGCAGGTAAAGGATCATCTCACTTATTTCTATACTATGTCAAATCATAGAGATCTCCTCCATCTCCTGGGCTTCCCCAAATTCTCCCATTACTAAGAGTAAGCCCTTTATGCTCTGAAGTACATGCAGAGTGCCAGTTACCAAAAGCACAGCTGTGTATAGGAGTGTGTGATGAGTATATGATGTCTCATCCCTCCGACCCAACTTTGGGGTGCCAGTTTAAGAGATCAAGCTGAGAATGTACCAGACGCTTCCCTTCCGTGCTGTCCAGTCGTGGATGGGCACAGATGGGGATGGGCACAGATGGGCTTGCCTTCGGTGCCCTTTGCCCCAGCAGCCTGTCTGCGCATTGGGCCACCTTTTTTGCACATAGAGTCAGCACATCCTCTGTACGGCACATTCAAAATTCCCGCCATGACTAGAAAAAAGCCATTCCCCCAAACCACCCACACACAGAGAAAGGTGGAAATTCGCCACTGGCTCTGCCAGGCTCCACGAGGCATACAAAACAGAAATAAATAAAGCATCAGCAAGTATATGGCACTATTTATGATAGTAAGAATAAAAATATATTTGCAGCAAGTTTTTTACAATTATCACAGAATAATAGTTCCCAAACCTGTTTAGCACCCTGATAATAGCTCTAACACCACCCCTCAAATGACCCTACCAACCAAATGCAGCGAATATGTCTAAAAACACGGAAAAGTAGAGTAAAAAAACATGAGCGTAATGAGTGCTCTAATCAGCACGGGAGCTTTCTAGTGAGGTGGGCGTCCATGCATCGGGCTGCTTTTTATGTTTAGATGGGCACATAGAGTCAACGCTAGAGCGCTGACCTGATCCTCTCTGCCACACTCAAAATTACCGCGTGGAGCGGAAAAAGCAGTCCTCCAAACCTCCCACACACAGGGAAAGGTCAAAATATGACACCGGCTCTGACAGGCTCCACGAGGAAGTGCAAAACGGCAATAAATAAAGTATCTTTATATATGGCACTATTTATGGTTGTAATATTAAAAATATACCTGCAGATATTTTTAAAAATTATCACAGAATAACAACTCTCAAACCTGTTTAGAAGCCTGATAATACTCCTAACATCTCCCCTCAATGCCCCTACCAATCAAATGCAGCAAATACTTTTAAAAACACTTAAAAGTAGAGTAAAATAAAAACAAGTGCAATGACCGCTCTAATCAGCACAGGAGCTTCCTACCTAGGCCAAGTATTTGAGCATGCAATATAGTAGATTCACTGTGAAGAAGTCACTCTATGTACCATTGTTAAGATGTGGTATCAAATATTGCTCTGAATCCAAGGTTACTCCGAGGTTTCTGACTTTTCATGATAATGTTGGAGGGGCCTCATGCTCCTTAAGTCATATGGGTGTAGGTTAGTATTTTTGCCAATGCCTGCACGACATATTCTCTGTCTTTGTAGTATTGAGCTTTAGATGATTATTCATCACATATTTGTTTATGACTCAAGTTGTAGAAGTTTTCCAGGCCATCTATTTTTCAAATGATTTGGATGACATCTGCATAGTTGTAATAGATGAGGTAGAATGATTTCATCAGCTTTGGTATGGGGGTTATGTAGCTGATTAATAATAGAGTGGGTTTTAATTCACCCTCGAGAAATGCCACAGTGTTGTGTGCGAGGAGCGGATGTGAAATGTGGTACTAACACTATGTTACAGTCATAGCTGACAAGCCAAGAAATCAATGGACATTTGCAGAACTCGCTTCTCACGTTTTACATATGATATACCAAACAATAGTTTGCTCTGTGAAAAGATTGCACAACTGTGCATGACATTCAGCCACATTGTTATTAAGCCACCCACATTCACAGCCTTTCCAATTCCTGATGCATAAGTGGTTGCCACTATCTAAACCTACCAGCCATTCAGAAGCAGTGTCCAGTCTGGAAACCTCCGAATTCCAACATAGCATAGTGCTTTGATTGGCCTATCGGGTTGGGAAGGCTCATTACAGGTCAGGTACGACTTACATCTGACTGACATTGTTCCAGCATACAACCTTTCTAGGGGCACCGGCCCGTTGTGAAATATAGACATTGTGAGATAATGTATCTGCTCTAGAGGTCTTTATTTTGTGTTCAGGAGCCAGATTGTTTGTTAGGTTTATGTGTCTGATTCAGAGAGCAGCAGATACCCTAACTAGAAATAGTGTGAATCTGAAATGACCAAATATAGCATGCCATGTCAGAAAGGGCTGCTATAAAGGATTATCTTTCTTTCAAAAATGGTTTAGTGCCTAGATAGACCTGCCAGTGTCAATACTCTGAAGATTCACAATTAGGACATCTGCTACTTGACTATTTGTATTATATTTGACCTAGACATCTCTGTACAACATTGACTAAGATTTACTGATTTTTATATATTATAATCTCAGATTTGTGCAATATGAATTTGCTTTTTTGAAATTCTGTTATAGGTTTATCTAATGTAACATTATATTAAATTGCTGTTATGACACCCTATATAGATAATGTACTAAATGCAGAATAATTGCTGAACATTTGGTGTACCTGTTTTAATAGAGTGTCGGAACATTGGGTGGTAGGACCTTTATGGATCCTCACTGGTTCCGGAATTTTTCTTCACAGAAATATGGGGAAAATCTGTGATTTAGCTAAGGTTTGTGTTTGAAGGGCATTCTGGGTAGGAAAGGGTACTAAGAGCCACACACTCTACACAACCATGTACTACTCTAAGGGACTTATTTTCAGAAATGTTTAGGTCCGGCAGGCTTCTGTGGATTCCAGTCGAGCCATGACCTAAATACCACAGATACCCACATCGCCAGAATGGGTCAATTTGAAAACCTTGATATTACCTTCTTGTGTTTGGGGCCTTCCTTTTCACGGGTAATAGCCTAGCCACACAAGTTGGATACTATTATTATTGGGAGAAGTGGAGGAACGCTATGTAGTAAAAACATTTGTAGATTCCCACAGATTCCATTAACATACTCTGCTTTCACCATTGTTTTGCTGTGACATCAACACGCACAACAGACAAGAGGGAAGTCCTGACTGACTTTGGAAAAAAAATGTTTATGGTGTTTTTAACAGAAACATTTTCTTTTGCAGTACTGTTGACGGGCCATTGCAATCCACTGTACTGTAAAGGTACTGCAATGGATGTCAACAGGTTATTCTCTGCCCTAAAGCAGTTAAAACTCACCAAATCCATGCATCTTGATGTCCTGTCCAACAGGAATTAACAACAAGCTGCAGGGATATATGGTGACATTGTACTAAATCCTTTGTTCCATGGTCATAGGGGAACCTTTCCAGTTGCAGACAGTCCCCAAGAAGGTAGGCTTCCAGGAATGGAGAATAGTGAAAAGCACAGTGGCTAAAGAAATGTGGTAGTTGCTGCTCATGACCATGTGCAGCCAAGAGAATGTTTCAGTTGCCACACATGGTCTATTGAGAAAAGCACTAAAGAGAGACTAAAAATATTGAGATGTGCAGAGAAGGTACAGAGAAGAGGTTCTAGAAAAGAGAGGGAAAGGAGAGAAAGAAAGACATAAGAGTAACTAGAAAGAGTAAGCAAGAATAACTGAGAGCAGGATAGACAGGAAGGGGAGGAAAGGTGGGAAAAGAGTGAGAGAGGGAGTGAGGACAGAGATTAGGAGGTGAGAGAAGACAGAAAGTAAATTAGAGCCTCTAGGAGCAAATAGCTAGGCACAGGTAGAGAAAAGGTGATTGGAGATTTTAAGTGGAAATTATGGCTTATTGTGCTTATTGTGCTTTTGGTTTTGCTAATACAGCTGGCCCAATGTGATTTCTTTTTTTTATTGTTTTTATTGGGTTTTTAGAAACATGCAAAAAACATTTTTTTTTAAACCCACAACATATATAACATTACATAATCTCATCTTATAGTCGTATACAGAGGCAGTGACCTTTCTTACATTTTCCTTTTAAGTACATCGCCATTCCAACAGTATTTTAGGTATCATTTTCCTGTGTACCTTTTCAGCCACTCAATACAGCCCTTACCCCCCTCTAATCCTAGAGCTAATAATCAGCTGTGCTACTACTAGTGAGCCCCGGCCTCCCCTTCTGTGGTGCTCTCATCTACTCTGGGGGACACCTGGGCACCCATCGCCGACCATGGGGCTTAACGAGTCGTGGTCAGCTGCGTTGTGGCATGCAATTCGTGTCCATCTTCCCCCTCGGCCCCCGTCGGTGTAAATAGGCCTGGAATGGTGGCCAAATATCCCTTGGGAGACTACACTGTGGGAGAAGTTCACCATAGGCATCTGACTGTAAATTACGATATATCATAGCCTTTATCCACTCCCCCAGTGTCGGCAAAGGCCCCCTGTCCCAGCGTATAGCTACTCGTCTTTTTGCATAAGCAGGCCCACTGCTATTAGTCACCTATATGTCAGGGGCAATTGTCTATCATCGCCAAGGAGGGCCAGCAAAGGGTCCATTACTATCCATTCATCTGCGATTAAACTCAATTTGCTTATATTGCCTGCCCAAAATCATGGACGCCCGGGCAACCCAAAGACATGTGTAGGAACCCAACTTCCTCCTCTGGGCATCTAGAGCACTTTGCATTGTCATGAAGACCATACCTGCACAATCTAGATGGAGTATAGTAAACCTGATTAAGATACTTAAAGTGTATGAGCCTATGACGTCCATTCAAAGATATTGGCCCTTATTATGAATACGGCGGGAAAGACCACTCCTCCGGCGATAGCGGTAACTACCGCCAACAGTCAGGCGGTCTTGGCCACCAAATTATGAACCACCTGAAAAACAGGCAGCCTGAGAACCACTCACCGCCAGCAGAGGAGTGCCGACAACAATGGCACAGGCGGCCACAGGCCGACGGAAAGGCCCTACCCGCCCATCAAATAATTAAGCACTAGACCACTGTCAGTTCCGGGGCAGGAACCACCGTCAGGCAAAGCCAGGTGGAAATTAACCAAAAATAAAGAAAGACTCACCGGAGGCTCACACAATGCGCTGAGGCAGACATCGAGAGAGAGTTGCAAATCATGCCAGTCCTGCTCCTTGACATATACCTCCACGACCGAGACCACCGACGAAGACGATGACGGTAAGTACTGCAACCTACTAAACAAGGGAAGAAAGGGCACAGTTACATACCCACCCACTCCACCCACCCTGCAAAGCACCCACAACCCCTCACAACAGCACAAGCCATACACCCCAGAGCAAGAGGTACTTACCAGACACAAGGCCAAGACAACCTGCCCATAGTACACACATGTGCACATCACCCCCCCACAAAGAAACTATGAACCACGGATCCAGAGTGTGCCAAAACCAACACTGGCCACACAAACCTTTTATTAAGCTCCAGGAGCAACAGAAGTCCAACAGAAGGCCAATGGCTAGTACATAGTTTAAGGTCCAATGGGCCCAAATGGCCCGAACTTGACTCCCACAATTGCAAATGGTACTCCACCCTAAAGGGGCAACAATGGGGCATGCAAGCACCTCGGGGAACAGGGGCAGGGGGCATTGGGGGTGGAGACATACGACTGGGAGAGGGGGCATGGCTTTACATTTGGGAGGTGGAGGGGGGTTTGGGTCTGGTCTTTGAAGCTGGTGGAGTGGCCTTGGACTGGGGTGCAGCAGATGTACCTGGGCCAGCACTGGTTCTCTTGCTCACAGGGGAGGTAGCACGGGAATGGGAAGGGCAGACAGGGGCAGGCTGTGACGTGGGAGGAGTGGACAGGGCAAGGAGGTGGTCCCGTTTAGGGACGAGACGGGGTGGACCAGTGGGTTCAAATAGGTAAAAACGGGATAGGAAAAGTTTTTTATGGGCAATTGGGGTGGACCTGGAGAAAGGAGTGGGAGTGGAGGTAGAGGGAGTGGTCTTGTCAGGTGTAGGTGTGCGTGACGTGGGTGCAGATGACTGTACAGTATGCTGAGGTGTGGTGGATGTGTGTTGGGTGGGTGTTTTGGAACGTTTGAGTGTCTTGGGAGGAGGGGAGTGGACACAGTGGGACAAGACAGGCTGCCAGTGTAAATGGATGTTGTCTGTGTGTCTGCAAGTTTGGTGAGTGTGATGAATATGTCAACCAAAGTCGTTTTGGTGAATGCAGGTGTGGTGTCTTGGGTGCATGAATGGATGTCTGATTTTGTGGTGACTGCCAGACTGGGGTCAGCAACAGTGAATGAGGGTGCAGTGCCTGTGAGTGTGCATGTAGAGGTGACAGACAGGGAGGCAGAAGACGTGGACACACTGGGGGAAGTGGATGTTGGTGTGTGCCTTTGTATGTTGGCTGTGTGTATGCCTGTAGTGGGAAGTGTGGTGCTTGTGTTTTTCAGTGTGCTTCTTGTGAGTTGAGGTGTGTGCATGGTTGTCAGAATGTGTGCTTGGGACGGATGAAGGGAGTGGGGTGCTGGAAGGGGTAGAGGTGGTTGGAGGGGGGACGGAATGACCAGGGACACTGGCTGCCATCAAAGAGGAGGCCAGAGCCTGAAAAGATCTCTGTAGGCCAGACATGGCACCGTGAATGCCATCCAGGTAGGCATTGGTCTGCTGCACCTCTGATGCTATTCCCTGGATAGCATTGACGATGGTTGTCTGCCCTACAGAGATGGTCCTCAGGAGGTCAATAGCCTCCTCTGTGAGGGTAGCAGGCCTGACTGGGGCACGGGATGAGGTGCCTGGGGCGAAGGAGACACCCACCCTTCTGGGTGAGCAGGCATGGGCAACTCGGTGGGGAGCAAAGTGGAGGGCAGTGATGGTATGGGGTGGTGGAAGATGACACAAAATGGGTGGGCCCGCTAGGGTCCGCCACCGCCAGGGAGCTCCCATCGGAGGAGGTATCAGAGTCACTACCTCCAATGGTAGTTGCCTCCCCCGTGGTACTCCCCTCACCGTCCTACCCACTGGTCCCCTTGGTGTCGCTCGACTCTGCCTCTGTGGAACCGTGGGCCGCTGTATCCCCACTCACCGGTGCCACAGCTGCTTTGCCAGATGATGCTGATGTACACAGACAACACAAGAGAACAGGGATGGGGAGACAAAACAGGAGAGACACTTGTAAATAGCTGAATGGAGGTACATAACTGGTTCACACATACACCCACCCTGCAAATATTCCACCATGCAGCACCTACCGCTATACACATGGCTATGCCCCTGACTAGTGTCCACAACCCTGCTCTACAGCTATTTCCTACAGACCAGAGGGACCTGAAGTACTGCTGACCTGTCCCTTACAACCTTACTTCCCATGGGGGCCATTATGTAAAATGACATCAGTCAGAGTCCCTGCCAATAGATAGCATACATACTACAGCACACTCACACATCCATCAAGGAGGCATACCGTGGTTTCTGTACTCACCCCCTTGTGTCTGCTGTGCAGCCTTCAAGTGCCCATCCAGGTCCGGATATGCCACCGCCAGAATGCGGCACGTTAGGGGGTGTCAGGGCCCGACGGGCACCCCTTCCTCATTGGGAGGACTTCCCCAGCTGGGCCTCCCAGGTCTTCTTCGCCCAGCGCTGCAGGTCCTCCCACTGCTTCCTGCAGTAGATGCTCTGCCGGTTGTAGACCCCCAGGGGCTGCACCTCCCTGGGGATGGCATGCCAGAGTCCCCTCTTCTGATGGGAGCTGACCTATGTGGGACACACAGAGAAAGTAACACAGAGGTCAGACAATGCCCATTAGATACAGCTGGCTATACTTCCCCTATGGGCCGGACACTCACAACAGCAAAACAGGACCTCACACATGCAGCATGTCATGAATCCCACGACTGTACAGTGTCAAACGTGCACACATGTTTGCAGCCATCTACCATCATTACAAACATCCATGCCCCCCAATCCACCTACTCACCTGTACCGCTGGTCAACCATAGAGCTTGGCATACAGGGGTAGGACCCCGTCCATGAGCTTGTTCAGTTCCTCCGTGGTGAAGGCCGAGGCCCTTTCCCCTGCCACTCGTGCCATTTCCAGGACCAGAGTCAGGACATAGCAGCACACTCAGTGGAGTACCTGCATGCACGTAATCTGGGCGTCAAGTGAAGCTGGGGTGACAAGATGGCATACGCTCCACGGTGGTGTGCACCGTCACCTCCGCCGGCGAATATGATACGCTAATATACCCCATTGACAACCATGTTAACCAATGAATGGCCACATCGCGGTGAACACCGCCTTACTCTTTTACGCCAACCGCTAGCGGTATGAGGTCACTTCCACTACAACATTTCTGGATTACAAGGGGCAGACATTTTGGCCATTACTACTCAGTTATTAATTTCTCATTTGCCCCATGCAGGCCCTATTGTCCCCAACCCCTATAGGCATGAACAAATATACATTTACTCACCACAACAGTCCTGATGTATCATTGAGGACATGCCACTCCAGTTTAACATCCTACTATGCATATGTGTCATCGACTTGTATGCCAGCAGTACTGAATATTTAACATGTTGGGCAGATGTATGTGTGTTCCTCTCATGTGTTCTCAACTCCTCCTACGTACAGAACCATGTGGCGAGGGAGAGCCCCATCGGTGCTACTATTCATGAACTTTGTGCATTACTGGATCCAGCACTGAGACTGGCTAATCGGAATCAGCATACCATCCCTACTGAAGTGCAAGTTTTATCTGCACTCCACTTCCTGGCCACTGGCTCATTTCAAGTGACAGTGGGCATGGGTGCAGGTTTTTCACAGCCAATGTTTTGCATTATACTGTCCAGATTCCTGAATGCATTTGTACGACACATACAGTCCTATGTGAGGTTTCCCCAAAGTGCTGACCTCCCTGCCATCAAGTCAGACTTCTATGCCTTTGCCATCATTCCCCATGTGATAGGTGCCATCGATGGAAATCATATAGCTCTCATCCTTTCACTCCATGAACATTCAATTGGTGTGTACTGCAGACCAGTGCATCTCACATGTGAATGCCATGTTCCCTGGATCAGTCCACGATTCCTTTGTATTGAGGAACAGCAGTGTGCCACACATGATGGAACAACTACTAGGGGACAGAAGATGGATCATAGGTAAGTGTGTCTGACACTTTTTGGCACATAGCAGACACCAGGCTGTCTGCAACTGTGGGTTGTCAGTGACAGTCCTGTTTTGCCCCCTTTTGCTGGTGATTCTGGCTACCCCAACATGCGTTGGGTCCTGACACCAGTGAGAAATCCTAGGACAGATGCAGAGAGGAATTACAGTGAGGCCCATGGACGTACTAGGAGGGTGACAGAGCGCACAATAGGTCTCCTGAAGGCTAGATTCCATTGCCTCCATATCTCTGAGGGATCCCTGGCAGGGAACATTTACATTGGTGAATAGGTGTTTTATTTGGTGTCAGGGATGCCATAGTGCTCTTTACAGTGATGGGAGTGGGCTACTGGTGGATGTCCATATTGGATACATGGTCTCAGTGATTGTTGGCAGTGGTAATATGTCCATCTGTTATTTACAGTTTTTGGCGTTGTTATTGCACGGTGTGGACGGTGGTTCAGTGGTACACTTGGAGGACAGTTCTTGTCAGAGTCACTTCTCAGAGGGGGCCTTGGTCTTGGCAGGTGTTCCAGTGCCATATCTGGGCCTGAGTGACCTTTTGGGTGCCTGGTATTGGCCTGTATGGGTTGAGGTGCAGGTCTCCTGTGTGTCCTCAGATGGTGGCACAAGTCCAGTTGCTGCTGCTGTTGTTGGCTGGGCTCTATTTTGGCCTGTAGTAGGGGATTCCTGGTCTGTGGGGGTCTTAGGCTGGGATGGGACAAGGTGCAGCAGTGCACCTGCTATGGCGGCCATGGTGGCATTGTGCAATTTTCACTGCTCCATAGTCTCTTGGTGTTGGGCTCTCTGCAGCCTTTGACTCTGCTCCAGGGTGGCCACTATCTGGGCCAATCTGTCCTCGGTATGGTGGTATGCTCCCAGGACCTCAAATATCACATCCTGGACTGCAGCATCCATCCTGTGGCCTCCCCCCAGGGCCATTGATGCTCTCCCACTGGGACTAGCCCTATGTGCCTGTGTCCCCTGCACAGGTCTGGCGGTACCACTTGTACTGGGGCCCTCGTCTTCCTGCCTGTTGGTAGGTGGTGACTGTGGTCTCTGTCCTTGTGTTCCACCAGTCTGTGGCCTGGATACACAGGTGTGGGTCCGGTTGTCCTGGCCTGATGTTGGTGGGTGTGTGGTAGGGGTGTCAGTGGTGTCCTGGGTGGGGCTGCTGGATGGTGACAGTCCAGGACTGTGCGAGGGGCCAGGGTATTCCTCACTCTCCAGGGTTCCCTCTCCAGTGGCCTGGGTGGTGCCTCTATGTCCATGTGGGGCACTGCCACTCCTTGTCCTGTCTGTCAGGGTGGCATGGGCGGTGGTGCCTGTTGGGGGGAATGGACATGTCTGTTACAATTGCATAATCGGATGGAGTGCACAGGGCTGGTCTGTTTTGTGCAGGTTTTATGCTTTTGGGCCATGCAGGGTGCCTTTGTGAGGTTGCCATTGCAATTTGCTTAGGATGTGATGGTGCATTGTGGGTGGTGTAGTGCCTTTATGATTACTTGCAGGGATAGGTGGCTGTGCACAGGGGGAGGTATGTGGGCCTGTTGGTGGAATTGTGGGCATGCAGGGTGACTGGATGTTGTGAATGTGGCCTGGGTGGGGTAGTGGTCCTGGTGGATGTTGGAGGGGTGGGGTGGTGCATGCAGTACAGGTGTGATGGATATGGGGTAATTGTAGACGACTTACCCATGTCTGTTCCTCCAGTGAGTCCAGCGAGGCCCTTAGGGTGCAGGATGGCCAGAACCTTTTCCTCCCAGTCAGTGTAGTCGGGTGGTGTTAGTGGGCGTTTTCCCCAGTCTTCTGGACTGCAACGTTGTGCGGGGATGCCATGGAGCTCACCTTCCCATGCAGGTCATTCCACCTCTTGCGGATGTCGTCCCTCGTGCGTGGATGGTGCCCCACTGCATTGACCTTGTTGACAATGGTCTGCCATAACTCCATCTTCCTGGCGATGGGTGTGTGCTGGACCTGTGCCCCAAATAATTGTGCTTCGTCCACCAGGGTCCTTAGCTACTTTTCTGTGAAGCGTGGGTGCTTGGGGGGTGCCATGGTGTGTGTTTTGAATGGTGTGTTGTGTGGATCTAGGTGAAAGTGCTGTGGTGTGGTTGGGTGTGTGATTCGTCTGTTCTGGTGTTTAGTGTCTGCTAGGTGAGTTCTCAATCTCAGTTGTCCTATTGGCGATGCAAAGGATTGTGGGATTTTGTCAGAGTCACCAGATCCTCGGGGTCTGTGCATGTTCCCAACACTTCCACCTCGAGACAGCTCCAATACTCTGATTAGAATTGTCACAGAGTCTAAGAGAGTCCAAGTGGGGAAAAGGGGATTAGGAAGGGAGCAGCTGGGAAGGAGACCTGTAGGAAGCAAAAAGGTTAGAACACACAATATCACGATTTTATCATATGAATCAATACTAGACTATGACTCTAAACATTGTCATTCTGAAAACATGGACAACTTAAGCATAGACTTAAAATGACTAGGCTTCAAGATGACAGGGTACCTGTGAGGGAATCAAGAAAAGTTAAATGCAACTTTCAAATTCAAGTACCATCCTTTGACTGAAGTTCAGGAAACAATCTGAATGATTTCTAAACCATCATATGAATCAGGTTTTGAGAAAACATATTAGGAACACACAACATTACATCTTGAACGCTGGCTTTTCATTCCCTCAAATTGCCGGAACATGAATTGGGCACATTGCAGATTTTCACATAGGTAGAAAATACCATTGAATGATTTGTGCACCACGAATAAATCAAATTAAAATTGGGAAATAAATCACGCGATCTGCCAACTCGAAAACCACCAAGTAAATGCCTTAAAATGGTAGCGCATAATGAACACCGTGATTGTTGAACACAGGAAAGGAATTGCGCGGCTTACCGATTCGAAAGTCACCAAACGAATGTCAGAAAATGGTAGCGTACAATGAATAACATGAATTACACACAGGGAAAGAATTGCGCGTGTTGCCAGTTCGAGACCACCATATAAATGCATAGGAATGGTAGCGCATAATGAATATCAAAGATTAAAGCACAAGAAAACGAATTGCGCGTCTTGCCGATTCGAAAGCCACCATGTAACTGCCATGGAATGGTAGCGCACAATGAATATCAAGGGTTAAAGCACAAGAAAACGAATCACACGTCTTGCCGATTTGAAGGCCACCATGTCAGTGCCAAAGAATGGTAGCGCACAATGAATAACATGAATTAAGCACGAGAAAAGAATTGCGCGTCTTGCCGATTCGAATGCCACCATGTAACTAACTAGAAATGGTAGCGCACTATGAATATCAAGGTTTAAAGTACACGAAAACTAATCGCACGTCTTGCCGATTCGAAGGCCACCATGTAACTGCCAATGAATGGTAGTTGTTAGACCTGACAGCCTTAGGGTAGTCACCCCTAACTTTTTGCCTGCCTCCCTCCACTTTGTGGATACTGTTTTTGCTGGTTTTTAGACTCTGCGCACTTTACCACTGCTAACCAGTGCTAAAGTGCATATGCTCTCTCTCTGTAAACATGGTAACTTTGGATCATACCTGATTGAACTATTTAATCTACTTATAAGTCCCCAGTAATGTGCACTCCAGGTGCCTAGGGCCTATAGATTAAATGCTACTAGTGGACCTGCAGCACGGATTGTGCCACCCACTTAAGTAGCCCCTTTTCCTTGTCTCAGGCCTACCATTGCTAGGCCTGTGTGGGCAGTTTCACTGCCACCTCGACTTGGCATTTAAAAGTACCTGCCAAGCATAGAGCTCCCCTTTTTCTACATATAAGTCACCCTTAATGTGTGCCCTGGGTATCCCCTAGAGCAGGGTGCTGTGTAGGTAAAAGGCAGGACATGTACCTGTGTAGTTATATGTCCTGGTAGTGTAAAAAACCCTCAATTCGTTTTTGCACTGCTGTGAGACCTGCTCCCTTCATAGGCTAACATTGGGGCTGCCCTCATACACTATTGAAGTGGCAGCTGCTGATCTGAAAGGAGCAGGGAGGTCATATTTAGTATGGCCAGAATGGTAATACAAAATCCTACTGACTGGTGAAGTCGGATTTAATATTACTATTCTAGAAATGCCACTTTTAGAAAGTGAGCATTTCTTTGCACTTAAATCCTTCTGTGCCTTACAATCCACGTCTGACTAGGTTTAGTTGACAGCTCCTTGTGCATTCACTCAGACACACCCCAAACACAGGGTACTCAGCCTCACTTGCATACATCTGCATTTTGAATGGGTCTTCCTGGGCTGGGAGGGTGGAGGGCCTACCCTCACACAAAGGACTGCCACACCCCCTACTGGGACCCTGGCAGACAGGATTGAACTGAAAGGGGACCTGGTGCACTTCTTAGCCACTCTTTGAAGTCTCCCCCACTTCAAAGGCACATTTGGGTATAAAACAGGGCCTCTGCCCTACCTCATCAGACACTTGCTGGAGAAGAAACCGGAACCAGAAACTACATCCTGCCAAGAAGAACTGCCTGGCTGCTCAAAGGACTCACCTGTCTGCTTTCTACAAAGGACTGCTGTCTTGCTGTTGCCCTGCTGCCTTGCTGAACTCTTGTCTGGCTGTGAAAGTGCTCTCCAAGGGCTTGGATAGAGCTTGCCTCCTGTTCCTTGAAGTCTCAGGACCAAAAAGACTTCTTCCTTTCACTTGGACGCTCCGTGCGCCGAAAATTTCGACGCACAGCTTGTTTCGCGGCGAGAAAAACGCCGCACACCGACGCTGATCGACGCGACGCCCTCGGGACGATCGAGACTTCGACGCACAACCTCGCAAGGACAAAGCCGCCCGACTTTCCCGGAGAAATCGACGCGACGCCTACCGTGAGTGCGAAACTTTGACGCACGGCCTCGCAAGGACAACGCCGCCCGACTTCCAAGGAGAAATCGTCGCGACGCCTGCCGTGAGACCAAACTTTCGACGCACGGCCTCGCAAGGACAACGCCGCCCGACTTTCAAGGAGAAATCGACGCGACGCCTACCGTGAGATCGAAACTTCGACGCGCAGCCCCGCAGAACGACGCGCAGCCGGAAAACAAGCAGGAGAATCCACGCACAGACCCGGGACATCTGGTAATCCCCGCGATCCACAAAAAGAGACTGTCTGCGCGCCGGAAAACGACGCCCGACTTCCCCGCGTGGAAAAGAACGACGCAAGTCTTTGTGTGCTGAGGAGAAATCGACGCACACACCCTTTTTCCACGCATCCCTTTTCCTGTGGCCCTCTGAGGAGATTTTCCACCAGATACCAGGTACTTTTTGCTTGAAAGACACTGTATTGCATTCTAAAGACTTAAGACACTTTATATCACTTTCCTGTGATAGTTCTACAATTTTCCATTGCATCTTTATTCTTTTTGACCTACAATTATCCTGATAAATATTATATATTTTTCTAAACACTGTGTGGTGTATTTTTGTGGTGTTATATGGTGGTATTGTATGACTTATTGCACAAATACTTTACACATTGCCTTCTAAGTTAAGCCTGACTGCTCGTGCCAAGCTACCAGAGGGTGGGCACAGGATAATCTTGGATAGTGTGTGACTTACCCTGACTAGAGTGAGGGCTTTTGCTTGGACAGAGGGTAACCTGACTGCCAACCAAAAACCCCATTTCTAACATTGGTGATCAGCGGTGAGGATAGGACTTGTATTTGTGCAGTGACATACAGTAGCTAAGTATTTCACTACCTACCCACAGTTGAAGGTCAACTTGGTTTTTATCTCTTTTTGAAAATCCGTTTTTTCCTGACAATTTTCAAAAACTAAATCCTCACTCAACATGTCTCTGACTGGGTCTCAGACAGGGGACTTTGACCTAGTCCAGTTGGATACATACACGGTCAAACAACTAAGAGGATTCTGCAGGGCATTAAGGGTACCCACCCAAGGGGCCTCCAGAAAGGAGGACTTTCAAGTGGCGCTGAGGGCCTGGGCAGAAGCCCATTTAGAGGATGATGAGGAAGAGGAGCCAGAAAATGGCCCCTCAGAAGGATTTTCACTATCTATGGATGGTGTTACCACTGCAATTGTGCACCCTTCCAGACCAGGGAGCAGTGTCTCCATGCAAAGCCTGACCGCAGAGGAAAGGAGAGAGGAAAGGGAGTTCCAATTGCAAATGGCAAAACTGAAAATTGAGGCACAACAGGAGGAGAGGAGGGCAGAAAGAGAAGCCAAACAAGCTGAGGCTAAAAGAGCAGCCAAACAGATTGAAGCTGAAAGGACAGCCAAACAGATTCAAGCAGAAGCTGAAAGGGCAGCCAAGCAAGCAGAAGCTGAAAGAGCAGCCAAACAAGTGGAAGCTGAAAGAGCTTTGGCTGAAAAGAAACTATTGTTAGCTCATGAACTGAGTCTCAAGGAGCTGGAGATCAAGGCAAGACAGTCTGAATCCAGCAATAATGGTGGCAGCATACAGACAGGACCTGCTGGAGAAAAGAAGGTTCGTATACCCAAAAATGTGGTGCCCAGTTTTGTGGTGGGAGATGACATAGATAATTGGTTAGCTGCTTATGAAGTTGCACTAAGGGCTCATGAGGTTCCTGAAGGGCAATGGGGGGTAGCTATGTGGGGTTATGTGCCGCCATTGGGGAGGGACACACTTCTCACATTGGATCCACCGGATCAAAACACATACCCACTCCAGAAAGCCACTTTACTTGCCAAGTTTGGGCTGACCCCTGAGGGATACCGTCAGAGGTTCAGGGACAGCACCAAACAAACCACACAAACATGGGTAGATTTCTTTGATTTCTCTAGTAAGGCACTGAATGGATGGGTGCGGGGCAACAAAGTAGCAGATTATAAAGGTTTATATGACTTGATCCTGAGAGAGCATATGCTTAATGTTACTTATACCGATTTGCGCCAGCACCTAGTGGATAGTAAGCTGACTGATCCCAGGAAGCTTGCTGAGGAGGCGGACCTCTGGGTTAGCACCAGAGTGTCCAAAAAGGTACCTGGGGGGGACTCCCACAAAGGTGGTCAGGGTTCCCAACAGAAGAAAGAGGGGGGAGATAAACTTACAGATAAGGAACTCTCTAAAGGCCCCCAAAAGAATTCCCAGGGAGGGGGTGGCAACCCTTCCTTTTCCAAATTTGGGAAAAAGCCAGGGACATTTGACAGGTCAGGAAAGTCTAGCCCCAAATGCATGGAGTGTTACCAATATGGTCACTACAAAGGCGATCCACAGTGCCCCAAGAGGGCACCGTCCACTACCGGACAGGCACCTGGGTTGACTAGTGTAGCACTCGGGGGGGAGATGGACCCAACTAGCTTTGGGGAGCAGGTAGAGATTTCCCTAGTGTCCCTGGGAGAAGGAGAAATGGTGCCCAAGGCCCACATGCCCAGAAATACTTCCAAGTACCGGCAGTGGGTCACCATTGATGGGCAGAGGGTGGAGGCTCTGCGTGACACAGGAGCCAGTATGACTACTATCAAGAGTCAGCTGGTGTCAGCAGAGCAGATAGTACCTAATGCATTCCACCAGGTCAGAGTCGCTGACAATCGCGAGAGTCACCTACCGGTGGCTCTGGTTCCCTTTGAGTGGGGGGGGGTCTCTGGTACTCTGAAAGTAGCTGTGAGTCCTGCCATGCCTGTAGATTGTCTGTTAGGCAATGACCTTGAGCACACTGCCTGGAAAGAAGTAGAGCTCAGGTCTCACCTGGAGATGTTAGGGTTACCTGAGTGGGTCTGCATGACCACACGGTCCATGGCTGACCGAGAGGGCAGTCAAGGGCATCTGGAGCCTGGAACGATGGCCCAGAGAGCTGCCAGGAGGAGGGACCAGGGGTGCGGGAAACCGGCCCCCGCTGTTCCCACAGTGGCTGACGGGGCTCCTGAGGAGGAGGCTTCCGAGCCAACTGGGGAAGACATCGCCGCCCTAGGTGACTTACCTGAGCTTGCTGGCTGGCAAGTTGAGGGTGGACCCACCAGGGAGGAATTCTGCAAGGCGCAGAAAGAATGTCCCACTCTAGAAGGTTTGAGGAAACAAGCCTCAAACCAGGCAGCCGGCGACGCCTCTGGCGATCACCACCTATATTGGGAGAATGATCTCCTCTACAGTGAGCCTAAGGTTCCGGGCTTTGGGGCAGCACGTATGCTGGTGGTCCCCCAATGTTACCGAACCTTCCTACTGGGTCTGGCTCACGACATTCCCCTGGCAGGACATTTGGGGCAGGGCAAGACCTTTAACAGGCTTGTCACCCACTTTTATTGGCCCAAAATGAGGACACACTCAGACAAATTCTGCAGATCCTGTCCTACCTGCCAGGCCAGTGGTAAAGCAGGAAAAAGGGTTAAAACCCCCCTGATTCCACTTCCTGTCGTTGGCACCCCCTTTGAAAGGGTGGGCATCGACATTGTTGGTCCCTTGGACCCCAAAACTGCCTTAGGCAACAGGTTCATCCTGGTTTTGGTGGACCATGCCACCCGTTACCCAGAGGCAATCCCTCTAAGGACAGTAACTGCACCGGTGGTGGCCAGAACCCTGATGGGGATATTTACCCGTGTGGGATTCCCCAAGGAAATAGTGTCTGATAGAGGCACTAACTTCATGTCTGCATACATGAAGTCTCTGTGGGATGCGTGTGGGGTAACTTACAAGTTCACCACACCCTATCACCCCCAGACGAACGGTCTTGTGGAGAGATTCAACAAGACCCTGAAAGGCATGATTGGTGGCCTTCCTGAGGCCATGAGGCGTAAGTGGGACGTCCTCTTACCATGCCTTCTCTTTGCTTACAGAGAGGTCCCCCAGAGAGGGGTAGGGTTCAGTCCCTTTGAACTTCTCTATGGGTACCCTGTCAGGGGACCCTTAAGCATTGTCCAGGAGGGATTGGAGAAAGCTCCAAAGACACCCCCTCAGGATGTGGTCAGCTATATGTTGGCCCTCCGCAACCAGATGACCCGCTTCTGGAAAGAAGCCCAAGATAACCTTGAGGCCAGTCAAGAGGTGATGAAACAATGGTATGACCAGAAGGCCACCCTGGTAGAGTTTCAACCTGGAGACAAAGTGTGGGTAATGGAGCCAGTAGAGCCCAGAGCTCTCCAGGACCGCTGGTCTGGCCCATTTGAAATAAAGGAGCGGAAAGGGGAGGCCACTTACCTAGTGGACCTCAAAACCCCTAGGAATCCCCTAAGGGTGCTCCATGTGAACCGACTAAAAGCTCATTGTGAGAGGTCGGAGATCAACATGCTTCTGGTCACAGATGAAGGAACGGAAGAGGAGAGTGAACCTCTCCCCGACCTCCTCTCTGCCCAAGAAGGTGATGGGTCAGTAAGCGGGGTCATTCTGTCTGACTCCCTGACTCTAAATCAGAAAGGAGACTGTTATGAGCTGTTGGAGCAGTTCTCCCCCCTGTTCTCCCTTACTCCTGGGCTGACCCACCTCTGTGTTCATGATATTGACACCGGTGACAGTCTCCCTGTGAAAAACAAAATTTACAGGTTGTCGGATAAGGTGAAGGCCAGCATCAAGGAGGAGGTCTCCAAGATGTTGACTCTAGGGGTCATTGAGAAATCCAGTAGTCCCTGGGCCAGCCCAGTGGTATTGGTCCCTAAGGCTACTACCCCAGGTGCGAAGCCAGAACTCCGGTTCTGTGTGGACTACCGGGGTCTCAACTCAGTCACACGGACTGATGCTCACCCCATCCCCCGAGCTGATGAGCTCGTGGACAGGCTAGGCGCTGCCAAGTTCCTGAGTACGTTTGATCTTACTTCAGGGTACTGGCAGATCGGCCTAACTGAGGGGGCCAAGGAAAGATCCGCATTTTCAACCCCGGATGGCCATTACCAGTTCCGGGTGATGCCGTTTGGGTTGAAAAATGCCCCCGCTACCTTCCAACGGTTGGTTAACGGGGTCCTAGCTGGCAAGAATGCCTTCTGTGCAGCCTACCTGGATGACATAGCTGTCCACAGTTCCAGCTGGGAGGAACACCTGCTTCACCTCAAGGAGGTGCTTCAGGCCCTGCAACAGGCAGGCCTGACCATCAAGGCCAGTAAGTGCCAGATTGGGCAGGGTTCCGTGGTGTACTTAGGACACCTAGTGGGTGGTGGCAAGGTGCAGCCACTCCAGGCCAAGATTGAAACTATCAAGGCCTGGCAACCACCCCGAACACAGACGGAGGTGAGAGCCTTTCTAGGCCTCACAGGATACTACCGCCGATTTGTCAAGGGCTATGGTACCATTGCAACACCCTTGACAGAACTCACTTCCAAGAAGCAACCTAGGTTGGTGAATTGGACAGAGGCTTGTCAGAAAGCCTTTGACGCCCTGAAGGAAGCCATGTGCACGGCCCCCGTGCTCAAGGCCCCTGACTACTCCCAGGAATTTATCGTGCAGACAGACGCTTCAGAGCATGGCATAGGGGCAGTTCTAGCACAGCTAAATGAGGAGGGCAGAGATCAACCGGTAGTCTTTATTAGCAGAAGACTATTACCACGGGAACAGAGGTGGAGTGCTATTGAAAGAGAAGCTTTTGCTGTGGTCTGGGCACTGAAGAAGCTGAGACCCTACCTGTTTGGGACTCACTTCCTAGTTCAGACAGACCACAGGCCCCTCAGATGGCTCATGCAGATGAGGGGTGAGAATCCAAAACTCTTGAGGTGGTCCATTTCCCTACAGGGGATGGACTTTACGGTGGAACATCGCCCAGGGGTTGACCACGCCAATGCTGATGGTCTCTCCAGGTACTTCCGCCTTAGCGATGAGAGCTCCCAAGAGGTCGGGTAGCTCTCCCCACTTTCAGCTGGGGGGGACACATGTTAGACCTGACAGCCTTAGGGTAGTCACCCCTAACTTTTTGCCTGCCTCCCTCCACTTTGTGGATACTGTTTTTGCTGGTTTTTAGACTCTGCGCACTTTACCACTGCTAACCAGTGCTAAAGTGCATATGCTCTCTCTCTGTAAACATGGTAACTTTGGATCATACCTGATTGAACTATTTAATCTACTTATAAGTCCCCAGTAATGTGCACTCCAGGTGCCTAGGGCCTATAGATTAAATGCTACTAGTGGACCTGCAGCACGGATTGTGCCACCCACTTAAGTAGCCCCTTTTCCTTGTCTCAGGCCTACCATTGCTAGGCCTGTGTGGGCAGTTTCACTGCCACCTCGACTTGGCATTTAAAAGTACCTGCCAAGCATAGAGCTCCCCTTTTTCTACATATAAGTCACCCTTAATGTGTGCCCTGGGTATCCCCTAGAGCAGGGTGCTGTGTAGGTAAAAGGCAGGACATGTACCTGTGTAGTTATATGTCCTGGTAGTGTAAAAAACCCTCAATTCGTTTTTGCACTGCTGTGAGACCTGCTCCCTTCATAGGCTAACATTGGGGCTGCCCTCATACACTATTGAAGTGGCAGCTGCTGATCTGAAAGGAGCAGGGAGGTCATATTTAGTATGGCCAGAATGGTAATACAAAATCCTACTGACTGGTGAAGTCGGATTTAATATTACTATTCTAGAAATGCCACTTTTAGAAAGTGAGCATTTCTTTGCACTTAAATCCTTCTGTGCCTTACAATCCACGTCTGACTAGGTTTAGTTGACAGCTCCTTGTGCATTCACTCAGACACACCCCAAACACAGGGTACTCAGCCTCACTTGCATACATCTGCATTTTGAATGGGTCTTCCTGGGCTGGGAGGGTGGAGGGCCTACCCTCACACAAAGGACTGCCACACCCCCTACTGGGACCCTGGCAGACAGGATTGAACTGAAAGGGGACCTGGTGCACTTCTTAGCCACTCTTTGAAGTCTCCCCCACTTCAAAGGCACATTTGGGTATAAAACAGGGCCTCTGCCCTACCTCATCAGACACTTGCTGGAGAAGAAACCGGAACCAGAAACTACATCCTGCCAAGAAGAACTGCCTGGCTGCTCAAAGGACTCACCTGTCTGCTTTCTACAAAGGACTGCTGTCTTGCTGTTGCCCTGCTGCCTTGCTGAACTCTTGTCTGGCTGTGAAAGTGCTCTCCAAGGGCTTGGATAGAGCTTGCCTCCTGTTCCTTGAAGTCTCAGGACCAAAAAGACTTCTTCCTTTCACTTGGACGCTCCGTGGGCCGAAATTTTCGACGCACAGCTTGTTTCGCGGCGAGAAAAACGCCGCACACCGACGCTGATCGACGCGACGCCCTCGGGACGATCGAGACTTCGACGCACAACCTCGCAAGGACAAAGCCGCTCGACTTTCCCGGAGAAATCGACGCAACGCCTACCGTGAGTGCGAAACTTTGACGCACGGCCTCGCAAGGACAACGCCGCCCGACTTCCAAGGAGAAATCGACGCGACGCCTGCCGTGAGACCAAACTTTCGACGCACGGCCTCGCAAGGACAACGCCGCCCGACTTCCAAGGAGAAATCGACGCGACGCCTACCGTGAGATCGAAACTTCGACGCGCAGCCCCGCAGAACGACGCGCAGCCGGAAAACAAGCAGGAGAATCCCCGCACAGACCCGGGACATCTGGTAATCCCCGCGATCCACAAAAAGAGACTGTCTGCGCACCGGAAAACGACGCCCGACTTCCCCGCGTGGAAAAGAACGACGCAAGTCTTTGTGTGCTGAGGAGAAATCGACGCACACACCCTTTTTCCACGCATCCCTTTTCCTGTGGCCCTCTGAGGAGATTTTCCACCAGAAACCAGGTACTTTGTGCTTGAAAGACACTGTATTGCATTCTAAAGACTTAAGACACTTTATATCACTTTCCTGTGATAGTTCTACAATTTTCCATTGCATCTTTATTCTTTTTGACCTACAATTATCCTGATAAATATTATATATTTTTCTAAACACTGTGTGGTGTATTTTTGTGGTGTTATATGGTGGTATTGTATGACTTATTGCACAAATACTTTACACATTGCCTTCTAAGTTAAGCCTGACTGCTCGTGCCAAGCTACCAGAGGGTGGGCACAGGATAATTTTGGATAGTGTGTGACTTACCCTGACTAGAGTGAGGGCTTTTGCTTGGACAGAGGGTAACCTGACTGCCAACCAAAAACCCCATTTCTAACAGTAGTGCACAATGAATAACATTAATTAAACATGAGAAACGAATCACGTGTCTTGCCGATTCGAATGCCACCATGTAACTGCCACGGAATGGTAGCGCACAATGAATAACATGAATTCAGCACGAGAAACGAATTGCGCGTCTTGCCGATTCGAATGCCACCATGTAACTGCCAAGGAATGGTAGCACACACGGAATAACATGAATTAAGCACGAGAAACGAATCGCCTGTTTTGCCGATTCGAATATCCACATGTAAATGCATGAAACAACCAAGCGCACATTCACACGCACAAGAGTCACATCGCTTATCATGCAAAGATTAGGCCCAAGAACTCGAGCGTCCTTGATAACGGGGTCGGGGACCCAGCCCGACCTCCGTTTTACTGCCCTGATCAAGGATCACCAAATGAAGTGAAAAGAGGGCGAGACCTGAAGGGTCAAAGTAGGCCACCGGAACAGGAGCTCAGGAAGTTGCTGCTGCTCTGCACCAGGACCTCTGAATAGTGAGCACTTGGAGCTGGGCTGGGCTGGCTCCCTTATATAGAGTCTTGGCCCAGCCCACAAACTACACCCAGGCATGCTGCAGGGAAAACTTCTAGAAGGCTCTGGAAGGGGACCACACCCTGACACAGTCTGAAAGCCTGCAGTAGTACATCACATGTGAACAGTATTTATATGCATGCTGAACATAAGTCTTCAAGATTAAACTCTGCAATGAAAAAGGTTAAACAACATCATATCAGTACAATGCATAAATTATGTTAGCTTGAAATTGCTAGGTTTTTGCATTTTAGTCGCCTGTAGAGTGCGCACTGCCCTGATGCTGACAGATGTGTCTGTGAGTGTTTTACAGTGTTGTGGATGTGTGTCAGGTGTGTGGGTTTCAAACTTGCCAATGTGTGCAATTCTTACTGTTGAGTTCCATTGCTGGCCGTGGCGGTCTGTACCGCCAATGGTCATTCGAATTCTACTGACTGCTGCGGTGATTTGAGCATCATTATTTGGAGAGCAGGGAGTTTGTGTGCTCGGCGGTGGCGGGGTGGGATGTCCTGCATCTTCGCCTACAAGGTCCTGGTGGTGACTAGTGGCTGGGAACTTTTTGACAGATTCTGATTTTTGCATCTTTATATGGCGGGTTTCTTTTCACCACCAATGGCGGGTTTCAGTTCATTGTCGCCACGGCGGGGAACGTGTTTACCGCCATGTTGATAATGCCCTCCATAGTCTTGGTTCTCAAGCAGCAGTATGCCCATTGTTTGTCAGCTATAATAACATCCAAGTCTCTTTGCCATGCTAATCGTGCTCTAGATATCTCCGATCTACTTGTTTTTTGTATAATCGTCAATGATATGACATGACCGGGTGCAGAGTTTTGCAACAGCGATGACTGAGCGGGGACCGCGGGTGGCTCTTGGAGATCATCTCCTAATCATTCCCTCATCCCGGTGCATGCCCTGTGGTGGTGAAACTTGATGAGAGGTGTGACCAAAGCCCCTCCATCTTGTACTTTTTCCCAGCTTCGCAGCCTGTCCTCCTCAAACATGTCTCCCAAACTAACAATGCCCAACTCCTTGAGCCCCCTCTCCTGTGACAATGGGAACCAGGTGCACCAGGCCAGCGGTGTCTCCAGTGCATATAGTAATGAGTTCGCCTGTCTGTTCATTAATTTCAGCCAGGCATAGGAAGTTGCGTTTAACTAATCCAGTTTCCAGAATTGTTGTTTCAGTTTATCGAAGACGACTTGGGGTAGTATGGATGAAGTCGTCATCCCCTGCTCCAGCCGAAGATGGGGCAACTGCGGGGTCCATGCACCCAATAGTGTGTGAAGTGATCCTGAGCGACCTAGTAGTACGCTTCCAAGTCTGGGGCACTTAGGCTCCCCCATATCATATGGGAGAGTAAGCGTCCGCCATCGCACCCTGGAATGTTTACCTGCCCAGGCCAATCTTTTTAAGAGAGCCCGTAGCCTGACAAAAATAGAACAGGGGAGGAGGATCGGGATGTTAAGGAACAAAAAAAGGAAGCATGGCAGCACCACCATTTTCATGATGGCCACTCTTCCGGCAAGTAAGAGTGGAAGTTTAATCCAGAGTTTGACCGCTTCCGACAGCTGCTGTATCGCCACCCCATAGTTATCTCAGAGGACGATAGCTGGGTCAGAGTGAATTTTAAACCCCAGATAGCGCACCGACTCCTCAGTCCACTGCAGTGGGTAGTCCGTAGATAACCTGGTGGTGCCAGCTGTCAGAGGGAACACCATGGATTTGCCCCAGTTTACGTGGAGACCAGCCTGGCCTCCAAACAACACCACTTCTGAGAGTACTGGTGGGAGATTCCGCGCCGGTTCTCTAACATATATTAATGTGTCGTCTGCATACACTGACACTATAAGTGTGTAATGAGTGAAGTGTAACCCTCTATGGGAATGGTAATCTTGCAGTGTGTATGCCAACTGTTCAGCCACTAACGCATAGAGGAAGGGGGAAGGGGGTAACCTTACCTCATTCCCCTCTCTATTGGAATTGGGGATGTCACCATTCCATTTAACTGTAGTCTGGCAACCGGTTGAGTATACAGCACCTCGATTAGCTTTATGAATATTTCTCCGACTCCCACTCATCACAGGACTGCCTGCGCGAAGCCCCACTCCACAGAGTTGAAGGCTTTTTTGATATCCAGAAACTCCGCCACCGCCTTAACTTTGGGATCCAGGTGCTACATTGCACCCAGGAATGTTTGTAGGTTATACGACAGGCTATGCCCGGGAACATACACAGTCTGCTCCTCACCGATCAGATGGGGGAGAAGGGGTGCTAGCCTATTTGCCAGGATTGTGGCATACAGCTTAGCATCCACATTCATGAGGGACAGCGGTCTGTATGAGGAGCAGCGATCCGCCGGCTTCCAGGGCTTTAATAGGACCACCAATAAGGCCTCCTGCATAGTAGGAGGCATACAGCCGTCAGTTGCCATCTCCTCAAACACTGTCACCAGGTGTGGTATAAGAATGTCTTGGTAGGCTTTATAAAAGGCTGCTGTCAGTCCATCTGTGCCTGGTGCTTTACCTGTCCACATACTTGCCAGAGCGATCCTGACTTCCTCCGGCTGCAGTGGGCCCATCAATCGAACCCTATGTTCATCTGTAAGCCACGACATGGCGATACAGGCTAGATAGTCCCCAGCCACCGCCTCATTTAGCTGTGAGCATGATCTATGTATCTTGGTATAATAATCATGGAACTGCTGTACCACTGACGGGGGATCGCTCCACACTTGGCCATCGTCATCTAGTACTTGCGATATTGTATTATCCTCATGGTGGGGGTGAAGAGTGGATGCTAGTGTAGCTCCAGGTCGTTCCCCTTTAGGCAGGACTGACCCCAGGAAGCTTGCGCAGGAAGCGGACCGCTGGGAGAGCACCAGGGTCCAAAAGAGGTATGGGGGAGACCACGCCAAGGGTGGGCAGGGTCCCTCTCAGAAGAAAGGGGAGATAAGGGCAAACAGGGGGAGTTCTCTAAAGGGCCCCAAACTGATTCCCAGGGTAAGGATTCCCAACCCCCCAGTGAAAAGAAGCCATGGTTCTCCAAAGGGAAGCCAGTGGCATGTGGTCCCCCACGTAAGTGTTATGCATGTGACCAGGTGGGTCATGTGAGGGGGGACCCCAAATGCCCCAAAAGTACACCGGCACCCACTGGTGCACTGTATGAAGTTGACTCTGTCTGCACTATTTCAAAGTGAGGAATAGTATGCACAGAGTCCAAGGGTTCCCCTTAGAGGTGAGATAGTGGCAAAAAGAGATAATTCTAATGCTCTATTTTGTGGTGGTGTGGTCAAGCAGTAGGCTTATCAAAGGAGTAGTGTTAAGCATTTGTTGTACACACACAGGCAATAAATGAGGAACACACACTCAGAGACAATTCCAGGCCAGGAGGTTTTTGTATAGAAAAATATATTTTCTTAGTTTATTTTAAGAACCACAGGCTCAAGATTTACAAGTAATACTTCAAATGAAAGGTATTTCAGGTAGGTACTTTAGGAACTTTGAATTAGCAAAATAGCATATACAGTTTTCACATAAATGACATATAGCTATTTTAAAACTAGACACAGTGCAATTTTCAACAGTTCCTGGGGGAGGTAAGTGTTTGTTAGTTTTTGCAGGTAAGTAAACCACCTACGGGGTTCAAGTTTGGGTCCAAGGTAGCCCACCGTTGGGGGTTCTGAGCAACCCTAAAGTTACCACACCAGCAGCTCAGGGCCGGTCAGGTGCAGAGGTCAAAGTGGTGCCCAAAACGCATAGGCTTCAATGGAGAAGGGGTGCCCCGGTTCTAATCTGCCAGCAGGTAAGTACCCGCGTCTTCGGAGGGCAGACCAGGGGGTTTTCGTAGGGCACTGGGGGGGACACTAGTCAGCACAGAAAGTACAACCTCAGCGGCACGGGCGGCTGGGTGAAGTGTGCAAACACGTGTCGGGTTTGTAATAGAAATCAATGGGAGACCAAGGGGTCTCTTCAGTGATGCAGGCAGGCAAGGGGGGGGGCTCCTCGGGGTAGCCACCACCTGGGCAAGGGAGAGGGCCACCTGGGGGTCGCTCCTGCACTGGAGGTTGGATCCTTCAGGTCCTGGAGGCTGCGGATGCAGTGCCTTTACCAGGTGTCGGGTCTTTGAAGCAGGCAGTAGCGGTCAGGGGGAGCCTCGGGATTCCCTCTGCAGGCGTCGCTGTGGGGGCTCAGAGGGGTCAACTCTGGCTACTCACGGTCTCGCAGTCTCCGGGGAGTCCTCCCTGAAGTGATTGTTCTCCACAAGTCGAGCCGGGGGCGTCGGGTGCAGAGTGCCAAGTCTCAAGCTTCCGGCGGAAAACGCATGTTGTTTCAAAGTTGCTTCTTTGTTGCAAAGTTGCAGTCTTTGGTGAACAGAGCCGCTGTCCTCAGGAGTTCTTGGTCCTTCTAGATGCAGGGCAGTCCTCTGAGGCTTCAGAGGTCACTGGTCACTGTGGAAAGCGTCGCTGGAGCAGTGTCTTCAGAAGTGGGGAGACAGGCCGGTAGAGCACGGGCCAAAGCAGTTGGTGTCTCCGTCTTCTCTGCAGGGTTTTTCACCTTAGCAGTCCTCTTCTTCTTAGGTTGCAGGAATCTATCTTGCTGTGTTCTGGGAACCCCTAAAGATTTGGGGGTATGTTTAGGTCTGGGGGGTTAGTAGCCAATGGCTACTAGTCCTGAGGGTGGCTACACCCTCTTTGTGCCTCCTCCCTGAGGGGAGGGGGGCACATCCCTAATCCTATTGGGGGAATCCTCCATCTGCAAGATGGAGGATTTCTAAAAGTCAGAGTCACCTCAGCTCAGGACACCTTAGGGGCTGTCCTGACTGGCCAGTGACTCCTCCTTGTTTTTCTCATTATCTCTCCTGGACTTGCCGCCAAACGTAGGGGCTGTGTCCAGGGGGCGAGCATCTCCACTAGCTGGAGTGCCCTGGGGCATTTTAACACGAAGCCTGAGCCTTTGAGGCTCACTGCTATGTGTTACAGTTCCTGCAGGGGGAGGTGTGAAGCACCTCCACCCAGAGCAGGCTTTTGTTTCTGTCCTCAGAGAGCACAGAGGCCCTCACCACATGGGGTCAGAAACTCGTCTCTCAGCAGCAGGCTGGCACAGACCAGTCAGTCCTGCACTGAAGGATTGGGTAAAATACAGGGGGCATCTCTAAGATGCCCTATGGGTGCATTTTTTAATAAATCCAACACTGGCATCAGTGTGGGTTTATTATTCTGAGAAGTTTGATACTAAACTTCCCAGTATTCAGTGTAGCCATTATGGAGCTGTGGAGTTCGTTTTTGACAGACTCCCAGACCATATACTCTTATGGCTACCCTGCACTTACAATGTCTAAGGTTTTGCTTAGACACTGTAGGGGCATAGTGCTCATGCACCTATGCCCTCACCTGTGGTATAGTGCACCCTGCCTTAGGGCTGTAAGGCCTGTTAGAGGGGTGACTTACCTATGCCATAGGCAGTGTGAGGTTGGCATGGCACCCTGAGGGGAGTGCCATGTCGACTAAGTCATTTCCTCCCCACCAGCACACACAAGCTGGCCAGCAGTGTGTCTGCGCTGAGTGAGGGGTCCCTAGAGTGGCATAAGACATGCTGCAGCCCTTAGAGACCTCCCCTGGCATCAGGGCCCTTGGTACCAGGGGTACCAGTTACAAGGGACTTAACTGGGTGCCAGGGTTGTGCCAATTGTCGAAACAATGGTACATTTTAGGTGAAAGAACACTGGTGCTGGGGCCTGGTTAGCAGGGTCCCAGCACACTTCTCAGTCAAGTCAGCATCAGTATCAGGCAAAAAGTGGGGGGTAACTGCAGCAGGGATCCATTTCCTTACATGCACCGTCCCAGGGTTTGGCCAGTGTAGCGCTTGGGGAGGAGTTGGTTTCAGGTGGGTGGGAACCAGCTGAGATGACCCTTGTCTCACTAGGGGACAGTGAGATTGTCCAGAGAACCCTAGTGCCTGAAAACACTAAGAAGAACAGGCAGTGGGTGACCATTAATGGACAGAGGGTGGAGGCTCTGAGAGACACACGAGCCAGTGTGACCACAGTGAGGAGTCAGCTGGTGTCTGAAGAGCAGATTGATCCCCGGGTACTTCACCAAGTAGTTGCAGTGGACAACTCAGAGCGCCTGTGCAGAGTGGCACAGGTTCCCTTTGAATGGGGGGGTTTCAGGTTCCTTGAAGGTAGCTGTGAGTCCAACCATGCCTGTTGATTTTTTGCTAGGCAATGACCTGGAGGATTCCCCTTGGAAGGAGGTGGAACACAGGTCTCACTAGGAGATGTTGGATCTGCCTGGGTAGGTATGGGTATCCACCCGGTCAATGGCAGCCCGTCAGGGTAATCAAGAGCCCCTGGAGCCTGAAACAGTGGCCCAGGGGACCGCCAAGAAGAGGAAGGGCAGGGGGCGTGGGAAACCGGACCCAGAAGTTCCTACAGTCCGGGAGGAGGCAGAGCCTGAGGGTGACGCCCCGGAGCCTACAGGGGAACAGGTGGCTGAACTGGGGGAGGTCCCTGAGCTGTCGCAGTGGCAGCAGGAAGGGGGGCCCACCAGGGAAGCATTCTGTGCAGCACAGTAGTCATGCCCTACTTTGGAGGGTTTGCGGCAGCAGGCGGCAGACGAGGTGGCTGGCAAGGAGCCAGGATCACACCTGATTTATTGGGAGGATGACCTCCTGTATAGCAAGCCTAAGGTTCCTGAGCCTGGGTCAGCCTGTGTGCTGGTGGTACCCCAGTGCTTCAGGGCCTTCCTACTGGGGTTGGCTCATGATGTGCCTTTAGCTGGACATTTGGGGCAGGACAAGACCTTTGAGAGGCTTGTCACCCACTTTTACATGCCCCTAATGCGCAGGCACTCAGATGCACATTGCAGGTCTTGTCAGACTTGTCAGGCAAGTGGCAAGAGTGGGAGGAAATGTAAAGCTCCCCTCCAGCCTTTGCCTGTTGTCAGTACTCCCTTTGAGAGGGTAGGCATTGACATTGTGGGGCCTCTGGATCCCAAGACAGCCATGGGCAACAGGTTAATCCTGGTCTTGGTGGACCATGCCACCCGGTACCCAGAAGCCATTCCTTTGAGATCAATCACTTCCCCTGTGGTGGGTCGTGCATTGATGGGGGTTTTTACCCGCATGGGGTTCCCCAAGGAAGTGGTATCTGATAGGGGTACCAACTTCATATCCACGTATATGAAGTCTTTGTGGAAGGAGTGTGGGGTAACCTACAAGTTCACCACCCCTTACCACCCCCAAAGTAATGGTCTGGTTGAGAGATTCAACCACACCTTAAAAGGCATGATCATGGGCCTGTCAGAGCCCATGAGGCAGAAGTGGGACGTCCTCTTGCCATGCCTTCTGTTCGCCTACAGGGAGGTCCCTCAAAAGGGACTTGGGTTTAGCCCCTTTGAGCTGATTTATGGCCATCCTGTGAGGGGACCCTTGAGTCTGGTTAAGGAAGCTTTGGAGAAAGCTCCTAGTAAACCCCCCCAGGATGTATTCAGTTACATGCTGGCTTTTAGAAACCAGAATGCCCGCTTCAGGAGTCTCGCTCAGGAGAACCTGGAAGCAAGCCAGGAGGATATCAAATGGTGGTATGACCAGAATGCCACTCTGGTCGAGTTTCAACCTGGTCAAAAAGTGTGGGTGATGGCACCAGTGGAGCCTACGGCGCTCCAGGATAAGTGGACTGGGCCATTTGAGGTGGTGGAGTGCAAGAGTGAAGTCACCTACCTGGTGGACTTGCGGTCTCCAAGGAACCCTTTAAGGGTCCTGCATGTCAACCGCCTCAAACCTCACTTTGAGCGGACTGAACTGTCCATGCTCCTTGCGACAGATGATGGGGTAGAGGAGGAGAGTGAGCCTCTTCCTGACTTCCTGTCTGCAGGAGAAAAAGATGGGTCAGTGGAGGGAGTGATCCTCTCCCCCTCCCTGACTGAGGAGCAGCAAGGTGACTGTCGCCACGTGTTGGGACAGTTTTCCTCACTGTTTTCCCTGATCCCAGGAGTCACAAACTTGTGCACACATGATGTGGACACTGGGGACAGTACACCTATTAAACAGAAGGTTTACCGGGTGACTGACAGGGTCAGGGCATGCATTAAGGATGAGGTATCCAAAATGCTTACCCTAGGGGTTATTGAGCACTCCAGCAGTCCTTGGGCCAGCCCAGTGGTATTGGTCCCAAAGGCTGCTGCACCTGGTGCCACCCCAGAACTCAGGTTCTGTGTGGACTACCGGGGACTCAATGCAGTCAGCAAGACTGACGCACACCCCATCCCCTAGCTGATGCGCTCATTGACCGGTTGGGAGCTGCCAAGTACCTCAGTACGTTTGATTTAACATCTGGGTACTGGCAGATTGCCTTAACTGAGGGGACCAAGGAGAGGTCAGCATTTTCTACACCAGATGGACACTTTCAATTTAAAGTGATGTCATTTGGGATGAAGAATGCCCCTGCCGCCTTTCAGAGGTTGGTCAACCAGGTGTTGGCAGGACTGGATGGGTTCAGTGCCGCCTACCTGGATGACATTGCTGTGTTTAGTTCCATATGGGAGGAACACCTGCAACACCTCTGGAGAGTGTTAGAGGCCCTGCAGAAGGCAGGCCTCACTATTAAGGCGAGCAAGTGCCAAATAGGGCAGGGTTCTGTGGTGTACTTAGGACACCAGGTGGGGAGTGGCCAGGTGGCACCCCTACAGCCTAAGATTGACACGATTTTGGCTTCGGAGCCTCCCAAGACCCAGACTGAAGTGAGAGCCTTTTTAGGTCTCACAGGATATTACAGAAGGTTTATTAAGGGATATGGTACCATTGTTACCCCCTTAACTGAGTTGACGTCTAAGAAGCAACCCAAGAAAGTGATCTGGACAGAGGCTTGCCAGAACGCTTTTGATGCCCTGAAGGCTGCCATGTGCACAGCACCTGTGCTGAAGGCACCTGACTACTCCAAGGAGTTTGTTGTGCAAACAGACACCTCAGAGCATGGTATTGGAGCAGTACTCTCACAGCTTAATGAAGAGGGCCTAGATCAACCCGTAGCCTTCATTAGCAGGAGGTTACTACCCAGGGAACGTAGGTGGAGTGCCATAGAACGTGAAGCGTTTGCTGTGGTCTGGGCACTGAAGAAGCTAAGACCGTACTTGTTTGGGACTCACTTCCGAGTTCAGACCGACCACAGGTCCCTCAGATGGTTAATGCAGATAAGGGGTGAGAATCCAAAACTGTTGAGGTGGTCCATTTCCATACAGGGGATGGACTTTATGGTGGAACACCGTCCTGGTACAGAGCACGCCAATGCTGATGGTCTGTCCAGGTTCTTCCGCCTTAGTGATGAGAACTCCCATGAGGTTGGGTAGTTGCTCCCCACTTTCAGCTGGGGGGGACACGTGTTAGACTTTTCATCTTTGGTGTGGTCTCCCTTAACTTTTTGCCTCTGTTCCCCAGGTTGTTGATGTGTGCTGGACTCTGATTTTACTGTTTTTGTTACTCTGGGCACTTTACCACTGCTAACCAGTGCTAAAGTGCAAGTGCTCCTTTACAAAATGTGTATGTGTTTGGTTTATCCATGATTGGCATATTTGATTTATTAGTAAGTCCCTAGTACAGTGCACTAAAGGTGCCGAGGGCCTGTAAATCAAATGCTACTAGTGGGCCTGCAGCACTGGTTGTGCCACCCACATACGTAGCTCTGTAATCATGTCTCAGACCTGCCACTGCAGTGTCTGTGTGTGCAGTTTTATCTGTAAATTCGACTTGGCAAGTGTACCCACTTACCAGGCCTAAACCTTCCCTTTTCTTACATGTAAGACACCCCTAAGGTAGGCCCTAGGTAGCCCCAAAGGCAGGGTGCAGTGTATGGTTAAGGTAGGACATATAGTAATGTGTTTTATATGTCCTGACAGTGAAATATTGCTAAATTCGTTTTTCACTGTTGCAAGGCCTGTCCCTCTCATAGGTTAACATAGGGGCTACCTTTAAATCTGATTAAAGTGTAGATTCCCTTTGGGAGGGGATGGACATGTGGAGTTTGGGGTCTCTGAGCTCACAATTTAAAAATACATCTTTTAGTAAAGTTGATTTTAAGATTGTGTGTTTGAAAATGCCACTTTTAGAAAGTGAGCATTTTCTTGCTTATACCATTTCTGTCACTGTTTGTGGATTCCCTGTCTGGGTCAGTGTAGGAAAGTACCATCTTGCCTGGCATGTTACCCCCATATTTCACTGTATATATGTTGTTTAAGTGTATGTGTCACTGGGACCCTGTCAGCCACGGCCCCAGTGCTCATAAGTGTGCCCTGTATTTGTTCCCTGTGTGATGACTTACTGTCTCACTGAGGCTCTGCTAACCAGAACCTCAGTGGTTATGGTCTCTCTGCTTTCTAAATTGTCACTAACAGGCTAGTGACGAATTTCACCAATTCACATTGGCATACTGGAACACCCTTATAGTTCCCTAGTATATGGTACTGAGGTACCCAGGGTATTGGGGTTCCAGGAGATCCCTATGGGCTGCAGCATTTCTTTTGCCACCCATAGGGAGCTCTGACAATTCTTACACAGGCCTGCCACAGCAGCCTGAGTGAAATAACGTCCACGTTATTTCACAGCCATTTACCAATGCACTTAAGTAACTTATAAGTCACCTATATGTCTAACCTTCACCTGGTGAAGGTTGGGTGCTAAGTTACTTAGTGTGAGGGCACCCTGGCACTAGCCAAGGTGCCCCCACATCGTTCAGGGCAAATTCCCCGGACTTTGTGAGTGCGGGGACACCATTACACGCGTGCACTATACATAGGTCACTACCTATGTATAGCGTCACAATGGTAACTCCGAACATGGCCATGTAACATGTCTAAGATCATGGAATTGTCACCCCAATGCCAGAATGGGGAGACAATTCCATGATCCCCGAGTCTCTAGCACAGACCTGGGTACTGCCAAACTACCTTTCCCAGGGTTTCACTGCAGCTGCTGCTGCTGCCAACCCCTCAGACAGGTTTCTGCCCTCCTGGGGTCCAGCCAGGCTTGGCCCAGGAAGGCAGATCAAAGGACTTCCTCAGAGAGAGGGTGTCACACCCTCTCCCTTTGGAAAAAGGTGTCAGGGCTGGGGAGGAGTAGCCTCCCCCAGCCTCTGGAAATGCTTTGATGGGCACAGATGGTGCCCATCTCTGCATAAGCCAGTCTACACCGGTTCAGGGATCCCCCAGCCCTGCTCTGGCGTGAAACTGGACAAAGGAAAGGGGAGTGACCACTCCCCTGACCTGCACCTCCCAGGGGAGGTGCCCAGAGCTCCTCCAGTGTGCTCCAGACCTCTGCCATCTTGGAAACAGAGGTGCTGCTGGCACACTGGACTGCTCTGAGTGGCCAGTGCCAGCAGGTGACGTCAGAGACTCCTTCTGATAGGCTCTTTCCTGTGTTGCTAGCCTATCCTCCTTCCTAGGTAGCCAAACCTCCTTTTCTGGCTATTTAGGGTCTCTGCTTTGGGGAATTCTTTAGATAACGAATGCAAGAGCTCATCAGAGTTCCTCTGCATCTCTCTCTTCCCCTTCTGCCAAAGGATTGACCGCTGACTGCTCAGGACGCCTGCAAAACCGCAACAAAGTAGCAAAGACGACTACTGCAACCTTGTATCGCTGATCCTGCCGCTTTCTCGCCTGTTTCCTGGTGGTGCATGCTCTGGGGGTAGCCTGCCTCCTTCTTGCACCAGGAGTTCTGAAGAAATCTCCAGTGGGTCGATGGAATCTTCCCCCTGCAACCGCAGGCAACAAAAGACTGCATCACCGGTCCTCTGGGTCCCCTCTCAGCACGACGAGCGTGGTCCCTGGAACTCAGCAACTCTGTCCAAGTAACTCCCACAGTCCAGTGACTCTTCAGTCCAAGTTTGGTGGAGATAAGTCCTTGCCTCCCCATGCTAGACTACATTGCTGGGTACCGCGTGATTTGCAGCTGCTCCGGCTCCTGTGCACTCTTCCAGGGTATCCTTCGTGCACAGCCAAGCCTGGGTCCCCAACACTCTAACCTGCAGTGCACAACCTCCTGAGTTGTCCTCCGGCGTCGTGGGACTCCCTTTTGTGTCTTCGGGTGAGCTCCGGTTCACTCCTCTTCCAAGTGCCTATTCTGGTACTTCTGCGGGTGCTGCCTGCTTCTGTGAGGGCTCCCTGACTTGCTGGGCGCCCCCTCTGTCTCCTCATCCAAGTGGCGACATCCTGGGCCCTCCTGGGCCATAGCAGCATCCAAAAACCCTAACCACGACTCTTGCAGCTAGCAAGGCTTGTTTGCGGTCTTTCTGCATGGGAACACCTCTGCAAGCTTCTTCACAACGTGGGACATCCATCCTCCAAAGGGGAAGTTTCTAGCCCTCTTCGTTCTTGCAGAATCCACAACTTCTACCATCCGGTGGCAGCTTCTTTGCACCCTCAGCTGGTATTTCCTGGGCATCTGCCCAATCTCGACTTTGTCGCGACTCTTGGACTTGGTCCCCTTGTTCCACAGGTACTCTCGTCCGGAAATCCACTTTGGTTGCGTTGCTGGTGTTGGTCTTCCTTGCAGAATTCCCCTATCACGACTTCTGTGCTCTCTGGGGAATATAGGTGCACTTTACACCTACTTTTCAGGGTCTAGCGGTGGGCTATTTTTCTAACCCTCACTGTTTTCTTACAGCCCCAGCGACCCTCTACAAGCTCACATAGGTTTGGGGTCCATTCGTGGTTCGCATTCCACTTTTGGAGTATATGGTTTGTGTTGCCCCTATACCTATGTGCTCCTATTGCAATCTACTGTAACTTTACATTGATTGCATTACTTCCTTTTGCTATTACTGCATATTTTTGGTATTGTGTACATATATCTTGTGTATATTTGTCATCCTCATACTGAGGGTACTCACTGAGATACTTTTGGCATATTGTCATAAAAATAAAGTACCTTTATTTTTAGTATATCTGTGTATTGTGTTTTCTTATGATATTGTGCATATGACACCAGTGGCATAGTAGGAGCTTTGCATGTCTCCTAGTTCAGCCTAAGCTGCTCTGCTATAGCTACCTTCAATCAGCCTAAGCTGCTAGAAACACCTCTTCTACACTAATAAGGGATAACTGGACCTGGTACAGAGTGTAAGTACCCCTTGGTACCCACTACAAGGCAGGCCAGCCTCCTACAGTCAGTTTGACAGTTGGGCTGGTTGCACCTCACACTAGACAGTGACACAAAGGGAGCTGGGGTGTAGCCTGCATATTCTGATGAGCCATCTGTGCTAGGAGGGAGGGGAGGAGTGGTCATTCACACCTGAAAGGGCTGTGCCTGCCCTCACACAATGCAGTCTCCAACCCCCTGGTGAGTGTCTGGGGCCTTGCCTGGGCAAGGCAGGATTTCACATTCCAAAGAGACTTTACTTTGAAGTAGGCCTACTTCAAAGGAGAAATTGGGTATAAGAAGGGCACCCAAAACCACAGACTTTAGAAACACTTCTGGAACCAAGAGGAACCTCTGCCTGGAGAAGAGCTGAATAGCTGAGGAAGAAGTGCTGCCCTGCCTGTGACTGCGCTTTGTGGAGCTTTCGTGCAGTGCTGCTTCTGCCAGAGGGCAAAGACTGGACTTTGTGTGCCTTCCATCTTGTGAAGAAATCTCCAAGGGCTTGATTTAGAGCTTGCCTCCTGTTGTTTGAAGTCTCAGGGACAGCAAAGACTTCTCTCTGCCAGCACCTGGAGTCTCTGGAGAGACTCCTGCTCTGACAAGTGGTGCCCTCTCCAGTCCTTGGGCCCTTGAAAGGAAAGCTGGTGGAAAACCAAGAAAATCGACTTCGGACGACTTCGGACCGACGCCGCTGCTGAATCCGGTGACGCCACCTGCACCCGATTTCGTGACCTTCGCTGGAATGCGACGCTCTTCGCAGGCCCGACGCCGCGGTAGCCCCTCTGAAGTCCGCAACTCCGTGGAAGTCGCCACACCACGTCGTGAGCGACGCCGCTCGAAGTGCACGGATTCAAAGTTTCGCACAGACGCCGCGATCCCCGACTTCACGCATCGGCTTGTTTTCACTCTTCACCAAAGGTACTGTACTTGGGGGTCTATGCGACTCCGTGTCCGGCACCGCTGGTATCGGCTTGTTGGGAACGACTCCATCACGACGCCGTGTTAACACCTCATCAAAGCATTTTTGTTTCTAATCGCTATTTTTGAGTTTAATATTTAAAAATTCATAACTTGACTTGTGTATGTTGGATTTTTGTAATTTTGGTCTTGTTTTGTTTAGATAAATATTTCCTATTCTTCTAAACTGGTGTTGTGTCATTTTGCAGTGTTTTCATTAAGTTACTGTGTGTGTTGGTACAAATACTTTACAACATGCACTCCGACGTTAAGCCTACTGCTCTGCCAAGCTACCAAGGGGGTAAGCAGGGGTTATCTGAGGGTGATTCTCTTTTACCCTGACTAGAGTGAGGGTCCTTGCTTGAACAGGGGGTAACCTGACTGTCAACCAAACACCCCATTGCTAAACACCTCCCCAGAGCTCGGGAAGGTCAGCCCATTATTGCAACCTGGTGCTCAAATCATTGTAAAATTTGGGGTCATCGTAATTGGGACCATAAACACCCACCACCAACAGCATGCACTTCCCTATAGTATATTTAGCCACCACGTAGCGACCAGCGGGATCTGCACACATTTCCTGCAGGCTAATACCCTCTCCTTTACGGACCCAAATTAGCACACCCCTCGCATGGGACGTGAATCCTGCCACACACACAGACCCCTGCATCCTCTGCTGCATCTCTTCCTTATCACTGGGGGCTAAGTGCATCTCCTTCAGAACTGCCACATCTATAGTATGTCTATATGTAGTACGTAAATATGGAACCACTTTGCGAATCTTTCTGTTATCATTGAGGCCGCGAACAATCCAGGTGAGTAAGCGTAGCGGCACAGGACTCGCAGAACATAGTTGTTCCACATACTTCTCCATGTTGTCTATCCGAGTGGACTCCACTACACCCACAGTGTAAGTAAAAGTTTGTCCACTTTCTTTTGGTTTGCCCCCAGTGCACTTTGCTCATCTTCAGCCTCTGACACCCTCCAATCAACCTGGTCCAGGCGCTCTGAATGCCCATAGAGCCTGTCCGACATACGATCCATCCTGTATGTCAGGGCATCTATTTTCCTGTTGATTTTTGTGAGGCTGTGCTGCATTACTGTCAGAATTTGCTTTAAATCTGAGGGTGTTTCTCTCTCAAGGTCTTCTAGTGTCTCTGCAGGTGCGTTCACCCCTTCATTCCGAGTCTTGTGTGCCTTTCGTGACTCAAATTGTAGTTTGGCTTGTATTTTACCTCTTTTGCCCATGGTGCTATTATCAGCTCCGCTGTTATCTCAGTCCTTCTGGGCCTAGGCATTCGTTGTCATTGCGTGTCCAGCACCTCCTCCGGTCTCAACCCTGTCTAAGTGCCGCTCCGTTACCCGGGCCGCTCTATCGTCACCTCGTACTTCGAGGCCTGGGACAGAGTCCTATCTCATGGTCTATCTTATGGCATACGATGCACTTCGTCCGAACCTTGTTATTTGATCCACATTGATTTTTACAAATTATTAATGGTACCAACTTATTTGTTACTACATCTTCTTGCTGAGAAGTGCTGATACCTTCCTTTATAGTGTATATCAGCCATGTCTACATTTGCTGGTATACTAGCTAGAAAGTACAACCTTCTTGTTTAGAATTCAAAGTTCTATTATGGAGGTGACTTGGCTTTCTAGTGTCCATTTCAATATGGCAGTCTAATAACTGTTTCATAACATGGAGTGTGACTTTTATCTGCACCTGTGGCAATACTGAATAGTTCCTCTGCAAGTACATATTTCCTATTTCTAGTACACATGGCAGGCATCCATGCTTTCTACATTCGCTAATCAGAAAAGTGCATGCTTGTAAACAATGTCAGTCATGTAGTGCCACTTTGACGCTTTTATGTAAGGAGCATACTGCATGTGAAAGGGATTAGCATGTCTAGAATCCCAGAAGTGGAGGATTCTGTAGCAACCAAATGGGAGGTGCCATGTAAGCATCAGCAAAGAGAGAGTAACCACTGAGCAGGCTTGTAAATGTAAGCTATCGTACAACCACTCAGAGCCTTAAAGGCAGTGCTGCCTGCCCATCCATCCAAGGCTCCTTTAACTGGAGATGAAACTAGTGTCCTCAGCCAGGCCATAGGCCTCACATGGACGTATCTAAGGCTCCCAAACTCACCTATCCTTTACAATGCCCAACTGTTCTCCTGGTCGATGTCTGATGAAGGTCTTCTTTTGTACAGCACCTGAGGTTAAAGCATACAAGCCTGAGCTTTTGTTTTTTTTTACATTTCCTGTGAATTTTTAGCAAAATATTCAAAAACATGTTTTTTTGACCCCCAACAGGTCTGGTGGGGTGGGAAGGGTATAGCTACCCTGTCCTATATATTGTTTATTATTTTTGCTAGAAGAAGGGACTGAGTTCTGATTGCTAAGATGGCTGCCACCACATGGTTGTTGATGTGGTGGCAGCCAATCAGATCTCATCTTATGATTTGTTGACTCTGCGGATTTTCTTCAGCTTGATATATACAATGTTTTTGACACTTAGGGCCATATTCACAAGACACAGGGTGGTGCAAAAAGTTCCTTGCTGCGCTACCCTGGGCCACCGGGAAAGGGCAGAAATGTGCTATATCTACCACATATGGCATGTTTCTGTCCTCTTCCCCTGTGGTGCTGCACAAATTGCTGCCATGCGCCAATGCAGGCATTGCAGGGATGATTGCTTTGGTGCAGGAAGGGATTTTCTTGCACAAAAACAATCAATGGATGCGATTTCCTCCTTCTATGTGTGCTGTTGAATGCAGCACACATAGAAAGAGATAAAAACGGGGAGAAATAAAGATATTTCTCCATGTTGTGTCACTCTTACGCCACCCCTGGGGAGGTGTAGGCTTTTGATGTATTTCCAGGTTTATGAAATCTCTTAAATCTGGGAATGCACCAAAATCCATGGGTGTCGGGTGAGAATACCCATGCAAATCACATGGAAACCCCTCCCTGACGCAAAGTACTTGCCCTGCGTTTTCTTACTCCATATCTACAAGGCCATGTAAAGCCATGCAAAGTAGCTTTGCTTGGCCTTGTAGATATGGGTGTGCAGCCTGTGCCGCCGGTGCATCACAAAAAGTGACACATCGGCAGCACAGGCCTCTTGTAAATAAGGGCCCTCATTTTTTAAGAAGCACTGAATGTATTTACACTCAATATTTAGGATCCAGAGTCTTTCTCCTGGAGGCCTCTCATGCTGCTGGGAAAACACTCTTTTTATGATTTTTTACTTCATTTAAGTTATGCAAGTCAGTGGTTTAAGCTGATCCAGCACAGAAAATTAAACAATGGAGTGCAGGCCACTGATGGTGAAAGTTTAGAAATGTACCCCGCATGCTAAATTCCTACCACCTATGTGAGCCAGTTCAGCTATGGTCAAAACGAGAAGCCCCTAAAAATATCAGATTCATGATTATGCCTTGCAAATCCGCAACTGTGGGTTGTGCAACTGTGCCATATGTGCAGTAATGTTTTTTTCACACTGCTAATGCTCTTTGTCACATTTGTTCAGCTATGCAATTGTGTGGGCAATATGTGGTAGGGGTTCTGAGTGAAAAATAATTGTTCACATTCCTGTAGGTTTTTCAAATCCAGTATGTAAAATGCACACAGCATGGAGAGGTTGCCTCCACTGAGGAGCACTGATATCTAGAGCGTGAAAAGATGTAAAGACTTATTTTTACACATTTAAAAGTATAAAAAACTATTTATTAGACACATGCCATCAGTAGTAAAGGCCTCTTTAGATTTTGGCACTAGGAGGCTACTGCTTCTGGGAGAGACCCATTGAAAATGCAAATGCTCTAGGACAACCAAATATATGAATTGATGGGTATGTTTGAAAACTTTGTAACACAGAGCTGACCTATCTCTAATGCAATTTGATCTAATGTAATATAATGTAAGGTGATTGGAGACCGCTGCTTGTCACCCGTCAGAGTATCCAGTCGCTGAGTAGGTGAGAGTAGGCGTATGGTGAGGCTGGGCCTGAGTACAAGCAGTCTCGAGGGTGCAAGAAGACTTATTGAAAAGACAGGTCTTCAGCTTCTTGGGGAATTCAAGAAGTGAAGAGGAAGCACTGATGTGTTGGGGGAGGTCATTCCAAGGATTGGCGGCCAGTAGGAAAATGATCATCCCCCCATTCTGCTTCTGTGGATGCTGTGTGTGTGTGTTTGTGGCTGGCCTAGGTGGAGAATAGTTGAACTCCCTATTCTGCTTCTGTGGATGCGAGAGGGAGGGTGTGTGTCTATGTGTGTGTGCCTGTGTCTGGGTGTGTGTGAGAGTGCAAGTGATGCTGAGCGAAGTTGTGTGGTGAGTTGGTGACTGAAGTGTGTGGGTCCCATGTTGTGAAGTGACGACTGCATTTCTGGGAAGTTTGAACTGATTGCCTTTCTGGATGGGGAGCCAGTGGAGCTCTCTGAGGAGTGGTGTGGGTTTGGCACTGAATGTCACTGGCAGTGGTGTTTGGATTGTTTGAAGTCTGTGAAGAAGATGGGTTGGGGTGCCAGCGTAGAGTGCAGTAAATCTGCTTGTGATTAGGGCCTGTGTGATGAGACCTCTGGTGTCCAGTGGGAGCCACTTGAAGAATGTATGTAAATGCAGAGGATCTGGAAGCATGAGGTGGTGATGCTGTTGACCTGGGACTTCATGATGAGGTGGTGTCCAGGATGAGGCCTAGCGTGGTTAGTTGGGTTGGATGTGGTCTGAGTTCGGCAGGACTCTAGATGGAGTCCAAGGTGAGCTCTTATTCCAAAATATCAGCAATTCAGCTTTGTTGGAGTTGAGCTTCAGCAGTTGTCTTTCATCCTATTGGCCACGCTGGCAATGCATTGTTTGAAGTTTGTCTTGATGGTGACAGTGTTGTGTGAGAGGGGAAAGATTAGTTGGGTGCCATCAGTGTAGGAGATGATGTTGATTCCATGGGATCTGATGATGTTAGATAAAGGAATCATGTAAATGTTGAAAAGTGTTGGGCTGAGTGATGATCCCTGTGGGACTACGCAGATGAGGTGCTTGTGCTGTCATGTGAACATTGTCAGCATGACTTATGATGTTCTTCCTGAGAGAAAGGCAGCTATCCATTTGAGTGCTTATCCTTGTTTTCCACTGTGTGTAGTCTGGTGATGAGTGTGTGGTAGGAGGCTAGGTCAAAAGCAGCGAAGAGTTTGAGGAGGTTGAGGGTGGTGGTCTGTCCATGGTCAAGGATGTTACGTTTGTCCCCTGTGGCAACGATGAGGGCTGTTTCAGTGCTGTGGCTGGTTCAGAATGCAGATTGTGAGTGCTAGCGCAGGTGTTTTACAAAAAATTATTAATGAGTATTGATGTCTTCTGAATAATAAGTTTGTGTAGAAATATAATAACGTAGAAAAATAATGCATGCATTTGAAAATGTGATTACGATGAAAGGCCACCAATGTTAACGAAATGTACTAATCAAGGATTTAATAATATAAAATGTTGATTATATGTTTGACTAATGTAGTAATATGTCATATTAAGGGTTATGCAGTAAGCTTTATTAAATGTAGGCCTTAACTTAGCGAGTGTCATGGCCTACTTGCCACTCCTCATGTCAAAGCTGTATTTCTTAACGTTTAAGAAAATGGCTATCCTAGAGAGTTAAACTGTGATTTTTATTGAATTGTTTAAATGTGCTCATAATGGAAGCTTTCTCATGCGAACCGACTGCTAGAAGATGATGTTCCTGTGAATTTAACATTTTGTGTGTAAGAATGACTTTCTCAGGGGGAAGAACAATGGAGATACTGACTGGAGTGGAGGCTGCAACAATTTTGTTACCTTACCTGACAAACCGGATGATGAGGAGATTGCAAGACAAACCAGTCAACAACATGTGAATAGAGGAATAGTAGAATTCATAGATTTGGAGTTTTAGTTTTATTGGACAAAGTGTGAACATGCGCTTAACTGACCAATAGGGATTTGGGAAGTAGTTTTAGTAGTTTTAATATAACAAAACTACACTGAGAGAAGACAGATTCATTGCCTATTTTCTTGCTGACTGTAAGGTCAATATTTCTTGTGCGTCTCAACAAGAGGCGTGCTTAACTTTAATGCTTAAAGACTTTGCGTTTTCTGAACTTTGATGCTGAATCCTGGTCCTTTCTGATCGACTGATGTTCTGAGGACGAAGACTGACTCTGCTTGCTGATCCACACTGAGGATAGGTATAATGTAGTAGACTGTTGATTATTATGCATATTTTCTTTTTCTTTCTAGGTACCAACTGTATTGTTTTGATAGAGCCATAGTTAGATTTTTTCCAAATTTGTGTTACTAAATTGTTTTCCATGAAGCCCAACATGCTGGTGCTAATCTGTAGTTAGTTAAGGATCCTCACTAATGAAATTATGCTAATAGGGATTAATGCTTGATGAATTTCTCTGCTAAACTTAATGTGTGTAATTACTTCGATGCAGTTGACTTTGTTATTAATTTGCATTGTAACTTTAGAATGTGTTGTAGTTCAAGCTTTGATTAGATTATGTTTTTTCCGCTGCTTTGGATAGCCAGCATTGTTTCTGTAAGTGTTTCATTTGATATTGAGATTAATCTACATGACCTTATCATTGTTATTTAGGGAAATAAATATTGTAACTTTTACTAAAAGGTGTGGTTATTCATGACTGAAAGGTCATGGTGTGTGACAATTACGGACTCCATTGATTATTGATGTTATTGATTATTGTGAATTGATTATTGATTATGTACTGGAGCTATGGTAAGAACATCTTAATTGTGAGTCAAAAGGTTCATCAACCTATTTGCGCCCCTTTGTGCGTTTACTTTTTAAGGTCAGACGCACTAGCATGAGTAACCCAGGAGTTTGCAGCATTCTGGATGGTCAGAGAGTTGTCTAATAATGGTCTTCTTGATGGCTTTGGCTGGGAATGGGAGCAGTGAGATGAGTCAGTAGTTGATGGGTACTTTGAGGTTGGCTGGTGTGATAAAAGGGACTTGTGCATTTGGTCCTAGGCACATGCTTGCATTAGCACAATGGTTGGTGGATGTGGCCCATTGCTCAAATCTTTACTAAAAACAATAGCTTCACTTAACCATTTGATACATATGACAACAGCAGAGTGCCAGCTACCACCTGTATCGGAGCTAAATAGAAGCAATGACCAAACAACCTCTGTGTTATGAGCACCCTTCTAGATGTGTGGAAGAAGGACTGAAAGAAGGTTGTTCTTTTAATGGTAGTCAGTTACGTGAGCAATTATAAAGTTACAATTAGATAAGTAGATAAGACTAATGCCCTATTAGGAGCTAGATTTTACAGCCTCAGTTCCCAAGTAGCATCTGTTCAGAACCAGGGAGGGCAATATGAGGGCATTATGCCCCAGATTCTGCTTTCCAGGGCTCCTCTCTCCTTCCACAAAATGTATTTTTTTTATTTTTTATTTTTTGTAATCACAAGCAAGCCTCCATGACAGTTTTTGAGACCAGACCAATAGATTGCACCAGAAACAATGTTTTCTCTTTTTCTGAAGTACATTTTTAATACTTAGGAATAGTTGTTGCTTACAGCTCCTGGGCAAAGTGGAAGAAGCATCCAGAGGTCCCCATATACAATTTTGCCCCCTTGCTTTGTACTAACATCTAACAAGCCAGCTTCAGGCCAACCCTGGCAGACAAAGATTGAATCTCTAGATGGAGCAAGATGGCACAATTGACAGCCTATGAGCAGGATATGACTCATATTCTGACAATACTCCAAGCAGGGCTGATGTGGACAAATCACAATATGCCCCAAACAAACCAAGATAGAATGGTATTTTGATACTCTCTAAGAAGACAATAGACGTTTTATGTAGCCTTTCAACCCCGTTTATCCTATCTCATTCACGTCAACATATCCTTGTTGTTATGGACATCCTAAAACTCATTAGGGCTCGCCATGTGATTGACCCTATTAATAATCTCCAGCCTACAACTGGCTTTCACACTGATAAATGTTGGTTATGTAGGTTGACAAAATACATCTAATAATGCATAATTGCCTGTCTGTAATTAAAGTATATTTACTCAATGGCTGCTGTATGTTTGCGACCTGGGAGTAGGTTTCACTATACAGAACTGTTTTTCAACTCCATGTGGTGTTATTTAGCATTTAAGTACATTGATATGTTTATCCCCTTGACTAAGGGTCCTATTTAGATGTCGGTGGATGGGGTAACTCCATCACAAATGTGACAGATATCAAGTCTGCCATATTACGATGCCTTTCTGTCCTATACGGGTCGTGATACGGTGGACGGGATATCTGTCACATTTGTGATGGAGTATTCCCTCTGCCAACATCTAAATCAGGTCCTAAGGGTCTGATTTAGTTTTCCGCAGACGGGTTACACCTCCACAACGGTGACGGATATCCTGTCCGGGAATAATGGGATTTATATTTTGGTGGACAGGATATCCATTACCGTTGTGATGGAGTAACTCATCCGCCGAAATCTTAAATCAGGCCCTTTAGGCCCGATTTAGATCCTGGCAGAGGTAGTTACTTCATCACAAACATGACGGATATACCTTCCAGCGATATTACGATCCCATTATAGCATATGGGGATCGTAACACGGCAGATGGGATATCTGCCACGTTTGTGATAGAGTATTTCCTCTGTCAGGATCTAAATCAAGCCCGACGTCTTTTACAACTCGCAGCTAATAACCCTCACCAGTAATAATCTCCTGGTGGTAATTGCACGTCCCTGGCGGTAATGCACAATTGCAACAGATACACGCAGTACGCCCGCCAGAGCATTAAATACATGTTACACTGTAAATTCATGCTTCTGGTGGTAATGCGCAATTGCAATAGTACTAGGCAGTATGCCCGGCAGAGCATTAAATACATGTTATTTAACACTGCCATGAATTCTTATTTGATGAAGGTCATATAATCCTATCCACTCCCTGACCAGATGAATTGATTATAGATATGTGTCTGTCCGTTAACCGTCTCTTCTCGCTGTCCTTCAAGTTCGATGGTGAAATGATTCAAGTTTTGTGAATCGTGCAAAAAGCACCTTTGTAATGAAGTTACACGTGAGCAACAACGTGCCGGGATTCTTTCCCTGCCTCCCTCCTCCACACAACCCCCAGGCCTTTCTCCCACACACATGCTCGCATTTCTTTCTCTCCCACTTGCAGAGCAGCATTCATATGCTACCTTTCCCGGCTCCCCTCCCACACTGTTCTTGCCACGCCGAAGCGTGCTCAGCGCTCGCTATTATTTCTTTAAGACGATTTCAAGAGGTGAAGGCCGCCTCTCTCTTCAGCAGGGTTTACAGCCTACCCTCTATTGTTACTCCTTCTGCAAGAGAAAATAGCAGAAAAAATGTCACTTCATTTTTAGATTAAATTCAGCTGGCAACATTTAGAATTGGAGATGTTGACCAGTGCATCAATTAAATTAGTTTAAAGATGTATAACATATGCAGGTTTATATTGTTTTCTCCATACATAAACATTTTTATCTTCCCAGCTGCTGAGATAATTCGCGGGTCTAATCTGACCTAATGTTAGCCCTGTGTAATCTAGAGGGAATGATTTAAAAGCCAGAAGGTGCCCCTGCTCTCCAGATAAGCTTGAAGAAACCCATCTGGTAAATGGGCAAAACCTTGATATTTTATTTTCTAAGCACCCCCTTGGTGTTCAAGGACAAACAGTCAAACGTTAGGCTAATTCTTCAGACAAGCTGAGGCTAATACTTTTAACACGAATTCAAATCTGAATGCTTATTTGACCTCTAACTATAAAATGAGGTCAAAGTGTAAATTTAAGCTAATAACATAATTGCTCGGTCCAGTGGTGCATGGAAGACGACCACTATAATATTTTCATGGTTTTCAAACATATGCAAATAAAAGCGTTTTCTTATTTTGAAAGCAAGTATTTAAAAATATATTAGCAGGATGGAAACTAAAAATCAGGCGCTTGTCGTTTACAGCTGAAGTAAATGGACAATAAATATTCCTGTGGGGCCAAAACAAACCTACACACATTTCTCTTTTAAACAACTGTATTATTATATTTGACGGAATAGTACCATCGAACCAACATATCGCCTGCAAACACACGGGTCATCAAAGATGAGAGCATAAAGCTAACAACATGAGCTGCAAGGTGACAAAGAGGACATGGTGTCAGTTCATAGGCTGTAGCAAAGCGGCTGCCACGTTACGCAGCAATGCTGAGAATAAGGACCCTCCACATGAAACACAGTAATTGGTGGCAGACACAATATTTATAGAGAGACCGACATCAGTTATGACCTAAGGACAAAATTGTGGGTGACTTAGAATAATAGCAGAGTAATGAACATCAGCCTTGAGGCGGGGAGAGGTACCAGAGTGGTTGGGCACTGATGGGCTCAATATGGGAGCGCAGCAGGACAGGCAAGACACAGTGGGTAGTTGTAGGTTGCGATGACTGCCAGATCATCAAGGGGGTCTAATATCATCTTTCATGGCTCCCTGCAGTTCAATCAACATTTCATCCCAGCATTCAGCAACAGAGTGCATGCGAGGACCCTGGCTTCTCTTTGTAGGCCGCACTCTCAGCAGGGACATCTTAAGGACTTTGGGGGCCCTGGATCAACCATATTTTGGGGGCCTTTTTTGGAACAGTTGTGAATATATGATCCAATTTCAGCTTTCATGCCCTATTTGGCCAAGGCCAAGTCACTGACAGTGCACGGACACACTTGTCTAAATTCAAAATATATTTTGCTCTAAAATTCAGGAATAGTGAAGTGTTTTCAATATTGTAACACAGCAGCAGCTCACTGCTATTACTTCAAATAGTCTCTATGAAATAATCAAATTTCTTTCATATCAAGTCCTGTTTTAATCTAAAAAAAACTTTTTATGGATGTTGCATGAAACCTAAACACAACATTTCTCTGCAAAATATCTGTAATAGACTCTCACACATCATCCACATTAAACATATATTAAAGGAAAACTGTATTTAAAGCTATCTGTTTAGGAATTATTCAAGGTCATCAGGGCAAGACTCCCTGCAGAAAAGAGCTGGCTCTCAAAGGGCCCCCTGAAAGGCAGGAGCCCTACTCCAGAGCCCACTTTGCCCATGTCTTAAGACGTCTCTGCTCTCAACCTTCATATACTTCAGCATAGTGCCCAGCCACTGATGCAAGTAAGGGAGGCAGTTACTCTTCCAGTTCAAGGCTATGAATCAATTGGCAAGCAGGAGAAAGAAGTCCACACATTTGGATTCAGCTCTGTGGGTTTTTGAGCGTTTGAAAAGGACTAGCAGGTTGCAATCGACAAGCATGGCGCCAGTTAGCCCAGTGATTTCTGATACGAGCTGCACCACCAATACCAAAAACTAGAGAGGTGGAGGCAGCGCCAGGTCATGTGTAATTGGTCAGCCTCAGGAGAACGACATCAGGGCCATTCACAATCTGCATCAGGCATCCATGTTATACAAGCATTTGCAATGCAATGGGTCTTGCGTTTACTTGAGTCAAAGCTATTAGCGTTGTAGACTCCTAACTGGACTTTTATTGCCACATAAACTGAAAAGTAAAACAATTCCACATAAGCGAGCCGACGGCCTCCATTAGTGCAAAGCAAACACATGAAAGGAAACATAAGTTTGCTGGCAGTGAAACGTATTGGCATAAGTGCAATTATCCATGTAACCGACAAAAGTACAATTATTCATGTAACCAAGTCGACGTCATGCAAAGCGCTCAACCACTGTCCAGCGAGATTGCACTACCTATGAACTAAAGAGAAAAAGTAGTCCAGAAACCATACCGAAAACATGGAGCCTAATATGTTTTCAGTAGTTGGGCGGTGCGCTCAAGGCGAGCTAAACACCAAAAAGGTATGCCGTATGCATGCCTTTCACTAATGAAATCAAGTGATTTGTAAAAGGCAAGCTGAAGAACCAACCAAACTGATGGGCAGGACATGGGTGTGGTTACAAGCCCGTAGAGAGATAACAACAGGGACTGAGCTCTTTGCGCTTGACCCTAAAAGTGTGGGAGTCAAGTGTGCTCAGTGTAATACAAACAATTGAATGCACTGGGCTTACCACCTCATTGAACGGTACAACCACCTTACCGCACAGTTTCATGGCACACAACACCATACCCCATCAAGATGGTCAATGGAATGCACAGGTTTGAATTTCCAACAGCGGTCAGTGACAATTTTATTGAGCATGGTTTAATTTTTACCTAAAACGGGTCTCGCATTTGCTCGCGTTAGAGCTATTAGAATTGTAAACGCCTAACTGGACTTTTCTTGCCACATAAACTAATAATAAAAGTAAAGCAATTTCACATATGCGAGACGATGGTCGTCAAGGGCGTGAAGGAGACACAGAAGAGGAAACAGAAGTTCGCTCACAGTGAAACTTATCGGCAAAAGTGCAATTATCCATGTTACCGGCAAAAGTGCAATTATCCATGTAAACAGAAAAAGTGCAATTATCCATATAATAGGGTCAATGTCATGCAAAGCGCTTGACTTCTGCCCAGCGAGATCACCAGAAACCAGCTGAAAACACGGAGCTTCACATATTTTCAGTAGTTTACCTGTGCGCTTGAGGAGGGCTAAACACTGGAAAAGGCATATATGCATGCCTTTCACAAATGGAATCAATCGATTTTTAAAAGGGAAGCCCATGAACTAATGAAAGTGATGGGCATGACATGGGCGTCGTTAGAACCCCACAGAGAAATTACAACATGGTAAAGACCGCTTGCGCGAGCTGGAACCCTAAAAATACTCCATCTTCGATTAATGCCAAGGAAAGATTATTCCCGTTATCAGATTATACTTCTCGAATTAGTAATTTGTTTTAATTGTACACTATTTTGTTTTGGTTTGTCCACTTTATGAACTTGGACAGTGCACAGTGCTCAGTGTTTAAGTGTGCGCCACTGAGTGATATACGTTTTTGGATTGCTAAATTTTAGCTGATGGCTTTCTCCATACTGTGCAATCTGAGCACGATAATGTGGTGCTGAACTGCTGGTTAAGATTCAGCTCCTGGACTTCAGTCCTCTGTTTAGCTAGGCTGAGTTTTCTGTTATAAATATGGTAGCAGAACAATGATCGTTACAAAACCATACACCATTATGGTAAAGAGACTATCTATCCGCGACATGATAATGAACCACAAGTTCACAATTTTAACATAAATATTGGACAATAAAAGATCGGATTACCTATTTAACACAATCTACATAATTTGGTAAGTAGTAGGCTGGGTTAAGCACAACCTCTACATGTTGTCTTCTACACCAGATGGTTTGCTCACCCTAATATCTGCAGGTACTAACCCTGTCTAGGGTGCAGTGGGGGTAACAACGTGATGTTTCTGCTCAGATAGGACTCTGTACAGCAAAGGTTCAAAGGTTCTGCCTAACAATAACCTTGTCTGAATTAGGTAGTGTTAAGGAGAGGGCGGGCAGATTAGTCCATGTTAACAGGACATGTTTCTAGCCCTAGTTTTCAGTTAACTAGTCTGAATTTTTTTAGTTGACTTCTTCGTTTACTTTCAGTGAAACCGAATAGGCTTGTGCACCCAACAGCAGCAATTTCTAAGAAGAAAGGGCTGGAAATAGGATGTGCGGCTGACACAGAACAATCTGAAAACCCTTGATAGGGGAGTATAAAGTCACACAGTGCTTAATTTGAGCCAGTGTTTGTAGATGTTACACCAGTGCTCATTTTTGGGGACCCAGGCATATTTTTCCTCATCATATATTGACCGTGAGCACGAGAGAGAGAAAAACACACAGGAAAGAAAAAGGAGGCGAAAGACGAATAAACGGGCCCAGAGGGGGAAAGCAGGGACCAGCAAAAGTGAAATAAAGGGGCATCAGTGCTTGGTGAATTCAACACTATGCAGCCTTGGTATTCAGTGCCCCGACTTTAATAGCTCCGCTGGATCAGAGCTTTGGGCAGGTGCACTCTTTCTTTGACAATGCACAGCACAAGCCTCACAGGTCTTCTTGGTTGGGCTGTCCTCTGGGACAGTATGATGAATGCTTTTTTGGTTCACTTCCATAGAACTGTAATAAGCGGTCGTATTCTGGTGCAGAGCAACAACATGAGACATTGTCTACGAGGCACAAAATACTTCTGATGATAGAAACTGGTGAAATAGCTACATCCAGTCCTGTTCCTCGAAGAAATATGTGAATATTTGTGTACAACATAAAACCATGCACTGAGACCAGTCCAGATGTGTTCAGGGCACATATAAAATGGCTTTTCTATTTGATGGACACCTGCTCCATTGACTCAGGTATCCCATCATTGCTTCAATTGACAAGAAGAAGGCTTTCAACTTTTTGGGCTTGGAATATTTGTTCCTGGTATGACAGAAAAATTGATTCAGACTCCCAATGCTTCAGTGGATTAAAAAAATTACTATAGGTCATCCCCAGTTGCCAGAGTGAGAAAGGGCAAGTTATTTTTGGTTGCGGTTCAGAAAGGCGGAGTCTTGTTTCAGGGGTGTCCTCTTTTTCCAATCTCGTTCTGGCTGGTGATGGGGCCACTGACAGTGATTATTTGAGGGATGGTCACGAGTCATGTCATACACATAGGCAGGGAGGTACATGCAATCTCCCTGATGTGCTAAAGTATTTTCAAGGCGTGAAAACTCAACTGCAGTGAGCCTAACAGCTATTGAAGGCTTTTGCCAAGGTCTCGGATTGTATGCGAATAAATCCAAGGTACTGTTTATTTCTCCTGAAGATGCCACGGGTGCTGGATGTTAATAGATTGCCCCGATCTCAGACAGCTAGGATGGAAACCTGATTCTGTTAAATACTTAGCGATATGGGTCTTCTGCCAAAAAAACAGATCGAATAGACGGTAGTATTTCAAGGGCCCTATCAGACACCTGCGGCTCGGTGGCTTTCTGAAGAAAATAACTTGTGTCAGTAATGACAAGGATAGCGATTGATAAAATGGTGCTTCTCCCGCACATCATCAATTTATTCACAGCAATACCTGTATAATTATTGGTTTGCTTCTTTGCCAAAATAGAGGCAGTACTAAAAGTTTTGGTTCGCTCTAAGACACGGGTTACCATTATCCAAACTGCAATGCCCCATCATTGATGGGAGTTTGGCTGTGGCGGCGCGGCTCCAGTGGATGATGTGCTCGAAGGCTGCCTCAGCACCCCCTGAAACCAAGCAGGTGAAGCTCTAGGAGACATTCCACTTTTGTACTGTGTTATCTCTGCACCCACACGTCTGCTCTTCTGATGAGCATTACCAGAAGTGGCCAACAGATGGTTGCACAGAGGTTCACATAAAACAAAAACAAAGATAGCATATGCCCCACACTGACACCAAGAACAATCACTAAACTTAGGAACTTAGAATTAAATACCGACATGCGTAGCTGGGAAGAGGCAGGAATTGCCACAGCTGGCGGTGTGTATAGCAACACAGAACTGCCCAAACTCCAGACACTGCAGCAGAAATGTATAATACTGGCAGCCCAACTCCTGACATTCAGTGCAGTTAGACGTGCCATAAAGAAACTGTATCTTCAACGGAATGCCTTTTTCCCGACCAGTACAGTTCTGGAAGCACCGTTGGAGTCTGGCCGCACCAGTGAGACACTCACCAAATTTTATCCAGCACTAAACCTAATGAAACTCGACTTCAGTACACTCTAAGTGACCGGGGTGAATGATTGAAACACATGTATCTCAGACCAGAAATCCAGAAATGGAAGTCCCGAGTAATATTTCTTTTCAACTAATTCAGAACAACATAATTTATTACATTTATTCAACACCTTGGCCAGTTGCATGAGACATTTCAGACTGTTCAAGACTGCTGCGCTGGATGTAGAGTGAATAATGAGGGTCTCCTACGGATGTTTTGGACCCACCCTGGACTGCAGTCTTTTTGGGCCCATACCACACAGGTCATACACATATCTACTAATAATATCCAACTAGGAAGTTGCCCAAAGACATGTGAAGCAAATTAGTACTGCCCATTTAAGCAACCATGATTTTTCTCTTACAGCTACCCGTTTTGTTTACCTCTACAGTGTGTGAGTCTCACTACCTAAGTCTCACTCACAGTAAATTCATGGTAATTGGACTGCATATGTTTACAGCCAGTGTCTGCCTTTCAAGATAAGGCTGCTGCTGCGCAACTACGGTGAGAGGCACTAGGATAGTTATATGAGAACACGTAGGCACACGCTTGTGCGCACATGTGCTGGCTGCATGTGCAGGACTACCATCGGCTGCAGCCCTGAAATTGTGCACAGGTTGCCTGGCATATAAGGGACTTTGCAAGGATTGGTGTTGACCTGGGGGAGGCCTTAAAATATTAGTGGGTGTTAGAAATGGGGTTTTTGGTTCGCAGTCAGGTTACCCTCTGTCCAAGCAAAAGCCCTCACTCTAGTCAGGGTAAGTCACACACTATCCAAGATTATCCTGTGCCCACCCTCTGGTAGCTTGGCACGAGCAGTCAGGCTTAACTTAGAAGGCAATGTGTAAAGTATTTGTGCAATAAATCATACAATACCACCATATAGCACCACAAAAATACACCACACAGTGTTTAGAAAAATATATAATATTTATCAGGATAATTGTAGGTCAAAAAGAATAAAGATGAAATGGAAAATTGTAGAACTATCACAGGGAAGTGATATAAAGGGTCTTAAGTCTTTAGAATGTAATAAAGTGTCTTTCAAGCACAAAGTACCTGGTTTCTGGTGGAAAATCTCCTCAGAGGGCCACAGGTGAAGAGATGCGTGGAAAAAGGGGGGTGTGCGTCGATTTCCTCTCAGCACACACCGACTTGCGTCGTTCTTTTCCACGCGGGGAAGTCGGGCGTCGTTTTCCGGCGCGCAGACAGTCTCTTTTTGTGGATCGCGGGGATTACCAGATGTCCCGGGTCCGTGCGTGGATTCTCCTGCTTGTTTTCTGGCTGCGCGTCGTTCTGCGGGGCTGCGCGTCGAAGTTTCGATCTCACGGTAGGCGTCGCGTCGATTTCTCCTTGGAAGTCGGGCGGCGTTGTCCTTGCGAGGCCGTGCGTCGAAAGTTTGGTCTCACGGCAGGCGTCGCGTCGATTTCTCCTTGGAAGTCGGGCGGCGTTGTCCTTGCGAGGCCGTGCGTCAAAGTTTCGCACTCACGGTAGGCGTCGCGTCGATTTCTCTTGGAAAGTCGGGCAGCTTTGTCCTTGCGAGGTTGTGCGTCGAAGTCTCGATCGTCCCGAGGGCGTCGCGTCGATCAGCGTCGGTGTGCGGCGTTTTTCTCGCCGCCAAACAAGCTGTGCGTCGAAATGTTCGGCGCACGGAGCGTCCAAGTGAAAGGAAGAAGTCTTTTTGGTCCTGAGACTTCAGGGAACAGGAGGCAAGCTCTATCCAAGCCCTTGGAGAGCACTTTCACAGCCAGACAAGAGTTCAGCAAGGCAGCAGGGCAACAGCAAGACAGCAGTCCTTTGTAGAAAGCAGACAGGTGAGTCCTTTGAGCAGCCAGGCAGTTCTTCTTGGCAGGATGTAGTTTCTGGTTCAGGTTTCTTCTCCAGCAAGTGTCTGATGAGGTAGGGCAGAGGCCCTGTTTTATACCCAAATGTGCCTTTGAAGTGGGGGAGACTTCAAAGAGTGGCTAAGAAGTGCACCAGGTCCCCTTTCAGTTCAATCCTGTCTGCCAGGGTCCCAGTAGGGGGTGTGGCAGTCCTTTGTGTGAGGGTAGGCCCTCCACCCTCCCAGCCCAGGAAGACCCATTCAAAATGCAGATGTATGCAAGTGAGGCTGAGTACCCTGTGTTTGGGGTGTGTCTGAGTGAATGCACAAGGAGCTGTCAACTAAACCTAGTCAGACGTGGATTGTAAGGCACAGAAGGATTTAAGTGCAAAGAAATGCTCACTTTCTAAAAGTGGCATTTCTAGAATAGTAATATTAAATCCGACTTCACCAGTCAGTAGGATTTTGTATTACCATTCTGGCCATACTAAATATGACCTCCCTGCTCCTTTCAGATCAGCAGCTGCCACTTCAACAGTGTATGAGGGCAGCCCCAATGTTAGCCTATGAAGGGAGCAGGTCTCACAGCAGTGCAAAAACGAATTGAGGGTTTTTTACACTACCAGGACATATAACTACACAGGTACATGTCCTGCCTTTTACCTACACAGCACCCTGCTCTAGGGGATACCCAGGGCATACATTAAGGGTGACTTATATGTAGAAAAAGGGGAGCTCTATGCTTGGCAGGTACTTTTAAATGCCAAGTCGAGGTGGCAGTGAAACTGCCCACACAGGCCTAGCAATGGTAGGCCTGAGACAAGGAAAAGGGGCTACTTAAGTGGGTGGCACAATCCGTGCTGCAGGTCCACTAGTAGCATTTAATCTATAGGCCCTAGGCACCTGGAGTGCACATTACTGGGGACTTATAAGTAGATTAAATAGTTCAATCAGGTATGATCCAAAGTTACCATGTTTACAGAGAGAGAGCATATGCACTTTAGCACTGGTTAGCAGTGGTAAAGTGCGCAGAGTCTAAAAACCAGCAAAAACAGTATCCACAAAGTGGAGGGAGGCAGGCAAAAAGTTAGGGGTGACTACCCTAAGGCTGTCAGGTCTAACATGTGTCCCCCCCAGCTGAAAGTGGGGAGAGCTACCCGACCTCTTGGGAGCTCTCATCGCTAAGGCGGAAGTACCTGGAGAGACCATCAGCATTGGCGTGGTCAACCCCTGGGCGATGTTCCACCGTAAAGTCCATCCCCTGTAGGGAAATGGACCACCTCAAGAGTTTTGGATTCTCACCCCTCATCTGCATGAGCCATCTGAGGGGCCTGTGGTCTGTCTGAACTAGGAAGTGAGTCCCAAACAGGAAGGGTCTCAGCTTCTTCAGTGCCCAGACCACAGCAAAAGCTTCTCTTTCAATAGCACTCCACCTCTGTTCCCGTGGTAATAGTCTTCTGCTAATAAAGACTACCGGTTGATCTCTGCCCTCCTCATTCAGCTGTGCTAGAACTGCCCCTATGCCATGCTCTGAAGCGTCTGTCTGCACGATAAATTCCTGGGAGTAGTCAGGGGCCTTGAGCACGGGGGCCGTGCACATGGCTTCCTTCAGGGCGTCAAAGGCTTTCTGACAAGCCTCTGTCCAATTCACCAACCTAGGTTGCTTCTTGGACGTGAGTTCTGTCAAGGGGGACACAATGGTACCATAGCCCTTGACAAACCTGCGGTAGTATCCGGTGAGGCCTAAAAAGGCTCTCACCTCAGTCTGGGTTCGAGGTGGTTGCCAGGCCTTGATAGTTTCGATCTTGGCCTGGAGTGGCTGCACCTTGCCACCACCTACTAGGTGTCCCAAGTACACCACGGAACCCTGCCCAATCTGGCACTTACTAGCCTTGATGGTCAGGCCTGCCTGTTGCAGGGCCTGAAGCACCTCCTTGAGGTGGAGCAGGTGTTCCTCCCAGCTGGAACTGTAGACAGCTATGTCATCCAGGTAGGCTGCACAGAAGGCATCCTTGCCAGCCAGGACCCCGTTAACCAACCGTTGGAAGGTAGCGGGGGCATTTTTCAATCCAAACGGCATCACCCGGAACTGGTAATGGCCGTCAGGGGTGGAAAAGGCGGACCTTTCCTTAGCCCCCTCAGTCAGGGCGATCTGCCAGTACCCTGAAGTAAGATCAAACGTACTCAGGAACTTGGCAGCGCCTAGCCTGTCCACGAGCTCATCAGCTCGGGGGATGGGGTGAGCATCAGTCCGTGTGACTGAGTTGAGACCCCGGTAGTCCACGCAGAACCGGAGTTCTGGCTTCGCGCCTGGGGCAGTAGCCTTAGGGACCAACACCACTGGGCTGGCCCAGGGACTACTGGACTTCTCAATAACCCCTAGCGTCAACATCTTGGAGACCTCCTCCTTGATGCTGGCCTTCACCTTATCTGACAACCTGTAAATTTTGTTCTTCACAGGGAGACTGTCACCGGTGTCAATATCATGAACACAGAGGTGGGTCAGTCCAGGAGTAAGGGAGAAGAGGGGGGAGAACTGCTCCAACAGCTCATAGCAGTCTCCTTTCTGGTTTAGAGTCAGGGAGTCAGACAGAATGACCCCGCTTACGGACCCATCACCTTCTTGGGCAGAGAGGAGGTCAGGGAGAGGTTCACTCTCCTCTTCCATTCCTTCATCTGTGACCAGAAGCATGTTGATCTCCGACCTCTCAAAATGAGCTTTTAGTCGGTTCACGTGGAGCACCCTTAGGGGGTTCCTAGGGGTTTGGAGGTCCACTAGGTAAGTGGCCTCCCCTTTCCGCTCCTTTATTTCAAATGGGCCAGACCAGCGGTCCTGGAGAGCTCTGGGCTCTACTGGCTCCATTACCCACACTTTGTCTCCAGGTTGAAACTCTACCAGCGTGGCCTTCTGGTCATACCATTGTTTCATCACCTCTTGACTGGCCTCCAGGTTACTTTGGGCCTCTTTCCAGAAGCGGGTCATCTGATTGCGGAGGGCCAACATGTAGCTGACCACGTCCTGAGGGGGTGTCTTTGGAGCGTTCTCCAATCCCTCCTTGACAATGCTTAAGGGTCCCCTGACGGGGTACCCATAGAGAAGCTCAAAGGGACTGAACCCTACCCCCCTCTGGGGGACCTCTCTGTAAGCAAAGAGAAGGCATGGTAAGAGGACGTCCCATTTACGCCTCATGGCCTCAGGGAGGCCACCAATCATGCCTTTCAGGGTCTTGTTGAATCTCTCCACAAGCCCATTAGACTGGGGGTGATAGGGCGTGGTGAACTTGTAGGTTACACCACACGCATCCCACAGATGCTTCATGTACGCGGACATGAAGTTAGTGCCTCTGTCAGACACTATCTCCTTGGGGAATCCCACACGGGTAAATATCCCCATCAGGGTTCTGGCTACCACCGATGCAGTTACGGTCCTCAGAGGGATTGCCTCTGGGTACCGGGTGGCATGGTCCACCAAAACCAGGATAAACCTGTTGCTAAGGCAGTTTTGGGGTCCAAGGGGCCAACAATGTCGACGCCCACCCTTTCAAAGGGGGTGCCAACGACAGGAAGTGGAATCAGGGGGGTTTTAACCCTCTTTCCTGCTTTACCACTAGCCTGGCAGGTAGGACAAGCCCTGCAGAATTTGTCTGAGTGTGTCCTCATTTTGGGCCAGTGAAAGTGGGTGACAAGCCTGTTGAAGGTCTTGTCTTGTCCCAAATGTCCTGCCAGGGGAATGTCGTGAGCCAGACCCAGTAGGAAGGCTCGGTAACATTGGGGGACCACCAGCACACGTGCTGCCCCAAAGACCGGAACCCTAGGCTCACTGTAGAGGAGATCATTCTCCCAATATAGGTGGTGATTGCCAGAGGCGTCACCTGCTGCCTGGTTTAAGGCTTGTTTCCTCAACCCTTCTAGAGTGGGACACTCTTTCTGCGCCTGGCAGAATTCCTCCCTGGTGGGTCCACCCTCAACTTGCCAGCCAGCAAGCTCAGGTAAGTCACCTAGGGTGGCAATGTCTTCCCCAGTTGGCTCGGGAGTCTCCTCCTCAGGAGCCCCGTCAGCCACTGTGGGAACTTCTGGGGCCGGTTTCCCGCGCCCCTCGTCCCTCCTCTTGGCAGCTCTCTGGGCCATCGTTCCAGGCTCCAGATGCCCTTGACTTCCCTCTCGGTCAGCCATGGACCGGGTGGTCATGCAGACCCACTCAGGTAACCCTAACATCTCCAGGTGAGATCTGAGCTCTACTTCTTTCCAAGCAGTATGCTCTAGATCATTGCCTAACAGACAATCTACAGGCATGGCAGGACTCACAGCTACTTTCAGAATACCAGAGACCCCCCCCCACTCAAAGGGAACCCGAGCCACCGGTAGGTGACTCTCGCGATTGTCAGCGACTATGACCTGGTGGAATGTATTAGGGATTATCTGCTCTGTGGACACCAGCTGACTCTTGATAGTAGTCATACTGGCTCCTGTGTCACGCAGAGCCTCCACCTTCTGCCCATCAATGAGGACCCACTGCCGGTACTTGGAAGTATTTTTAGGCATGTGGACCTTGGACATCATTTCTCCTTCTCCCAGGGACACTAGGGAAATCTCTACCTGTCCCCCACAGCTATCTGGGTCCATCTCCCCCCCGAGCGCTACACTAGTCAACCCAGGGACCTGTCCAGTAGTGGACGGTGCCCTCTTGGGGCACTGGGGATCGCCTTTATAGTGACCATACTGGTAACACTCCATGCATTTGGGGCTAGATTTTCCTGACCTGTCAAATGTCCCTGGCTTTTTCCCAAATTTGGAAAAGGAAGGGTTGCCACCCCCTCCCTGGGAATTCTTTTGGGGGCCTTTAGAGAGTTCCTTATCTGTAAGTTTATCTCCCCCCTCTTTCTTCTGTTGGGAACCCTGACCACCTTTGTGGGAGTCCCCCCCAGGTACCTTTTTGGACACTCTGGTGCTAACCCAGAGGTCCGCCTCCTCAGCAAGCTTCCTGGGATCAGTCAGCTTACTATCCACTAGGTGCTGGCGCAAATCGGTATAAGTAACATTAAGCATATGCTCTCTCAGGATCAAGTCATATAAACCTTTATAATCTGCTACTTTGTTGCCCCGCACCCATCCATTCAGTGCCTTACTAGAGAAATCAAAGAAATCTACCCATGTTTGTGTGGTTTGTTTGGTGCTGTCCCTGAACCTCTGACGGTATCCCTCAGGGGTCAGCCCAAACTTGGCAAGTAAAGTGGCTTTCTGGAGTGGGTATGTGTTTTGATCCGGTGGATCCAATGTGAGAAGTGTGTCCCTCCCCAATGGCGGCACATAACCCCACATAGCTACCCCCCATTGCCCTTCAGGAACCTCATGAGCCCTTAGTGCAACTTCATAAGCAGCTAACCATTTATCTATGTCATCTCCCACCACAAAACTGGGCACCACATTTTTGGGTATACGAACCTTCTTTTCTCCAGCAGGTCCTGTCTGTATGCTGCCACCATTATTGCTGGATTCAGACTGTCTTGCCTTGATCTCCAGCTCCTTGAGACTCAGTTCATGAGCCAACAATAGTTTCTTTTCAGCCAACGCTCTTTCAGCTTCCACTTGTTTGGCTGCTCTTTCAGCTTCTGCTTGTTTGGCTGCCATTTCAGCTTCTGCTTGAATCTGTTTGGCTGTTCTTTCAGCTTCAATCTGTTTGGCTGCTCTTTTAGCCTCAGCTTGTTTGGCTTCTCTTTCTGCCCTCCTCTCCTCCTGTTGTGCCTCAATTTTCAGTTTTGCCATTTGCAATTGGAACTCCCTTTCCTCTCTCCTTTCCTCTGCGGTCAGGCTTTGCATGGAGACACTGCTCCCTGGTCTGGAAGGGTGCACAATTGCAGTGGTAACACCATCCATAGATAGTGAAAATCCTTCTGAGGGGCCATTTTCTGGCTCCTCTTCCTCATCATCCTCTAAATGGGCTTCTGCCCAGGCCCTCAGCGCCACTTGAAAGTCCTCCTTTCTGGAGGCCCCTTGGGTGGGTACCCTTAATGCCCTGCAGAATCCTCTTAGTTGTTTGACCGTGTATGTATCCAACTGGACTAGGTCAAAGTCCCCTGTCTGAGACCCAGTCAGAGACATGTTGAGTGAGGATTTAGTTTTTGAAAATTGTCAGGAAAAAACGGATTTTCAAAAAGAGATAAAAACCAAGTTGACCTTCAACTGTGGGTAGATAGTGAAATACTTAGCTACTGTATGTCACTGCACAAATACAAGTCCTATCCTCACCGCTGATCACCAATGTTAGAAATGGGGTTTTTGGTTGGCAGTCAGGTTACCCTCTGTCCAAGCAAAAGCCCTCACTCTAGTCAGGGTAAGTCACACACTATCCAAGATTATCCTGTGCCCACCCTCTGGTAGCTTGGCACGAGCAGTCAGGCTTAACTTAGAAGGCAATGTGTAAAGTATTTGTGCAATAAATCATACAATACCACCATATAGCACCACAAAAATACACCACACAGTGTTTAGAAAAATATATAATATTTATCAGGATAATTGTAGGTCAAAAAGAATAAAGATGAAATGGAAAATTGTAGAACTATCACAGGGAAGTGATATAAAGGGTCTTAAGTCTTTAGAATGTAATAAAGTGTCTTTCAAGCACAAAGTACCTGGTTTCTGGTGGAAAATCTCCTCAGAGGGCCACAGGTGAAGAGATGCGTGGAAAAAGGGGGGTGTGCGTCGATTTCCTCTCAGCACACACCGACTTGCGTCGTTCTTTTCCACGCGGGGAAGTCGGGCGTCGTTTTCCGGCGCGCAGACAGTCTCTTTTTGTGGATCGCGGGGATTACCAGATGTCCCGGGTCCGTGCGTGGATTCTCCTGCTTGTTTTCCGGCTGCGCGTCGTTCTGCGGGGCTGCGCGTCGAAGTTTCGATCTCACGGTAGGCGTCGCGTCGATTTCTCCTTGGAAGTCGGGCGGCGTTGTCCTTGCGAGGCCGTGCGTCGAAAGTTTGGTCTCACGGCAGGCGTCGCGTCGATTTCTCCTTGGAAGTCGGGCGGCGTTGTCCTTGCGAGGCCGTGCGTCAAAGTTTCGCACTCACGGTAGGCGTCGCGTCGATTTCTCTTGGAAAGTCGGGCGGCTTTGTCCTTGCGAGGTTGTGCGTCGAAGTCTCGATCGTCCCGAGGGCGTCGCGTCGATCAGCGTCGGTGTGCGGCGTTTTTCTCGCCGCGAAACAAGCTGTGCGTCGAAATGTTCGGCGCACGGAGCGTCCAAGTGAAAGGAAGAAGTCTTTTTGGTCCTGAGACTTCAGGGAACAGGAGGCAAGCTCTATCCAAGCCCTTGGAGAGCACTTTCACAGCCAGACAAGAGTTCAGCAAGGCAGCAGGGCAACAGCAAGACAGCAGTCCTTTGTAGAAAGCAGACAGGTGAGTCCTTTGAGCAGCCAGGCAGTTCTTCTTGGCAGGATGTAGTTTCTGGTTCAGGTTTCTTCTCCAGCAAGTGTCTGATGAGGTAGGGCAGAGGCCCTGTTTTATACCCAAATGTGCCTTTGAAGTGGGGGAGACTTCAAAGAGTGGCTAAGAAGTGCACCAGGTCCCCTTTCAGTTCAATCCTGTCTGCCAGGGTCCCAGTAGGGGGTGTGGCAGTCCTTTGTGTGAGGGTAGGCCCTCCACCCTCCCAGCCCAGGAAGACCCATTCAAAATGCAGATGTATGCAAGTGAGGCTGAGTACCCTGTGTTTGGGGTGTGTCTGAGTGAATGCACAAGGAGCTGTCAACTAAACCTAGTCAGACGTGGATTGTAAGGCACAGAAGGATTTAAGTGCAAAGAAATGCTCACTTTCTAAAAGTGGCATTTCTAGAATAGTAATAATAAATCCGACTTCACCAGTCAGTAGGATTTTGTATTACCATTCTGGCCATACTAAATATGACCTCCCTGCTCCTTTCAGATCAGCAGCTGCCACTTCAACAGTGTATGAGGGCAGCCCCAATGTTAGCCTATGAAGGGAGCAGGTCTCACAGCAGTGCAAAAACGAATTGAGGGTTTTTTACACTACCAGGACATATAACTACACAGGTACATGTCCTGCCTTTTACCTACACAGCACCCTGCTCTAGGGGATACCCAGGGCATACATTAAGGGTGACTTATATGTAGAAAAAGGGGAGCTCTATGCTTGGCAGGTACTTTTAAATGCCAAGTCGAGGTGGCAGTGAAACTGCCCACACAGGCCTAGCAATGGTAGGCCTGAGACAAGGAAAAGGGGCTACTTAAGTGGGTGGCACAATCCGTGCTGCAGGTCCACTAGTAGCATTTAATCTATAGGCCCTAGGCACCTGGAGTGCACATTACTGGGGACTTATAAGTAGATTAAATAGTTCAATCAGGTATGATCCAAAGTTACCATGTTTACAGAGAGAGAGCATATGCACTTTAGCACTGGTTAGAAGTGGTAAAGTGCGCAGAGTCTAAAAACCAGCAAAAACAGTATCCACAAAGTGGAGGGAGGCAGGCAAAAAGTTAGGGGTGACTACCCTAAGGCTGTCAGGTCTAACAGTGGGCATTCATAGATAGGTAAATAGGGCTCTCTGGAAAATCTGTGGTGTTTTTCACTGTATTATACATATAGCTGAAACCTACCTTTAAGTGCAGTCTTCTCCAGTTAGACCTACACAGTCCAGCAAGGTGTTAAACAGGGAAAAACATGCATGCCAAATTTGATTTTGCAGTTCTGAACACACTAAATCAACTTCACATGGGACTTCAAGAAAAGTCACATTTTTCTGGCTCAGCACATAGCCATATTCCAGATCTTTGTTCTTCTTACTAGGCCGAGTTAATTACTCTGCTCTCCAGCAGAGAGAAAAATGGCCTCCCTGCACAAAAGGATCATTAGCAATCATTGGCTCAGTTCCTGGGAAGGAAGGGGTGAGGAGGAAAATCTGCATCTGATAATTACCTTGTCACACTGCACCTGGGCTGGGAAAGTCCAGGCCCACTGAACAAAGAAGGAAGCCCAGGCATTTAGGGCCAATACAGAAGAAGCTGACATTTGACATCTTGGCGGGAAGGAAAGAGGTAGTGATGTCAGCTAGGAGTTCTTTCCAAAGAAAAAGTGAAGTCACCATTATGGATTGTCCCAGAATTCTGTGCTGGAGGGTTCAGACAGAGGTGGAGGGATGAAATGGCATCCTAGGTTTGGCACAAGTGTTAGACAGTTGAGAAGACCCTGTACCTGGGTGGCAATGACAGAGAAAGGAAGACCAGCTCCAAAGAGAAGCCACGTGATGCCCTTTGAGAATGGACTTAGGACTTTGTCACCACCTGACCCACCACACTAGGATGTCGCTCTCTATTGACCTGAGAATCATTTGCCCTGAGAATCAGTCAAAAGACATACAGGGTTATTACAACTTTGGAGGAGGTGTTAATCCGTCCCAAAAGTGACGGTAAAGTAACGGATATACCACCAGCCGTATTACGAGTTCATTATATCCTATGGAACTCGTAATACGGCTGGTGGTATATCTGTCACTTTTGGGACGGATTAACACCTCCTCCAAAGTTGTAATAACCCCCTTGGACTCCACTGCCACCCCAGGTACTTTGTATAACAGCCAGGAGAATGTGGGGGCTGGAGAGGACAGGCAGGAAGGTGCTCTGATGCCTGATTGTGGGGGACGCTGCACAAGATGACCCCACCAACAGGAGAAGAGTGCCAGGAGCCAGGCAAAGGAAAAGGCTGGCACAGAAAGGTACTAAAGTCAGCTCCCTGCAGAGTGCACCCCTTTTAGAAGTCAGATGACCTCTTGAAAGTGCCCCTGTTAGCTAGCCCTGGTCACCAGGAACAGAGTGAGCCATAAATGAAGAAAATTGGGCCACTGGACCAGACATATGCTGCATTGAATATTTGCAGCTTGGAAAGAAAAATGTGCATGTAGCATTCCACAGGTTCCCTTGAAAATACCCCAGGGGTAGCCCACGGCCTGGGGGTTGGTGCAAGGAACATTTCATGTATTATTGTCAGGGTGTGCCTGGCCCCCAAAGAGGATCATTTGACCCAGGGACTCCCTACCCTGATGCCCAGCACAGCATTGACTGGAGCCCGGAACCCCATCCCTGGACCTCGATGAGAGGAGGAAAAAGGAGGATCTTGGCTGACACCTCACTCCTGCACTCCTGCAATGTGTGTTCCCCTTTCTTGTGCACTTGTCTGGGGGAAGCAAGCCGTGCACCCCAGCATTGACACCCTGTCCACACAAAGCAGGCAGGGGGAATAAAGATGCCGGCTCCCATGCCAGCAACCAGTAATGCTGGATAGATGGGGAGCCAGGTGGGGAGCTGGCAGGGCAGTAGGGAGTGGACTCCTTACACTGCCCTAGTATTACATGAGGCTGTGGATGCTCCTTATTAGCGACACCCAGAAATGGAAAAATAAATAAAATAACAACGCAGTGCAGGGCCATAGAAAGAAGTGGCCGTGTTGCTAATAACTTATTCATAAACCTGTGCTTGGAGCATCCATGCAGGCTAGAATTGCTTTCTTTTCTTTTCTTGTCGTGCTCCAAGCTGGGCAGAGGGACCACCAATGCCCTATAATGAATATGTGGGGCTGTAAGGTGTGCAGAAACCTCCAGAAAAGTTAATTTTAAAACGCTATCCTTACTCTCCTAAAGGTAACATGTTTCCAGGAGCGGTATACATCTGAGAGGAGCATTAACACCAAGTTGCTTATAATGTTTCCTTGATGCTTGTGCTGTGAAATGTCACGGTTGGTCTGCTTTCATTTACAAACGTTTTTTGTAAATTTCTGCAGTAAAATCGACCATTCATGGTCAGACTGGCCTATTGGGCAGCCAGGCAGTGTCCATCAGGCTGTTCTGACTTGTTAGTTTGTAGGCCTGTTTTATGGTCTGCTGGGCAGTTTTTTACAGTTGATTGCAGCAAGTCCACACAATCTTCAATACCTTGCAAAAGACTTACACAACATCTTCAAGTTCATAACTGCCCCAATATGTAATCATGGGCCACTTTTTAAGTTATCTGATTCACTGAGGTGGCCACTTTTATTTTGGTGCTTGGCATATTTTCTGTCCCTGTCTGTCGGCATTGGAGTAAATTATTTTCAAAAATTGCATTCAAAGGGAGAATCCACTCTTATTCCTCTTTTTTAGTTTAGGCTCAGTCACTGTGCTTGTTTGCGCATTACACTTGTCTCTAAAATTCTCACTCCACCACTTTTAAAATCCACTAGCTGCCACTGGTCACACTGCTTGTAGTTTTTGATACCTTATTGGTGGTCTCTTCCTCAGGCCGCCACCACCTAAACAAAGCACAGCCTGAGTCATAGGAGTGATTAAAAGGTGTGGTGCCCCTTGACATTGGGAGAGGTATTATACTCTGGTGTAACACCTCTCTCAATGTTTCAGTATTTCGGATAATACTGAATTGTGCAGTCACTGCCTCGCAGTGCAAAGAAGTGACAGGCACTATATCTACTGGTTCCAAGTCTTTGCTCTCACTCCCAGCACTGAAGCTCCTTCCAGAGTCATAGCCACCAGCGGCTTCCATTTGTCCTGCATTAGCTCCTTGCAGTCCCCCTCTTCTAACAAGCATCTTCTTCATTTTAAGGCATTTTCAGTGCCCCTCCTAAGTAGCAAGTCAACTCCTTCCTTCAAAGCAGGCCAAAAGCAAGCCTTCTTGACAGTCTATGGCTCTTCCAAGATCTCTGCTACTAAACCTTGTCAAGGGGAGTTGGGAGTCAATACCTGAACCCTGGTCCACAAAAGAGATTCTGTGTCACCAAAGCAGAAGGAATCCAGATGTTTGTAAAGAAATATTAGCACACTGTTTAACACTTCTACTCAGTTTGCAGACAGAGAGACTGATTTAGAGTTTGGCAGACAGATATCCCGGCTGCCGTATTGCAAGCACATTAAATCCAGTAGTAGTTGTAATACGGTGGATGGGATGTCAGTCATGTTTGTGATGGAGTATCCTGCTCACCGAACCTAAATCAGACTGAGAGTTTGTCTATTCCACAAGTCTATCTCTGAAACTGGTTTTAGGCAGTTCCTGAGGTTTGGTATTCCTTCTTGACTCGTTCAGCCATAGCCTTTGTCTTGCAGCATTAATGGGAAAATGGGGTTAAAGTTGGAGTCTCCTTCCAGTCGAGACCAAGAACAAAAGCACAAAAGTCTTCTGCAGCTAAACCACTTAACCTAGCATGGGGGAATTGTCTGGAAAAGAATGATGCAGAAAGAGGGCAAGTATATTCCCTGCAACATAAAAGGGTCCTCTCGTTCCTAGCATTCACACGGCCTAGTCCTGTCCATTTCAAAAGATCTGACAATGATGCTCAAGTGCAGTGTTAGGACAGAAAACACTCTTGCATTGTGATAGACATGCACCCCTGCCCTGAGTGCCCCAACTGTAACGGCATCTGGATCCCTGATGCTGATTTTTGTTGTCATGGGTGAACAAAGATCATGCGTGCACGACATAGGCCTGTATCACAGATCGAGGTCTTTTTCGACCGTCATAGGACTCTTACTATGGGGGTAGGGCTGCTTGGTTTCAGACGGCAGCACCACCTCGTTTGGGTGACTGAGTCAGTCCCACACCGACTGGAAAGCAGTCATCCTGACCTTCGCATCTAGCTAGCAGTACCTCACCCAAACCTAGGACGTAAAGGTGAATTGTGGCAGCCTAAAAACATTGCACTCTGACTCCTCAGGAAAGTTATTGTGGAACAGATCTTGCTCTTTTCTCTTATTTAAAGGCAGACAAAGAACTGCAGGATAATTGTCAGTGCATTTATTGAAGCAACTGCATTCAATGATAAAAGGCATGAGCTGCAATTATTAGGAAGATGAAACATAACATAGTGATGACTGTGACCATTAGAGTAAAACATATAAACAGTCCCAACATCCTGACATAATCATGAGTCTAAGAATTCCTACCTACACTTCTAGGAACTAACATGAGAGCATAGCAGTGTTAGCCCTTCTGCCTGTAATAGTCTATGGAAGAAGCCCCCAACCCCATACCTGGGAAAAGGCATGGGTCTGCCTGTTGGCCTGCTGGCTGTTCTCCAGGATGGTTGGAAAGACAAGGCCAAGATCAGTAAATCTGTTGACGGAGAGGCACACAGTGTAAGAGGCTGGCTGGGATGTCCCCTCTGCCCTTCTTCAGCAAGTGTAGTATTTATAAAATAAAACGCGTTGTGTTCTGAGAATAGGCCTGACGTGATAATATGTCTATGGTTAGATGATTGACTCCATAACTCTTGGATCAGCAATACCAAGTAAATTATTGTGTGCAATGACAGCCTTGAGCAGGGCACAGAATGAAATGGAGAAAGGCGGCTGATTAGAATATAAAAATAACCCTGCTGAAAAGCAAGCAGTGCTAAAATAAAATAAAATTAATAAACAAATAAAATATGTATATAGGTAAAAGGGCACAGGCTGCAGGTCAGAAGCTAAAATAAAGGTGGCCAATCTAGGTGCTAAAAAGGAATCCTCAACACCCTCCCCATTTTTGGTACAAGAGTGCAGGGTTCAAGCTCTAAAATATACCATGCTAATACTACTTAAAAGCATGCTAAAATATACATAAAAGATATACAAAAATATTGTTCAAGTTGACAAGACCAAGACCTGGGGCCAAATTCAAAACAGTACAATTTAATATTATTAGAAAAATATTGAAATGTCAAATTAACAAGTCATGATCTTGCAGGAGGTCTCCAAGCATATTGATGGAAAGGGAATCCAGAATGGACCCCACTTCGTCAGGCAATAAATCCACCAGCTCATCAGATAAACGGAGGAAGTGTTGCATAGCTATTTTAGGCATGTTTTGGACACATTGTTTTACCTAACTAGGCCTCCCGCTGTGCACTTTAACCCAGTTACATATTATTCAGCATTACTTTATTTTTCTAGCAATAGTTACATTTGTGGTGCTGTTTTATTTTCTCTATCTCATTGTTCTTTCGTCTAGGAAAGCATCACGTTCTTAGTAGGACATTTATTTCACTTTGTGCTTTCTCCAAGGCTACAGTCACATAGGGTTGCTGATAAACTTGGTATGCTGTGTCTCCAACATTCACAGAAAAGCACACACTCATACGTGAGGACCATTTCTTAGAATGTCAGCTGTTTTATTATAAAAACACCCCTTTGTACCAAACACTTTGGAGGGAGATTCCAGCCAGATGACCACGACTGGATGCTGATTACTCCAAGCTTCACTACAGCTACTTGCTTAGACGTCTGAGCCCTGATCCAGATGTGAATGGTGCCTTTTTAGACTTAAGGCCTTTTGTTTAGGTACAAGGATGATATTCTCCCGGGGGAAACCCCAAGGGCAGATTAGGCTTAGTATGCTGTGCTCATACTTAGCGTAGGTGAGGGGTTATAGATCCACTCCCCTGTTTAGACAGTGTGGTAGGACTGTTTTTGTGTTTTACACTTCTAGTCACACGCTTGCTCCTATTGTGTTTCATCATCCTCGTTATTGCTATGCATATGCTTCGATCTAAGATGCAAATATTTTAATAAATGCTTATTAAAACATATTCTGCCTTTAGTGTCTTTGCCTGAGTGAGATCTTGGCACTTGAGGAAAGGGATGAGAGCTGATGTACAATGATTCCATGGGGAGTCTATCTTACCATGAGCCCAATTGCCACAATTGTCTTGGTCCGAGATGAGGCTCTGCTAGTTAGCCGGGAATCCCGGATTAAGCCAATAAGTGTCACCTGTTGTGGAATTGTACTCAGTACCCACAACCCAGGTGATACTACCGCCCAAATCCAGTAGCCTCATTAACCTAATGAGAACCGCCGCGGCAGAAGGAGCACACATGTTCCATTGTTTCAGCCTCAGCTCCAGTCGAGGAGGCAGCGTTTCATTCAATGCCAGATGTTGAAGCACCAGGATCCAGCAAATCCACAAAGGGCGGCTCATGGAATGCATCCCGCAACAACTGTATTCTCATTGGACAGTTCCAGCAATGAACCCTCATCGAGAACATCATCAGAATTACATCCATAGATAGTACATGTTGTAAGGCAAAACACACCTGCAGTGCAGTTTTGAAAGGGTACCACAAGCAGAGAAAGACTGGCTGCACACAATTGAGTACGGGTCGAAATGACAGTGAACAGTTCCTGCCTATTTCTTCCAAGAGCGATGCTCCAAAGTGCTGCATCATGCGATCACAAAACAGGTTGACTAGTGGGAGCGCCATAATTTTTCGCTGTTGAGATGAGCAGCCATTGCGAATCCATAATAGCAACAGCAGGATACCGCCAATTAATGTCAATGTAATCAGAAAGCCTCCAAAAACGCTCAGAAAGAGTGAATGGATGGCTGAAGGTATTACTCTAAAGACGGTCTGGAAAGTGCTGACCCATAACCAACAGCCTTAAAAAAGTGTACAATCCCAGTGGCGTTAGACGCATTAAAGACTAATTCACTGAAATGTTTTGGATAGTCGGTACTTAAAAGGGACTGTATCTCTTCGGATGACTTTGCCACTTGGAGGTCATAGGGTTCACAAGCTGATGTGAGAGCCACATGTTTGTGAAACAAAAGAGCTTTCAGTCTGCTCAGCTTGTCAAAATTTACATTGTATCAGTGTCAGGTCATATATCCGCTACTTTTATCTCATGCATAAGTAAAAAAGTATGTTCCAGCAACAAGTCTCAATTTTAGAGGCCGAAATTACACAAGGAACACCTGGAGCCATTCCACAACAGCCTTGATCGCTCAGCATTAAGTAACTCCCATTTGGAAGCAACTGAAACACTGGGTGAATCAAAGGAACAGGAATACCCTTCAGATTGCAAGTACACGACAAAGCATTACATGCTCTGTGCAAGAATATCTGTTTACAAATCATAGAATGGCTCACAGAAGTCTTGCATCTGCTACCGCTAAGAAAACCTCTTTCTCGCCTTGAAAGCATTTGTAAGATCACTAACACACTTCATGAATGTAACTGTATCCTAGCTGTTTGAATCTGCCTGCAGGAAAATGTTTTAAACATGAAATGAATTGAAATGTCGAAATCGGCAGATTATTCACTCCATTTATTAACCCCAATGATAATGGTATTTCTGCCACAGTAAAAGGCAACTTTTCTAACTTTTCGATGTTAAGCATGATGTAACTAACTTCTTTCTCAGCCATTATCTGCTCTCTCCATGTCAAAACAATGCGGCAAATAACTCTTTAGACTTAACGTGCTTCCAAGGTATGCAGCCATTTTTAAGCACTTGTAATGTCCAACTCAAATGCGTAATGGACCTAAGCCGACTTTGTCTATGATGTAAAAGTGACATTTCATTTTGAATAATGTCAATTGAAGAAGACACAATGTTGTTTAATGTGTAAATGCATTTGGGCAATGTGTTCGTACCATTATCGACAACGGCTAGATCTTTCTCTAAATTCTCTATTTGCCTCAAACATGCAGCAGCCTCTATTTGCAAAAGTATCTATTTTTCATTATATATATTGCGAATAAGAAACATTGTAAGCGTGGTTTTCTGGCACCTAAGAAGAAATTTTGTCAGTCATCTGAAATTAGACTAAGGTGTTCTTTTACAGCTGTTAATGTGGAAGATTTTAACCATTGTTGACAAGATTTGCCCATGCTGTCTGTTGTTACAATACCAGTGTTGTGTGATGACGTAATGAGGGTCCCGTCTGCTCGCTCTAGCACCCCGTATGGAGTTAACAAAATGCGCATTGGCAACCATTTGTGACTCCTGGCCCCAATAACCACCCATTATGACCTGAAAGTGTTGAATTAAAGGTACTATTTTTAACCCCACCATTGAGCTGTTCTTCAGTGACATTTGAAATCTCTTGCCAATTATTAAATTTAGTTGGTGAGGGAATATTGGACACATTCATTTCCTTTATTTATACCAAACCTAAACAAGTTGTTTGTTGTATGGTGTCAGTGAGAAATATAATTCATAACAGAATAAGTCATGCTGTAAATAAAGCCTCCCTATCCTGTATTTGCCAATCTTTTGTTCCCCACACACTCTTTAAGTCAATCGACTTCATCCAATACCCATAGCTTTCTATACCCAAATGGGAAACAAATGAATCCAAATAAATCAATTTAGTACTCTTAGTAAAATGATCCGTCCTTTAGTCGGTGGTAATTTGAACTAATAACACCCAGCATCTTTAACACCATGCTCAGTAAAATAAGGACACTTTCTACAAATGTTTTAGAACCTACCACCGGTGGAGCCGAACAATGTTCCCACTGTGTATAATTATTATAAACTATATTTGAGGGTACCAGCTCGGCGTAGAAAATTATGTTTGTAATGGTGATAACAGAATATTTCCCCATAATTTGCTGTATTGATGTAAACATCCTCACTTTCAAACACAGTATAATATTGAAGCTCAGAAAGCATAGAATCAACTGTTCTTACAACCCAGTCATCTGAAACAACCCTGGTGTAATAATATAATTCATTGAGACTTTGAAGACATAAGGAATTTGAATCATTTCAGTAGAGCTGAAGATATCAAATAGCACTTTATCCCAAACAATCACATCAAAACTTGGAACAGCTCAAATGTTCACAAGGGACAAGTCTTTTCGGAATGTATGTAAGGATAGGTAAGGCTTTAAAACCTCATGCACCACTTCAACAGCAGATTGTTCAAGAAGATAATGACCATGAGTCAGTAGAAAGAAAGCAATGGCAAAACAAATCCAAAACAGAAAGGCAAGCAAAGTCAGAAGTATCCACAGATAATACCATGGGCAAACCAAATAGTTATGTTTAAGCTACATGTTAAGCTTACATGCTTTTGAGACAGATATTGTAGATGATGCTGAAGAATTTGGAGAAAAGTCTTCAGTGCCAGCTAAGTAACCATAAGCAGTTTATGCAAAAACTGCACCTGGTGGAGGTGAAAGGGAACTGGTAGGTGTAGTCATTGGTGGTTCATAATAAATTGTTTCATCCATTTGTGTTGCATTTAAAGAGTGCAAATCTAGATTTTGGACATTTGTTGTCGATGAAGTGGTGACAGGAATTAACAAAAGTTCATTCTCTGCCCTCCCCGAGCTCAAGGAAATAATTTCATGGTAGTGAGAGAGGTACAGGCACTACCAACGAGTCTGCGTAGTCCTCTGTGCAGGATCAGCCACATGGTGCAATTTGACATTGTTAAATGAAACAAAGCAGTTTTCTTTCAAATCAGGCAGTGATGGTAGAATGACAGTTCTGATACTGTGTACTCCCAGGACTGAAACATGTGCTCTGTACATTGGGTCAAACTTCCTCTTCACAGGTATCGTCTCACAAACAAAATCCCCAACTTTAGGAATCCAGCCTGTGGTTGGTGGCAAATCCCTAATTCCCACGGTGATGACATGTGCAGATTAATTTTCATAACGGAACTGTTGCAATTCGTGCAAGACAGTGACACGTTCATTTATGTCAAACGGTGTTTCTGAAGCCACCGTGCCAGATGTATCAAGATCTAGCAAATACATAGGTATCCCAAGCAGGACTTCATATGGGGTACGTCCTCCCAAAGACCTTCTAGGCAATTTATGTAGTGCTCTCTGGATTCTATACAGGTAATGGAGCCAATCATGACCTGAACCTAATACTCTAGCTGTTAAGGATTGCTTTAAGTCTTTGTTTTTCCGCTCCATAATCACAATTCACTTGGGATGATATGGAGATGAGTAATACAGTTCAACACCCATCGTTGCCATGGTGTCTCTTAATGCCCTGGGAGAAAAAGCAAGGCCCTAGTCAGTACGGAATGCTGCAGCTGCATGTGTCCCGATGAAGACTTGCAAATCTTTAATAACAGTTAGCGCATCAGTCGATTGCTGTGGCATTCCCATACAAATCTGGAGCATGAATCAACAGCAACAAGAATATATTTGTATGCACTATCTGGTTGTAAGGACCGCAATGGTCCAGGTACACACCTTGTATTGGTTATTTGGAAACTAAGAGGGGTGTCTGAGGTAGGCATTTGATGGTGGATCCTTTAATTTGTTGACAAATGTCACAACTAAGGCACACTGCATGTCTGCTTCTATAGACTTGGCCACCAATAGCATTTTTGCAATAGGGAAATAGCAGCTCCCACACCAGCAGGAGCAGAAGAAGCTCATTCAGGTGCACCTTTGATAAGATCTAATCTTTCGTCTTGGTTGGGCATCACACGATCAGCCACCCCTGGTATTGTTGCAAGTGCAATATTGTGGGCACTTGTCACGACTCACGTGCTGCTTGCGCCTGGAGTTTGCAGATCTTGAGGCATGGATCTTGAGGGTTCGGCTTTGGCCCAAAAAGGGGCGACTCTTTCTGGTAGCCACGGTGCTGTAGGCAATGGAACGCCAAGAACAGACCGTGACCTAAAGAAAGTAGCGCCAGAGGGAAAAAAAACCTTCAGAAGAAGGGGAAAAAACCTCCAAGAGAAGATTCACAGAGGATTCCTGAAAACAAGAACAGAGGAACAGGAATCACAAAGAACTGACGTAAATAACACAGAAATGGCGAATTCCAGAACCAAAGGCTAGGAAATCAGGAGCGAGGACACCATCTGAACAGAGAGTGTTGCAGCGCAATGAAGAGAAGAAAAAACCACCCTTAAATACCATAAAACAGGAAGTGACCCACAGGAAGAAAAAGGACACCATCTTGGATAGGGAAAAGTAGATAGAATAGAATAGGATAGAAACAATAGAGAATAGGGAAGGAGGAATGCTGGGAAGACAAGGGTAACCTGGGAAGGGGCAAAGACATAAAGGAAAGTGCAAAAAACAGACCCAAAAAGAAAGAAGACAGAAGAAAGAGGAAGAAGCCACAACAGGTAAGAGGGGTTAGGAGACACTAACAGAAACGGAGGGAGAGAACAGAGCGAGGCCCCAAGTAAGCTCTGGGGCCTCGTAGGGTGCAGGAAAGGCTCGGGGCGTGCCGCGTCTTAAGGACGCGAAGCGCGGCCCGAGCTGAACGCGCGGCTTGTGCCGAACGCTCGGCTCGCGCCGCGCGGTGCGGCGCAACAGTAGGCCCCCCTCCCAAAGGCCCTGGTATGAAAGGAAATAAACGGTGAAAGCGCTGAATCAGAAGAGGAGCATGAACAGAAGATGCATCTTCCCAAGAACATTCACTGAGAGGATAACCCTTCCAATGAATCAGATACTGCAGACGTTTGTGAAAAAGTCGGGAGTCACAAATTTCCTGAACCTCATATTCAGGAACATCATCCACTAAGACAGGAGGAGGACAGGAAAACTGACGGGAATAAGGATCAGGCACATAAGGTTTGAGTTGGGAGACATGGAAGACTGGATGAATCTTCCACGTGTGAGGCAAGTGAAGACGGACAGTGACAGGATTAAGCAACTGGAGAATACGGAAAGGGCCGTAGTAGCGAGGTGTGAACTTGTTCTGAGAGAGACGTGAGGGTAAGAATTTAGAAGAAAGCCAAACTTTATCTTGTGGATGGTAGTCCGGAGTGGTCCTACGTTTCTTGTCTGCTACTTTCTTCATATATCGTTTGGTGTGTAAAAGATTGGATCGAATCAGTCTATGGATTTGTAGAAGGCGGTTGGAAAAATAAGTAATAGCGGGCAAGGGAGTGGGAGACCGAGAAAAAGTAGGAAAAGAGGTAGGATGAAAACCATAAGAACAGAAAAAAGGAGTGGTCTTGGAGGCACTATGGACTGAATTATTGTAAGAGAATTCAGCAATAGGAAGATAAGTGTTCCAGTTGCTTTGAGTAGAGTTGCAAAAACAACGAAGGTATTGTTCAAGGCCTTGATTCAGACGCTCTGTCTGTCCATTGGTCTGAGGATGGAAGCCCGATGACAGAGCTCTATTGATATTAAGTGTCTTGCAAAAATACCTCCAAAACCGGGAAATGTACTGAGGTCCTCTATCAGATATAATGGTATGAGGAAGTCCATGAAGACGGAAAATGTGGTCGATGAATATCTGGCTTAGTTCTTGGGATGTAGGAAGCTTTTTTAGAGCAGTGAAATGAGCCATCTTAGTAAAAGAGTCCACAGTGACCATGATTACCCGGTTTCCTGCTGAAGGTGGTAACGAACACATAAAATCAGTAGAGATGGTGTGCCATGGAGTTGGCAGAACCGGCAAGGGCTGGAGTAATCCTGCAGGTCTGGTTCGGGGAATCTTGACTTGAGCGCATGTGGGACACGCCTGAACGTATTTTTCAATGTCCAGTTTCCAAGTAGGCCACCAGAAAAATCGTGATAGCACTTCTTGTGTGGCCTTAATGCCTCTATGACCAGCAACCGGTGAATCATGACACATTTGTAATGCCTTTTCTCTAACTCTGTTAGTAGGGATGAATAACAGATCTTGATAATAATAGTATCCTTGTCTCTTATGTAATAGAGGCCTTAAGTTCTCTACTTCGTCATCAGATAGATTGGAGTATTCTAGTTGTACCTCCTCCAGAAAAGACTGAGCTACCCCAATGATCTTATTAGGTTCCAGTAGATGTTGAGCTGGGGCAGGTGTACAATCTGGATAACGACGCGACAGAGCATCAGCCAGAATGTTTTGGGAGCCAGGAATATGTGTAATGTAGAAATCATACTGGCTGAAGAAGAAGGCCCAACGAGCTTGACGACTATTTTGGCATACGAAATTTCGTAAGCATTGTAAGTTTCGATGGTCTGTTCTCACTTCAAAGGGCTCCTTGGAACCCATCAGGAATTGTCTCCATTCTATACAAGCTGTTTTCAGAGCCAACAATTCTCTTTCTAGTACTGAGTAATGTTGTTCTGCAATAGAGAGTATATGAGACAGATAGAAAACAGGATGTTCAAGACCATCATCCTCCTGTTGTTGGAGTAGGACGGCTCCAATGGCCTTTTCAGAAGCATCGGTGACGACAATAAATTGTTTGTTGGTATCTGGATGTCTTAAAATGGGAGCTTGCGTGAATGCTTTCTTTAAATCCTGAAAGGCTGTTTCGGCAGCTTTAGTCCAGACAAACCCTTTAGTTAGACTTTCCTTCTTTAAAGTGTGAGTTATATGGCTAGTTTGTTTTGCAAAGTCTGCGATGAATTGCCGATAGAAATTCGCTAATCCTAGAAAACATTGTGTTTCTTTAATAGAAGATGGAGAAGGCCAATCTAGAATAGCTTGTACTTTTTCTGGATCCATAGCTACGCCTGTGGGACTTAAATGATAACCCAGATATTTGACTTCCGTCTTGTCAAACTCACACTTCTCGGGTTTGCAAAATAGTTGATGTGCCCGGAGTCGTTGAAGGACTTGTTTCACATGGAAAGAATGGAGTTCGGGATTTCTAGAATAAATAAGAATATCATCTAGGTAGATGACAACTGTCTGATTCAGGAGATCAGAAAACACTGAGTCCATAAATCTCTGAAAGATTGCGGGGGCATTAGTAAGACCAAAGGGCATTACTCTGTATTCAAAGTGACCAAATGGAGTCCTAAAGGCCGTCTTCCACTCATCTCCTTCTTTAATGCGTAAAAGGTGGTAGGCTCCCCGTAGATCTAGTTTGGTAAACCGTTGGGCCCCTCTGACTGCCTCTAAAATGTCCCTAATGAGAGGCAAAGGATATCGATTCTTAATAGTTATCTTATTCAGGCCTCTAAAATCCAGGCAAGGGCGAAGATCCTTTGTCTTCTTGGGCACGAAAAAGAGAGGAGCCCCGGCCGGAGAAGACGATGGAACAATAAGACCACTTTGAATATGTTCTTCCAAGTACTCCTTTAGTACTTCCTTTTCCGTTTCCGTGAGGGAATACATCCTTCCAAAAGGAACGATAGTGCCAGGTTCCAAGGGAATAGCACAATCATAATCTCGATGTGGAGGTAACACTAGTCTGGAGGGTTTTTGGAATACGTCTTGAAACTCCAAATAGTGTTCAGGAACTCCTTGGACTGTATTAATGGTCGAACCGGTAGTACCTTCCGTGATTATTGATCTCTTGGGTGACCAATACTTGTCAGAAGCAAAACAGTGTTCGTGACAGAACTGTGAGGACAAGGAAACCGTCCGGGTAGCCCAGTTCACATATGGGTTATGTCTGATGAACCGCGGGATTCCAAGAATGATGGTATGATTGGGGGAAGTTATAAGGTCAAAGGAGATGTGTTCCTGATGGTTACCGATCTGTAAACTCAGCATCAGGGTAGTAGTATCAACTGGACCCGATGATATCAAGGATCCGTCCACCGTGTGTACTTGTTCGGGAATCTCCTTAGGTTGTATAGGAATTTGTTGAGTAGTGGCCCACTTCTTATCCATATAAATTCCACTAGCTCCACAATCTAGAAGTGCCATAGTTTTCTCTTGACGGCCATCAGGTAATTGTAACATGACTGGTACAATGAACAAGGATGTAGTATTGTCATTAAAGGAACTGATGGAAGGTATAGCTGCTAATCCCGTCCCCTCCCTTCTTACAGAGGACGGGAAGTGGCGTTTCCCGATGGCCTTGAAGGACGTACTGGACAGGTACGAAGCATGTGGCCGGCAGAACCGCAGTACAAACACAACCCCTTCTTTCGTCTATCTTCTCGTTCGCTAGTGGAGAGAGGGCCTCGAGTTGTATCCACCTGCATGGGTTCTCCTTCGATGTCTCTGACAGGAGGGCGAGGTTCCTCAGAACGATGCGGAAAAACTCGTGAAGTGCTTGGTTGGAAAGACCCTCTACTCTTTCTCTTCTCTGCTCTCTGTTCCTGAAGGCGATACTCGATGGAAAGGGCTTGATCCATCAGGCCACGAAGATCTTCCACTCTGGTGGAATGTACTAGTTCATCCTTTATTTCCTCTTTGAGTCCTCTACGAAACAAAGTCACCAAAGTACGTTCCACCCAGGTGGTCTCTGCCGCTAGCTGACGAAAGCGTGTTATGTATTGAAGGACATCTTGTGAGCCTTGATGAATATCGCATAAGGCTTATTCCGCTGAAGCCTCCAATCCTGGACGACTAAACATCTGCTTGAAGCGATTCACGAAGGCCGAATAGTCCGACAATACCGGATCGTTAGATGATACCATCGGGGTTGCCCAGGCCAAGGCAGGACCGGATAAGGCACTGATGAGATAACCCACTTTTGTTCTGTCTTGGGAGAACTGGGTGGGTCGGAAGGCGAAGTAAACTGTTAAGGAATCAAGGAACTCACGCAGTTGGGTTGGCTCCCCAGAAAAACGATGGGTAGAGGCGGAGAGCGTCGGAACGTCACCACTACGGAAAGCCAAAGCCTGTCGCAATGCAGCATTCTCACTACGTAGTTGTTGTATTTCTTGAGCTTATTGTTGAATTGTCGTCAGGAGAGATTGATCCGGATCTGCAGCTGCTACCACAGTGTCTTCCATGGTGTTAGAAGACGTCGGAATGGTTAGGCGCTGCAATCTGTCACGACTCACGTGCTGCTTGCGCCTGGAGTTTGCAGATCTTGAGGCGTGGATCTTGAGGGTTCGGCTTTGGCCCAAAAAGGGGCGACTCTTTCTGGTAGCCACGGTGCTGTAGGCAATGGAACGCCAAGAACAGACCGTGACCTAAAGAAAGTAGCGCCAGAGGGAAAAAACCCCTTCAGAAGAAGGGGAAAAAACCTCCAAGAGAAGATTCACAGAGGATTCCTGAAAACAAGAACAGAGGAACAGGAATCAAAAAGAACTGACGTAAATAACACAGAAATGGCGAATTCCAGAACCAAAGGCTAGGAAATCAGGAGCGAGGACACCATCTGAACAGAGAGTGTTGCAGCGCAATGAAGAGAAGAAAAAACCACCCTTAAATACCATAAAACAGGAAGTGACCCACAGGAAGAAAAAGGACACCATCTTGGATAGGGAAAAGTAGATAGAATAGAATAGGATAGAAACCATAGAGAATAGGGAAGGAGGAATGCTGGGAAGACAAGGGTAACCTGGGAAGGGGCAAAGACATAAAGGAAAGTGCAAAAAACAGACCCAAAAAGAAAGAAGACAGAAGAAAGAGGAAGAAGCCACAACAGGTAAGAGGGGTTAGGAGACACTAACAGAAACGGAGGGAGAGAACAGAGCGAGGCCCCAAGTAAGCTCTGGGGCCTCGTAGGGTGCAGGAAAGGCTCGGGGCGCGCCGTGTCTTAAGGACGCGAAGCGCGGCCCGAGCTGAACGCGCGGCTTGTGCCGAATGCTCGGCTCGCGCCGCGCGGTGCGGCGCAACAGCGCTTGGGTGGTAGGAATATTCTGTAGGATATGCTTTTGGTAAGGGATTACCTTCAGCCGGAGCTTTCATGGCAGCCAGTGTTTCATCATCCAGTCTCATATAAGAACGAGTAACTGCAGCAACAGAAGCTGCAGGCTACTGCAGATTTGGCAGCTTCATCAGCCAAAGTGTTTCCTGCAATGTGTATTCCAACAACCTGGGGGCCCAATGCATGTACTAAATGAGCCCTTGGCAGCTTGTCTTTGAGATCGGCTACCTTTCCCCACAAGAATTTGGGCCTCATTATGACCCTGGCGGTAGAGAACCGCCAGGGCCAACGGGGGCGGGAGCACCGCCGACAGGCCGGCGGTGCTCCCTTGGGCATTCTGACCGCGGCGCTTTGGCCGCGGTCAGAACGGGAAAACCGGCGGTCTCCCGCCGGTTTTCCACTGCCCCTAAGAATCCTCCAAGGCAGCGCAGCTCGCTGCGCCGCCGAGGGGATTCTGACAATCCTTACCGCCATCCTGTTCCTGGCGGCTCGCCCGCCAGGAACAGGATGGCGGTAAGGATTGTCGTGGGGCCCCTGGGGGCCCCTGCAGTGCCCATGCCAATGGCATGGGCACTGCAGGGGCCCCTGTAAGAGGGCCCCGGTAGTATTTCACTGTCTGCGTAGCAGACAGTGAAATACGCGATGGGTGCAGTAGCACCCGTCGCACCTTCCCACTCCGCCGGCTCGATTACGAGCCGGCATCCTCGTGGGAAGGGAGTTTTTCCCTGGGCTGGCGGGCGGTCTTTTGGAGACCGCCCGCCAGCCCAGGGAAAAACTCATAATACCCTCCGCGGTCTTCTGAACGCGGAGCGGTATTATGGAGGGCGGCATCCTGGCGGGCGGCCTCCGTCGCCCGCCAGGGTCATAATGAGGCCCTTTGTGTTTGATGCTGTTTCCTTTTGAGACTCTGAACTGATTCAGGCGCCAGTAGTGTAGATATTTATTGAAGGACTGCACACAGTAGTGCAAATTGCACACAATCACGGTTGAAAAGTCAGGATCTGTGTTTTCAGTGCCAAGATTAGAGCCTTAAGCTCTGCACGTTGTGCTGTGCAATACCCTAGGGTCTGCATGTAGGTTTTATGAGGTTGGAATTAACTAGGGGTGGGGGCGAAGAATACCACTCCGCTGGCAGAGTTTGCAAAGTTTTCCCCTTTCCACACTCTACTCTCCATGCAGAGTTCCGAAAACTCTGCGATGTGACGCAGAGCGGAGTTTTTTCTGTTGCGCGCCTTGCCAATGTTAAGCTGTACAGGAACATCCTAGAGCCACTGGCATACTGCCAATGTTACTGGTTCCCCCTTAAAAGTACTTAATATAATTGAGGACACTGTGGCAAAATTGCCCATTAATTTCATCCCCAAATCCAGGGAGGGCCAGCCCTGTATTCATCTTGTATTTGTTTTAACACTTCCGGAAGACTCACAAGTGTTGGCGTACCGTGTGTAGTAGTGTAAATTGCACCAAATACTGCACCCCAAGTGGCACAGTTATCTACTGAGAGAACCATCCCAAAAGGCAAGCACATTGTGAGAATTCTATATTTGTCTTGGGGCCCCATATGATGAAACACTGCTTTCAGCGTCTTTATTTTTTGTGCTAACCAAAATGGACTTTCTTCAGGTTTAGTTGTACCTTATCCATTATTGAATACACAGGGGGTCATTCCGACCGCACCGCGGTCAAAAGACCGCGGCGGCCATTCTGGCTTTCCCGCTGGGCCGGCGGGCGACCGCCAGAAGGCCGCCCGCCGGCCCAGCGGGAAACCCCCTTCTACGAGGATGCCGGCTCCGAATGGAGCCGGCGGAGTCGAAGGGGTGCGACGGGTGCAGTGGCACCCGTCGCGATTTTCAGTGTCTGCTAGGCAGACACTGAAAATCTTAGTGTGGCCCTGTTAGGGGGCCTCTGGCATGGGCACTGCAGGGGCCCCCAGGGGCCCCACGACACCCGTTACCGCCATCCTGTTCCTGGCGGTGAAAACCACCAGGAACAGGATGGCGGTAAGGGGGTCGGAATCCCCATGGCGGCGCTGCAAGCAGCGCCGCCATGGAGGATTCCCTGGGCCAGGGGTAAACCGGCGGGAAACCGCTGGTTGCCCTTTTCTGACCGCGGCTTTACCGCCGCGGTCAGAATGGCCAAGGAAGCACCGCCAGCCTGTTGGCAGTGCTTCCGTCATTTTAGCCCTGGCGGTCGCTGACCGCCAGGGTTAGAATGACCCCCACAGTCATGGAACTTATCCCAGTTGTAGCCAAATGTAGTTCTGCTGGAGCAGCCCTTGCTGGGCGGTGTCTAAAGTCTGCATTATGAATTGTAGTAAGCACCTATATATATCTTCTAAATTATTATATAAGTGGAGTAGATCTGATACTGACATCTGACAATCTAACATTTTGTATAACGCATTCAAACCGATTTTGGTGTGGTATTTCAAAATATGCATATGCTCTGTATTGTGCACATACGATTGCTATTGTGTAATTGTGGGAAAAAGTGTGTGTTTCCATCTGATGCAGGAAAAGTGTCTCAGGAATAGAAAAATTCTGTTCTATATGCATCATGTGCCTCTACCATGAACATAACATATCCACCCTAATCAGTGAGTCCATGAGCTAATAGATGTTGTGTGAGAAGTTGTCTCATATTTATTGGAATTGCTACCCATTGAGGGTCCGCCATATTTTAGAATGGTAATTTCAGAGATAGAAACACCAATTTAGGGAAATCCTTTTAAGGTTCAAGCTTGAACAACTGTTAGAAATGGGGCCTCTAGTTGGCAGTGGTTTGCACCCTGTTCAAGTAGGGACCTTTACTCTAGTCAGGGTAAAGCAGTTGCACAGATAAGATAACCCATGCTCACCTGCTTGGTAGGTGGCAAGAGTAGTGAGCCTTATCTCACAGGCAATGTATAAAGTATTTGCACACACACACACAAACACACACACACAGTAACACAGTGAAAATACCACAAAAGTTCTCCACACCAGCTTAGAAAAATAACCAATATTTATCTGTGTAAAACAAGACCAAAACGACAAAAAGCCAACATACACAAGTAAAGATATCAAATTTTAAAGGTTTAAATTACTCTTAATCCATTGGAATCATTTTTTGTATCTTTTGAGCAAAAAGTACCTGGGATGCGTAAAAAAAACAATGACGATGCGGGCCACAGGGGAGGTGACCCTCCGATAAAGCAAAGTGATGCGTTAGTACCTTACTGCTCAGGGGAGGTGATGCATCAATTCTTTCCTCACAGGTGAGGCGATACATCGGTTCCTTTTTGGCAGGGTAGGTGTTGTGTTGATTACTTCCTAGCAAGCAAGGTGGTGCATTGATTTTCAGACACACAGTCTCGTTCCTTACTGCAGTGCAGGGTCGATGAGAGATGGATGCCCAGGGACGATGGTTGGAAAATCCAAACACGCTGTGATGATGAGACCGCAGTGACACAGGTGCTGCATCGATTCTGCAGGTGCTGCATCGATTTTCAGCTCCCAGACAGGCGCTGAATCAATTCTGCAGGCGTTGTGTCAATTTTTCAGCGCATTGGTGCCTGTATTTATTCCTTCAGGCTACAAGCTTACACTTCCAAAGTCAGGACTCTCAGCAGAAGAGCCCAGGCACTGGCAGATAAAGTCTTTGATGTACCGGCATCACTGCTCTGTTCATCTTCTTAACAGGAGGCAATCTCAGTTCAAGCCCTTCAAGAACCTTGGAAAGCAGGATGTAGAAAGCAAAGTTAGTCCTTTCACTACCAAGACAGAAGCAGCAAGCAGCTGGCCAGCACAACAAATCACAAAAAAAGCAACAGACAGAGTGGCAGTCCCTCCTACAGCATCCAACTCTTCTTCCTGACAGAATGTCCTCAATCCATAAGTATTCAAAATATGTGGTGTCAGGGGTCCAGTACATTTACACATTTCTGTCTTTGAAGTAGGCCAACTTCAAAGAGAAGTCTTTGCAGTGCACACGACCCTGCCTTTCCATGTCCTGGCCCCAGACACACTCCAGAGGGTTAGAGACTGCTTTGTGTGAGGACAGGCACAGCCTTATTCAGGTGCAAGTGTCAGCTCCTCCCAACACTCTAGCTGAGGAAGATCCATCATCCTGGTGATGGGCCATCAGGATATGCATGGTACACCTCAGCTCATCTATCATCCTGATCCAGACATGTATTCCACAGGGTTAAGCAAGAAAATGCCCATTTTCTAAAAAGTGTCATTTTCAGACTTAGAATTAAAAAAACAACTTCACCAAAAGTTATATTTTGAAATTGTGAGTTCAGAGACTCCAAACTCCACATCTCGATCTTCTCCCTATCGGAAATTACACTAAAAAGATATTTCAAGGCAATCCCCATGTTACCCTATGGGAGAGATAGTCCTTGCAATAGTGAAAAACTAATTTTGCAGTATTCCACTATCAGGACATGTAAAGCACACCAGTACATGTCCTACCTTTAGAATACACCGCACCCTGACAATGGGACTGCCTAGGGTCTACTTTAGTGGTAACGTGCATGTAGTAAAAGGGAAGGCTTGGGCCTGGCAAGTGGGTGCACTTGACAAGTCAAAATGGCAGTTTAAAACTGCACACACAGACACTTTAGTGGCAGGTCTTAGACATGTTCACAGGGCTACTCACGTGGGGGGCATAATTAGTGCTGCAGGCACACTAGTAGCATTTGAGTTACAGATCCTGTGCACACATAGTGCACTTTACTACGGGCTTACTAGTAAATTATTATGCCAATCTTGGAGAAACCGATCTCCAGTACATTTTAGATAGGGAGCATATGCACTTTAGCACTGGTTAGCAGTGGTAAATTGCCCGGGGTCCTAAGGCCAACAAATAAAGGTCAGAAAAAATAGGAGGAAGAAGGCAAAATGTTTGGGGACAACCCTGCACAAAGGGCCAGGTCCAACAACAACCTACAGCCTAAGATAGGTACACCACCAACATCTCTGTATAAGGTAATTAGGGTGTTTTTAGCATGCAAAAGATAGAGGAGCTCGGGAGGTCCATAAAGTTAGTGCCTGACCAATGTTGGAGGTGCCATGTTATAAGACTCTTACCATGGGGGTAAGACTGCTTTGTTTCAGCCAGCAGCACCAGAGCATGTGGGTGGCTGAGTCAGTCCTACACCAAATGGAAGTTGTCAGCCTGACCTTCTCAGCTAGCTAGCAGCACCTCACCCAAACCTAAAAAGTAAAGGTGATTTATGACAGCCTAAAACATGATACTCTGACTCCTCAGGGAAGTTGTGGTGGAACAAATCTTGCCCCTTTTTCTTATTTGCAACAAAGGCTTGTACATGTGAAGGCAGATAAAGAAATGCAGGATAATGTTCAATGCATTTATTGAGGCAATTGCATTCTATGATAAAAGGCATGAGCTGCAATTATTAGGAAGTTGAAACATAACACAATGATGAATGTGACCATAAGAATAAAACATATATGCATGCCCAACATCCTGACATAATCATGAGTCAAAGAATTCCTACCTGCACTTCTAGGATCTAACTTGAGAGCATAGAAGTGTTAGCCCTCTTGCCCATATTAGTCTATAGAAGAAGCCCCGACCCCATACCTGGGAAAGGGCAAGGGTCTGCCTATTGTTCTGCTGGCAGTCCTCCCGATTGTCTGGAGACACAAGGCCAAAATCAGTGAAGCTGTCGACGAAATGGCGCACAGCATAGTAAGGTCTGTGTAGTGTTTATTTAATAAAACATGTTGTGTTCTGAGAATAGGGCTGACATGATAATATGTCTATGGTTAGAAGGTTGACCCCATAACTCTTGGATTGGCAATACCAAGAAAATTATCATGCACAATGACAGCCTTGAGCAGGACACAGAATGAAATGTTGTGGAGAGGAATTGACAACAATGCTTTCGCAGAAAGGCAGCTGATTAGAATATAAAAACACCCCTTCTGAAAAGCAAGCAGTGCTAAAATATAATAAAATGAAGAAACAAAATAAAATATGTATATAGGTAAAAGGGCACAGGCCGCAGGCCTGAAGCTAAAATAAAGATGCCCAATCTAGGAACTAAAAAGAAACCCTCAACAGGACCATGAGGGGTACTCAAAGCGCTACCTTCATAGTGGCGGAAAATGACTACCTTTAGCAGGAGCTTAGCAGCTTGAGCGAGTTGTGTCACTGGAGTGAGGCCTACAGTCTCATTCATTCAATGTTCTGCTGCTTTGTGCTTAACATATCCTTGGCCAACATCGGTTTGGGTGTATGTCTGACTGTGAATGGCACACCACAGGGATGGGGCAGTGCTGTGCAGTGTCTGTATGTTATCTGCATGTGCTAGGTATATGTGTGCCTGGGAATGGTAAAACACATGGAAGATGCTGGGTTCCATTTTGGGAAGTCCAGGACTAACTGGAAGAACATGAGGAATCTGCCTAGACAGATTTGTGGACTTTTGCATTCCTGTGAGCAGAGTGTGACACATAGGAGGTAGGGAGATACAGGCCCTTCAGTATGCTTCCAAGAGTGCTCTTTGATTCAAAGAAAGGGCATTAGGAAGGGGTCTGGGCACAGTTCAGGAAGGAGATGAGGCTGCTAACAGAATCATAAAGAGTAGGTCTGAGGCCCTGGGGTAACCTTTTCATACACATATCACTCTGGCTGACATTTCACTATGAACCTCCAGTCTCTCCCATGGCCTGTGTAGTGGGGTTATCAGATTTGGACTCACTCCTGCTTTGATTGACTGCTGTATGGAGGAAGGACAGGGCAGAGGAAAGGACACTTTAAAAGGAAGCAGACCCTCAATATAAACTACAAAGACTCAGAATCTAAATCAAATTTGGAGTCTGGAAATTGACACTCTATTCCATTTCAATTTATGTCCCTCTACCCTGCATCGCTCCACTCTACACCACTGCACTCTACTCTCTGCCACTCAACTGCACTCTATGCCAATGCCCAATACACCACTACACTCTACATCACTGCACTCTATGCCAATCCATTCTAAGCCACTCTATTCTACTCTGCACCACTGCATGCTACAACACTCCACTCCACTGCACTCTTCCCTGCACCACTCTACTTTGCACCACTGTATTTTGTGCCATTGCACTCTGTGCTACTGTACTCTACTCTGTACCACTATAATCTATGATGCACCAATTCACTCTGCACCACTCTACTGTACACCACTCCATTCTGCACCACCACATTCTACTCTAACCACTGCACTTCATGCTAATACATTCTACACCATTTTACTGAAAACCAATGCACTCTATGCCATTGTTCTATACCGCTGTCCTCCACTCTACAGCACTCTGCTCTATGCTATTGCACTCTACGCTACTCTATTCCACTCTGTTTTAATCCAATCTACACCACTCCACTTTATGCTACTGCAATCTACAGCACTACACTATACACAACTATACACCACTTTGTTCTGTGCCACTCTACTCTACTCTTCACCACTCTACTCAATGCCACTGCACACTACAGCACTACACTATACACCACTTTGCTCAAAACCAATGCATTCTACACCACTAAACTGTATGCAACTGGACTCTACTCTGCAACACTATATGTCACTGTATTTTACAACACTCTACACTTTTGCACTCTAGACCACTCTGTTCTACTCTGCACCACTGTACTCTACTCAACTGTGCGCTACACACTTTACTCTACACTACTCTATTCTATGCCACTCTACTCTACACCTATACCAATACACTTCATGAAACTCACTGCACACTCCACAACGGAACTGTCAGCCACTAAACTCTGCACCATTCTACTCTGCTCTGCTCTATGCATATGCTCTCGATGCTACTGCACTTTACTCTGCACCACTCTATTCTATGCCACTCTATGCCAATGCACTCTTCTCTGCACCACTGTAGTCTATGCCATTCTATGCCACTACACCTTACTTTGTACCACTCCATACAACTCTGTGGCACTGAGCTCTATGCCACTGTGCTCTACTCTGTACCACTCTACTGTATGCCACTCCATGCCACTGCACTCTACTCTCCACCACTCTATGCCACTATACTCTGTTCCACTGAACCACTCTCCTCTACACCACTCAATGCCATTGCACTCTACTCTGCATCACTTTACCCAATGCCACTCTAATCTACAATGCACCACTGCACTCTGTGACACTGAGCTCTATGCCACTTCACTCTAAAACTCCCTGCTCTACTCTGCACCACGCTACTCTATGCCAATGCACTCTACTCTACTATGCACCATTGCACTCTTTGCCACTGCACTCTACAACACTCCAGGTAAGACCACCCCATTCTACTCTGCACCACTCCACTCTACACTATCGCACTCTATGCCACTACTCTATGCCGCACCAGTCTACCCTGCACCACTTCACCCTACGCCACTTCAGTGTACTCTGAAACAATCTGCTCTGTGCTGCTGCACTTAAGGCCACTGCACTCTACACCACTGTAATGTATGCTGCACCACTCTACGCCAATTTTTCCCTTCTCTGCTCCATTCTACGCCGCTGCGCTCTATGCCACTCTACTCTAAACCAGTACATTCTACGTGTATGTACTCTACACCACTTTACTCAAAACCAATGCACTCTATGCCACTACACTCTATGCTAACTACTCTGCACCACTGCACTCTATGAGACTATACTCTAATCTACAACCCTCTACTGTATGCCACTGCACACTACATCACTCTACATCATTGCGCTCTATGTCACTGCACTCTGTGTCACTCTATTCCACACTGCAGAACTGTCCTGTATGCCACTGCTCTCAACAGCACTCTACTCTGCAGCACTCTTCTCTATGCCTATGCACTACACACCACTGCACTCTACACTGCTGCACTATACACCACTTTACTCTGCAAGACTGCACTCTCCACCACTGCACTCCACACTATTGCACTCTGCACCACTACACTATATGCCACTAGTCTACTCTGCACCACTCAACTCCATGTTACTCTACTGCACTCCACGTCAATTTACTCTACACCACTCTACTCTGCATCACTCCACTCTATGCCACTGCACTCTGCACCACTCTAATCTACTCTGCACCACTGCATCCACATCACTGCACTCTACTCTACACCTCTGCATCCATGTCACTGCACTGTATGCCACTCTACACCACTACACTCTACTCAGCACCTCTGCACTCTATCCTGCACCACTCTGCCCTGCACCACTTTACTATACTCTGAAACAATCTCCTCTGTCACTGCAATCTACAACACTCTACTCCACCCTGCACCACTCCACCTTACACCACTCCACACTGCGCCACTACACTCTATGCAGTTGCACTCTACATCACTGCAATCTACACTACTCCACTACAATCTATACCACTCTACTATACGCTACTCTACATCACTGCCCTCCACACCAATGCACTTCACACCCTCACTCTCTCTTCTTTCTTTCCTTGCGTCCCATAACACAGACCACTTTACTCAAAACCAATGCTCCCTGGCCACTGCACTTCACAATCTATTCTGCACCACTATACATTATGTCACTTCACTCTAGCCCACTCTACTGCACTCTACGACACTCCACGCTATGACACTCCCCTCCACTATAGTCCACTCTATGCATTCTACTCCATTAAACTCTACACCTTTCTATGCCACTCCACTCTATCACACTCCACTCCACAACACCTATTCCACTCTATGCCACTCTACCACACTCTACTCCCTTTATGCCACTCCATTCGACTTTACTCCACTTTGTTCTACAACGCAATACTTCACTCTACTCCTTTCCACTACTCCACACTATGCTGCTCCAGTTTACAACACTGTACTCCACTGTACTCCACTCTGTGCCAATCCACTCTACTGCTCTACTCCATTCTACGCCAATTTACTCCACTCTATGCCAGTCTACTCTACAACACTCTCCTCCACTCTACGCAAAGCCCTCTATGCCACTCCAATAACATTTGTTCCCTGACTGGTGTAGGTCCAGGTCCAGATATTCTTCGTACCTCAATTATTTTTCTAGTGGCTTGTTAGAACAGCGATGTTTTATGCACTGGCTTCGAACCCCTAAGACTGCCTTGCCTTTCCCTGCTTTGGCCTGAATAGAAATTAAGCTGTTCGGATAAGTTTATCACCATCAGCACAAATTCAGATCCGCTTTCGTGACCCCCTGCGATGAGAGCCAGCTGGAGCGGCCTCTCAGCCGTGATTCTCTCACGTGCTCATTTGGAGAGACGCTTGGTTCGTCTGCCTTCTGTGCCCGCCAGAGCAGCGGGACCGCACCTGGACAGTGATGCATGGGTTACTTTCCTTGCACATATCAAGAGCTATTTCAGTAGTGAAAATAGTGAATATATGAAAGGGGCTTTGCTTTCAAGTGAAGAGAACCATTCCGTGTGGGAAATGTTCCTGACAAGAGGTCAGTAATTGTTAGGAACACGAGTCGCTTCGTTAATTAGGAGCTAAGTGCATAATGCTCTCTTTTTTATTTATTTTTTAGGTTTTCTCATGGTCAAATATACTGTGAAAATGCATTCAGTATAGGTGGGCTGTTCCCTACTCTGCTAAATGTCTAACACAATATCAAACTGAAATATTTCTATAATTTGTGAGGGGAATGTGTCATAAAGATGCCTGACAAAAATACCTCGATGGAGAATTCCCTTCAATTAACTGATGAACTAAAGAAAATGAGCACCACACTTACTTCAAGTATAGCGAAATAAACAGACAACATTCGTTATAATAATTATAATAATTAAAACTAAGGGTTGGGTTTGGGAAAGGGTAGTAGGTATTAGGTTAATGATTCGTTTTAGTTAAGAGGGATTCCTTTAAAATGTACGCTAAATGTTCCCGGGACGGTTAGATTTGGAAACGAGACTGAGGAATAGGGTTCAATTTAGAGTTGAGGACAGGGACTGGCCGACGGGCAAGAAAACTATTAATGCCTCAATCACTTACTGACATGTTCATTACTCCTGCTCCTACTTCCCCCCAGACATTACTTGTGAGGTTAATCCCATTTTGGGGCGGGTAATTTAGTAAAATATTGTGAAAGAAAGTCCCACTCACCCCTAGCTGGGCACCACAACAATCTATCTTCCCAGCATCCTCGCGAAATACGAAACCTTCATGAAGACCTGAATGAAGAGACAGACGTACGTGGTCATAATGACTGGAAAGAGGTTCAATAGGGCTACCAGTAATGCTGAACAAAGGTGTTATAAGAAGGCCAGCCAGCAACCCTGCATATCTCAGCCAAGGTTTCCCTCTAATCTCAGTCCCTTAAGCAGCACACCAGTGGAATGGTGGACCTAATCCATTGACTAGTAGCCATATGACCTGCTGCCACATATTTCACAAACAAATGATCGCGCATTCTGAAAGATCAAGATCTGCCAGGATAAATCAAAAGGCCCAGCTTCACTTCTAACAATTGCCATCTCTTCTCTTCTGGAAAAGAAGGAGAAGGATAGAAAGCTGGGAGGCCTACTTCCTGAGCCATATGTACTTACATATATACTTACACATTTTGAAATAAAGGTTAGGTCAGGTGGCAAAACCGCCTGGTACGCTTAGGTGGACAAAAAGTAAGCTCTACCCATTATAGCACTTAAAGAAAGATGTACAAAGAAATTTCACAATTGTAAACACTGAGATTTGCTAAATCACAGTGTTGTGACTGGAAACTTGCTTTTTACTATGCATTAAACTCATTTTTCGAGTTGGAAAAACATTTTGTCTCACAAAAAGGTTTTACCAATCCATACCAAAGTACAGTTAGGAAGGAAGATGTGTGAGCAGGACCTTTCCTAACTTCTATTAGGTATTCATGTTTAAATAGACCACTGATCACTTAAAAATTCAAAGGATACGGAAACTATTTCATATAGAGGAAGGTGTCACCTATGGACAAATTCTTCTTTGTAAATGCTGTCAGCAGCTTCTGCAGGGCAGGCAGTGCTTCCTGGGACACTGCCTGCTCTCCGTAACATTTTACAAATGCAAAACTCCTTTACTCCTTTTTCAAAAATAAAAAATGAAAACAGCACATGTTCCATTAATGATTACAGGCTCTTGTGGCGCGGCCTACAGCTGATGGAATAGGAAGTATGGTCTGTAAGTTCCTGCAGGCCTTCTTGAACCATCACTAATTGTGACAGATAATGACTTGTGGCCTGAGTAAAATGCATAAAGGCTGTACTTGCAACTGGGGGACCCCATGCAGGGGTGCTGAAAACATTGTTCTGTAATTCATTGGGCACTTCACCGTGCTGAAGAGAAGTCGGGTGCAGGCCGTCAGGATGGTACTTGCCCTAAAGTCAAGCTATGGCAGTGTGTTGCTCAGAGACTGTTGCACTTGTAGCGGAGAGAAGGGGATCCTGAGGCACCATCCACACAGCAAAGTGGCAGGAAGAGCTGGGTGGTGCGGTTGCTGACGCCCCACGGCCAAGTGGGAGACAGAACCTGCAGCAAGCAACAGTCGGTTTTGGAAGAGAAGTGGACTTAGGGGTTTCAGAAAAGAGTGGGTCCGGGGCGCTGTGAATGTCAATCATGCACTGAGCCTTGAGCAAAGTTTCTGTGACTGGAGGTGCTGGCGTCACCAGAGGTCAGAGGGTGCAGACGCTGAGCAGAGGCAGGGTGACCACAGACACGTGGGTGTTGTGATGTATTGACTGCAGGGGCCTATGCACCAGCAGAATTAAGTCAGGCAGCACCGATGAGTATGCAGGTGGAGTGGGGGGAGCGTCCACTTGGGTAGGGGTGCCTCGAAGCCTGTTGTGAATCTCCCTTCTCCCTCAACATTCAAGCACTACAGAATTGGCAACTGAGAACTACAGGAGCCTCTGTGGCGTGGAAACACGTACATAGGCTTGTTCACGGTTCACACTGGCACCATAACTGAAATGTAGGAGAAAAAGTGCTCCGCAGGAAGCATGACCTAGACAAGAGGGACTCCTTCAAGAGGGACTCCTTCACAACTTGGATGGTCTACAGAATCAAATACCCACCACCATCAAAACGTCAATGTGTGGTCCTGACAACCTCCAGCGCGCATGTGGGAACTATGCAATGACTGCTACATTCTCTAGCACATTACAAAGCCAAAGGACACCCTTGAATTATGTAGCCACTCATAACTGTGAGACTCACAGCATAGCTGCTGTGCTGAATGGGCACTGTAATTTTCCCCACCATCTACCTCTCACCATAGTGTGCCCAAAGACGTGGAAGGCAGGTACACACCCATCATCACTGGCGTTGATGGAACAAACTTCAGAAAGCCCAGAACGCCTACAGACCTCATTCCAGGAGTGGGAGTGCTATTACGACTGACACTGTCTTACAAGCTGTCATGGACACTAAAGATTCTCTTGAAGCCAAAATTGACTGTTACGGGCTGATCAACACTGGCTGAAAGGGCGACTGAGGCAAAATCTACTCTTTCTCAACTTTCTTCTGCTGTGGTTTAAGTGAAAACATTGACAGAGGAAATGCAAGAGAGGATCAGGTTCCTCGAACACAGAGCTGAAGATCTAGAGGCAGTTCACATCATAGCAACTTTTGTTTTTTAGGAATTTCAGGGCGCAGCAAGGGTAAGGACGCTATCACCTTCTTAGAGGACTGGATAAAAACAACCTTTGGCACAAAGAGATTAACTGCTCACTTTGCTATTGAAACAGCACACAGGTTTATGAACAGACAGTCTGCACCTGGTGAGCCGCCATGCATCTTCATCACCAAGCTACTACATTTTAAAGACAGGAGTAGCATCTTCTGAAAGACCAGAGTGAAGGGGCTCTTGGCCTTAAAAAATTCTAAAATGATGGTCTTCCAGGAAAAATGCTAACATTATGGTTTTCCTGGATTATACTGCTTCAATACAGAAGCAACACAATTCTTTTTGTGCAGTTAAAGTAAAATTGTGTGAACTTGGGGTTCATGCTCCTGTTCGGGACATGCTTGGAATTCATGGTTAAGGGTCAATCATTACACTTCACTGGCTCCAAAGAGGCCTGTGACTGGGTTGAATTATCGGAGGCTGGTGGGGGTTGGAGACCCTCTCCATCTCAAAGACCCAAACAGCCTCCCCATAGGGATTGCAGGAGATGTGGAGGTTGCCTTTACCACTGCTTGAAGACACATTGTTTAAACACACACTTCAGGAGGAACTCATCCTCTTCTTTTAGACAAACATGGGGTCTGTGTCTAATCCCTTTTCACTATTGGACACCTTCAAGGTATAGGGAGATAAGCCTGAAGTCCAAGATAGGTGTAAGCAGAGTCTTGAATGCACAGCATATAGACCTCAAATACAAAATGGTAACAACTGAGCAAGAGGTAACCAACTCACCGAACCTTTTGGTAAAACTAACTCAAGAGCGATGCACCTTTGAAGAGCTGTGAGAGAGGCTGTGCCTTTATGATTATCAGGAATACAAGACTAGCCACCTGTTGGCCTGCTCATTTGAGGTCCCTTTCCATCGTTCAGCTATATCAGCTGTACAATTTCCTCTGGGTGGCCCTGCAGAGAATGGGATTTGAACACAACATCATTAGCTACTCTATGCAGCCCCAATGGCCCAAGTTCAGATGGGTGACATAATCTCTGATGTTTAGCCATCAAGCAGTCAAGCAGGGTCCGGGAAAAAAGGGGTCCAAAAATGCTTTTTCCCCCATTCATTTTTCCATAGGGATTTTGAACAGGAATAGCGCAGAAACCACTGAACGGAATTACACAAATTTGGCAGAAAGATAGCTCTTGGTTCAGAAAGCGCCCTTTTTGTTATTTGGTGTAAATCTGTTCGGTAGTTTTAGAGAAATTAAAGAAAACCCAAATTTGTATTTATAGGCATGCAAAGGATTCGCGACCCCTCCCGATTTCGTGCTGAGATCTGATTGGCTGCAAACACTTGTACAAGGAAGTGTTGGCAGCCATGTTGGGACTCTGCTTCAGCCGAGTCCCAGAATTTTTTTTTGAAAAATAAGAACAGGGGCCAGGGTACGGACACCCTGACCCCTTAGCTCTGGTGGTGGGGTCCCAGAGCACCAAGGTCTGCCTACAGAGGGAGGCCATGCAACCCCCCCAAACAAAATACCCGTGGGGGGGTCACATGGCCTCCCCAGGACTGAGATTAACCCTGAGAAGTGGGGCCACGCAGTCTCCCTCCTCCCAAAAAAAATAATTAGGCAGGGCCCCAGGAGATGTGAGAGTAAAAATCAGCCGGGGAAGGGGTTCATGTGGACCTGTAACCAATTACTGCTGTGCATGGCCCAAGGCCATTTGCAGCGTGGGGTTGAGTGGATATAGGGGTTGGCTGAAGGGGCTGGCCGCTGGGCACGGCCTTTGTGCCCTAAGGTAACTATAACTCACGCCCTCGCAATGCATTGCTAATTACCCCACAAATGATGGCACTCATGGCATCTTTGATAACATCACTGATAATATCAATGTAATATTTGCAGTAACATTTTTGATGAAAAAATTGTGCATGGTGGGAGCATGAGTTATAGTTACCTTAGGGCATGGGTTATAATTACTTGAGATAATTACATGAGATTAAGTTTACGTGAATTTCTATATTTATTTTAATTCTATTTCCTAAATATAACGTCCCTCTAACCTTTGTTTTTTTGTTCCAGTGAATTATATATATATATATATATATATATATATATATATATATAGTTACTATTTATGCAAGACCACAATAGGCCTGCCACTACTCCTCGATTAGCTCTGCAAATCTGCAAATCTGGGGTCCATTCAGGTAAACACATGAACACCTCCAAGTCCTGTGTCTTCCTGTTGACAGAAAGCATGGTAGGTGTCTTAGCCCTTTGCGCTGAGCCTCACTCTCACTGTAGAACACACCATACTTAACTACCTAGTGGGAAGGGTGTATAGTGTAAAGTGACAAACAAGGTAACTTTAAATGAGTGCTGATGTTTTGGAAGACCACTATAGGCTTCGAGAGCAGGTTGCCATTGTTTGTCATCGGCCATTTGGCACTCGCCTGGGGCTGCTGCCTGGATTTTTTATACCTCTTTGTAATATCCCACTGCAACTTTTTTTTCAAGACTTTTACTCATTCTTTTCTGGATTAATATGGGGGGTGGTGAGGAGGAGAACATTAGTTTTAGACACTGTCATAGGACTCTTACCATGGAGACATGATTGCTGGTTTTGCGTGGCAGCACCACGGCGTGAGAGGACTAAGTCAATCTCACACCATTTGGCAGCTGTTGGCCTAACCCTTTCGGCTAGCTAGCAACACCTCACCCAAACCTAGAAAGTAAAGGTAATTTGTAGCAATCTGATGCATGGCACTCTGACTCCTCAGGGAAGACGTGGTAGAACAGATCTTACTCCTCTCTCAGTAAAAAAGCATGATCTGTGATTACTAGGAAAATGAAACACAATATGATTTTTATTGTGACCAAGAGTGTGAAACAAAAAATAAATGTCTGAGCATCCTGTCACACTAGTGGATCTAAGGGCTACAAGTACGAAATTTCAGATTTGTGACTCGCAAATTGCGAGTCAGAGCAACTCGCAATTTGCGAATCGCAAATCCGAATGTAGGCTAGTGTCCTTGACACTATTTGCGATTTGCAAAGGGGTCGCAAATGCCCACCTCATGATTATTCATGAGGTAGGTCGCAATTTGCAACCCCCTTGGAAATGGCGGCCCTCACAGGGATGGTGGCCTGCTGGAGACAACAGACCACCATGTCTGTGACTGCTTTTCAATAAAGCAGTTTTTGTTTGTAATGCGGCCCATTTTCCTTAAAGGAAAATGAGATGCATTACAAAAACAAAAAATGTAATGTTTCTGTTTCATTTTTGCAGAGCAGGCAGTGGTCCGTAGGACCACTCCCTGCTCTGAATTTTTTTTATCGGTGACATTCACAAAGGGGAAGGGGTCCCATGGAGACCCCTTCCATTTGCGAATGTGTTAGCACCAGTGTGACACTGGTGCTAACTGCAATTGTTTTGCGACTGCGTTCGCGGTCACAAAACAATCATACATGGGACTGCAAGTCGCAATTAGGAAGGGAACACCCCTTTTTGTTTACCAAATCGCAAAACTGTCTTTGTATATGGGGAAGTGCTTTTTCCATATCACAAACAGACAGATGTGCTGTTTGCGACATGCAAAAAGCATCGTATGTGTGGCACCAAAATCCCTACCCACACTTCTAGCTTCTACATGACAGCATAGCATTGATAGCCCTTCTCTGTCCGTACTAATCTCTGAGCCCCATAACTAAATAATAAGCAGGGGTTCGCCGTTGATCTGCTGGCAGTCCTTCTGACTGGCTGGAGTGATGAGGCCAAGTTCAGCAGAGCTGCGACAGCATGGTACAGCGCAAGATGGATGGCTGGAATGTCCTCTTTAGCCTAACTGTGCCAGTGTGACTTATTATAATAAAACATGTTTTTTTCTATGAACTGGCCTGACTTGATAATACGTCTTTTCTGTGTAAAGTGGAGTTTGTACTCTTTGACAGGCAATACTTGGTAGATTGTCATACACAGTCATGAGCAAAGCACAAGATGAGAATGTTGTGCAAAAGGAACTAATAACAATTCCTGCATGAAAAGGCAACTGATAAAAATAATAAAACACCCCTGCTAAAATGAAACCATGCTAAAATAATAAAAAAGGGTAAATGAAAATGAAGTAGGTAAAAGGTCACGGGTCGCAGGCCCAAGCAGAACACTAACATAGGTCCACAACAACACCTTACACCTTCCTATAGATGAAGGGTGGACTGAGATTCCGTGACTTTGAGTTCTGCTACTTGGCAGCACCATAGTGTGGCATGGTAATTTGGTCCTGGTGCCTCATTCAAGCTCACATGTCTGTAGAGAAAATTGACCACCGTGGATGTCTGTGAATATGTGCTTGATAGAAAGTGCAAAGCCCTAGTCACATCCTGTCTCGTGTGAGCTGCATGCTATAACTGATACTGATACCTATGCTGGAGGCCTGGAATGCCAGTATACGCACCAGAGGTCTTCCAATGGGTGTTAAGCTTCTCCCAACTTATGTGTGACTGAAATGTCTCTGGGGACTTTTTTCCTTTTGCTGAATAAACACAGGCACATGGCATCACATCTGGGGAATTCTTCACTCATGCTGCATTGAGCAGATCCATTACACAAACATGGGAAGGGCAACAGAATGGAACCCCAGTCCGACATGCTATTGCTAAGCTACCATTATCTATCAGCCTAAGCTGCTAGACACCCTATACACTGATAAGGGACACCAGGCCCAGTTATCCCTTATCAGTGTATAGGGTGTCTAGCTGATAGATAATGGTAGCTTAGCAGAGCAGCTTAGGCTGAACTAGGAGACGTGTGAAGCTACTACAGTACCACTTAGTGTCATATGCACAATATCATAAGAAAACACAATACACAGTTATACTAAAAATAAAGGTACTTTATTTTTATGACAATATGCCAAAGTATCTTAGAGTGTACCCTCAGTGAGAGGATAGGAAATATACACAAGATATATATACACAATAGCAAAAATATGCAGTATAGTCTTAGAAAACAGTGCAAACAATGTATAGTTACAATAGGATGCAATGGGGAAACATAGGGATAGGGGCAACACAAACCATATACTCCAAAAGTGGAATGCGAACCAGGAATGGACCCCAAACCTATGTGACCTTGTAGAGGGTCGCTGGGACTATTAGAAAATAGTGAGAGTTAGAAAAATAACCCTCCCAAGACCCTGAAAAGTGAGTGCAAAGTGCACTAAAGTTCCCCTAAGGACAAAGAAGTCGTGTTAGAGGAATAATGCAGGAAAGACACAAACCAACAATGCAACAACTGTGGATTTCAAATCTAGGGTACCTGTGGAACAAGGGGACCAAGTCCAAAAGTCACAAGCAAGTCGGAGATGGGCAGATGCCCCGGAAATGCCAGCTGCGGGTGCAAAGAAGCTTCTACTGGACAGAAGAAGCTGAGGTTTCTGCAAGAACGAAAAGGGCTAGAGACTTCCCCTTTGGTGGACCAATCCCGCTCGCCGTGAAGAGTCGTGCAGAAGTGTTTTCCCGCCGAAAGAACGCCAACAAGCCTTGCTAGCTGCAAATCATGCGGTTAGCGTTTTTGGACGCTGCTGTGGCCCTGGAGGGACCAGAAGGTCGCAAATTGGACCAGGAGAGAGACGGGACATGGAGCAAGACAAGAAGCCCTCTCAGCAGCAGGTAGCACCCAGAGAAGTGCCAGAAACAGGCACTACGAGGATGCGTGAAATGGTGCTCACCCGAAGTCGCACAAAGGAGTCCCACGTCGCCGGAGACCAACTTAGAAAGTCATGCAATGCAGGTTAGAGTGCCGTGGACCCAGGCTTGGCTGTGCACAAAGGATTTCCGCCGGAAGTGCACAGGGGCCGGAGTAGCTGCAAAAGTCGCGGTTCCCAGCAATGCAGCCCAGCGAGGTGAGGCAAGGACTTACCTCCACCAAACTTGGACTGAAGAGTCACTGGACTGTGGGGGTCACTTGGACAGAGTCGCTGGATTCGAGGGACCTCGCTCGTCGTGCTGAGAGGAGACCCAAGGGACCGGTAATGCAGCTTTTTGGTGCCTGCGGTTGCAGGGGGAAGATTCCGTCGACCCACGGGAGATTTCTTCGGAGCTTCTGGTGCAGAGAGGAGGCGGACTACCCCCACAGCATGCACAGACAGGAAAACAGTCGAGAAGGCGGCAGGATCAGCGTTACAGAGTTGCAGTAGTCATCTTTGCTACTATGTTGCAGGTTTGCAGGCTTCCAGCGCGGTCAGCAGTCGATTCCTTATCAGAAGGTGAAGAGAGAGATGCAGAGGAACTCGGCTGAGCTCATGCATTCGTTATCTAAAGTTTCCCCAGAGACAGAGACCCTAAATAGCCAGAAAAGAGGGTTTGACTACCTAGGAGAGAGGATAGGCTAGCAACACCTGAAGGAGCCTATCACAAGGAGTCTCTGACGTCACCTGGTGGCACTGGCCACTCAGAGCAGTCCAGTGTGCCAGCAGCACCTCTGTTTCCAAGATGGCAGAGGTCTGGAGCACACTGGAGGAGCTCTGGACACCTCCCAGGGGAGGAGCAGGTCAGGGGAGTGGTTACTCCCCTTTCCTTTGTCCAGTTTCACGCCAGAGCAGGGCTAAGGGGTCCCCTGAACCGGTGTAGACTGGCTTATGCAGAATTGGGCACATCTGTGCCCAACAAAGCATTTCCAGAGGCTGGGGGAGGCTACTCCTCCCCTGCCTTCACACCATTTTCCAAAGGGAGAGGGTGTCACACCCTCTCTCAGCTCAGAGGAAGTTCTTTGTTCTGCCATCCTGGGCCAGGCCTGGCTGGACCCCAGGAGGGCAGATGCCTGTCTGAGGGGTTGGCAGCAGCAGCAGCTGCAGTGAAACCCCAGGAAGGGCAGTTTGGCAGTACCAGGGTCTGTGCTACAGACCACTGGGACCATGGGATTGTGCCAACTATGCCAGGATGGCATAGAGGGGGCAATTCCATGATCATAGACATGTTACATGGCCATATTCGGAGTTACCATTGTGAAGCTACATATAGGTAGTGACCTATATGTAGTGCACGCGTGTAATGGTGTCCCCGCACTCACAAAGTTCAGGGAATTGGCTCTGAAAAATGTGGGGGCACCTTGGCTAGTGCCAGGGTGCCCTCACACTAAGTAACTTTGCACCTAACCTTTACCAGGTAAAGGTTAGACATATAGGTGACTTATAAGTTACTTAAGTGCAGTGTAAAATGGCTGTGAAATAACGTGGACGTTATTTCACTCAGGCTGCAGTGGCAGGCCTGTGTAAGAATTGTCAGAGCTCCCTATGGGTGGCAAAAGAAATGCTGCAGCCCATAGGGATCTCCTGGAACCCCAATACCCTGGGTACCTCAGTACCATATACTAGGGAATTATAAGGGTGTTCCAGTAAGCCAATGTAAATTGGTAAAATTGGTCACTAGCCTGTTAGTGACAATTTGAAAGACATGAGAGAGCATAACCACTGAGGTTCTGGTTAGCAGAGCCTCAGTGAGACAGTTAGGCACTACACAGGGAACACATACATATAGGCCACAAACTTCTGAGCACTGGGGTCCTGACTAGCAGGGTCCCAGTGACACATAACAAACATACTGTGAACATAGGGTTTTCACTATGAGCACTGGGCCCTACCACTTCCCAGAAACTAACACTGGATGGGCGCAACTTGAAGGGTCAGAACTCACCCAGGCTGGGTCCAGGTGCAGGTTCAAGATGGTTGGAGCCTTTTCTATCCCTGAGGCTGAGATCAGGAGGCCAGCCAACTAGACTTTGGTTCAGGAGTGCACTAAAAATGGGTCAGAGGGTCCAATTTTTATACCTGGTGCTTTCTTTGAAGTAGGAGAAGTTTATAGAGATTCCTTTTGGAAAAGTGTTTGGAATTTCCTGCCTCCCTGCCCTGATTTCAGCCTGGCTACAGGCACAAAGGACTAGTGTGACGTTCTTTTTGTGTGATCAGGGCCCTGTCTATTTATGTGCTCATGGGGCTAGGCACAACTCCACCCTCTTTCTCTATCCTGCCAGTGATGGCCCAGTCAGTCACACTTAGTCTCTCTATTGTGTGACTGCCAAGGAAGAATGAGAAAAGGTCAACTGTCACTCACACCTAGTCCTGTGACCCAGTAACAGACTGCAGGCACCAAATAGGACAGGAAAATACCAGCTTTCTAAAAGTGGCATTTTCAAAAATATGACTTAAAATCGGACGTTACCATTAAATAGGATTTTTAATTACAATTTCTCTGTCACCTAACATGATTTTTCTACCTGCTCCCAATCAAAAGTTATCACTTATTAAATGTAATAAGGTAACCCAATGTTATCCTATGGGAGTGGGACGCCTCACAATAGTAAAAAATTAGGTTGTGAGTTTTCCACTACTAGAAAACGTAAAACATAAAAGTACACGTCCACCATTTTAATTACAGGACACCCTACACTATGGGCTGTCTAGGCCCTATGTCAGGGGGGGCATATGGTATACAAAGAAAGTTTAAGCTTGGAAATGGGGTTATTTTGCAAAGTCAAATTGGCAGTTTAAAACTGCTAAGTGGCTGTAATGGTAGGCCTGGGACATGTATTAAGGAGCCACTTAAGCGGGTGGCACAAAAGGTGCTCCAGGCCCTCTAGTATCATTTAATTTACCTGTCCTCGGTATATGGTATAGCACTTGTTAGACCTGGCATCCTTGGTGCGGTATTCCCTAACTTTTTGACCAGTGCTAAAGTGCAAGTGCTCCTTATCTGAAATTGAATGTGTAATTGGCTTTTCCATAATTGGTATATTTTATTCACTAGTAAGTCCACAGTAAAGGGCACTAGAAGTACCTAGGGCCTGTAAATCAAATGCGACTAGTGGGCCTGCAGCACTGATTTTGCCACCCACATGAGTAGCCCTGTTAACATGGCTCAGACCAGCCACTGCAGTGTCTCTGTGTGCAATTCGACTTGGCAAGTGCACTCACTTGCCAAGCCTAAAGCTTCCGATTTTATACACGTAAGGCACCCCTAAGGTAGGCCCTAGGTGGTCCCATGGGCAGGGTGCAGTGTATGCTAAAGGTAGGACATGTACTTGTGTGTTTTTACATGTTCTAATATTGAAATACTGCCAAATTTGTTTTTCACTGTTGCAAGGCCTACCTCTCTCATAGGTTAACATGGGGGCAGGCTTTAAATATCCTTAAAGTGCAGTTTCCCTTTGAGAGCAGATGGAAATTTGGAGCTTGGAGTCTCTGAATTCACAATTTAAAAATACATCTTTTAGTGAAGATGGTTTTTAGTTTGAAAATGCCACTTTTAGAAAGTGGGCATTTTCTTGCTTTAACCATTCTGTGGCTCTGCCTGTTTGTGGATTACTTATTTGGATCAGACTGACAGTTGGGCTGTTTGTGCATCTCCACTAGACAGTGATACTACGGGTGCTAGGGTGTAACCAGCATATCCTGCTGGGCCATCCGGACTAGGCTGGAGGTAGGAGGGGTCACTTACACCTGAATGGGCTGTGCCTGCCCTCACACAATGCAGTCTCCATCCCCCTGATGTGTGTCTGGGGCCAGGGCTGGGCAAAGCAGGATCCTGTAAACAACAGAGACTTTTATTTGAAGTTATAACGCCGCACTCAGAAGCAGTGACTCTTTCTGTCATCGCGGATGGAACACGTTACCGAAACTCGGAGCGCCGTTCCCCGCGTTTTTTGACTACACATTCTGGGAAGCATATATTTTGCTCCCAGTCGCATTACACTTACCTGTAGCCCTTTTTTCTTCTTTTTTGGTGGTGGGTTTTTCTGTTTTTTTTGCCTGTCTCTGTCCATGTTGTGTCCATCTTGTCTTCTTCGTGTTTTTGTCCCAGCATTCTGTTTTTCTTTTATACTACTTTTTTTTTCCTAAACTGGTCTATGGGCTCTTCCCAATTCAAGATGGTGTTATTTCCTTTTCCTGTGATGTCACTTCCCTTTTCTCAGTACTTAAGTCAGTCAGTCTTGTTCCACCTTGCGTTGCAAACACTTCCTTTTGGTTGTGCTGTTCGCTCCTGTTCTTTGGCCCTGCTTCTTGCCTTGGGAAATTTTTGCCTGTTCTTTGTTTCTGCCTTGGGAAATTTTTGCCTGTTCTTTGTCTCTGCTTTTTGCCTTGGGAGATTTGCCTATTTTTGTTTCCTGTTGTCAAGTCCTGTTTTTTCTTGTTTTTCTTCAGGAGTTCCTGTTTGAGGTTTTTTCCCCAGTTTTGGGTTTTTTTCCCTTTGGGACTCCTTCTGGAGGGTACGGTTTGCTTTGGTGTAGCCTGTCAAGCAGCACCGTGGCTACTAGAAGGGGTCGCTCTTATCTGGGAGTATCCAGAACCTGTAGAAGACTTGGTGTATTTGCCAACCCGGTATCCAGAAGTGAGAAGTCCAGCGCAGTACGTAACAGAAGTTGGGCAAGTATTGGACCCAAAATCCCAGACTTCATATTACTTCAAGGATTCAAGAGGAACCTCTGCCAGGAGAAGAGCTGAAGAACTGAGGAGAAGTGCTGTCCCTACCTGTGCTTTGTTGGGCTATCCGGCAGTTGCTGCTTCTGTCTGAGAAAGGGGACAAAGACTGGACTTTGTTGTGCATTCCTGCTTGAGAGGTATCTCCAAGGGTTTGGTATGAACTTGACTCCTGTTTTTGAAGCCTCAGGAGCCAGTGCCAGTGCTTGCCAGTGGGTGCCATTCCATTTCCTGGGGCCCTGGAAGTGAATTTCTGGTGAAATCCTGTGAAGCGCCGCCGGACGACTCAATGCAACTTTGCTAAGAATGCTGCTTCATGAAACCCGTGATGGCATCTACACCTGGATCCGTGGATCTCGCCAAGGCACGACAATCCCACTTCAATGTAGGCCCACCGTCACCGCAGCCACTGACGCCCGCACGATCTCGTGAATTGGAGAGTCGTACCCCCGACGTACGTGACACCTGTCTCCGTTGCAGCGCGTGTGACCTTGTGATGTGATCGCAATCCCGTGAGGTCACCTCGCAGCATCTTGACTTCCCTGGACTTCGAATTTGCCGGAGGTACCAAGGGACCAACTCTTCGCAACTGACACCACTTCACCTCCACCGCTCCGCAGCAAGGATTTGACGCCTCATCGTGACGCCTCCGCTCCTTCTCCCTGCAGCACCAGAACCGACGCCGCATCGGATCCAGTGACGCCTCACTCTCCAACTGCGTGCACCGGCCTCCTTTTCACACGTTTTGTAAAGGTGCTGTACCTGGAGTCTGTGTGACTCTGTAAATGGTGCCAGTGGCATCGCAATGTGGGAAACGGCTCCATCACTACGCCGCTTTAACATCAGATTCCAGCATTTGTGCCTGTAAGCACTATTTTGTTGTTTTTAATTGCTCAAGTCATATTTGTAATTGTGTACTGTGGATTTTTTTCATATTTGATCTTGTTTTATTTAGATAACTATTTACTATTTTTCTAAACCTGTGTGATGTCCATTTTGTAGTGCTTCACTGTACTACTCTGTGTGTTGGTAGAAATACTTTACACATTGCCTCTGGGTTAACCCTTTCTGCTCGGGCCAAGCTACAAAGGCGGGTGAGTGGGGGTTAACCTGGTGTGCTTCTCCTTTACCCTGGCTAGGGTGAGGGTCCTTGCTTGGGCACGGGGCAACCTGATTGCCAACCAAAGGCCCCATTTTCAACACCACTTTACTAGGTACTTATAAAATGAATTATGCTAATCAGGTGTAAGACAATTTTACCATGTCTTAGGATGTGAGCACAAGCACTTGAGCATTGGTTGGCATTGGTAAGGTGCACAGAGTCCTAAGACCAACACAAACAAATTTGGTAAAAATAGAAGGGGTGAAGGCAAGACGTTTGGGGGAAGACCACCCTAAGGCTGACGGGACTAACATGAATTAACAATTTTAAAATAAACATGAACAAATACTACTATTGGCGTATCACTCTCGGAACAATATTCTTATTTATTCCACAAGTCATTTCCCCCATTTCTAAAAAAACTTCTGCTATACAACAACATTGGATTCAATTATATCAGGCTTGTCTAAATTATCAACATATCTCCAGTTCAAAATAAAGTTATATTGCATTAGCAACGAATAACACCCTACATATCCATAAAGTGCAGTGCTTACTCACACACAGCTCATGTCTATAAAACTAATAAATTGACACTACACCATAACGTAAACCAGTACTCATACTTAGGGCCGAATTACGAGTTTGGCAGTCTCATCGCTATTTCGCTGCTGTGGCAGTCCGGAGTACTCCATTGCCTTGGTGGTCTTTTGCCTGCTGAACTTAAATGTCACCGCTGGCCCAGTGGCAGTGTTTCTAAGGGTAGGGGACCGGCACAGGATGCAGTCAGCAATTCAAGAATATATTTTTCATACATATCGATACAGATGAATACATTTTGACTAAATAGGTGTCAAATGTACACAAATGTATGACATACTTTGTAGGATGACTTTTCCATTGCTGGAGTCCGGACCATATGTGCCCAGTCCAGTCAATGGGAGAAAAGTGTGAATACTACTTACCTGGATTTCGGTCCTGACAGGGTTGTTTTCTCTGGGATAAAGTTGCTGCTGTGAAGGAGGGCCCTGGTCAAAGGGGTCCACATTGGAGACTGAAGGAAAATGAAGGAAATGGATACGTTTGCACCCTCTTTCCTTCGATTCTGCCATCTCGAAGCAGGCGGTCTCCCTGTCGGAGTCAGCTCGACGGAAAGGAACTTTGTAATTCGGACGTAGTACCTTGTCTGTAACGCCCTCTGACAGCTGCTTTTCCCCATTCTGATGATGAGGTAGTCGGTGAATGACTGGCGGAATAAGCAGTACTCTGGCGGTCTCTTGCTCAGCAACCCGCAACGATCACAATTTAGTGACCTGACCATCAAGTTGGCTGCAGGGTAATCCAACGCCATTTCGACAGCTGTACCCTTTCCATCAAACTCATAATCAGGCCCTAAATTCATCAACTCTATCACTGCTTTCAGTTATTTCATCTATTCACAATAAAAAGCTGTGAGGCATTTTACTTAGTGCTCGACGACCAATAATTGACAGCAACAGCAAGAGGGTTAAATTTTTACGCATTACAGCGATTTAAATATTGAAAAAATATCACCTGGCTGTTCTGCGTAGTGCACCCCCATATATCTTTAAGGCTCATAATATTATTTTCTTTTAATGCTGGGTCTAATTTACGAAGTTAAACGTACACTTTTGTGTACGTTTTCTATTGTTTTGCTATTCACAAACCCCTCCCTTAATAGGAAGTTTACTACTGCAGAGATTCCACAGTTGTGGCACAGAACTTCGCACATACAAAGATAGTTCTATACTTTTATGTACGGAATTCTCCACCTCAACTGCAGAGTCTCCGCCGTTGTAAACTTACTATTAAATCGGAGTTTGTGAATAGAGAAAAAATAGCGAACTTACACAAACGTGTAAGTGTAAGTTAACCTTTGTGAATCAGGCCCAACTCTTTTGTCCTGTTAGTCCTATAAACCCCCCAGTACAGTAAATGGTTTTTTTGCTTGAAGGATGGAATTCATATTAAATAAACTTGGAGTTTAAAAAAAAATCAATGTCATCTGTATAAAGATAAGTCCATATAACAACTGGAAGGAGAGCTGAAGTGGAGTTATTCTGACCTAAGTACTGTGCTAGGTGTTCCAGCAAACAATAAGGTGGAGAGGGGACATCTGTGGCAGATGCCTCTCTTAAGGGTTATTTAACCGGCATGTGAAATATTAATAATCAGTTGTGCTGTACCCCCTTCATATAAAACATATTTATTGACCTCATGATCTGGGAGGAAAATTGAAAATGTTCTACTATTCAAAATAAAAATGTTCAGCTCATGAGGTCAAATGCATTTTTGGCATCCAGCAAGGTAATAGCTGCTGGTGTTGCATCAGCCATAACAAAATTAATGAAGTCAGACAGCAAATGAGTATTAATATATAGACTCCATCTACTGATAAACCTATTGTGCTCTTTACAGATAAGAAGAGAGACAAATAATATTTATTCAATTCACCAATATCTTATCATCAGAGTTTAAGAGCATTATTGGCTTACTTGTTGTAGGCTCCATTGTTCATATTGCCTGTTTAAGGAAGTTAATCAGTACTCCTTTGTGGAATTAATTAGGTATCCGTCCACCACCCAATATGGAGTTTAAAAAAGTGGTCAAAGATTTAATAAGGAAGAGAATAAATGTTTTGTTAAATTTTGGTCCAAAACTATCTTCTCTGTGAGCTTCACAGCTTGACAACTGTCCTATAGTTTCCTTCACCTCCTTTTCAGATATTGGGCAGCCGCTTTAGGCATCAAGCAGGGATGGTTTAGCTCTTTAAGAATTGATCCATCCATTGTTCTAAACACAAATCCTCTGGCTGTGGGTCTTGATAAAATCTAGTGAAATAATCAAAAACATGTTTTCATTTACCCTGCCTCTTCATCTGCCTCTTCATTTCATTGGTTAACATTAGGACCTTTCATTTTAACAATGTCATTTTGATTCTTCATTTCCTTTGTACGTCAATACAAGAATCATCCGTCCTCCCCGTCCATTCCTCATAAACCTGTTTCCAAAATGTCTGGTTGTTTACAACTTCTCTTTGGAGATTAAAAAGTTCTCATTTTCTTCATCATCACCCACCATATTTTAGGGAAATGGCAGCTCTAATTATTACTATGGCTGATAAGTTATATCTAACCCCTCCTGTAGTGAGTGTACCTCTTCCTTTTCTTTTTTAGATCTGTACGCTTTTAGTGATATCAGAACTCCCCTAATAGTATTTTAAAAGCTACCCACACTTGGGTTTCATCAGCTGTTGACTCATTATGCATTAAATAAGGTGACCCTGGAAACATGTCGATTCTAGAGGCAGAGTGAAAACACCTTGAAAAACAGGTGTAAGATCTAATTGTGGATTTCTTCAGCCTCCAGATCTCACAAATCTGTATACAAAACCTTTTTTTTGGTACTTCTCTTACGCTGAGTTCAATGAGGGTTAGAGGAAACTAAAAGAGGGTCCAGTAGAAAATTAAAATCTACTGCTATTATGATATCACCATGTAGATTGCACAATTCCCACACTAGCTTCTGGAGCGGCTTCTCGTTATTATACACCGGGCCATAGTAGGATGTAACATTCACTCTCCAACTCTCAATTTCACTGGGAGAATAATCCATTAACCTTTGGTATCTTTATTAGGGGCCTGGTATTTCAATGGGACGTTTTTTGACAAAATCATTACCCCTTTTGAGTAAAGCTAACAGAAGAAAAGAACCTGTCACAAATCCATGGGTATTTAAACTTATCTTTTCCCTTCCCTTAATAATGTGTGTCTCTTGTAAAAGAATGATACTTGAATTGTTTAAACCAGGCAAAAATGTCATCCCTCTAAAATGTATTATTAGGGCTGCTTGCGTTGAAACAAATGAGTGTTAATTTCTCCATGAGTCAATAGTTGCTCCTACTAAACCTAATACTGTAAGTGAAAATAAATACGCTGAGTCTCTTCTTGCCCACCTCATCACATCCCTGATTTTTGTTGCTGGAATAAGGCTTAACCTTTCTTTGTTCCCTTCCCTTTTGCTTTACCCTCCTACCCCTCCACCGTATGCCAATCTTCCCCAATACCTACCCTTTCAATAAACCTATCTGATGCCTTGGATGTGCCTAGTCCCCACAAGCTGAGCCCACCACTAGCTGGCATGTAATTGGTATGTATTCTCATTTGTGAATCAGTGACACCCACCCCTAGTTCTTAGAGTTGCATATTGTAGTCAATAACATTTCAGCCTCAGATGTTTCGGAAAAGGTGTAAATTCAGCCTGACCAGAGCACTTTTAATTCTTCCAGTTGAATAATCTGTGCTTGAGCTCCGTTTGCTCGAATTATACAATCATTTGCTAAAATACTGGTGTCATTGGGAGGTCTCAAAAAGAGGCTTCAGAAATATTTTTGTTAGAAAAATCACTCTTTACAAAAATAGTTTTGAGTTGAATTGCCTTACTTAGAACTTTTTCTCAGATTCTGAAATCTTGATAATGAACTAAAATGGTCCGACGTTTTTTTCCCGCCTTAGGCTGGGTAAAGGGTAATCTGTGAGAACCAGTGATTGAAAGGTCTGTTTGAGGTTCTTTAAGAGCATTGTTTGAAACCAGTATCGGTACAGCGTCAATCATTTCATATTTTTTTTCCATTCTTTCAGCACACCCACCAATCGTAGATTAAATCCTTGCAGTCGATTTTCAAGATCTTCCAGTAGCATTTTCATCTCATTTTGGAGTTGCAAAACCACTTGAGACTGGAGAGCTTGTATATCTTATATGGCTGTGAGTCTCTGCTTAACTTCCTTGCAGCAATTTTGATTCTCTTTTACCTGCCATTCTTATTTGTACAGATTTTTATCCTGTATTTCTGAGTTGAAGTATTGAGAGCACCTTACTGCTAGATTCAGCTGGTTCAACTGGCTGGCTATGCTGGTCTGTTGCTCTTGGAGCTGTCTGTTGTGCGTGAAGGTAAGCTACCTTCTTTGACACTAAATATGTCTTGTTATTCTCCAAAACCTGAAAGATATAAGACATAATAGGTGAAGCTGAGACATTGTTCCTGCTGGTAATTTTAGCTTGGGTTTGTATCGAGTCAGACATTCCCTTTCTCAAGCTCAAAGTGTCCTGCTGAGTCCACTGACTTTCTGAAGGTCCTTTGAGGTGGAAGTGTCCTATCTGCACTGGATTTAAAAAATCGGATATTGTTGAGCAGAGATATGGTGGCCATTGGAGCAATTAGTAGAAAGAGGACATTGTGACACTTTCAGAATTTTCATTCACACCAACTAGTCATTAGGATCTTCAATGTTGATTCCTGAACATCCATCCCTTTTCTCTTTTATATGTGTGGTAACAAACAGTTGGGGGCAGTATAGTTGAGACTCTGTCGCCTGTAGGTCTCCCAACTGTTTTTTCTACTGCTTTGTTTCCTGCTATTGTACCCCCTCTTATTAGTGATCTTGAAGCCTCTTTAATAATTCAAAAGGGGAACAGACCAGGCGGTGGAGGCTCAGGCCCAATAGCTTGAATTGTTCTAAGAAGCTGTTGATTTTTAGATCTAGATGAGAAGCCCTCCCGAGGCATTATCCCTTTCCGATGCAGGGATCTTGTGTACAGCGTCTCCTATCGAAAGTAAAAAATGTGAGAGCAGTCACAACTACTTTAAAGAACAAGTGTTTACCAATGACAGTAATTTAGCATCTCAATCCCCTGTGATTTTGCATGTGGATATGGCTTCATCTGGCACAAAGAGTCCTAAAACTGTGTCTATATTGAAAGTGTACAAAAATATTCTTTAAAAACATTAGTTTGGGCTCCATGGTTTTTCTTTAATTTCTCTCTTTTTTCTTCTCTTCTTTTTCTCCTACCCCCCAACATTAGTTCTAACAAATAAATCCCTGTTACCCCTGTATCAGTTGCCGCTATGCACCATCTTTTTAAAAACAAAAGTGAAAGAAAAAATGCGGTTATTGACTTAAAAAAATCTCTTACCTCCAATTTACTTGCACCGGATGAAGGGCAAACAAGAGGGAGGTAGAAAAAACTGCCAAGGCGGTGGGAACACAAGAATAGCATGGTTCCGCAGAAGGGTCAGAGAGCTAGAGAGTGATAGGGGACAGGAGGAAAAATGAAGAGTAACACAGTGCTGAGAAACTTGAAGCTTCAGTATGGAGGCAGCGTCCAGGCAGCTTCTAGTGAGGCTCCAGGAAGAATCCAATAACTTTGAACTCCACTGTCTCATTCAGCCACCGCTCAGAAGTCTCAGCCAGTGCAGAAATGAGGTTGGAAGACACTTCTTTCTTTAAGATAAAATATCCTTTCTTTATTTATGATATAAAGTCTACAAAACACCCCAGCCAACAGATATCTTCTCCTTCGCTCTCACCTTCCAACTGTCACATCACCTTAGTTACTGTAACCAGGTTCTTATGACGTACACTCTCCACAAGAATTCTATATACAGAATGCCACACATCTCCCTTCCTTCATAAACAAAAGAAGAAATGTGATTTAACAACAGTAAAGAGGTCTAAGTAGGGGTAACAATAAATAACATAAGAATACATAAAGTAAAGAGGCATAGAAACTAAACAAATTCATCTAAAATTTTAGGGCGTTTGATAACCCTTGAAGACTTTCTCAATAGAAAATGATTTTCAACATTACTATGTTTTCCCTCTACATTATCATTTTCCCCACAAGCAGTTTTCACTTTAACAACTCTCCCAATATTCCACACTTTGTGGTCTTCAGTTCTAACAGCATTTCCCAGAATTTTTTTAACTTCAAGAGGCTTAGAGAATTTCAAATATTCCTTTGACAGGCCAAAGCGAGGATTCTTTACCCTGACAAAATCACCTACTCGAATCACTACATTCTTCACTGCTTTCTGCTTATCAAATCTGATCTTTCTTTCAGAAACCTTCTTAAGTTCTTTCAGACACTTCTGCTTATCAATACTCAAAGATTCAGATTTTGAACCAACCTTGTCATTTACTCATGAGGAACACACTAACGTGTTAGGTTTTCTCTTTCTGAATAACTCGAAAGGTGAAAAACCTGTAACAGAATGAGGAGTCAACCGATAAATCTTGATCCTACTCGACACTTCTTCCTTCCAACATTTATTGTTATCTAAAGCCATTTGGATAGTTTCCTTTAATACTCTATTCAGTCTCTCCACCATACCATTGGTCTCGGGATGATAAAGAGACATTGGGGGTTATTCTAACTTTGGAGGAGGTGTTAATCCGTCCCAAAAGTGACGGAAAAGTGACGGATTTACCACCAGCCGTATTACGAGTCCATTATATCCTATGGAACTCGTAATACGGCTGGTGGTATATCCGTCACTTTACCGTCACTTTTAGGACGGATTAACACTCCTCCAAAGTTAGAATAACCCCCATTATGTACAATGCCTCTTTCACTCAAGAAGCGTTCCATGTCCTGTGAGACCAATTGTACACCATTATCGGTAAGTATAGAAGAAGGAAACCCCTCTCTGTCAAAAATATCATTGAGAAAACCTATTACATCACGTGTTTCTATGGAAGTAGTGATTTTAAATTCAGGCCAACTTGAATACATATCTAGTAACACAATTACATATTTATCAGAGCCAGAGTACCTAATTGGACCCAAAATGTCTAATGAAATTTCTTGCCAAGGTTCTTTCGGAAGCTCCCTCACTTTCATGGGTTGGACTCTACAAGTTAGGGTCTTGTCAGCATTGGAACATTCTGCACATTCCCTAACACATCTTTCGATTAACACATCCATACCTGGCCACCAATACATAAGTCTCAACCTCTCTTTTGTTTTAGAAATGCCAGGATGGCTCTCATGAGCAATAGAAATTTGTTCATCTCTCAACTTCTCTGGAGGAACAAGCCTAGTACCTCTCAATACAAGATCGCCATAAGTTGACAATTCATTTCTAACTCTCCAGAATCCACATAATTGTTTGTCATTCTTTTCTGTACCATCCCATCCACTTCTGATTTTTTTAAAAACTTTCTGTAAAACTTCATCAGCGAATAACTCCGACATCCACTCATTCTCCTGGATAATACCGTCTCTGATCACACATACATCAAAATCATCTCTACCATACATGAAAACATCTTCATCCTCCAAACTGTAACGTACTAACCTTGAACAACAATCTGCAAGATTGTTTTCAACTCCGGGAATGTACTGAACACTAAATGTAAATTCCTGCAAAGCTACCACCCATTTTCTGATTCTACCAGATACAGCATCCAAACCCTTTTTCTCAAAAATCTCTTTTAACGGTTTATGGTCCGTTCTTATCACAAATTTACTACCCCATACAAATTTTCTTAGTTTATTCACTGCCCAGAACACAGCTAACGCTTCCTTTTCGATAACTGAATAGTTTAATTCTGCCCCTTTCAAGGACCTGGATAAAAAGAGTATTGTTTTTTCAACTCCATTATGTGTTTGTATCAAGACAGCCCCAAGGCCCTTGGCGCTAGCGTCAGACATAATTACCGTATCATGTCCAGGTTGAAAACTATGTAAACTTGAAGCACATTTTAAACTTTGTTTCATTGAAATAAACTCCTCCTCACACTCATCACTCCAATTAAAGATGACTCCCTTTCTCACTAATTCCCTCATACATATAGTTTTGTCAGCAAAATGATCCACAAATTTACTGTAAAATTCTGCCATACCGAGAAATTTCACCACCTCATCTTTTGAAGAAGGACTGGAAAAATTAACAATAGTATCCACCAACTCTTTCTTGGGTTCAATACCCTTGGAAGAAATTTTGTGTCCCAGATAGTCAATTTCATGAAGATTAAATTTGCATTTTTCTGCTTTTAAGGTCAAACCACTCTCTTCCAGTTTCTGAAGAACTCAGCGTATTCTATCATTGTGTTCATCTCCATCCCTACCATATACAAGAATATCATCTTGATATATCTTAATTCCTTGTAATCCTTCTAACAGTCTTTCCATGGCACGTTGAAACACAGCTGCAGCTGAAGCCAGGCCAAAAGGCATACGGATAAATTTGTAGGTACCAAAAGGAGTAATGAATGCTGTTAAATTCTGAGAGTCTTTATGTAAAGTAATTTGGTGGTAAGCAGACGTTAAATCAATAGAAGAGAAGCAATTCGCATTTCCTAACAAAGATAACATTTCATTAATGTTGGGCAGAGGATAATGATCCACTACTATACATTTATTTAGTTCTCTCAAGTCAATACAAAGCCTTGGTTCGCCATTGGCCTTCACAGCCATAACCACTGGCGCCAACCATTCAGTGGCTTCCACTTCTTCAATAATCCCATTCTGTTTAAGTTTACCTAATTCTGCCCTCATTTTTTCCTTGACCATTAAGGGTACACCTCTTACCTTACTGAACACAGGCGAAACATCTTTCTTCATCTTAATTTTATGCACGTAACCTTTCATACACCCAAGTTTGTTTTGGAAAAGATTTGGGAACTCTTGCTCATATGATGGTCTCGGACTGTTAATCTTGACACACTCATCATTTCCCACGGTATCAACACACACATCATCTTTCAATCTTACGGATGGATATTCATTTGGATCAAGATATACTCTCAAATCTCTCTGGTGAAACCAACTAATAAGGGAATCTCCTCTCATAGAAACATAAATTTTCCCAACTGTAAATCTACCTTTGAATTGAATTGAGCCAACGAAGTAACCCAATAACTTAATTGTTTTTCCACCATACCCTTTAGGTGAAATGTCAGGTTTGAAAAGTTTTACAAATGTTCTGAGATTTTTTTCAAATAGAGTTCTAGGAATAAGTGTAATCTTTGCTCCAGAGTCAAACATCATGGGAATATGTACTCCCTCCACCTGTACAGTTTCTATTGGACCACAAATACCATTTTCAACCTGTAAAACAAATTCATCTGGAAACTCTTCATCCACCAAACTTATTTCTTGAACCTTTTATTTTTTACTATCTGCACTCCTGCAGCAAGAAGTAACATGTCCTTTCTTGCCACACTTCTTACAAAACGCTTTCCATCCGACACAGCCTTTGAAGTTAGCATAATGACCAAACTCTCCACACCTGTAACACTTTCCTTGGAAATTACCCTTCAAATTCGCCTTCACCACTTTCTGAGAATTCACCCTCTCTTCTTTATTCTTCCTCTGACTAACCAGATGTACATCATACTCTTTTTCAGATAAATTTGTCCGCCTGATTTCTTCAACACAGGCTGAACTATGTTCATGCATTTTAGCAATTACAATTACTTCACCCAGAGGAGGATTATCCTTGTTCCAAAAAGATTCTCTTGCTTTCTCAATGCTACAGCCCAACATGAATTGATCTCTTAACCTTTCTTCTGTATTGCTCCCAAAATTACATGAAGATGCTAACTTCCTTAGGATTGTAATATAATCTTCTACAGATTCACCTGGGTATTGAACCCTCTTCCCAAAGTGATACCTTTCTAAAACTGTGGAAACTTTAGGTAAATAGTGCAAATCAAGTTTCTTGATACAAATTTCAAAATCGTTGAGCTCACCCGCATCTTCAGCAGAAAGCTCAGGAAGATTTTCAAAGACCTCCTGACCTTCAGCCCCTAAACAATGTAACAAAAGTGACATCTTGCGCTCAGCACTCAACGAAGTGCCACAGACCCTTGCATAATGTGAAAATACACTTTTCCATTTTTTCCATGGAATTTGTGGTTCTCCAGGAGAGGTTAAGAAAAACAGGGGGCATGTTACGTTCTGCATGGTGAATGATAATAGTAAGTAAAATACCAGTGTCTCCTTCCAGGTTATTAAAATTTGTAAAGATGTCCTAAGTACTCTGCAAAATACTCTTAAATAATAAAATCTTGTAGATTAGGTTTTACTCTTTGTGCGAAATAGATCTACTCAACACAATATAACATTTTAACCAAAAGAATATAAATCAATATCCTTGAAGAGAAAAAAAAAAATACGATTGTAAAACTTAAACTTTAAGAAATTAGAAGCCTTTCTTTGCTTTTAAACAATTTTCAGACAACAAAAAAACATTACTGTAAGTTGAAAACAATTCAAGAACTAAAGAATTATAGTTCCAGCTAAAGGAAGCATTTTTTTACGACCCCAGAGCTTCCTGTGTTCCTCAGCACCACTATCCGGTACCCGGAACAACTTGTTCAAGACTTCACAAATAGTTTCGTGGCTCTGCTGTGGAAGTTAAGCAAACACGGCGGCTAGAGCAGCCGTCACTTGTTGGCAAATCCAACTCCGCTGCACCTTTCTGCGCTGTAAAGTGAGACCCACGGCTCCCTCTTAAGCTGAAACCAGCTGACGAGCTGGATCAGCAAACTGCTTGCCTTCCGCTTCCCGTGCGGTAAAAGTTGACAAACTGAATCAGCACACCGCCTGCTGCGTGGCGAAGTTATTGTGCCGCAGAGTGCCTCCGTCTTCGGTAAAACAACTGAGGAAACCACCGTTCATCTAGTGGGAAAACCGCTGACAAGCTGATCCAGCTCAGAGAAAACGCGGTTTCAAAACACCGCGCTCGGACACTCAAACAACCTCTGTACAGCAGCCCGAACCTCGATCTTTTTTTTTTTTTTAACGCCTCGACCGAAATGTCAACAAACTGATACCACGGCTTGTTGTCAGCCACGAAAACACTGAAATCAGGTGAGCCACCACGAAGTTTCAGAATACCATTAGTAGTGTTGGGGTGTTCATTCTTCATTTGAAGTAAAATGCCGGTGAATTCTTCATCCTCGTCGCCAATGAAATGAGGTTGGAAGACACTTCTTTCTTTAAGATAAAATATCCTTTCTTTATTTATGATATAAAGTCTACAAAACACCCCAGCCAACAGATATCTTCTCCTTCGCTCTCACCTTCCAACTGTCACATCACCTTAGTTACTGTAACCAGGTTCTTATGACGTACACTCTCCACAAGAATTCTATATACAGAATGCCACACAGTGCAGCACAGAAAGCCAGCCACAGCTTTGGGATAAGCTGGCCCCAGATCTAGGAAGTTCTAGGGGAGAGTCGGTGCTGCTCCACTGCAAAAGCAGCCTCCAGCAGCACCCAGATGTGGACCACTCTGATAACTCTGTGTGCCTTGAAAATAAAACATTGGCACTGCCTCTGGCTGCTCAATCACCATGAGAGTGGCTACATGCAGCTCAGCCGGCTCTCCTTTTATTTGTCTCTGTTGTCAAACAACGTATGGTGAGGCAGAGAGCCTATGATCAGGTCCGTATGCTTGGTCAGTGTGATTGGGGGGGTATGAGCTTCAGAATTTCCAACAATCATACTGGGACATCTTAGAAAAACACATTATATTAGAAGCAGGACATGGAAAGAGAGAGGAGTGCAGATTTTTAAAGGTACTTGAAACTCAATATTTTTCAAACTAATCAACATTTCTTAAGGGCTTCAAAACATAGACAAAAGAAAGTGTGCATTTTTGCTGTGAGGGCATGCAAAAATCCCCAGTGAAATCCTACAGCCATTTCACATTACTTGACTGAAAGTACTTGACCCCAACTATTTACTCCTGAGTACATTTTTAGGGGTGTGTGGCACCACAAACACTCCCACCACCCCCTTGGAGCTACTCCCCTCTCTAGGATGGTACATGCTGGGTTGCCATGAAATCCTTACGACAAAATGGCTGTCTAGAACTTCCCCTGCTATCTACCCTGTCACTGTGCCTCAGACCTGAAACAGCCAATATTACTTTTAAATTTGAAGAATACCAACATACCCAAACAATGTCTAAACAGATACTGGTCAGACTGGTCAGATAGATGATCTTCTTGAAAGCCATGAGCAACAAACTGAAAGAACTAGCTGAGAGTCTCTTTAATCAACAATGCACAAAATCACTCTGGGATCCTGACTGAAGAAGCTCACAGACATTAAGGGCTGGATTTAGATGCTGGCGGATACCATCCCGTCACTGCAACGGTCCACCCGCCATATTTAGACGTTGACAGTCCCATAAATGAAAGACCACATTTGAATCGCCGTCTCTGCCAAGAAACACCATCCACAATGACAGCGGGAAAGGGAAAAGGGGATGCTGCAAGGACCACTGTCAGACTTCCAGCCGTGCAGATTTAGACATGCCATACTGCCAATGAAAAAGGGGTGGTCCGACCTCCACTGCTTAGTTGGCAGATTGAGGGGAAAAGGGGGTGAAAACTCACCTTTTTTCCTCCCCCCCATCTTCGACTAGACACAACAAGACAACACCTGCCATTATTGCTGCACCGACCCATGGTGAACACACAACCACCCCTCCAAATGCCCCCTCCCCCGTTGATGGACTCGAAGGTAGGGATGCCGCATTGCCAGAGTATGTTGGGAAGACACTGCACTAGAGGTGGGGCCCACTAGAGACATATACATGTCAGAGTAATTATTTTTTATCATTGTGGCATGCATAGGTCAGGACACGCGGGAGACAGACATTGACAGGGACACACTGGTACACAACAAATAGCGCACATAAACACAACTGTCACTATGTTGACAGCATTCATGGGCAAATGAATGCTGGCACCACAATGATGGCACATTCACACCTGCCAACTGTGTCCATGTGTGCACATTTGCTAGGGGACCTGTACCTGTCATGTTGTGCTGTGAGTTGTGTGTGTAGGTAAACATGTGTATGTGTGGATGCGATGCGATTGGCTGCTTGAGGTGGGGTAACGGGTGTGTGTGAGTTTCTTTTAGTAGCTGCGTGTGTAGTTGTGTTGTTCGTTGTGGATGAGTCATGTGTGGGAGCAGTGTAAATGTTGTATGTATGTTGTGTCATGGATGTATGTCAATATGTGTTTTCAGCATGTACGGGTAGTGTTGTGTCGGAATGGCAATGGGTAATTGCGTGGATGTGGTGTGTTGTGTAGTGTGTAGTGCTGGAGAACACCTATGGCTAAGAGACAGAGTGTGTGTGTCAGTTACCTCTCTTCCATAGCTCCTGCTATTGTATGAAGCCCATAGAGTCCCGCCGCTGTCTCCCACCATCAGAGAACCGCTGCCATTCAGACTGCCAGCAGAACTGTAACATCTAAATACGGTGGGCAGAAGACTTACGCCGTGATGGTATTTTCTGGTCCACGCCCGATGTGGCTTGGTGGTGCGACTGACAACATCTAAATCAGGCCCTAAATCTTCTATTGGCTCTGAAGATTCAGCTGTCTCCAAGATGGACATCCAGTCACCATGAGTGAACATAACTTAACTAAGAGGGAGACTGGATGTCACGTGAAAGATACTGGCAGATGTACAAGAAAGGATAGACTCTGCCTATTTGGAGCCCGATATAGGGAGACCACACAGGGAAACAGACAATTTAGGAGACAGTTGCAAGAGATAACGTTTAGATCTCCAGTATTCCAGAAAAAAAAATTGAAGGAGATGACCCATTTGTTTTTAGTCAGATTTCTCCATGGGTACTTAAGTTTAAACTTTGAACCTACATAAATCTCATATAAGCTCACAGTGTATGTTCATTATTGTCACATAATAGAAGATGCCCCAAACAAATATTAACATGGTTTCTATGCCATTTAAAGGCACAGAAGTTTATTCAGGTGAACAAAAACATGCCTCTTTTCATTACGGCGACGAGAAGATTTACAACAACATGAACAGGAAGAGATTTCTAGTTTGGTCTTTTGTTACCTGTAGCAATGCTGATTTCCAACGATCCAAAGAATACAATAAACCTGAAGACCTAGAAAAGTATTTGTCTCCATAGACTCCTCGGATATCAATACTTCTCAACCAGAACCACCCAAAGATACACCAACCCCAAAGATTATTGTACGAGTAGAGTCAGAGGAAGTGGATGAAAGAGCTAGCCTGGAGACCGTTCCTAGACCCTGGGCGAGTAGTGGAAGAAACAAAAGACGTCAACCCAGCCAAGAGATAGGTCCAGGTCGCCACTGAAAGACCCAATCAGTAGCTGGTACTTTACCTTTAGCATTGGGTTCAATTTAGTTAAATATTGATCTCTGATGTTTAAAACTGGTGGCATTTCTGTTTTTCGCAGGTCTGATCAAACAAAGCCTTATAATAAAACCGAGATCTTTCATTTCTAGAATGTCTTCTAGAATAAGAGTCTTGGAAAATCAAGGGGGCGAGCGCATTTTAATATGCAGTTAAACTATGGTTATCTTTAGCTGTGCTCAAACAGCGCTGTCTCTATAAAACTACAAACTCTTGCATGCCATCTTTTGCACAGATTATATTAGACTCCGTTCTTAATGCGCTAGTTTGATTCTCCTCTCCATCACTCCTGACACAAAAATAAGTCTCCATTTGCTCACCTTATGGCCCTGGTCTGGCAATGTCCGCACTTTCAGCAATAAGGGGTAAGGGTTCTGGACCCGGTATAGGAATTGATAGAACATGAGATAGAACTTGGGCTGGGCTGGCTGGAAAGGATATCGGGCGTTTCCCAGGCGGCTGTTGGGGTGGGGCCGGTTTTGCAGCAGTGGGGCGGTTTTGTTACTGTGGGCCCCCAGTAACAAAGGCAGCAGTGCTTCACACTTGCAATCTCTCCCTCCACCCGGGGGCTGGTCTGACAAAATTGCCAGAGCTGGTTTGGGTTCCCAGTCCGGCTCTGACTCCCTTAGAGGCCCTTTCAGGTTATTTAGCCAAAGGCGGCTAGAAGACTAGCTGCTTTGCCATTGCTTTTGGCTAAACGTCAAAGCAGAAGACTTTTGGATAAAGAACTCTATTCCTACAGTGAAGGGGTGCCTCTAAAATTAAGCCTGAAGCAATGATAATGCAGAGACTTAAGCTTCATTGCATCCAGACTTAGCAAGAATAGGAGACCTACGGGGTTTACTCTGCATGTACTTACTCAATACGAAAGAAATAACACGGTGAACAATAATTCTGATTATCATTTAGATAGGGAGTTGTTTATAAGTGAACAGAAATCAGAAACATGTATATGATATAAAGTATTACAATACGTTAAAATCCTATCAGTTAGGCATTATCACTGAGTTCACTGAAGTTTTATTTTGCACAAAAGGAAGTGCTTTAAGTAGTAAAGTTACATTTCCAGATGCAAGATACTTCTCCGTACTATTACTTTAAGTCAGGACTCTACTTTGTAATTGTCATAACCTATTCTTACCTCAGTGTTGGTTGCTACTTGTTTCCCCTCCCCTGCTTGTCCCCACGTATCAATCATTGCCACATTAAGTAATTACATACTCAATATACTCGATTATTGCAGACCTTCTTCCTTTAGACAGGGCTGCGGATAGTAATATTATGTTATCGAAAGGTATATGTAAAACTGTGGATCCATCAATATCTGGTCTATCGTATTATGTTTCAATAAATAATTGTTTGGAAAAAGTTGCAGCACTGAAAGTAGATCAAAGTTGTGTACCATATTTGAAAAGTACCCCAATGATGGGGAAAAGTTCTGTGCTTTAAAGTGGTGTTCCATGAGAATCCTGAATGGCAACACTTAGCTGACTGGACAAACTTTTGTTTTGCAACCCCTCCTCTCAATGTCTTGGCTAATCGGGAGAACCTCCCCACCAGGAGATAATCTGGTGACTGCAGAGGAGGTGGAATCAGTGGAAGATTCCAATGTGGATGGATTCATAGAGATATTAAAAAAGGAAACATTATCTTTCATGGCCAAAATGTAAACACTACTATTAGCAATATGGAAAAGAATGGAAAAGGGGGAACGAATATGAGAGCTTCTTCGGTCATTCAACAGTTAATGCATCAGTTCCCCCATTGCTCATGCAGTATTGTTGGAGACAGAGAACAAAGCTGAGGTAGCTCTGCATCGTTTGGGGTTGGAAAGAGGTTAAGGAACGGAGTCCAAACCTCCTGCATATGCCGTGCAGGATGGTTGGAGATAGCAATAGGTCTTGGGGGGTAGGCTACATCCAGCTAAATCAGTTTGCCTAAATATTGTCTTACCCCTTTAAACAAGTTGCTGTTAGATACAATAGATGACACTCTACCCCCTGATCTAGCCCTTCCAAAGTTTGGAAGCATGTGCCTCCCTGACTGTTCATGTATGCTACTGTTACCATGTTATTCGATCCCAATAATCCATGGTGGTTGTGGATGTGGAGATTGAAATAGTCTAGGGTACACCACACTGCTAGCAAGTATCTCCAATTCGCAGAATGTTGAATCGCTATCAAAGACCACTGCGCCTAGGTGGAAAGACAGTGGACAGAGTGGTATACCTGACCATGAACTGTGAACACAAGTGAATCCATATTACCATGGACCTTCAATCTAAGTTGTGCTGGGGCCATATACTTCTCTAGTAGCAAAGAGATCAGATGATGCAGACACTCTCTCCTCAACTGTGGAAGAAACTTTCTGTTCATTTCTATTCTGCATTAAGCCCTAATGAAGATAAGATCCTGGGATGAAGTCAGTTGACATTTTAGAAGATTCAGGAGGAATTCATGATGAGCAGTTCACAAGCAGATCACCTCCAGACATTCCAGAACCTGATTCCTTGATGAACATGAAGAACTCTACTTGAAAGTCTCCTCTGCTTCAGTCATCCAACTCCTCAAACGCTGGTTGCCCATCTGCCTGGCCTGGATGTTCAGCACCTACCGGAAGCTCAACCCAACCAAGACAGAAGTCCTGTTATTTGCCAAGAACAACAAACAGGATGCAGTGTAAGTTTGGCTCAATGACATGAACCTTGACAGCTTTGATCCCCAACTTCCACTCAATACCAGATCAGGTGACATCACCATGGACAACAACCTCTCCATCTAAGAGTACATTGCAAAAAACAAAGACAGCTTGTAACCAGCTCTCTCTTCTAAAGAAAGGCAAATTGTCTTTTCCAGAAAGTGACTTCACAAGTGCTGTTCATCCTGTAGTGTGGTTAGTTTTACAAATTCATTGCGCTTTAATTTCAGGCTTTAGGCGTTTGTGCACTTCGCCCTGAATATATTTTATTCATTTGCTGACAGCTTAGAGCCTCTGTGCACTTTGCTCTCCATGCTTTTTATTCGGCTTCGTACTGTTATTTTTCAAATAGCCAGTTCTACGGTGTTGTTTTTTTATTCATATCACACTGTTTTGCCTACTTCAGCCCTGGAGTTCTCCATAACATATTTACTCAGTGCTTCAGTCAAGGATACAGTCTGGTACATTGCCGATAGACGTGGTAAGAGTTTAGACTTGGCATTCCTGCGTAGGGACATTTTGTGATCACGATGACATATTAGTTATAAAATCACTTCCTTGTCCCAATACACGCAGGAGGGAGATTCCGACCAGGGAACCACAACTTGACGCTGACTGCCTCGTTGCAGATGCTGAACCAAGATCACAGGTCTTTGCTCAGGTATGAGGGCTGATGTCTCCACAGTGATTGTAATAGGCAAGCTAGAAGCTTAACATGCTGTGCTCTAGATAGAACAAGCAGAGGGAGAGTAGAAACTGTTTGACAATATGATAGCTTTGTTTTTATGTTTTACTCTCCTGGTAACTATTACAATCCTACTGTGTTGTATCGTTCTGGTTATTGCGGCTCACGCCTTAATATCTAAAATACAGTCGTTTTATTAAAACATTATATAAAACTTATACTGTCTTTGTCATTTGTATATGAGATCATATTGGAAATAAGAGAGTTGGTTTGGATCTGAGTAACCACGACTTCCCTGAGAAGTTCCAAAGATGTCATGCGCTCGGCTGCCAAATCATTCCTTCCACATGGGAGAAATGAGGCACTGCTAGTTAGCCGGAGCAAAAACCGGATTTAGGGTGACAGAGTTCTTTACACGTGGGTCAGACTCAGTCCCCCACACCGTCATAGATCCTGCTACCTAGAAATCCAGTAGTCTAATTTAGAATAATGAGAGCCCACGCGACAATCCTATTGTACTCTCACATCCAGTTGGTGGTAGTGATGTACTCAATGACATCCCAGGCTCCATAATGGCACGTAGGGGCAGCCTGTATATCTTGACCATGTTCTGAAGAAATATTATAAGATCAACCCTGAGAGAGTGCAGGAGCGTGATTTAAAATCTTTCAGTCTAATGGATTATTTTAAGTTGTCTTGAAGTGTGAAAGGGAGTCAACAACAATAATACATTTCAAATCTTGTGAACCCAATTTGACCTCACAATAAGGACCAGGAATCAGTGACTGAAGTTAAAAGATTTATTTTAGATTATTAATCAATCCAGTATATAATGATGTCAAGAATATATTCAATAGATACAAGTGAATACAGGCTGGCAAGCTGAAATATCACAATAGTTCAGTCTCAATAGAATAAGGTACACAACTATAATAGCCACTGCAATAGAGTAACTAAGAATTAAAAATAGTTGTTCCATAAAGAAACTCCAGTTCTCTCTCCTAAACATGCAGTAATTCCAAAGTCATCAAATTAGGGCTCTAAATTAGGAATAAGGATGGGTTGGAGAAGCGGTCTCAGGGGAATTCGGAAATGCGAAAAGGTGTCAGCATAGTGAAGACTTCAGTAGAAGTCTTCTAGAAAAAGGAATGTGTTTAGCATAAAGCTTCACACTTGAAAGAAAAAAAGGTACTCTGTACTCAACTGAAACTTCAGCAACAATGATATCTCTTCTCACCCCACCAGGGACCAATTATTTCACTTCTTGTGGTGTGCATTTGCAATATCACCTGAGTTTACTATCCCACAAAACTTAGGCAGTTACTGAAACCTTTAGTATCTCTCATTCCTGGTACACGCTGAATAGGAGGCTTCATCGGCTCATTAGGTCTCCACACTCCTTGCCAAGATTTCTCTTCTCAGCCCTTACTGTCAGCAAACTAATACATATAACAATACTCCTTTCTCCAGCTAATGAAATCATGAGAATGCTCCTGCAAAACAAAGAACCTGCTGACCAAGCAAAGTACATTTCAAATTGAGGCCATTAGTTTGTTTACATAGACATCACAACCAGCAAGCCTGCTTATCTTGCAGACAAGCTTAACATCTGTGGTGCTTCTCAGCACACCCACAGAACCTGGTGGTTCTCAGCACAACCGCAGCCAGGACACCATCAGATGGCATCACCATCAGACACCATCAGATTTTGCGCAAAAGGAAGTGCTTTAAATAGTAAAGTTGCAGCAATAGAAGTGTAAAAAAAAAAAAAAAAAAAAGGTTTTTTCCATCTAAGCATCAAGAATCTGGAACAACATCCTCATACCCATAAGGACAGCCTCAACACTGCTCCAATTTAGGAAAGAGTAGGATAGTCACCTCTTTAAAGAGCACTGCATTAGTGCATTCATTGACTTTAGACTTGTCCTTGACCATGTACAGTGCTCCACTGTCTTTTGGCTAGGTTCATGCTATAGAAATAACATATGCATACATACATACATACATACATGCATGCAAGAAGTCAATTATCCAAGTAGAGATGCATGTACCGTCCCTGATGACAAAGTTTGAGTACTGCAGTAACTTTCCTTTTGAACATCAAGGTGCACATTTTAGATCTAATGGTAGAAATCTGAATTGGAAATTATTCCCCTGTACGCAAACTCTGAGGGCTTTCTGATGACAGATGCAGTGCAATTGTGGTTTGAAAATATGCATCCTGAAGATTTATTATCATTGTGTAGTCCTCCAAGGCTATCAGTGAGATGATCTGCTGCAGGGTGCCCGTCACTGATTGTTTTTCATGTCTATAACCATCTTGAACTCCTCCTATCCCAATACTTGTGCACCAGAAGACTATTTAGCAGAATCCATACCAGACAGTCCTGCTGCAGGCTATAATGATTGTTTGCTTTTGAAAGAGAGGCTAAATCACTTTAGAAAAGCTTCCTACTTGTTAGGACAACATGGTCGGAATCTGCAGGAGGAGAAGAAAACTCAATGACAAATCCTGTCCTGATTATCTGGCAAACACAGTCATCTAAAATAGAGTCCTCCTAGGTTGTTGGGAAGTGCTAACCAGGAATCCGAGGCCAGTTTCAGCATAGCCAGGACTTTGTTGTTTCATCAGAAAGCCCTTTTTTGCTTTTGAGGAAGACGATCAGTGTATCCCTTTCTCCTCTATTCATGAGACTTGTCATGGGATTGTTGTCATCCAGAAGTCTGGTTAAAGGACAACTTTCTCCCTACATTGTTACAGTACAAAGTTTGATGTTGTTGCCTGAAGGGCAAAGTATATAGTCTGTGCATTTCCTCTTCCAATTCTACACCTAGAAACGGTTTTCCTTTAACAGATAGAAACAGATCCATTGATTTTAGGACTGCGTCACTATGCCAGTCTTTAGCATGATGCTCATACTACATTGAAATAGGCGTCTGATAGGAACTCAGTTTTCCATACATTCAAAAAGGAAGGAAAGGTCTGCTGCATTCTCCACACACTTAAATAACTTACATTTCAATTTGAGGTTAATGATCGGGCAGTAAAGGCTCTATAAATGCCAGCTCAAAGCACTAACTGTAAACCAGAATCACACGTCTTCAGAGGAGTGGGTTCTTTTAACATGGCCTTGTTAGTTAATTAACCTACTAAGCTTGACACCAGTGAACCTACTGGTATGGAGTGAGGCAATTTTCTGTCCATATCCACTAGGGGATGTAAGCAAGTCAAAAAGAGAGATGTAATAATACTGTCCAGATAGTTCCTTTTTTCACAGTTTTCAAGCCAAACCAATAAAAGCTGTTCCTGGTGAGGCAAGGTAGAAGAGAAACTCTTAAAGACCACAGTGTAGCCACTGGTTACAGTGCGTAGATGAATTAAATTGAAATAACCAATCTGAGCATGTACCTTTGTAAAAAAATAAACACTGTATCTGCCGCTTAGTAGATTTTCATTTACTGACTAGTGTCTTTCTTTCCTCCAGTCAAAATGAAAGTATGCATAAACACTGTATCTGCCGCTTAGTAGATTTTCATTTACTGACTAGTGTCTTTCTTTCCTCCAGTCAAAATGAAAGTATGCATAAGCGTGACTTTGGTCTGTCTCGCCTCAGACAGGCCATATTGAGAATCAGGGGAGTGACACAGGCCCCTGCAGCCTCTGCGTGTTGGGGTGGGGCAACCCTCCAGGAGTCCACCAAGCTTTCAAGTGTGGGGGGGAGACAACCCCCCAGGAGTCCACCAAGATTTCAAGTGTGGGGGGGAGACAACCCTCCAGGAGTCCACCAAGCTTTCAAGTGTGGGGGGGAGACAACCCCCCAGGAGTCCACCAAGATTTCAAGGTTGCCCATTCAGAAATATTGAAATTAATATCTATGAGCCGCATGAGACTTAGGGGCCCTCATCACATTCTGCAAGGGGGCCCCATCATTTTGCATTACACCACAGTTGCACATCGGCAAATAAATAAAGACTGTACTCCCAGCTCCATGTGCCATACCTTCTGACGGAGTTTCTGTGTAACCCCAGGATTAGAACATAGATTAATTGGTAGCAGACCACTGATTACCATGCCAACGAAGTAGGATGCTTAAAGTTGCTCAGCTTGAAGGGATCACTTGAATTACCTCCCCAAGCATCACCCCTCATCTATAAGACCTTTTCACAAACTCAGAAGGGAAAGAAACAGAGTAGGTAAGTCAATGTACGGACCCATCCCAGCCTGACCGAGAACAAACAGTTCTTATCACAGCAATATCCAACATCCTTGGCCAATATACCCTGCTCCTAAGCAATATCATTCTGAAAGGGTGGCATGTTAGACCTAGCCCTTTTTGCAAGGTCATCCCCAAACTTTTTGTCTCCTTCCTCCTATTGTTTCTCACCAGTTTTTGTGGGCTTTAGGACTCTGGGCACTGTACCACTGCTAACCAGTGGTAAAGTGCATAAGCTCTCTGTGTAAATTGAATTGGTGATTGGTTTATCCCCGATTGGCGTGTAATTTATTTACTAGTAAGTCCTTAGTAAAGGGCACTAGAGGTGCCCAGGGCCTGTAACTCAAATGCTACTAGTGGGCCTGCAGCACTGGTTGTGCTACCCACATGAGTAGCCCTGTAAACATGTTTCACACCTGCCATTCAAGTGTCTGCGTGTGCAGTCTTGCACTGCCAATTCGACCTGCCTTCCCTTTTTATACACGAAAGGCACCCCTATGGTAGGCCCTAGGTAGCCCCATGGGCAGGATGCAGTGTATCTTAAAGGTGCGACATGTATTGATGTGTTTTACATGTCCTAACAGTGAAATACTACCAAATTCGGTTTTCACTGTTGCAAGGCTTATCTCTCTCATAGGTTAACATGGGGCCTGCCTTTAAATGTCTTCTAAGTGCAGTTTCCCTTTGGGAGAAGATTGAGATTTAGAGTTCGGAGTCTCTGAACTCACAACTCAAAAATACATCTTTTGGTGATGTTGGTTTTTAAATTGTCTGTTTGTAAATGCCACTTTTAGAAAGTGGGCATGTTCTTGCTTACCCCATTCTGTGACTCTGTCTGCTTGTGTATTCCCTGTCTGGGTCAGACTGACAGTTGGGCTGATTGTGAATCTCCAACAGGAAGATGGGGTGTAGCCTGCATATCCTGATGAGCCATCTGGGCTAGAGTGGAGGGAGGAGTGGTCACTTACACCTGAATGGGCTCTACCTGCCCTCACACATCGCAGTCTCCAACCCCCTGGTGTGTGTCCGGGGCCAGGTCTGGGCAAGGCAGAATCTTTTGAACAACAGAAACTTTCCTTTCAGGTTTGCCTACTTCAAAGGCAGAAAGGGGTATAAGTAGTGGACCCAAATCCCCAGATTTTTAGATTACTTCTGGAACCAATAGGAACCTCTTCCAAGGAGAAGAGCTGAAAAGCTGAGACGTGCTGCCCCTGCCTGTGACTGTGCTTTGCTGGGCTATCCTGCTGTTGCTGCTTCTACATGTGAATGGGGACAAAGACTGGACTTTGTGGTATATTCCTGCTTGAGAAGTTTCTCGAAAGGCTTGGACTGAGCTCGCCTCCTCTTTTGAATTCTCAGGGCCATCAAAGAATTTCTCTGCCAACACTTGGACTCTCTGCTGAGACTCCTGTTCTGCCAAGTGGTGCTTATCCACTCCCTGGTCCCTTGAAAGGTGAAGCTCGTAGAACAAGGACTGAAATTCACATACAGGAAACTGTGCAGGGAAAACTTTGATGCACCACCTGCAACGTGGCTGTAAAATCGACGCGCCACCTCCCTTGCTGCTGAAATTGATGCACCACCTGCATCACGGCTGAGAAATCAACGCATCACCTGCATTGTGGCTGGGGAAACAACACAACACCCACTTGTGGCTGCTGAAAACAACATGTACCCCATGCAGCGTGGTTTTCCATCACCATGCAGCCGGATTTTACACGCATCATCGCTGGGCATCCAAATCACCATGAACCTGGGCAGATCCGAGGTGCCCCATCTGGAAATTGATGCATCGCTCTCTTGCAGGAGATAAAAACGACGCATCGCCTACCTGAATGGAGAAGACACAACGTACGGCCTTACTTGCAAGTAAGGAATCATCTCATTTGCTGACTTTTCTAATGCACGCTCACCCGTGCAGCTTTATTTTTTATGTTAACCAGGTACTTTGTGTAACAACAACATTTCCATTGTTTTCTATGGAGTAAGAATCTATTCTTTTGAAAATTCATAACTTGACTTGTGTATATTGTTTTTTTGTCATTTTGGTATTATTTGATTTAGGTAAATATTGGCTATTTTTCTAAACAGGTGTGGTATTCATTTTAGAGTGTTTTCACTTTATTACTGTGTGTGTTGGTACAAATACTTTACACATTGCCTTTGAGATAAGCCTGACTGCTTGTGCCAAGCTACCAAGGGGGTGACCTGGGGTTGTCTTAGGAATGTAATTCCCTTACCCTGACTAGAGTGAGGGTCCCTGCTTGGACAGAGTGCAAACTGACTGCCAACCAGAGACCCCATTTCTAACAGGGCCCCTATACCTAAATCTTGACTCGGAGTTCAAACAGTGCCCCTGCTTAAAGAAGCTTGACAAAAAATACCCTGGGAGTTAATGCCCAATGGGTTTATTAAGAAATGTCCAAAAACTATTTTCATGCATTCTTTTATCTAGTTTGTGACGTGCTGAATAATGTTCTATTTGATTGTCAGGTGGGGTTTAGAAAGACAATTAGCACAGTGGACCAGGCATTTATGTTCTATCTGCTTTTAAAAAACGATGTTTTACTTAAAAACGAGCCTCTGTGCAAGGTCATTATAGACCTAGGTGTCTAGGAACATTTAAGAATATTCCTAGACATCTACTTTGGAGATCATTACATGACTTGGGTATAACACCTGGCCTAATTAGAGTCTTGGTAAGACAACACAATGCAAATTATGATATGATGCAGTGGGGGCCATTTTGGGTAATACAGTACCATTTCATGTTAAAAAAGGTGTGCGGCAAGGTTGCTCGCTCATCCTACTGCTTTTTTCCATGTAAATTAATCAAGTAAATCAAGTGGTGGAATGTGTGGGTACTAGCATCATGGATGTACCATTGCTAGGTGGTTTCGAAAGTTTCAACCCTTCTATTTGCAGCTGACCCAAATTGGTTATTGGTCTCAAAGACATCAAGAGGCCTGCAGAATCTCTTTATAAATTGCATGAAATCAGCAGGCTATGCTGTCATCAACATTGCTAAAGCCATGTTGATTACTTTTAAACCCCACAAAGGGTTTTAGAAATACTTTTGTGATTGGATAGCTCATCTTTTGAGGAAGTAAAAGAGTTTAGCTGTCTAAGTTTAAAGCATCATCAGGAATTACCTAGTACGGCATGCAGGCACAATAGCACACTGGAAAGTAGCATGGTGGACAGATGTTCTCCACTGCCTTTGAAGTCTATCAGGTGCAAAGCCAAAATGTTTTACATTCTGGAGTGGAAATATAGGGTTATAATAATCTCACACTATTGTTCACATACAAAAGTAGTTTTATGAAATGCTTTTGTTTCTGCCACACCATAACCCTAGCACCCCTTGATAATGGGCCTTGATATCATCGACATACATATCTTAGCTAAACTGAGATCGCTGTTATATGACGTCATGATCTGAGGATCCCTGAATTAAGCTACTTGAGAGAATGTCTACATGATGTCTAGGGCTCATCATATCATGGCAGGTCACTTGGTTGCTTTCGACATGTTTACAAACTCTTGAGGTGGAGAGGTTTGCCAAGCTATGGTCTTCTCCAGAGTCTGGTTTCACTGGCAAAGCACAAAGCACATGTATTCAAAGTTATGCACAAGCTATAGATGCAGGAAAGGTTGTTTGCAAATGCCCCTGAAGGGTCCCTAATGCATACATTTTTAACCAAGAAAAGTACCCCCAAACCTGAGCCCTATTTGAATGAAGTTGAGCCTGCATTAGCAGGACCTTGTATATTAAGAGCCGTATTTACAAGACCCATGCCTGCACTACCGGGGAAGGACAGAAGTGTGCCTTATCTACAAGATCCTCTCCCCCGATCTGGTCCACAAATTGCTGCCATGCGCTAACACAGGCACCCCTGCACCATGATACAAGGGTGAGTGCGTTGTGGGGAAGATTGTTTTTGTTCAGAAAGGGACACCTTCCTGCATAAAAACAATCAATGGAGGTGATTTCCTCCTTCTAGGTGTTCTGCAAAATGCAGCACACATAGCAAGAGGAACAAATGGGGAGAAATAAAGATACTTATTCCTGTTGTGTCACTCTTACACCACCCCTGGGGTGGCATAGGCTTTTGACGCATTCCCAGGTGTACAAAACCTTTTGAATCAGGGAATGCGTCAAAATCCATGATGTTGCATGGGAACACCCACGCAACATCCATGGAAATGCCTCTCTGATGCAAAGTAAGGCAATGCAGTGTCCTGCGCTGCGTTGCTTTACTCCATCTCTACAAGGCCTTGAAAAAGCCACACAAAGTGGCTTTGCGTGGCCTTGTAGATATAGATCAGCAGCCTGTGTCGCCGATGCATCACAAAAAGGGATGCACAAGTGGCACAGGCCGCTTGTAAATATGGGCCTAAATTTGGCTTCAAAAACTAACTTTACTTTCAAAACATTTTACCCATAAGTAAAGGTCCTCCACCCAACCAGACTGTATTGTTAAAACTGTATCGATTAGAGTGAGAATAGGAAAAGTTTTTTGTTCTTGCATCCAATCTATGCCACGCCGAGGGACAAATGGATCTGTCAATTGATGAAAACCTTTGTGGGAGCAATGTGAAGCGGGCATTGTCGATAAGCAAAATGTGGTCTTTGCAGTATCATACTATTTATTGGCTGCTTGGATGAGAAGACGCCGTTTCATTGAGTCTTGATTGTAATATCACAGGTTTCTCCAACTAGTGGATCGCAAGCTATCAGTAGCTCCCAGACACCTTCAGAGTAGCTTGCGGCCCTGAGTTTTGCATTATTATCATCAGGTTGCAAACAGCAGGGTCTGATAATGAGCAGTGCTCAGTCAGATTTATTACCCAGGCTGCAGCTGAGGCACAGGGTAAAAAATGGAAGCACTGAGGTATTTAACTCTAAATAAACATCCTTGTCAACTCAATACTGGAGGGTGAGAACAAAATGATGTTTCTGAATGCTGTTATACTGTATTGGAGAAGATATAAATGAATAGTTACCTTAATGATTAAGCTAACTCTTCATTTTAATTTTCTGCCATTTCAACATGTCACATTTACAAACAGCAGGCCTCTTGCTCCCAGTGGCCAATAGAGACTGTGCCATATATATAAAACTGAAAAATGCAGCACTTTTTTATATGGGAGAAATTTGAAGTGCAGAAAAATGTTTCATATTTTTAACATTTTTGCGGAACATTTTTCGGCACTCACATAAAATGGTTGTAGGTTTGTGTAAAACGTATAACGGTGCCACACATGGTGAAAGGTATGTCCTGTGCCACAAGTACATACAACACAGGCTCTCAGTCACTCATACACATATATCCCACTCATATGCACACATGTTCATATATGTCCAAAAGACCATGCTCTCGCTGACACACATGGCAGCCTTGTCATATTGCCCTAGTCAAAGTGTTTAGTTCAAACCATAGTATCTGGCTCTATGGACGTAAAGGGCTTAAAGTCAATGAAGATGGCTGTGGGGGTGTCTGGTAAGAATGTGCGAGTTTTTTGGCCTTCAACAGCTCATTGTGAGTTTCACTGATCAGAAGTAGCTCTCACTACAGAAAAGATAGGCAACCCTTGTACTATCATAATAAATGTTGGAGCCATTTTACAAATTTTTGCTTTATGATATTTTACTTGTTTTTACTACTTATTACCTGAAATACAAATTACTGACTAAGATTGTTGTCTCTGGACAAAAAAACTCTCTGGGAAAGGTAGACTGTTTATGGTTTCCAGCTGGAGTTGGGTGGGGTTTCCTGAGTTTTTTGTCACAAGGTAGAATTTGCCTTGTAAGTAAGGACTGGAATGAGTGCGCCAGACCTGGGGTAATGTTAGGATTATTGGTAGGGCTGTGGGTATAGCTAGCATTAAGGTTACGGAAAGGGATATGATTAAAGTTGGTGAAGGGGGAGGGTAAGGTTAAGCATAGACAGCTTTTAATTTTAGTCATTGGTTGCAGGTGGTTTGAACTAGCTCATTTACTCCACCAGGACTCTGTGGCTCCTGTGGTCAGCAGTTGTGAACGTACATTAATGTATTGTCCTGTCCTGCAAGAGTGCCCCATACAGGCCAAGGCATAGAGCATATGAGTCATTTCAATCCATAACTGCAATGATATGGGATGGAGCATTGTGTATGTTTTGACAGGTCCTGTTATTAGTTTTCATGGATTAAAAACTCTGGGTTGATTTGTTGGCTGGAGGGGTGGTGCTGGCTGTGCAGATCATACATAGTATGGTGGAGGCAGCAACAGGTTGCTCTTTCACTTGTGAGGCTAAGCAGGAAGACACACTCTGCAATGTTGCCTGTTCCTGCCATCCACTTAGCCAGTAGCTACTAGCCACCTAGCCACCGAGTCCCAGCATGCCTCACTAGCTGCACTTGTGCTGCAGGAAAATGCTGATACACCTGTTGCCCACTCTGAGCTGACCTGGCGAGTTTGCCAGTACACTTAGCCTCAGCCAAGCAATCGGTCTCGTAAACATGAAGAGTGAGTCTGGCCAATGACTCTGGCAATGTCAGTCAGCAGTTCTGATTGCAAGGGAGCCCAGTGTTGTGGAGAAGTTAGAATCTAACTGGACTGAAGAATTGACATAATGCTGGCGTGTGCTATGTAAGGACCTGACCCAATGATTACCGGAAGTGAGACTGCCACAGAGGCAGAGACCCGGGTCACCAGCAAGCAGTGTCCATCCCTTTCTGTGTGCTCTCCTTTCCTGAGTGTCCTGTCTCGCGCGATCCACACATTTCACCCTGCTCCCACAGTGATGTGATGATCTCTGATCTCATTGGAAGTGAGCCACGGCTTTTGAAAGCAATGTTTAAAGTACAGAGGCAGTCCATGCTGTAACTGTTAGGGCTTGCAATACCAAGGAAGACGCAGTGAGAGGGTTGTATCGGCTATATAGTCTGAGGTCAGATGCCAAATGTGAAGAACCAGAGGAATTACTAATATCTACATGCACAAAGAGCATCTGTATCCTAAAAAACAAATGTGTTATGAAGCAAAGTCAACACATTCGTCCTTCTACAGAGAACACTGTTTCCATCACAAAAAGGAGGAAGCGATCATTGTGAGTTATGCACATTATATTTTTGCACAAATTACACCTTACCAACAAATGTTAAGTAAAATATATGTCAAATAAAGATAAAAGTAACACACAGAAAATTCAAATTTCGAAATAGCAATACACATTTTTCTTTCTGCATGACCTGACACAAGCACGGAAGGAGTCGTAATTGCGAGAACTTACAACAGGAGTGTGAATGACAGTCACATGAAGTATTCTCTAGTGGCTATTCATAAAAGGGTGATGTCTAAGTTTAACCTAATAATTCTGCAAGATTGTGCAGAATTGTGCAACAGGAGTAATTCTGAATTTATCTTTATTTTCATACCACAAAGGACCACTCACGTCTGAAATGGATGCAGGGATGCATTTTGCATGAAGAACTAGTGCTCAATTAAACAGAACATGAACAGCAGTGCAAGGTGAATGCGCACTTGGGGTAGGATTTCCCCCACCTTACTCTCTGCATTTAGCACTAGTTTCTTATCACAAAAGGCACGCTCACATCCAAAATGGATGCGAAGATGCAGTTTGCACTAAGAAGATAGTGCCAAATGCAACAAAACATAAACAGAGGCATGTGCAGCTGCTTGCACTCACTAAATGTGCTCTTGTGGTAAGATGTTTTCCCCCCCAAATTACTCATAACTATGTGAGTGTGCATAATCATGTTATTGTCAATAATTCAATGTCAAAGAGCAATGTGGGATTACTGGAATTGCTCCGATTACTCTGGCACAATTAAAATTACTCCCAGGCCAAATTATGTGCAAAGAAGTTTCAAATGGTCTATACACGCTTCTGCCATTTCCAAAATGTTCCCAGCATGTTGGTCTGCTTCAACACCATGCTTGTCGTGACTTCGAGCAGCATGGGACTTTTCACAGAGTGCAGCTTTGATAAAAATGCAGTACATCACTTTGATACAGCACACTTTCTGAGGCTCATGAATGTTAGCAACACACAAAATGTGCAGAGAGCGAAATCTGCTTAGCAGCAAACCAAATGTTTGCTCTGTTGCATGGCTGGATTTAATGTGTGTTTATTATACTTCTTATCACTGTCGGATTGGGAGTGACGAATTAGCAATAATAATCATCACTTCAGGAGGTCGGTGCTATCACTTGATCAAATATAAATATTATTAGTTTGGGCTGCACATTGACATGTGACACACACACACACACACTGTTAGACCTGACATCCTTAGGGTGGTGTTACCCCAGACTGTTTGCCTGTATCTCCTGTTTTGTTGCTGTATCTTCTTGTTGGCCTTAGGACTCTCAGCACTTTACCACTGCTAACCAGTGCTAAAGTGCATGTGCTTCTCCCTTAAAAGATGGTGACATTGGTGTATCCACAAATGACATATTTAATTTACCTGTAAGACCCTTGTAGAGTAGTATATCATATGCACAGGGCCTGTAAATTAAACGCTACTTGTGGGCCTGCAGCACTGATTGTGACACCCACTGAAGTAGCCCTCTAAACGTCTCAGGCCTGCCACTGCATAGCCTATGTGTACAGTTTCACTGCAACCTCACTTGACATTTAAATACTCTTGCCAAGCCTTACACTCCCATTTTATTACTTATAAGTCACCCCTCAAACAGGCCCTAGGGTGCCCATAGGGCAGGGTGCCATGTAAGTAAAAAGGCAGGATATGCTTCCCGGTCTCCATGTCCTGTTAACGAAAGACCCCTCAAGTGGTTTTTCACAACTGTGAGTCCTGCCCCTGTCATAGGCCGGCACTGGGAATTCATTACAATGCCTTTAAATTGTAATGCCTGATTTGAGAGGAGTGGCTGGGTCACGTTTAGTACTATGGGAATAGTAATAATAAATCCTCTTTACTAGTAAGATAATATTTGTTACTACTATTTTAGAAATGCCACTTTTAGAAAGTGGACATCTCTCTGTCCTCACTGCCCTGTTAGCCTACAGCCTCTCTCCAATACACGTGTGGCTTGGGTGACAGTTCCACTTGTGCATTCCCTTCATACACCCACAACACATTATACTCAGCCATATCTGCATCAATCTGCATACTGACAGGTCTTCCTAGGGAAGGGGTGGGAAGGATCTCACACTTACATCTCAAAGGGTGAGGGCTGGGGCCTACGCAAAGAGACTGACTTGAAAGGGGGACCTGCACACTTCACAAGAACTCTCTGTTGGTCATTCCCCACATCAAAGGCACTTTTCTATAAGTAGTGGGCCTCATGACCCACCAGGCAGTACACCTAAGAAGGAATACTGCTGGCATAGAGAGTGCTGTGTCAGAAGGACTGCCACCTTGCTGTGTTTCGCTGTTTACAGGAACTGCTACGTGATGTTGCTGAGATGCCTGCTGACCTCTGCCCAGCATAACATCACCTCAAGCAACATCAGGGTGTCTCCAGGGCCTTGTTTGCGTGCCCTGCTCATCCACGAACTGCGTTCAGTGCAGACCAATCAGCCGCAACAGGACGTCTTCAGGAACCACAGAGGCTGCCACTGACAATCTGCTAGATCATCTGATCTACCTAAGGAACCGCCACTCACTGCAGGAATCCCTTCATCATGGCGGCCTCTCCCCTTAGCTCAACAAAGTGGTCCTGCACACTCACCGAGACCGCTGCTACGCACTTGAGCCTCCAAGGGATCTAGTGTCAGGCCTCTCCCACTGCAACAAGGCCCTCAGTGGTTCCACCGGGGTGCTTGGCCCATCTCCAACAGGGAAGCAACAGTGAGGCTTCCCCCCTCTGGTTCAGCACCTGCGACTTGTCTGAGGTAGGACTCGGCTCAGCAGTCGTGCCAGTGCACTTGGACCGCCCACCTCTGGGAATCTGCTTCCGCCCGCAACCCCATAACTCACCAGAGCTGACGAGTCTAGGGCCAGGTGCAACAAAAGGAGCCCTCATTCCTTCCATCCTCCCTCTAGTCCCGCTCACACCAGCATTTCTTCCCACAGCGCAGGGAGGGAAGCTGAACTGTAACAAAGACACCATTCCCACCCGCTCATTTGTCGAGAACGCGTCCAGAGAGTTACTGTATTCACCAGAGGTGAAGCACCTCCACAATTTTTTGTTCCAGAGCATGTGGGTGTACCAAATGACTCTGATTCTGACAACAATACTAGGTTATGTACTTTAAGCCTCATAGATTGGATTATTGCCATTTTTTATCTTATTTAAATCTATAAAATATCCTATATTATTTTTCTAACACCATGTGGAGCCGGTTTTTGTGGTGTCTAAATTGAGTTACTGTGTAAGGGGATTGCACAAACACTTTACCCATTGCCTTCTAAGTTGAGTCTGCCTGCTCTGTGCCGAGCTACCAGAAGGTGAGTACAGGCTAATTTAGCTAGTGACTGTGGTGTATCGACTTGCCCTGATTAGGTGCATACCCTAGCCAACCAGAAGCTCCATCTCTAACACACACACATGCATTCATTTATTTTTCCAAATATAGTGATGCCAGTAATAAGCCAGCAACCAATTGCATGTTTGGGATAAATATGTCATAATCCCATGTGAGTTGCTGTCTTCATGACATTGACATAATGTGCTGACCCAAAATAGTTGGTGTTTCAATGTGTTAACAGCAAATTAGCATGACTTGTCATTTGTACATCCCTGGAGCAGGTCATGTGTGCATTTCTGTGTTTCTGTTCCCTGGTTCTCTGTGGTATGATTCTTACAGGGTGCAGTTTAGCCATCAAATAACTTTTGGAAATATGCAATGTCCTAGAATGATCCCTTTACAATAGTGATGTCACCATTATCTTTTGGAGACCTGATGTAATATTACAACCCGACTCATGGCATCCAATACTTTACCCAGTGTCCATGAGAAGGCGGCAGCAGGATTTCAGCAGACATGGTGTTTGTCCTATGAACAGAATCAGCAGCAGAGAAATGCGGTACGGGCAAGACCTTCATGAATAGACATAGGGCAGACGGAGTGTTGGTGTCGAGGTCCAAAGCGATCTGAATACAACCCAGCCTATTTGGTTTGCTCATGGTGGACAAGATGATAAGCGTTCTGTGCATCAGCTCTTTCCTCCTTTCTGCGAAAGCAACTTCATCTTTGACAACTTCTGCAGCCTTCCGTGTTGCTTCAACATTGCTCTGTGCAGCACTTCTACCCCAAGAGCAAATGTCAGAGGAATATCAGGCATGTCTCTTTTGTCTCAAGTTCAACAGTGAGAGGTGTCTCTCCTTTTAACTTTTTTACACTTCATAATTGGTAAAAAAAATACAGATCTAAATATTGTTGTAAACTGAGTACATGTTTTCGATTGTTCCACGTAATGCTTGAAATTGAACTATAGAAATGCAGTTACACCTTGTCAGAGTACCTGATAGTTGCTGAGAAGTGCTGGTATTTCCCCCATCAAAAGCATTGGAGAGTATATGATAATGTATACTATTATACAATCAACTCTATCTAGTTGGGATTGCATGGATGGAGTATCCACATATGGACATTGTCGAAGACAACATACGAACAAAATGTACAATGTAACTGTCCATGTCTTTCCTCCTTTTTAAAAAAAAATTCGCTCATAATTCTTGTTGATTGTTTTTTTCTGACCGCAAACGAACACGAAATTAAAAAAAAAAGACATTTTAATAAGAGCATTGGCGCAGTGCTGAGAAGTACTGGTAACATCCCTACCAAGTTAAAGAGGTACAGATGCTGACTAATAGTATCTATCCATTTCAAGCACTGGTTTAATAGCATAATTTAATTATCACTGTGGTTATGGCTACTTTCGTAAATGTGAAGCCAGCACCTTTAAAGCTTTGAGTAGAAACAAATATCAGCACTTTTGAAAAAATTAGAATTATTCCGCAAGCTAATAGTTGACAATAAACTGCAGTATGACACAAAAATGTTGAATTTGCTGTTAGACTAAACCTAAAATGGAGGTAAGGGTCTGATTCTCAATAAAAAGTCATAACTTGCACCCACAGATTACTACTGCCTTACATGAGCAAAGCTTCACAACTTTTTGAAAATTTTAAAACTTCCAGATTGCACCTGGAAACCTACCTCAGTGCCAACTTTCCAATCATAATCTAGGAGAGGATTTGAAAATTCCGTATTTTGAAGTGTAAATGTACATATTTGTTCTTTGCTTGAAGAGAAAGACCAGGTGCAATTGCACAGGAAAACGTGTGTCTTTATTTTATTCACAAGGAAAAAAACAATCACCTTGGAAAAACTTGTTCAGTTTCAAACTCACCAGTTCCCTTTGTGCCCTTGTTAGAAGTAAATCTCTGACCCTTACTAGTGTGGGAAGTTCTCAGAGTTTGTGAAACCCACAAAGGTGTAAGTTTATAGTTGCTATCAAAATTCCATAGCACTCCCACCCTGGAATGACCATTCCCTTCCCACGGGAGAATTACTCACATGAAATCCTTTTACAAGCACCAAGACAACGTCTGTGAATTACAAGGGTATGTTGGACCTTTAAAAGAAATACTTGCAAATTAAAATTGCAGGTGTAAATACATTCGCGAATTGGACCCTAGAGCTTTTAAACCGAGAGAAACTGACTTCAACCTATCATCAAAAATATTAATCTATAGGACTAGTTCCTGTAGCAATGTGAAGTTTTATTGTATTAGACAATGCTAATACAGTAACAGAGTAGGTTTGCTAGCTTGAACGACGTTTCCTTTGAAAAATGGGGAAGGGTCAGAGCAATATATTAGTTATAGTTTCTTTTCAATCATCCGGAAGTAACAGGAATAACAGTTCCCATGCATCTCCGCATCAGATTCCCCTGTCTGTATACAGCAACCCTGCAGGGCCTGAAAAGCCTCTTTTGTGTGAGAAGGATTGGCGCTTCGCGCCGCTGTGTGTTGGAACGAAGCACGCATTTACAACCCTGAGTCTTGCATAATGATTGGCCTGTGTTTTAGGCTCCTGGCACACAGGACGAATAATCTCCATTGTGCGTCTGGTTAAACTGATTGCGTGCGAGAAGAACTCTTTTGGCAAACCATCAACACGAGCAACAACAAAAAATGGGCAGAGTTAGGTTGGTGGCTCAGCCACTTTGCTGCCCGAGTCAACCACAGGTAGAAGAGAAATGATGTGTCTGGTGCTCTAGTTCAGTCAGTTGACCTATAACAAAAATGAACATCAGAATTATATTCTGATTGCATTTATATATAGCGCTTATTGTCCTGAAGAGACTCTACGGCAGGTAGCATGTTACCCTAAATCCCAGGGTGGTGGTTAATCCAGTGGGCATTATTTATTATTGGTTATAGAAATCAGTCTTGTGCTCTTGAGGAAATCATCCCAGGCATTTACTCTAGTTTATTTGTTAGATTAAATTAATTGGAGCTCCGGGTGATCATTATTGAGTTCATGCAAATGGTTGGTGGTTTCAATAATATGTTAGAGAAGATTAGCTATTGCTTGGTTGCAGGGTATGGTTTCAAAAAAGGAGATGATGTAATCTAAGAGATGAGGTGTGGGCAATTTGTAGAATTACAGTAATAGGGTGTAAGGCAGACATATATGCAAATAGAAGAGGCTAAACTCAAAGAGAGTAGGGCATGCAGAGGATGGAGTGTAAGGCGAAACATTTGATAGAAAGGTAGTAGATAGAACAATCATTAGTTTGACATAAAGGCCAATTTTCATGCAGGGATTTACAATATAATGAACTGTAGAAGGAAACATTTGCATATATCAATTGACGTATGCCACTATGGCATTTGTATAAAGCTCACCACAGGCATGTTTAGAAGCTGAAAGACCATCTGCATGGATAGCATGCTATGCCGAGATATGCACAATTATGTAGACAAACACCTACCTCGCCACGAACAGCCCTCGCAAGTATTATGCATCACAGGTTAGTGTAACGCAACATAATGCATTTCCACAATAGCATTTAATGTCACACATTGCCACTCTGACTCATCCCCAATCCATTCTACTACTTTCATCTCCTAAATAACTCTGCCTAAGCTCTTGCCTCAGCTTCCACATCTAATTTACCCAAACCTCACATAACTACCATGATCTCCCAAACAACCCTACTATATTATCCCTCATTTATCTCACCCTGCTACTATGATCTCCCTAACCCCTTCCACAGACTCTTCCCTCCTCCATCCTCCCTTTACTCATCCCAAGCCTAAATCCTATTACCATAAACTCCCAACTAACACTTCCGGATTCTTTCCTCCTCCACCCCTCCATTACTCCAGTCAACATAACTAACAAACTCTCATATCCACGGCTCAAACTAACTCATATTAATACTAAAACTGTACTCATATTTCACTATACTAATGCATCACTAATTCTTGTTGGGTTCCGGAGTAGCGTGCTACTCGCCAAAAAGCGCTTCTACACCTCGTCAGGGGTAGTAAGCGCTATATAAATACTAATACAATACAACAATATATTATTAGTGCTGAAATGGCTCGAGGTGCTCTGCTCAATCAATGTGGCCCAGAGCAACTCGAGCTGTGCGGAAGCTGTTGAGCTCCACAGTCAGAGAGCCCATCATATGCGAGGACTACACCCTCCCTTTCAACCCATCCCCTTCTGCACAAACTCGTAACTAAAGAGGCCACAGGCAGGCTGCCTTTATAAAGTGTGCAGTTCGTCACACCATCTCAGCAGTGACGTGCAGCTGCAGCATGAGGACTTCAGGTTTTCATGTAACTTTGAGAGTGTCCGGATCAGTAACAGACTCCTAAAACTGCCAGAGCATGCAGCATGTGCAATTTAAGCCAGTGGTGAGACAATCTTATCGACATATGTATCTTTCCCCCCTTAGACAAGTTGCAAATCAGCCAGATTTTTCCTTTTTAAAATATTGCCTCGAAACCCAGTGTTTTCACTGTGTTGCCCTCCAACACACACCACAATTCAGACTCTCGAGCCAGGTAGTACAGTGCACCCCTCTTTTAATTGTACGTTCACTTCATCCCTGGACACTGTGTGAGGATAAGAAATGCCATCTGTAGTGTTGTGCAAACTTTCCCGGGAGTTAAACTATGGCACTTCATCTGCCTAGTGTGCTAAGCAACACTCTGCAGTGTACCTCCCGATCTGTTCAGTTATTTTGTGCTGCATTCCTCCCTCTGCTCTGGTCAGCACCGCATCCCTTCTTCCAGTGCACGCACTGATGTTTCAGGGCACTATCTGAGTGAAGGCCAGTAGGTTTCTGACATTGAATAAGCGCTTGAAGAGCTTTGCAGCCGCTTCCACACTCCTAGATCAGTTCCGCAGCCAGGGTGCCACGGGCCCTTGTGCAAGTAAGGAATTACCACCGCCCCTGGCTATTTACGTGGTGAAGTACAGTAATAATTAGGGTTCAATGGGACCTGGTGCCACTGCACCTGCTGCACCAATATGCCCCTGTCCAGGACCAAAACTCAGCACAGAAGGGGATCATTTTTGTATACTACCTCATTACACGGACACAACTAAAGTGTCACACATAAACATTTAAATGTCACACATAAAGACACTGAAACATTGACAAGTCACACATAAGCCAGACAAAAACTTTGCAGCTCCGCACGAAAACATAAATGTAAACTTGCACAAAGCACTTACTGGACGTGCATGGAAAAGAATGGAAACACAATATCTTACTGAATAAATAACATGTGGAGTTGGGTATTAGCTGCTAGATGCCAAGTAAAGACACACAACGAAGGTAGATGGCATGAATTTAAACATCGTTACCTTCAAATAAGAGGAAATATGTTATCAGACATATCAGAAATGAGGATTCAAAGGCCTTACCCATATATTCTATTTCATAAAGTGGCGTGCAATCACCGAAAAAGCACAGGATGTCACACAATGGAGATCTTCTCTATGATCTATGGTATGACAATGATTATGTGGTTCATTAAATGGGAACACAAAATAAATATCGTATAGACTTGTGGCCTGCCACAAACAACAGATAATGTCTCATGCCTGAGCACACTGCTCACAAAACAATGCTATTTGCTGCTATGTGCATAATTATTGAGGCAGGTTTTCCACATTTACACTTGTAATTGGACTAGGTGGTGATTCCATCCATATGCATGTTCGCTAATGTGTGTGCTTCTAATTTAATTACACACCCATAGTATCTGGTATACGTTTAGTGTATGCTTTAGGCTAGTCCTTAATCCGTTATATAAATATTGTTGGGGCAATAGCAAAAGTTGTTTCTGTTATGCCCCCGACCTTAATTTCAACTCCCTTTCATGCAGTGCTTTAAATGGGAAAAAATAAGTGCAGGTACTCATTATCATGAACTAGTAGTGTGGTGGGTGGGGCTAGGGGCGGGGCTTAGAGCAAGACATGAGGGTACTTTATGACTTATATACCAGTTGCAGCACATCCCAAAGGCCCATGAGAAATGTATTTAAATAAACAAAACAAGTTAACTCGTTACACAAACGAAAGCTAAACACAATGATATTTTAACATTTCTTTTGTTTTGTAATATTTGCAGCTTCTTAATACCATACTGTTATTTGCTGTTGTTTTGCACAATACTATATATTATTGAATGTGCACACACACAGAAAGAAACAAGCAGACATGCACACACAAAGCGCTCCACACAGTCCTCCTTAAAGTCTTCCGATTATCTCCCTCTTTCGCTTTTCTCACACAAAAACACACACATACAAGCAGGCAAACACACACACATAAGCAGACCCTCGTTCAAAAGACTCAGGTGGGATTAATGCCATTGTAAACTTCTTTCCTCCCATGGCTTTCTTAGTTGTCACTTTCAGCTGGGCTGCCTCTATTCCTGTGTTTTCACAAATGTGTAAATGTAAATGTGATTGACAGCACAGGGCCGGAATGGACCTGTTCTGTCAAACACAGCGTGATGGTGAATACCCGGACATTAGGCACTTAATGCCTGCTGAATAACTCAGCGGGGTCAGTTTAGGGCTACAGAAGAACCTTAGCTGTCAGAGGCAGGTTCAACTCTGACAGCCTAGTGCTCACCAGCACTAGCAGCTAATGAGCCTACCGTTCATGAGTACCGGTACTCTCCTTGGCAGCAAAGAAGTGCCGGTACTCAGAGTGAAAAAAATAAGAAGTGCCGGTACTCAGTACCTGTGAGTACCGGCCCATTTAAAGCACTGCTTTCATGTCTAGTTTATCTAACAAGTAACTTAGAATGCCCGAAGTATCATCAAGGTTGTAGGTAGCTAGGGCAGAGCCTGTCCAGCATCACGAGAGGTCACTTGCACCAGAATGTGAGTGTGGCTGCTTAAACCTGATTAAACCTCTCAGATGAGAAGGTGACAATGTTGTTGGGTATAGTAGAACTGAAAAAGGCAAAGCAATCCACAAAACATGCCAATCTGCATTTTTTAAATCTATTAATTATCCTTGAACATTTCATAATCTTATGTTGGGCCCAGGGAGACATTCTATTTCTAAGATTGAAGTGAGGACACATTCGGCCTCTATAAGGCCTGTGGAAGATAAGAAATTATTTTCTTCCTCATGGGAATAGTAGTAGCTATTGACTGTACGAGGAGTCATTTTCAATGTAAAAATCCTAACCAGCCCCAAGATGTGCTTTATCTGCCAGAATCCTGGAAGTGAAGAGAGGAATATACTTTAATACAGCCACATCGGCGCAGATTGAGCATAGTGGTTCAGCTCAGAGTCTGTGAATGCAATGAAGTTGAGTCCAACATGACCCATCACAATACAGATTCCAATTTCCAGGCCCACAGAGACAGGCGACAAGAAATACAGTAAATCTAAATGCCTGACCCTTTGTGCACACTAATACACAACAAAGAAGAGTCTAATGAACTTTGCTTCTCCTGAGCCCACGCTAATAATTCACATATTTATTTATAATTCTTCATCTGCTCTAGTCTCAACTTTTCCATCTACCTTTGTCACCCTTTTCACACTCCTGAATCTCGCATCTTTGTACAGGGTTCTGCTCGCTAACATTCCAGCCACCTAGGACATTGGTCATCACATCTGGCCTCAGAAATCAAGTTGAAAAGTTAAGAATGTCAGTCTTGGCTTCCCAGTGCTGGATGCAAAGGAACTGTCTGTGGCTAAAGAGTGAAAAATCTGAGATACTTCTCATAGGGATGTGCCACCAGTTACCTCTGATAGAGCGTTCCGTACTAGTAATTTACCTGTATTTGGACCCTCTTTAGGCCGATGAATCTTTTGGCTAAGTGGGACTCTCTTCGCCCGAGATCAGTCAATTTAATGTAATCAATAATCAATAACGAACATAAGCAATACCCTGATCAACATAACACTTGACAATTAATCCAGAATACATTTTGGCGAACCCTGACCTTTCAGTCAGGAATAACCACACCAGTTTATTCAAAGTTAGTGAATTTATTTCCTTATATTAACAAAGCTAGCACAATATAGATGTGTCTCAACACCAAATGTTAAACATAAATGAACATTAATAGCTGTCCATAACGGCGGAAAAGATGCAATCTATGCAGCATTTGAATAACAAGGCATTCGATAATAGCAATGCAAATCACTAAAACTATAATCTGTAATGAGCTAATTGCGTACATTGGTTAGCACAACAAGGTCTCAAATTGCATCGTGCAACAAAAGGAATCCTCATCTAACCTCAAATTAGCATCGGCATGTGGGACTTCATGCAAAAACAATTTAGCAACATTAATTTGGAAAACTCCTAACTAGGGCTCTTATCAAAAATCAGCAGTTGGTTACCTAAAAGAAACACAATGCAATTGTACAATTTCCTTTCATATTTACCAATTACAATCAGCATTCAAGGAAGTCTTCGTCTCACAGGTACCGTTTCTCGATCAGCATGGGACGGGGCAAAGGGGCAGGGGTGGACGGGGCAAGTTGCCTCACGGCGGCAAAATAAACTACTACTTCATGCAATGGGCAGTTCAAAGTTAAAGTCTCTAGGGTAAGAATCATTTAAAGTCTCTTTCTCTCGATTAGAGAAAGCATCAAAGTCTCTTTCAAAATGGCGTCGCAGCAAGGTGGGCCATAATAGCTGCAATGTCCTGCAAAATGGCGAGTATCGGGCTGGTAATGGCTGCAATGGCTGGTAATAGCTACTTTCTTCTCGTGCACCTGGTTTAAATAGACAACAGTTCAAATCCAGTAGGGTCTTCCATTGGAGGGTTCATAGGTTGGCTTCAAATTGTCCAATCAAAAACAACAGTTCTCAAGCTTTTACTTAAGCATACATTATCCTTGGAGACGGGTACGCAAGTTGCAACATTTTATACCAATTAACTCATTTTCAGAGCTTCCATTGTCCGCACCTGCAGATTGACCTTGGAGCAAAGAGAAAAATGCCAGGCTGGCACGAAACCTTAAGATAAGCATGTGAACGATCTCAGTGGAAAAGTACAGCTTCAAGCAAAAATACACGTTTAATAGCACATTGGAAAAATACGAGCATCTAAACCGTGAGACCAGGCAACTAGGCCGAAGCCTCCACTAAAGTTAGGCTAAGCTAAAGCATTTCAAACAAGCAAATCATAGCACACGTTTACGATTATGTCGGATTAGTGCAATTCTAATACATCACGTTATATAAAGCACGCTTATAAATGTTGGCAAACTACTCTGAGGGCACATTTTGTCCCCGTACAATCTTTATTAGTTCGGTTAAAGTCACACATGATTATTTCACACTACGTTTATGCGCTAATAAATGTAAAACCTTCATTTCTGCGTCATCAATCCCTCCTCTGATGACTACTTGTCATCACACAAACTATTCCCACAAATTTTATTCCATTAAAATTCTGTCAGTTCTCTTTTCCTTTTAGTTCCCCTAGTTTTCGCTTTGTATTCTTCTGCCATTCTTTTCATCATTTTCTCTTCCTTCCTTCTTTTAATTCTTGCCATAATCATTATTATTCCCCTTTTTATTCCCCAAATTCCAAATATGCAAATCAGTACTATTAAAATTCCCTGTATTATTATTAGTAATATTCCATTCCAAATTCCCCCAATCCAATTTCCCACTGAAGCAAGTCCTTTTCCAACCTTCTCCCACACTCCTGGTTCTTTCAGTTCCTTCAAATCTGCACTCTCTTTTGTTAGATTAGCAAGCATAGTTTTAATTTTCACACTGTTGTCGGGAATATACGTGCAACAGTGGCGCGCACCAAGCATTTTGCAAACGCCGCCATCCTTTGCTAAAAGAATGTCTAAGGCGAGCCTGTTTTGAAGAGTCATAGCTCTTTCCGCTGCAAGTTCAGCATCTATCAGTATTATAGCACCTGAAAACTTTGTCAACATGTTATCCACTATAGTAGACAACTTTCGTATTTCGATGGAATTCAACACAACTCCCAATGAAGGAATCATGGCTCCAAATATATCTCCTACCACAGCAGCTGCGGTCTCTCTTTTCTGGATACGATGGGATCCAGATGTCTTTGGAATCATCGATAGGTCATCCAGTTGATAAACTTTTGGGAACACTACACCCAAATAACATCTTCCCCACCATCCCTTCGGAAGACGATAATAGGCATTATACCCACAAATGTAATATACACCTGGAATGACAGGGTCAAGTCCGTTCATCATGAATGTCCATTTGGCCTTAAAGATAAACGTATGTTTACACTCACTCGCTCCTACGAAAATGTTATCATAATAAGATTCACCTCGATATATACAAAATTTCCCTACATGCCAAGCATCTAAAGCTATTCTCCCTTGTGTCTTTATTGCGGCAAAATCATAATGATCTACTGAAGTCCTCTTACTTAGCTCTGTTTCTAATTTCGCATTCATTTGTGCCCTTCTATCATCTGTGCGATCTAAAAAGCTTATTTCTACTGCAGAGAGCGAGCAGGTAAGGTTTTCCCTATGAGCATGAGCCGTTTCAAAAGGTTGCATTGGCTCGAAAAATTCCCTCATTATCTTAGCATCCCAATCTTTAGCAATCTGGCTTAACTGCGCTATTATAGGAACATATGCAAAGGTAACATCATAATTTGAGTAAAAATACTGTATGTTAGTTTGTCCATAAAATCTAGACATTACTATACTACATGTAATCCCGTATGTAAGAGGCATGTGGTGATAAGTCACCCCTTCCTTTACTGATGTCGGTATCTGTGTACACACATAACAATCTTTCGCATCCATAGTCTCAACATATTCTGTTAGCAAGCGATAGAAAACATTATACGAAAGTTCTTTCTTATCATGCAAGTGTCTCTCATCTAATTCTAATCTTTTCAATGCGGTTAGTTCAGTGACAGTAACAGGAGCAAAAGTAGAAGCATCAATTTTCTCATTCTCACCCTTACCATGCATTCCAAGCACAATTGCCATTATTATTAGTACACATGCAATTACCAAGCCTACACACACATATTTACAATATTTCTTTCTACTGTTTTGCGTCATGATCTGTATAGAATCAGAGAGCTAGAAGCACCTATAAAGAAACTATTTAGCAATTCAGTTACAAAGCTGAACGAGCGCAATGTTCACACAGTCTTCTTCAAGAGGCCAGTCACTTATCGGTTAGCAGCATTTGTCTCAATTCGGCAATAACTCAGTCTTTTATCAGTTCAGCAAGTGTCTAATCCGGTTTAGCAATGTCTCAGCTGGTTGTATCACGTTAGATTGAAGCAGGCAATGTCACTTATTACCCTTTCAATCGACAGAGTCCATAAAACTTTTCTTTTCTATTGGTATCTCTTCTTCTTCGTTCTCGAGGCTAAGAGATACAAATTCGTCAGTCCAATCGTCATTGACTGCATAGGCCCATTCTGGACCGGAATATCTCCTGTTTGGTATCCTTTTCCTTTTCAATTTTGCTTCTCTTTTCGATTCTGCCTCACTGGTACTCTCCTCTTTGGCCAAGTCTTTTCCTTCACTTGAGGATGGTACCACGACAGTCACTTCCTTTCTTTTCTCTTTCACTTTTGGCCTTTCTTCATCGTTCAAATTTTCTCTAGTCCTTAGTTTTATTGGCGATATACTTAGTCTCCTCTTCGCACCGTGTCCATTTGATGGACCTGCGATCTTTTCTGTGGAAGCTTGAACTTTCTCGTTCTGTTCTGCCTTGTCCCCTCCTTCTGGGGAATCAATCACGTTCTCTTTTTCTCTTTCTGTATCGTCTGCTTCTGGGAAAGCCCTCCTCTGATCAGGCTCTCCTGCTTTTTCACCTCTTTCGAGCCCTTCGTCACCGTTACTTTCTTCAGACTCTTTATCACTTTCAGCTGCTTCAGGCTCTTTGTCACCTTCAGCTGCTTCAGGCTCTTTGCTACCCTCAGCTGCTTCAGGCTCTTTGTCACCTTCAGCTGCTTCGTCGCTGTCTGAGGTTTCTCCTTGGCCTTCCCCAAGTGAGTCTGTTGCTTCGTCCTCAGAGAATATTTCTCTCTCTCCTGTTTCTGCCTGTTCGCTTTCAGTTCGGTTTTGCTCTGTCTCAGCGCTCAGCACTGTTTTATCAGGCACTGGCAGTTTCAGCGCTTCAACTTCCTCATCTGTGGGACAGAACACTTTCTTTGTGTGACTGGCGTGAATCCAGTTGGGAACTCCTGCACACTTCACAGCGGTAGTTGTCGTCAGGATCACTTGGAAAAGGCCTTTCCAACGGGGTTCCAGACACGACTTTCTCACGTGCTTCTTTACCACGACCCAGTCACCTGCTTTCAGTGCGTGTCCTGGACCTTGGATCGGTGGCAAGGTGGTCGCTTCCACCTGGTGAGAGAAAGAGCGAACCACGTCAGCCAGACCTTTGCAGTAGTCTAACACCATATCATCTGTAATATTCAAAAGCGCGTTTGCGGGAACTGCAGGAAGTCTCATAGCCCTGCCCATGAGAATTTCGTGCGGAGACAATCCAGTCTTTCTGTCAGGGGTGTTTCTCATTGACATTAACACCAAAGGCAATGCGTCAGGCAATTTCAAGTTTGTCGATGCACATATTTTCGCCATTCTTGATTTCAATGTACCATTCATCTGCTCCACCAGTCCTGATGCTTCAGGGCGATAGCTACAATGCAGTTTTTGCTCAATGTTCAGCGCTGCGCAAAGTAACTTTATCACCTCGTTATTGAAGTGACTTCCCCTATCTGATTCTAAAGAGATCGGGAATCCGAAACGCGGTATTAACTCCCTCAACAATAGTTTTGCAACTGTAAGGCTGTCATTTCTACGTGTGGGGTATGCTTCAATCCAGTGACTAAAAATGCACACAATCACCAACACATACTTCAGACCTCCATGCACAGGCATCTCAATGAAGTCCAGCTGCATCCTACTAAACGGGCCACTGGCCCTGCCAATGTGGCTCGCGTTCACAACTGTTCCCTTCCCTGGGTTCATCTGCTGGCAAATGACACATCAATGGCAAACTGCTTCTGCAGCTTGACGAAATCTGGGGTTAAACCAATCAGTTTTGAACAATCTTATCATGGCATCTCTCCCTAGGTGAGCCTGCCCATGATAGAACCGTGCAAGCTGCGATAAGAGACTATTTGGCAAAACAAATTTTCCCTCATTTGAAACCCATAACTCATCTGGTCTCTTTATACATTGTGACTTAATCCAGGAATCTCTTTCATCCTCCCTGACGTTATTCTGTAATGCTTTTAGTTCATCTATTGTATCTACGACCTTCAAGGCAAATGCTTCAGCTGGTTCGAGTTCTGGTTCACTTATCGAATTCCATTCATCCCTGAGTAATATACAGTTCAAGGCACAAAATCTTGCGACTTGATCCGCATATGCATTTCCCAGAGAAACATAGTCCTGTCCTTTTGTATGAGCACTACACTTTACCACTGCAACTTCGGCTGGCATTTGTATGGCGTGTAACAATTCCCTTATTCTGTCCCCGTTTTTCACTGGGGATCCTGAAGAGGTCAGGAAACCTCTCTGTGACCATAATTGTCCAAAGTCGTGCACAATTCCAAACCCGTACTGACTATCAGTGTAAATGGTGACTTTCATCAATGTAGACAGTTGACATGCTCTTGTAAGGGCTACAAGTTCTGCTACTTGTGCAGAATAGACTCCTTGAAGCCAGGACGCTTCCAAGACACCTGTTACAGTACATACAGCATATCCTGCTTTCAAAATTCCCATCCCATCTCTTAGACATGAACCATCAACAAAAACAATTTGGTCATTTTCATCAAGCTTAGTATCCTTAATGTCAGGTCGAGGTTTTGTGCAAAATTCAGTCACCTGAAGGCAGTCATGCTCGACGTCTTTAGCGTTCTCAACTTCAGCATTTTCACTGGAAAGCAAGGTTGCTGGATTCAACGTAGTGCACCTTTTCAGCTGCACGTTCGGTGAGCCCAGAATTATCGTTTCATACCTTGTGAGTCTCGCTCCAGTCATGTGTTGCGTTCGGGAGCGGGTCAAAAGTATCTCAACTGAGTGAGGGACCATGACTGTTACCAGGTGTCCCATCACTATTCCTTCACTCTGAGTGAGGCTGATACCAACTGCTGCTACGGCGCGCAAACACCCTGGAAGTGCTGCTGCGACCGGATCCAAAGTAGCTGAAAAATACGCTACTGGTCTGTTTATGCCACCATGGGCTTGAGTCAAGACAGACAAAGAACATGCATCACGTTCATGACAAAACTATGTGAAAGGCTTTGTGTAATCAGGCATACCTAAAGCTGGAGCCCTGCACATGCATTCCTTTAATTCAATAAAAGCATCCATCTCATCTCCTTTCAGCTCAATTTGATCCAAGGCATCCTTCTGGGTCAGTTTCAGTAAAGGCTTTGCTAGAGTTGAGAAGTTGGGAATCCACTGACGACAGTAGCTTACCATTCCCAAAAACTTCCTCACCTCCCTCCTTGTCTTTGGTGGACTCATTTGAAGTACACTTGTTATTCTTTCCTTCATTATTCTCCGTGACCCTTTCTCTATCTGGTGACCCAAATATTTCACCTTCTTCTGACAGAACTGCAATTTGGAAGGAGACACCTTGTGTCCATTCCTTCCCAAATGGTTCAACAGAGCAATGGTATCGGCTGTGCAGCCACTTTCTGTCTTTGATGCAATCAGTAAGTCATCGATGTACTGTACTAGGGTTAACTCGAATGGCAATTCTAATGTTTCCAAGTCTTTCTTTAGAATCTGATTGAATATTGACGGTGACTCAGAAAACCCTTGAGGAATTCGACACCAACTGTACACTCTGTCTAAGAATTTGAAACAAAAGAGAAATTGGCTGTCCTCATGAAGAGGCACCGAAAAGAATGCTTGTGACAAGTCAATGACTGAGAACCATTCAGCATCGCAAGGGACTTGAAACATTATCACAGCTGGATTTGGAACGACAGGGCAACATTTGACTATGATGTCATTTATTTTCCTCAAGTCCTGTACAATTCGGACCTTTCCACTCGGCTTTATTAGTCCCATGATTGGTGAATTACATGGACTGCTCAACACTTCTTTCAGTACTCCCTGCTTTACAAATTCGTCAATGAGTTGGGCAACTTTCATGAGGGTGTCTTGTGCCATGTGGTATTGTGGGGTCTGGGGAAAGGTTGCATTGGGCTTTACAGTCACTTTCACTGGTTCCACTCCTTTCATCAATCCCACCTCTTTCCCTGTCATATCCCACACTTCCTTTCCGACTGTTTCCCGTAATTCAGCTGGAATATCTTCTTCAGTTATCATCGGGAAAAGGCAAATCAGAGGATACTCTTCATCGACAGTTTCCATCTCATCCCCCTCTACACTGTCCTCTTCTTCCCCATCACTGCTCGTCTGAATTTTAATTCCCTCGTTCGAACACATAATCGAACAACCCAATTTGCACAATAGGTCTCTCCCTAACAGTGCTATCGGGCTTGAGTCACATACCACAAATTTATGTAACCCTTGGTAGTTACCAATGCTGACTGGTACCGGATCTGTGATTGGGTTTGTCAGGTGCCTGTTTGCTACTCCCACCACTTGAACTGTCCTCCCTGAGAGTGGCAAATTTGGTACTTCAATGCTCTTAACAGTTGAACGAATGGCTCCTGTGTCAACCAAGAATGAGACACGATGACCCATTACTCTTCCCTCCATGTACGGACCCTTTTGATCAACTTCCAAGGATGCTGCAAGCACACAATCTCCTTCCTCTCCTGAACTTTCACTCTCCCATACATTGTTTATTCCACTCTCACTGTGTAATGGGAACTGTTGTACGGTGCCATTTGTATTCATTACCTGACCCGAGACCTGTGGAGGAACCATCACTTGCTGCTGACTCATTGGTGCCAAAGGTATTTGCATTTGCTGATTAGGTACCATGGGAAACTGCTGTTGCATTGGCTGCATTTGCGTCATCTGCATACGGGGCATCTGCATTTGCTGCGGCTGCATGGGCTGTAATCCCTGCAGCTGATTTATGGTCTGAAAATTTGGGTTTGGACCTCTCATTTTTGGTCCCCTCATTGTCTGAAATGCATTGACATCATTGTTTTGCTGACCAACACCTGCACCTGCACCTTCCTGCACCATCATTGGGCACTCGCGTTTCCAATGTCCGACAATTCCGCACGCGTGACACGGCATCACCTTTTTCAATGCCTGCACACCATTCGGAGTCACAACAGTGTTCAAATCCGGACCATTATTCCCAAAACCTCCTCTGCCTCTGCCTCTCGCCTGTGGCTGAAACATCATATTTCCCTGCAACTGCGGCTGCGGTTGCGGTACCTGTTGTTGGAACCCTTGCAACCCTTGCAAACCTTGCAGACCTGTCTGAGCTGCTTTAAGTTGCATCATCATCACTTTCTCTTTCAACTTTTTCTGTTTCACTTCAATTTCGTCGCTACAGTATTTCGCATAATTCAACACCTCATCAATCGGTTTCGATTGCCAACAAATCAAATGCGACTTTATCATCTGACTTATCTCTGGTCTCAGCCCTTCCACAAATCTAAACACAAAATGAAGCATGTCCTTCGCCTCTATTGTTTCCGTGCCACTGTAGTTCTTGAACGCTTTCAACAACCTCTCATAGTAACTATGAATCGACTCTTTAGCCTCTTGGGCAGTTCGATCGATCTTCTGCCAATCCACGTTTTTCGCGGCAACCTTCGTCTTCAAATGTTCAATCACCTTATAGTACAAGCTCATCACCATAGGTGATGGTGCACCCGTATCCCTGTCTCTCTCTGGTTCACTTGTCGGCCAACCTACAGCTCTTTTGCAATCCTCACACAAATCTGCCGGAACCACAATCTCAAAGAGAGTGTTCAGGTCTTCCCAGAGACATTTTGCCAGCTTCACAAACCTATCAGTCTGTTGATACCATTCAATCGGTTTCTCCCTCAGTTTGGGAAAATCATCCGTAAAAGACTGAGGGCCTGATTCTAACTTTGGAGGACGGTGTTAAACCGTCCCAAAAGTGGCGGATATACCACCTACCGTATTACGAGTCCATTATACCCTATGGAACTCGTAATACGGTAGGTGGTATATTCGCCACTTTTGGGACGGTTTAACACTGTCCTCCAAAGTTAGAATCAGGCCCTGAATGTCGCTTCTGTGCCATGGTACATGTATTAATTTTCCCCCTGCTGTCTCCCTCATTGGTAACATGGTTACTGCATCACTACTCTGTGGTCTTTTCTCGTTGAGCTCTGGGACACTGTCTTTCCTCTTTTCCTTTCTCTTTACCCATCTGCTTTCCCATTTGTCTAAGCACCTCCACACTTGTGCACTCTGCAACAATTCTCTAAGGTGCGCCTTCATGCCTGCTGACCTCATGTGTTCAAAATCTGTGGTCCCGAAATCCAACCTGTAGCTCCTGCTCAAGTGTTTCGTCTTGTCTATGTCAACCCCGTTTTTGTCAGCTATTTCTTGCAAGCTTCTGTGTACCTTGTTCACTTCTCTCGTAATCCTGGGACATAGATACCTCAGCTCTTCTTCCGAGTAGGACTCTAACCTATTCACACCCATAGTCCCTTCCACCAATTCTTGTGCTTCCATGTTCAACCTGACCCTATTCAGATAATCTTCTCCCTTCCCACCGGCTGAGCTTTGTGTGGAATTCAGACTGTTGAACCACTGTGTCAGCTGTTGCGCATTCAACCCCATCAGTGTAGCATTCACATCGACTGCCATCGATGGTTGCGGCAACTTTTCAGTGTTCGATGATAGCGGTATCATCAGTGGGGGACTCGACCTCACCAGTGTTGACTGAGCACACATGGGACTAAACTCCATCAAGGACCCAGATCCATTTGGCTGAGCCGCTATCGGAGTTATCCCTGGAGTATTTTCTATGCACCTCCTTTCTGTCCCATTCTGCAGCATTGATCCCTGACCGCTCATACCTAAGTTAGGCTGACTGTACAAAGGTACCGGTGGACCTACAGTAATGGGTAGTGATATCGCATCTGGGTTCTGTCCATTTCCCATGTTCTGAGACATGTTCATTCCCACACTATGGGTCATCATTGCCGGCATGCCCATCTGACTCCCCGTCATCTGAGCATGTGCGGTTCCCCCTTGCATCTGCTTTTGAGGCATCAAAAACTGAGTTGATTCAGCTTGTGCCAATGTTGTGTTGCAACCATTCTGTACTCCCATTACGGTTGGATCTAGAATCATTCCCGTACTGTTATCACTGCTGTAGTACCTTGGGACCTGCGGCTGATAATTTTCTGCTGGTTTCAATATGGGTACATCTGGATATATTCTCCTAACCTGCGGTATCTGCGGGGTGAACAGTAAACTCGGGTCCTTAGATCCCGATGATGCTCCCGAACTCTGAGTTTCACTGTTCTGTACCGATGCCGGAGGGGCAGAACTGGTACTTGGACCTTGTCCACTCTCTGCATAAGGTGGTGGACGGTCGTTCAGCAATTGCATTATTAACTCCTCATCCTCTAACTCCTCTTCTCTTCTCAACTTTTCCTCGTCCTCTCTATCCTTGGAACACCTCCTGTTTGTCTTACAGGTAGCTTTCTTACCTGTCTCCTCCTAGGCGACCTCAACTTCCATCTGGAACAAAACAACGACCCCAACACCACCACCCTGCTCGACAACCTCGCCAACCTCGGCCTCAAACAACTGGTGAACACCGCCACCCACATCGCCGGACACACGCTCGACCCTATCTTCTCTGCCAGCAAACACGTCTTCTTCAGCCACACCTCTGCCCTACACTTGACCGACCACAGCTGCGTCCACTTCACATTCCGACGCGAGACCTCCCACCTCCGCACTCAACCCACCCCTCGTCGACAGTGGAACAAGATCCCTGAAGAGCAACTCTTCTCCGCTCTCGCCGCCAACCAACCCACCCTCACCACCGACCCCAACGACGCAGCTCTCAACCTCACAAACTGGATCTCCAACTGCGCTGACAACCTTGCTCCCCTCAAACGCACGCATCGACAGACCAACACCAAAAAACCTCTCTGGTTCTCTGACACCCTCAAAGAATCAAAGAAAACTTGTCGTGCCCTTGAGAAGGCCTGGCGCAAGGACCACACCGCGGACAACATGACCGCCCTCAAGAACGCTACACGCGAACACCACCACCTGATCCGCACTGCCAAAAGGAACTTTTTCACCGACAGACTAGACAAAAACAGCCACAACAGCAGAGAACTCTTCAGCATCGTCAAAGAGTTCTCCAACCCCAGCGCCAGCGCCAACGCCGTCACGCCCTCACAGGATTTGTGCGAATCCCTCGCCACTTTCTTCCATCGCAAGATCAGCGACCTCCACGACAGCTTCGGACACCAGACCCAACCATACACCACTGAACCCGCTTCCCCGGACATCACCCTCAACAACTGGACCCACATCAACACGGAAGAAACCAAATCCATCATGAACTCTATCCACTCCGGCGCCCCTTCGGACCCCTGCCCGCACTTCATCTTTAACAAAGCCGACGACATCATCGCCCCGCACCTCCAGACCGTCATCAACTCTTCTTTTTCTTCTGCTACCTTCCCCGAATGCTGGAAGCACGCTGAAGTAAACGCCCTACTAAAGAAACCTACGGCTGACCCAAGCGACCTGAAAAACATCCGCCCCATCTCTCTTCTACCTTTCCCAGCCAAGGTAATAGAAAAGACCGTCAACAAACAGCTGACCACCTTCCTGGAAGACAACAACCTGCTCGACCCTTCACAAACCGGATTCCGAACCAACCACAGCACGGAAACCGCCCTCATCTCAGTCACAGACGACATCAGAACCCTGATGGACAATGGTGAAACAGTCGCCCTCATTCTCCTCGACCTCTCGGCTGCCTTTGACACCGTCTGTCACCGCACCCTAATCACCCGCCTACGCTCCACCGGGATCCAAGGCCAGGCCCTGGACTGGATCGCCTCCTTCCTCGCTAACCGCTCCCAAAGAGTTTACCTCCCTCCGTTTCGCTCAGAACCCACCAAGATCATCTGCGGCGTACCTCAAGGCTCATCGCTCAGCCCGACACTCTTCAATGTCTACATGAGCCCCCTCGCCGACATCGTACGCAAGCACGACATCATCATCACCTCCTACGCCGACGACACCCAACTTGTACTCTCCCTCACCAAGGACCCCGCCAGCGCCAAGACCAACCTACAAGAGGGTATGAAGGACGTCGCAGATTGGATGAGGCTCAGCCGCCTAAAGCTGAACTCTGAAAAAACGGAAGTCCTCATCCTCGGCAACACCCCGTCCGCCTGGGACGACTCCTGGTGGCCCACGGCCCTCGGCACCGCACCGACCCCCGCAGACCACGCCCGCAACCTCGGCTTCATCTTGGACCCTCTTCTCACCATGACCAAGCAAGTCAACGCCGTGTCCTCCGCCTGCTTCCTCACTCTCCGCATGCTCCGCAAGATCTTCCGCTGGATCCCCGCCGACACCAGAAAAACCGTGACCCACGCCCTTGTCACGAGTCGCCTGGACTACGGCAACACCCTCTACGCCGGGACCACCGCCAAACTCCAAAACCGCCTGCAACGCATCCAAAACGCCTCGGCCCGCCTCATCCTCGACGTACCCCGCAACAGCCACATCTCCGCACACCTGAGACACCTGCATTGGCTCCCAGTCAGCAAAAGGATCACCTTCCGTCTTCTCACCCACGCACACAAAGCCCTCCACAACAAGGGACCGGAATACCTCAACAGACGCCTCAGCTTCTACGTCCCCACCCGCCCCCTCCGCTCCGCTGGCCTCACACTTGCTGCCGTCCCTCGCACCCGCCGCTCCACGGCGGGTGGGAGATCTTTCTCCTTCCTGGCGGCCAAGACCTGGAACTCCCTCCCCACCAGCCTCAGGACCACCCAGGACCACTCCGCTTTCCGGAGACTCCTAAAGACTTGGCTGTTCGAGCAGCGATAACCCCCCCTTTCCCCCCTAGCGCCTTGAGACCCGCACGGGTGAGTAGCGCGCTTTATAAATGTTAATGATTTGATTTGATTTGATTCTTCCTTAGTAATTGCGGGAAACAATTTTATCCCCTGCAATACATCTGACCTCCACACCTTCTGTGCATTATCCCACCTAGCGTCCGCTAGTGTCTTTTCTACCTTTCTTATCCTGGTCTCAAACTTATTTTGCTGCTGCTGTCTAGCCATTAGTTCCCAAATCACTAGAGCCTCAAACTGTGCTGGCCTTGGAGGTACCTTCATGTCGTACATCGCGAATCTCAAATTCTCTAGGATCCTTATATTGAATGTCCCATGGACCGGGAACGCTACGCTCCCATGTTTCTCTGTCAGCTTGTGCCATTGCTTTAGCCAAAGGCACGGAGCTACCCCTTTTTCCTCCATTACAATGTAAGCTGGTGTGCCTTCGGGCGGCGTCTCCTCTCCTACGCTCGCTTTAATGTAAGACTCCCCCTTCATCGCACTCTTTAATGCTTTAAAAAATTTCATTTTCTCGTCTTTTATTTCACAAAGTTTGTAATCAATAAGTGACTTTAATTCCCGGAATACTCTTCGCTTGCCTTTCCCCTTCCAATCGAGCCCCACGGACTGCGCCCAATCCGTGCGCGACCCTTCTCTGCAACCAACCTATCCCAGCGCGGCTCCTAGTGACGTCACACTCACACACACTGCGGCTGACAAAGCCTCGCGGCTAGTCCTCCTTCACTCAGCTCCTCTCGTAACAACTTCTGGCACGTATCGCGAGCTACCAAAAAAATTATAATAAAACAGATCTGTCGGTTTACTACAGGAAGGGTAACACAATCGCTTCAGGACCTTAGGGATTTTTCACTAGCCTCGGCAGTTATTCCATCTTTCTCGGTCCCCACGTTCGCAAGCAAATCTGACCCGCAGACTGCTCTCAACTTGTCAGTGATCTATTCTAGTGCACTTTAGAATTTTGTCAAAGCCCGAAGTCGAAGTTTTCTTTCACTCCCTTAACACACGTACCGACTCGTTGACCACGCCCGATCAACCTATTAAACCGACCAGACCACAACATAAAACAAGTGTCTCATACACTTTTCAACATACTCCGGAGTCTCTTGACCTCGCAGGGCCCGTCTCAACAACAACAACCACGTGGACCTTTTTATGCACGAAGCGCCACATACACATGAAGTTCGACGACTTCCCTACTCTCACACTCGGAGTCGCACCTCTGCTATTTCTATGAAGTTCGACGACTTCCCTACTTCTACACTCGGAGTCGCACCTCCGCTATTCTCTAAAATCCTCGCAACCTTTTCACACAATCTGCGGCAATAAGCTGTGCAAGCGCAAAATCCTAACTTCACTCATACCATCACTAGTACCACCAACGCTGATCTCACACCTCCATTCTCTTCATTCGCAAGCTCTGAGATCCCGGGAAAGTCGCGGTGGACCTAGCCCATCATCATTTCTCAATCAGTTTTATCTAAGAAAAATCTACTTCAACTTCTCGAGTGGGGTCTCAAAGGGCGTAACCGTTAATTTAACACCATGTACTTTAACAGTACGGAGTCCCAAAAGGCGAAACCGTCCTCTGCTACCATCTACTGATAGAGCGTTCCGTACTAGTAATTTACCTGTATTTGGACGCTCTTTAGGCCGATGAATCTTTTGGCTAAGTGGGACTCTCTTCGCCCGAGATCAGTCAATTTAATGTAATCAATAATCAATAACGAACATAAGCAATACCCTGATCAACATAACACTTGACAATTAATCCAGAATACATTTCGGCGAACCCTGACCTTTCAGTCAGGAATAACCACACCAGTTTATTCAAAGTTAGTGAATTTATTTCCTTATATTAACAAAGCTAGCACAATATAGATGTGTCTCAACACCAAATGATAAACATAAATGAACATTAATAGCTGTCCATAATGGCGGAAAAGATGCAATCTATGCAGCATTTGAATAACAAGGCATTCGATAATAGCAATGCAAATCACTAAAACTATAATCTGTAATGAGCTAATTGCGTACATTGGTTAGCACAACAAGGTCTCAAATTGCATCGTGCAACAAAAGGAATCCTCATCTAACCTCAAATTAGCATCGGCATGTGGGACTTCATGCAAAAACAATTTAGCAACATTAATTTGGAAAACTCCTAACTAGGGATCTTATCAAAAATCAGCAGTTGGTTACCTAAAAGAAACACAATGCAATTGTACAATTTCCTTTCATATTTACCAATTACAATCAGCATTCAAGGAAGTCTTCGTCTCACAGGTACCGTTTCTCGATCAGCATGGGACGGGGCAAAGGGGCAGGGGTGGATGGGGCAAGTTGCCTCACGGTGGCAAAATAAACTACTACTTCATGCAATGGGCAGTTCAAAGTTAAAGTCTCTAGGGTAAGAATCATTTAAAGTCTCTTTCTCTCAATTAGAGAAAGCATCAAAGTCTCTTTCAAAATGGCGTCGCAGCAAGGTGGGCCATAATAGCTGCAATGTCCTGCAAAATGGCGAGTATCGGGCTGGTAATGGCTGCAATGGCTGGTAATAGCTACTTTCTTCTCGTGCACCTGGTTTAAATAGACAACAGTTCAAATCCAGTAGGGTCTTCCATTGGAGGGTTCATAGGTTGGCTTCAAATTGTCCAATCAAAAACAACAGTTCTCAAGCTTTTACTTAAGCATACATTATCCTTGGAGACGGGTACGCAAGTTGCAACATTTTATACCAATTAACTCATTTTCAGAGCTTCCATTGTCCGCACCTGCAGATTGACCTTGGAGCAAAGAGAAAAATACCAGGCTGGCACGAAACCTTAAGATAAGCATGTGAACGATCTCAGTGGAAAAGTACAGCTTCAAGCAAAAATACACGTTTAATAGCACATTGGAAAAATACGAACATCTAAACCGTGAGACCAGGCAACTAGGCCGAAGCCTCCACTAAAGTTAGGCTAAGCTAAAGCATTTCAAACAAGCAAATCATAGCACACGTTTACGATTATGTCGGATTAGTGCAATTCTAATACATCACGTTATATAAAGCACGCTTATAAATGTTGGCAAACTACTCTGAGGGCACATTTTGTCCCCGTACAATCTTTATTAGTTCGGTTAAAGTCACACATGATTATTTCACACTACGTTTATGCGCTAATAAATGTAAAACCTTCATTTCTGCGTCATCACCCCCACATTTCACATGGCCTGTCTCAATTGTAAATTCCCTCAAACCAGTAAACAAAATATGTAACCTGGGTATGCAATTTGAAAACAACACATCCTTTACACCCAGTTTAAACACAGAGTACAGGATTGCAGTCACCCATTGGCGAAAATGATGCTTTCCTTGCAACAATTTCGCACAACTTTCCTTAATGTTTGAGCTATTGCCATGCCTTTTATTTGGGCTCACCAAAAAAGCATTAAATAAAACTTAATAGAATTCTGACCGCGTCACTCAACTCATATTCAGCCTCAAGACCCATTACCACATCTCACATAATTTAAAAGCACCATACAGGTGTTAGCGCGTCTGGTCTTATTTGGTTTCTGATTTCATTTATAAGGGGATGCGTTAGAGGTTTGCTGGCCCTTTTGACTGCACTTAGAGAAGTTCCCACCATAAATCCCAGTACAACATAAATCATCAATAAACAGCAGTAAATACCTTTGGAGACAGTAACTAATCATGCTCCATGACCCATTCTAAAGGTAGAAAGTTTATTTCCCTATATTAACAATGCTAATATCACATAAATTTGTCTCAAAACCATCTGGTACACATATAAGAACAACACTGGTTGACCAAATCTTCTAAAGAATCTCAATTTCACCAACGCATTAATCACTAAACATTCAAGTGTTACAGTACAAATCAATAGCAAGAATAACTGAGCAATAGAAATAGCATACATCTGGGTTCAGCAACTGAGCAACGTCAATTTTTATTAACAGCAACCTGTTAATATGTCAGGGTTTCCCTTACTAACCTTCTGATTCGAATAGCATGTTTGGGCTTCATGCAAACAATTTAGACAACCTAAATTTGGAAAACATTTAACTATGGCTCTATCAAAATAGCGGTTGGTCCTAGAAACAAAAGACAACTCACATCAAATACAATCGCATTTTGTTATACATCTCCTAATTTGAATCAGCAAACTGATTATCTTCATCAGTTGGACATCTGTTCGGTCAGCATCGGCAACGGGCCATGAAAGGGAATGGTTTAGAAATGGGGACTCTAAGCTATCTGAACCATCAAAAAGCAATGTCTAAAGGGGCGGCATTCAGCATCAGGGGCCTAAGCCATAAAGTTAAGTAGAATTCTCTCAGGAGGAATCAAAATAGCAGTGAGCATACCTCTACGGAGGTACAATAAGAAGGGGCTAGTGAGCACGAAAAAGAGAGCTTTTTCTCCCTATGCTGTCGGGCTAAGTTGAAATCATATAAAGAACTTCCCACATTGCCATTGGTCAATGAATCATACGTTTTCAATTAGTCCAATAGAGATAAAAGTTTAAATCTAAGATATAACTAAACTGTATTTCACACGTCGATGATTGGCTCCTCTTCTCCTGTTCCCATCGTCAGGTAACATTTGTGTATCCACCCGTACTCCAGTCAGTGCATTCATTGTTAGCTCCTGGGAACATCACTGTCTCACGCATCAACTATACATTGTTTCAATAACTTGTACAATATTTTCTAACAAGCAGTTCTCATGAGAAAGTTAAAGACATCTGCTAATGTTTTTTGGTCAACACAGTGGAAAAACAATACATGAAGGAATTTCCCTAGTCATACATTTCCCATGAAATCATTAGAACAATGCAGATTAACATGAGGCAGAGCAAACTAGGCCCAAACCTCGCTAACTTAAGGCCTACAATTTGTAAAGCAAATGCATAATGCAAATTCATTAAAACATCCTCCTACTGCATTTTCTTAGAGTAAATACTTCAATTAATATTAAAAAGCCTTTAATAAAGACACTTTGTGATTAATGACGGCCACTCAAGTGGGCACATTTTCCAATATTGCACATTGTTTTTATGTGGTAAGTCAAATTCTATGCAGATTCATATTCAAAATACATTAATATTTATTAGTAAAATTCAGCGTTCACACAGGTTAGGGATCAAAGAGAGAGTATATTTTGGTTTATTATTTATGATTCATAAGCTTCATAGTAATACTACAGCACACATTTCGAAGATCTCCCTCCAGTATCTTACAGCATGGAAGATGAGATCACTATCTCAGAACTTATTGTCAGTCTTCCCACCAGATACAGAAGCATTTGTAGGCTCTCTTTGAAAGTCTAAGGCTCTACCCGTAGGTAACTGTCTTGAAATTCCTAAGAGAATTGGCTTTTACACTTATAAGGAATATGCCTATATTCTTTTATTTAACCATAAGAGGGACCGAGAGATTAATTGGTCCAGTGTACAGCCTCCCCATTTATCATACAAATCAAAAAGGTACACTGTTCCACAGAAAAGAACAGAAATCCACTAGGCACTTTGCAAAACAGAAGCAAAAGCTCTCACACATCCATTGGATGTCATGCTTCATCATAGGGCATGCTCCTCGTCAGACTGGCACTGCAATGTCTGACGGGCCCCTCAAGGGGGCTCTTTGCCGGAGATCTTAACTGATCGTGCGTGCTGTGATCAGGGAGATGTAGGAGCAAAATTAGACCTACAGTCAAAGAGAAGAAAAGGTTTAAATTTGGCACAAGAACCTCACAAACCTAAATTTTATTGATCGTCGAGGGTCTTGATCAAGATTAAAAACTACTAGGGAGTGAGATGGAAATAATGTTCCACCTCTCAACCAAGAGATATAGGGGTGAAAGAGAAAACTTTCATCAGTCACTAGTAAAGGTCAACATGATCCACGCCTCAGAAGTCCCCACGGATCAAGTGGCATTTCATCTGGACCAAAATCATACATATGACTCCTACACTATGCTAAATACAAAACTGTGTAATGGAGGTATGGAAAAATTGTAAAATTACTCAAAAAGCTACGCACCTAACAACCTAAGTAGATGTATGCCTGTGGAAAATGACAACATGAAAAAAACAATAATGCATTAAAATACAAGGCAATTGCGCATTACAATACACAAAAAGTGTTGTGCCACTCGGTGATGTGGTGCTGCCATGCCTAGTGCAAAGACAAACTTCAAGAAATAACTGCTTACTATCCTCTATGTGGGACGGTGCTCCATGGGATAATGCCAACACAGGACTAAAGTTGCCTCTGTATAGATGCAAGAAGTGCATTAGTATCTATGGTGTAGGAATAGATAAGACTGCATCAACAGGTAAGTAATGTCTCTTATGATCCCTACACTAAAAAGAGGAGTAGAGATATCCTAATGTTCATGATCTAGGATGCTGGGCACTAGGCCATAAATAAAAAATACAAGTAGATCAAAACACAGATAATCACCGAAGCCAGTCACTCTGTTGCCACTCAAAATAGATGGTAGGGAAGTATCTGTCCTAGGTAATAAAGCGGTCCATGTGGGTAGAAAAAGGCAAAAAAATAGCTTTCTGACTAGTCACTGTAAAAAATTGGTGACTTATCTCCGTAGTTAGTGGTGGAGTCACAGGGGCGATCCTGATTACTAATGTAAAGTGTAAAACTAAGACGGCCATAATTCCCTAATCAAGATGAAGGATACTGACCCTCTCCCTCATATCTGTAACTTTACATATAACTCCAATCTCAAAGACGTGGCAAAACTATCGTGTCATGCCTGTATACTCTGGTTACAAAATAAAGTGTATAAATCATGCTGGCGGCAATACTCACAATTAAGGATGATAGTCTTCAATGGGGAACCTACCCGCCGGCTGCATTTCCTGAATTGTGTGAGGAGGATGCGGACGGTGGTATATATCTGGTTGTCGATGATCAGAACCTCAATTGGGGGTGTGGGGTCAGATGAAGGTCATCATGGAGGAGACTCGCCCCGGGGTCATTGAGATAAACGAGGGACCAATGCCTTGTTTTTCCTTTCACTGAAGGAAAAGACCTTGCATCCAAATGTAGAGGTCACAAAAATAAATGAGAGACTAAGAACTTGTTTCTCGTAGAAAAAATGAAACAAAAAGAGGACATCGTTTTAGACTAGTAATACAGCGGCCATAGAAATAAACGAGGGACCGTAACCTCTTTAATCATAATAAAACAAAAGAAAGAAGGATCTAGCTTTTGTCCTGTGGTGTAGAGTGACACCCCAACCTCAGTGATACCTCTAAGTTGGAGAAGAGGGAAATACCTCAAAAAGAGTCTAAAAATACATACACAAGGACCGGTTAATAACACAACTGGACACGGTCCAAATCCCACAGAATATGGGGAAGTGTCCAAGGGAATTCGAACCTTATGTGGGATGAGTCAATGTGACAAAGTAGGGCGTCATAGGTCTCCGACCGTATGAAAAGGGAATATATTAGTGGACCAGTTAAGTGTGTTAATGTCCACATGTAATGGCCATAAGTCCCATGGCTCATCTGTCTTTTGCATGCATCATGGTGATAAGTGCTCCAGTGGACCAATGCTTTACTATCTATTGACATGGCATGACTAACAGTTTATTATCTGAAAAGATACATCACTCTTAGCTAGCCTTCTTGCTGTTGAATATCACAAACCCAAACTTCTCTTCTCTAGTGGTTTGAGGTGGCTCAGTTTTACTATGCATTACACTTTACAAAAGCTCTAAATTATTATAAAAAACATGAACTAGTTAGCATACTTATTTTCCTGGTGCTAGTTGTGATGTGGTTGGAAGAACTAGGGCCCCCTGGCCTGCTGCCTGTTGACCAACCACAGTATGCCGAAAGAAGACTCATTCACCACAATGTACAAAAATTCATATTCCTCTGGGAACTAAGAGTCCATAAAACTTGGGGGTGAAAGCTTGCAACCATCTTTTGATCTTCCATGGAAATGTTTAAATAGGCCAAATGATATATCCAAAGGATGAATCACCAAATCCCTCTCTCCTGTCCTTAGGACTGCATCCCAACCCAGAGACATCTTAGCTACACTTCAAAGCTCGAACATCTCCTTTGCGCATACCGTCAACTGAAGCCTCTGTCAGCCTCCCTCTCTAGCTTCCTGTTTTCTTTCTATTGTAATGCGCTCTGTAACCCTTCCGGTATCCGATATTCACCACGCTATATAAAACCACATATCGATAAAAAAATCTGTAACACTATGAAAACCATATTTTTTATTTTTTTAAAATACATATGTTGCAATCAAAGATGGTTACTCATGGGTTATAAAAGAGCTAAGTTTATTAGCTTAGTTGTAGGTTAGAGATAAAGCCCCACCAGAAGCAGCATCCTGCTGCTCAGTCCTTCTCACTCCAACAGTCCACTCTTCCAAGCACTAACACTGTCAACATTCCAACCATACAATGATGTCACTCACTGGCTGAGCAGCAGGGAACATTAATGTAGTTGGGAGAATGCATAAGATAGAAAGAGGCCCCAACACATCTCCCCCTTATGAAAACAATGAGATATTCAACAGAATGGAAAACGGCAAAACACCCCCATCAACCGTCCTCTAAAATTGAGTACCACCCCATCGAAATAAACAGAACAGGTTAACAAACACTCTCTGCAATAAACAGAAAAGGTGAACAAATACTCTCTCTGCATAACTTAATCCTCCAATGGGATGTATGATGGTAAAACACAGTTAATCAATACATTCCACAAATTTACAGTACAAGTGTACCAATAACTCAAAACGTCCCTGCTCCGCCAGCAGAGAACACTAGCTATCTGTTCCCCTCCACATCACACACACTATAACAGGACCAGCCTGTTGCCTTCCACAACTCAACACTCAACAGGACTAGAGTTTCTTCCACCTCTACTGCATTGTGGTGTAACCATGTACCGCCATCACCATTCACTCAAACAGAACCAGTGTCTCACCTACCCTCTATGGCATTGGGGTGTAATCACGTACTCTCATCACCCTATACTCGAACAGGACCAGGGTTTCACCTACCCTCTACTGCACTGGGATGTAACTACCTACCCCCTTAACATTGGTCCTAAAACACTGCCCAGATCCTTAATCCCATAGGAAGGATTGCCATATATAACTGGGGTGTACTCCCCTTAACATTGGGCTTAACACACTGCCCCCACATCCGTATCCCCTTTGAAAGGATTGACACATATTACTGGGGTGTACCCCCTTAGCATTGGGCTTAACACACTGCCCCCACATCCTTAACCCCATAGGAAGGATGGTCAAAAACACAATCCCAAATACGGGTAAAGATATTAATATCACACCCTTAAAATGTCACTCAGCACGTGACTCTTGCATCCAACCTCAAATTTCATGTCTCTAAAATCAAGCATGCCTTTAAAACTTCGGGCCAATAAACACACACAAAATATGGTAAGCAAAGTAGCATTAGGGCGCACTTCCCATGCGTAACATATGTGTCACGACTCAACAACTTTAAAACATGTCAGTAACGGCATAGCATTTCTCAATTCAATACAGCATTAAAAATAAATTTTAGCAGCGGCAAGCATTGTCAGCATAAATATAAAATTACTCAATTCACCCAAAGCATCTTTAAAATCCAGTATAGCACTACTGAAAAATACACTCAAGCAATGTATGGTTTTGAGTAAAATGCACATGACAGTATATCTAAAGTTAAATTATTCCCTGGAAAATATTCAAATACTCTAAGCCAGTGAGCGACTTCTCACCTGAATACATTGCCACTGTACATTTTATTGTACGCACAGTTCTTTATCCTTATACGAAAAATAGGCAGACATGTTCTCCACTGCACATGAGCTGTTCCCATGTGCCAGGTTGGCGCTGTAGTCTTCCTCTCAGAAAGCTTCCTGGAAACAGATCAGGTATCCAATGATCTCTCTTGTAGAATAGGGGTTGGGGAAACTCAGCAAACCCAGTCAACAGGAAGACTTTAACTGTTACTCACAATGTGTGCCCTGAAGCACAGCGCTTCAAGTGGCTGCTGCACAGGTTCACTAATCACTTTTCAGATAGTGTTTAAATGCTGACACCAGTTGTTTCTCCAACTGACTTTCCACTAGGTTGCCAAATGTTCAGTGCCATACATTTTTATCTCTGTACACACACAGTTCAGCAGACCATTTCCTCAATATACCCAGTCCACACCAGGCCTGGCTGGCTCCGTACACATCTGAGCAGACCACCTTCTCATTCTGCAGGCCACTGCACTCCCTGTTTTCGGCGCACATAGTAGACTAAACAGCTCGCCTTGAAGTTAAACCGGTCACACACCCTCTAACTTCTGTTGAGTACAGGCTGTCTGGTAGAAAAGACACTGGTGGGGCTTCCAGGGTGTTCTTCTTCACTTCAACCTTCAGTTTCTTTTGCTTTATGTTTTTCTCTTAGATTTTCAATCTCTCTTCTCTTTGTTTTCATCTGTAATCTGGTTCCTCCTTAGATTTTCTGTAGGTTCACTTTCTTTCTTCTTTAACATGCTGGTTCTTTCTTAAATCCTCGCCAGTGTTGTAATCAATGATGGTTACTCGTAGGTTAATAAAGAGGTAGGTTTATCAGCTTAGTTGTAGGTTACAGATAAAGCCCCACCAGGAGTAGCTTCCTGTCACTCAGCCCTTCTCACTCCAACTGTCCACTCATCCAAGCACAAACACTGTAAACGTTCCAACCATACAATGACGTCACTCACTGGCTGAGCAGCCGGGAATATTAAGGTAGTGGGGAGAATGCATAAGATAGAAGGAGGCCACAACAACCTATCAGGGGGCATGTAACTGCTTCAAAGATGGAATTAATTACAAAGCATGAGGGCATTATAAATACTCCGATGAGTTAGGGCTTTAAATGAATGCCAATTGGAAACTATGGCCTCTATTTGTGTTTTACTAGCTTTTCAAAAAAATAGTTGGCATCTGGCTGAAATGAATAATAGTACTGAACAACCAAGTACATGATATTGATATAAAAGACTGAATTAACCATAATGAATTGTGGTGGTGGCTATTTGCAATCTAATGGATCCTTTCGAAGTTTCATTAGCACTGATAAACAGATCCAGAATGATGTCAGCAGTATCCTCCTATCACATACCTTTAGGACACATGATGTGTAGCTTATGGCTAGGGTTTCTCGGCATTCTCTATAACCCTCTGTCACTCAGTAATTCACCCACCCTGACATTTTCTCGAACATAGATCTTCTATTGCTGCCCTAATCTCTTGTGCAAATAACTTCAGAAGGATAGCAAACTTCTGAATCGAATCATTGTATGAAGCCCAAATTGGTAGCACGAGGACAGATAAATTTGAGACGCACCAAACAGAGCAAGAGATTAATTAATCCTGTCCCCAGCAGTACCAATCAACAGCATTAGACATAAAGGTGGTCATTCCGAGTTTGGTGGTGCGGTCTGTCGTGAGAAGACCGGCGTGGATGCGGAAAACTTACCGCTGTAATATGACCCCAAAGGCAAAATCCGCCAGAAAAGAGCAAGGTATCTGACCCCACCAGGACGAACAGCGGCAGGAAACACGCTGCACAGAATCCGCCAGCACCATGGCAAAAACCAAGCCTCCCTCCCAAATACGATACAGAAATCAGCACAGAGTTTGTGCAACTGCAGCACGGACCGCCGCGGTCATGAAACAGATTCACCAACAACAAAACCCCAAATTCGACAATTTGAAAACCCCACACCTGAGACACATACATGCACTTAACACACCCACACACCCCACTATAAAACACACACCCACAATACCCACAATCCTGAGCTATTTCTACCTGCTGCCACACAACTATTGGCCAATTGGAAAGGGACACCACAAACCCAAGTCACGTTTCTGCACACCCCACGCCACATATAACTCACACAACCATGCATACCACAACTGCACCTTCAATTTTCACCACACCTGCCACCAACACACTCATACACTGCACAATCCCAAACAACACCACCACATCACAGTACACATCTCCCCACACATCCCACTATGGCACCCCCTAAGATCCCCTGTTTCACTGACAGGGAGTTGTAGACCATGGTGGACGAAATAATCCAGGTGGAACCACAGCTCTTCAGTGCACATGTCTAGCAGACATCCATAGCCAGGAAGATGGAGCTATGGCAGAGGATCCTCAACAGGGTGAATGCAGTGGGAAACCATCCACGCACAAGGGACGACATCAGAAAGAGGTGGAGCAACATATGGGGGAATTTCCGGGCAATGGCATCTCAACACCAGATTGTCATCCAGAGGATTGGAGTGGTCCCCAAACACCTCCCCCGAGTTGACAGAGTGAGAGGAGAAGGTCATGGCAATCCTTAATCCTGCCAATTTGCACACAACCACCAGTCCCTGCTTGTAATGCTTGAAACACAACAAGTCCCACAATGCATCACCCATGCCACTGATTTCATGCACTGCACCCATCCCAATGGGAGTCCTGCATGCAGATGTATGGGGATGTAAGCACAATCAACTGGTGGCAGATGCTGACAGGGAAATGGCAATGACAGGGCAAATGACAGAAACAGAAGGAAACACATGCCACTGAGAATGTGGGCAAGCAATGCACATGTGCAATGTCCACCATCAACAACTAACTGAGGGTCAATGCAATATCTCCTGAAGCTGTTGAACACTACTGCCACCCAGCTAACGCACAGTTAAACACTCTGCAGGACACACAATCAATTTGATTTGTTTTACTCCAAAGGTGACACTGCTCATGGCAGCCACCAAGAGGTGTCAGGAAGTGCCAGTCCCACAGCAGAAGGAGGCCCAGTGATGAAACTGCAGTGGGATGTCTGGATCTGGACGAGCAGCCTGGCCCATCAGGAACCTCTGGTCAGTCACCCTCCAGAAACCCCACCCAGCCCACCAGACAGACCCCCCACTACACAGCCACCACCAACAGCTGTGGCTTAATGTCCCCAAACCAGTGTCCCTGGCTCAGCCACTGTGTGCCCACCTGTACAGAGACCGGAATCACCACCTATCACCAGGCAAGACGATGAAGGTCATGGTGCAAGTGGGAGTGGGGTGACTGTAACGGGGTCACATGCACAGGGGTCCCGGGCCAGGGGAAGACCATCTGTGGGACAAGGGGGGGAAGCCAAACAAGGGTGTTGACTGGCCAGGAGCCCATTTCCCAAATCCTGTCCGCATACCAGCACACCCAGGACAGGATGGGACAGATTCTGCCCACTTTGCAGGAGATTCAGAGGCTGCACAGTGAACACCATCAGGAGGCCATGGAGCAATGGCAGGTCCACAATGCCACCATGACCTCCATCAAAGGGGTGCTGCCGGACATGACTGGAATACTGCGTGAGATCTCCACCCGCATACAGGCCCCGTCCACAAGACATCCCAGCCCTCCATATCTGCTGCTGGTAGTGGACTGGTGGCCCTGCCAGGGAACTCACAGGTCATCAGCACCTCTTCCTCTGCTGCCCAAGAACCCCCTCACAAACGTGGCCATCCAACCAGACATACCTCAGACACTGTAGCCATGACCAAACCCACCATCTGGAAGTGATCCCTTCTTGGACTGTATCCCTTATGTGCCACTGACATTCCTTGTTGACCATCTACTGTCCCTGCTCCGTTTCCCAATGGCCCCATGGACTCTGGACCTGTGCTACATACAGCTGTGAACACCTAACTGACTATTTCGTCCACCATCTGCCCACTCCCTTGTATTTCACCTTCACTTATTTTTCTGCACTTAATTAAAAGTTGTACATTCATACACAATGTATCCGTTCTTTATTCCGAATGCATGCATTTGATGTATTACTTTCTCTATGTTGAATGTTACACAGTACCAGAAATTGGCTAGGGTGAATGTCTGCAGCCATGTAACATTCTAAATCTGAGACATGGCTTCCTCACACTTGCACCAGGAATGTCATACTCCTCCTTGTACACGGCGTGGCAAAGAGTATCCCACCATAGTAAGGCCTGCGAGGAACAGCTATGTAGCATACATTTAGGTGCAGTTTGTTCATTGATACATGTACCTGCTTTCAGTCCAAAGTTGAACATCATTGCCAGAGTATTGTTACTTATTCACTGACCAATGTTACCATTTGTCAGTTGTAATACTCACCAGTTATGCACATACATTAGCAGCGTTCAAAATTAGTACAACTGTAGGACAAGCAGTCCATACATGTGGAGGTAGGAAACACATTCAGGAAAAAAAAAAACTTCTGTTTGTGAACTACATTTGGGAGTCATCAAACACATGGAGCAGTAAGGGGTATGTGACAGTACACACATTGCAGTGTCTCCAGCACTGGTTGTACAATCTTACAATTGGACAACTCTAGGTAGAACATTTTGTGGAATACATTAGGCTCAATGTACCTTCAACTCATTGGAAGTATCGCTGAATGAGCTGAGTTCTGGAGTCCACATCATCCTACCCTCCTTCATCGCTGTCCTCTGTCCCCTCAGCTGCCACCAGTGGATCATGTCATTCCTCATATTCCAGTAGGGGTACATATCTCCTTAGTTCCAAGTTGTGTAGCATACAGAAGGCCAGGATTATCTGGCAAACCTTGTTTGGGGAGTAGAACAAGGGTCCGGCTGAGAAATGCAGGCACCGGAATCTTGTCTTCAGGAGGCCAAAGGTCCTTTTGGTAACTCTTCTTGACCTGCCGTGTGCCTCATTGTAGCGAATGTCACCCCCTGATCTGGGATATCTCACTGGTGTCAACAGCCAGGACAGGTTTGGATAGCCAGAATCACCTGGGAAGAGTGGGAATACATAGCACATGTCAGCATTGTGTGGAGGGCAAAGAGTTAGAAAGGCAGGTTGTTAGCTATTGCATCACATCTCACTCACCCACAAGCCAGGCTCTCTCTCCTTGTAGTTGTGTCATCAGGTGTTGGACACTGCTGTTCCTCAAAATGTAAGAGTCACGCACGGATCCAGGGAATTTGGCAATTAATTGGGAGATGTACTGGTCTGCAAGACACATCACCTGTACATTAATGGAGTGATAACTTTTCCAACTCCTGTACACTTGTTCATTTACCCTGGGAGGAATCAAGGGAATAGGGTGGCATCTATGGCCCCAATCACATGTGGAATCCATGCAATGGCATAGAAATCTGATTCACAGTGGGCAAGTCAGCGGGTTGGGGAAATTTGATGAAGGTGTGGAGGTGTTTCAGCTAAGCATTCAGGACATCCCTTAAGATGTTACTGAATATTGGCTGTGACACACCTGCTGGCAAGGCGACTGTCGCCTGAAATGACCCACTGGCCAAGAAATGTAGCACAGATAGTACCTGCACAGTAGGTAGAATAGTATAGGGATTACGTAGACCTGGCAGTAGATCTGGCTCAAATTGGGCACACAGTTCACGTATGGTCTTCCGGTTCAGACGGTAGGTCAGTATGATGTGTCATTCCTCCATGGTTGCCAGGTTAACTAGGGGCCGAAACACCAGTGCATTCCTCAGTCTCTGCAGGGGTCAGTTCCTAGTGAGGGACGACACACATATTTCACCACACCAACACATTACAGATGATGTCAACGCGCACACAACTACACAAACGCAGCCTTCACATCATGGAAGGGTTGCATGCAGCTAACACTGTGACAATCGATGTGTGTACATGGTGCCATGCAACCTACAAAGGCAGATAACTGATGCCACCCATCACATATGGCATGTATTGCTGTGTATGACCGATATGCATAACATGTTCAGGAAGATACGACAGCATGGAGGGCGCGTAGAAATTGGACTCTGTTACATTTTACACTTCAAATGGTGGTCACCTGTCCTACATGCTGAGGACAGATGGAAGTGACATGACTCCACTGGCGTAAATCGTCATTGCGTTAGGCGGTCTGTACCGCCGTGCATTTCCCCATTGGTTAACATTGGTGTCTATGGGGAACAGGGGCCAATCATGATCGCCGCCGGAAGTGATGGTGAGTACCGCCGCGGTCTTCACCGCCATTTTGATTTCCCTTAGCCACTTGACTCCTGCACTTACCATGACCACCACTCCACTGTGTGTGCTGCTGTGTCCTGAAACTGGTCATGAGGATGGCACGTGCTACAGGGGAGAGGGCCCCAGTTTTTACCCAGGAGGAGCTGACAAAGCTTGTGGACAGGTCCTACCACTGTATACTAAGTTGTATGTGCGACCAGAGGAGCAGGTGAGTGGATGAACAGTGTACTAGCAGTGAGTGTGATTGCTTGGCTGCAGGTGTGTGTGAATGTAGGATTGCCAAGCGTGTAGGACTAGTGGAGTTGGCCAATGTGTACCTGTGGGAACATGATGGAATGTGTTGTTGTCAACTGTCAGTGCGATTGTATCCTATGTCAGCATGCGTGTGGTCAGTCTACATTAATGTGTATTCCTATATTTCTCCCATGCAGGTCGGCGCCCATCAGAAGAAGAAGGGGTTTTGACAAGCCATTGCCAAGGACGTGCAGACTCTGGGGATCTATAGCCGGCGGAGCACCCATTGCAGGAAACACCGTTGAGGCCCAGCTAGGGATGGCCTCCCAAAGAGGGATGGGTGCACGTCAGACCCTGACCCCCCTAATGGCCTGGATACTGGCGGTGGCCTCCCTAGCCTTGGATGGGCACTTGAAGGCATCACAGCAACCACAAGGGGGGGTGTTTTCACACTGTCCTGCATGCCAACTATATTGGGGGGATGGTAGGCAATGTGGGTAAAGCTTGCTGTTACAGGAACTCATAGGTGTCAGGTATTCAGCTTCTTGTCCAGGTTACGTTACCTTGTTGTGTAGATGGCATGTGTAACCAGGTAAGGTGGAAATTGGATAGTACAATCAGTCAAGTAGTGTTCCGGTTGTATTGCTAAGTGACGTAGTGGTACTTATGACATCTGAGCATTAAATGGATACCTCAGTTTGAGTTGCAGGACATGGGCATTGAATTTGTAAGGCACCACTGTCAGTGTAGTGTACTCCAAAGATGCAGGTGTACTCCCTATCAGTGGTACATTCCGGTAATGCAAAGGCTATGGTAAGGTGAGCTATGGGACTGAAGTGTGCTGCATGTGTGCCTACCTGCATCATAGTTGAGTTGCTCACAGCCTGCATCTCTTTCTTTGTCTCCCCCTCCCTCTCTGTTTTCTTGTGTCCTTGTGTGCATCAGCATCATCAGGCGAAGGAGCAAAGGAGCAGAGGGAACGGTGAGTGGGGATACTGCAGCCCCGGAGACCCAGGAGGCACAGTCCACCAACGTCGAGGAAACCAGTGGGTTGTAGGGTGAGGGGAGCACCACTGGGGAGCCTACTACCAATGCAACATCAGACTCAGATTCCTCCTCTGATGGCAGCTTCCAGGTGGTGGTGGACCCCTCTGGGACCACCCCAACAACATCTTCGTCCGCCACCCCCGTACCAGCACCGCCCTCCAAGTAGCTCCCCACCGAGTTGCCCGTGCCCACTCAGCCAGGAGGGTGGATGTTTCCTTCGCCACAGGCACCTCAACCCCTGCCCCAGTCAACCCTGCTGCCCTCAATGAGGAGGCTATTGACCTTCTGAGGACCATCTCTGTGGGACAGACAACCATCATGAATGCCATCCAGGGGCTGGCATCCCAGATGCAGCAGAACAATGGCTACCTGGAAGGCATTCACAGTGCCTTATCTGTCCTCCATAGATCATTCCAGGTTCTGGCCTCCTCATTGACGGTAGCCAGTGCCCCTGGTACCTTCACTCCCCCTCTAACCACCAGTGCCCCATCCAGCACCCCTCTCTCCTCACCCATGCAAAGCACACAAGCCAAACAGCATGCACACAGAACAACACACACGCTACATAAGGACACACACAGGCACCACAAGTCACACCACAGCCGTGCACACACCCAACATACAGATGCAAACACAACAAAAGCCACATCGCCCACTGTCTCCCCCACCCCCTTACAGTGACCTCACCACACACACCCGCAAGCACTGCATCCTCCCTCCCAGATCCTGTCACCATTGACACAGTCACCAAAACAGCGGTCACCCAGACATGCACCTCGGACACCACACTCTCACTCACCACAACAACCATTACAGACACCTGCAGCACACACACCAGATATGCAGACGCCACCATAACTTACATTCACACGACGTGTTTGCCCTCTCCCACCCATTTTCACCCACCTCCTCCCAACACACGTAAATGCACCAACTCAGGCACCCCACATTCATCCACCACACACAAGCTGACTGAGCACCCACCTGCATCCACGTCCAGCACACCTACATGCCCTACAACCACTCCCTCTTTCTCTACTACCACCCCTGTTACCTCAGCCCCTCCCCGTGCTCCTAAGAAACATTTCCTTTCCCTCATTGACCTTTTTGAAGCTCCTGGCCCACCCCGTCTTGTCCCTACGTGTTTCCCTGGCCTCCCCAAACACAGTACCTCCGCCAGTTCCCATGTCCCTTCCCTCTCCAAGAAGACCCTGGCAAGAACCCTGATCCCGCTACCACCCACCGTTCTCCATCAGACACTAAGGCCAAGGCCCCCTCCCACGCCGATGACAAAGCCACCTCCTCCCAAGCCGAATCCTAAGCCACCCCCACCAAAGCCCAAGCCCCCATTCATGACCTGAGTCTCCACCGCCATCTGCTCCCCTGCGCCCTGAGGTGCCTGCCCCATTGATGCCCCTGCCCTGTGGAGACCATGGTCATGTCAGGAGTCACCTTGGGGCCTTGTTGTGCCTGTTTGGCCGCATGGTCATGGACCTCAGAACTTTCCAATGGGCCCATTTGTAAATAGTTCATGATTGATAAATGAAAAATAATTTATCTAGCCAACCTGTACAGTTGGTGCACTTTGATCAAGTTGCCCTGCGTTTCACTATGCCTGCCTCGTGTGCACAGGTATGTGCATTGTTGTCCCCATCTGTGCATGTGTACTGTGCTTGTGTGGGTGCATCACTTCTATTTTTCAATTTTGCCCCTGCCTGTATTTGTGTGTGCAATGCTGTTTGTGTGGTTATGTTTTGGAAGTTGGTGTGGATGGTATGTGTGTAGGTATTTGTGATGTGTGTTCAGTTGTTGTACATGGTGTGGGTGGAGGGAGTGGTATGGACAATGGCGTCATGATAGGGTACCAGTGTATGTGTGGTTGGCACTTGTGGTTGTGTGCCTTATGTGTGTCTGGTATGCCGTCTGCTGCCTGGTGTCTGTGTCGGCCTTGGTTTTGTGATCAGTTTGTGTGTGGCTGGGTATGTGTGTCGTGACATGTTTATGGTTGGTGTTGTTTGGTGTGCATGTGTCATGTGTGTGGGGCATGGTGTGTGTGTTCTGGTTGTGCATGAGTGTATTGTGAGTGCACGTATGTTTGTAGGTGTGCGTGTCTATGTGTAGAGGAGTGGCTGTGGGTGTTTTTGTGTGTGGGCGTGGCAGTCGGGTGTGTGTGTGGCGTGTGTAATTGTCTCCCTTGCATGGTAGGCAGTGTACTCACTGTTGTCATATTCATCTGTGCTGTATGTCCTGGAGGTGGATAGCAAGTACCAGCATCTGGAATATCTCCAGTTCATGCTCCATGTTGTTGGCAGCCTCCTCTGTGTCCCTACAGTGAGTGTTTCCTTTTATACTGTTTCTTTCTGCCATGCTTTGAGTGGAAGTTGGCCCACCCTGGAAATCATGGCAGTGTGCTGATCCCTAATACAGTGGGCGGTAAGGTCCTTTCTGCCGCCCTGTAGATGGCATTCCGGCCCGCACTGGCGGTACAGGCAGTGTACTGGGTGTGTGCTGGCCTGTTCACCACCACAATTGTATTATGGCGGTCTGCACCGACAGCCTGTTGGCAGTCAGTTCGCCACCACCGGCATACCGGGCATGTGTCTGCCAAACACATAATGACCACCAAAGTGATCAATTCACAAAATAGTTAAACAATTATTACTGTACACATATTTTCTGCATAAGTATAAATGTATGCCGTTTGGTAATTCACAAGAATTCTCAGTATTTCTAGAAAGCCGTGCAATGGCCAGCGCAGCCTTGCTTTGATACATTGCATGTATTTGCTGAGGGCCAGGAAGCTGGGCGAAGGAGCACAAAGTGAGCAAAGCATGGTTGAGCATGATCGGATAGTGTCTAACTGCACATGCTGCTGCTAGCAGCAGATGTGTGTAAGTGCAAGATTGCACTTGCTGCAGCCTACCCTATCTGAGGGTGTGGTGGCTGGTGCAATATGTGTACCACCTTGTTTGGGACCACCAGCCGGGTCCTAGGGCTGTCAATCTGGTAGCCTGCAAAAGCGTTACCATGATGACATCCCTGGCAAAAATCATTGGCCAGCCCCGTGTGGCAGTAGCTGATGCGGCACAGCCTCAGAATCGAGTTGGACTTGTGTCTGCTGCGTGTGTGCTGGGTGTCAAGACTCCAGAGTGACTGTTTAGAATCCACACAAGTTTGGGACCGGGCCTTGAGTGACTTGCTTCACTTAATTGTCACTCTCTGAGTCAGACAGTCGGGTCTCGAGCAGGCCGCCGGGCAGGTGAGGTCCTGTGAGAGTGAGGCTGACTGCGCCGTCACATTAACTCGACTAAAGTCTCAACTCTCCAAATCCCCTTGTGGCGGTGGTGCCAGTCGTGACAACTCCTGTGAGCTGTTGACCCTGGGCAAACCTCTAACAGAAACAGCAAGTGAAATAAAATAGGATTATCTGTTTTTGCAATATTTTCAAATGCCCTGCAAACCTTCAGAAATGATTGATAAAGAGGACACGTTTCAGGTTCAACTGTTCTAGCAGTCTAGCCATTGTCATTGCATCCATGTAGCTACAGCATGCACATACCGGTCACTGCTAGTGGACCAGCCAACAAGGCATTGTCTGTTTTAAACAGCACCAAGACCAGAGATGCCCTCCAGGGCATCGGGTGACAGGCGGGTGTTTCTCCCGAGGCTGGAAGTGTGGTGGACAGGTTTTGTTAGTGGCGGCTGGTGTTGTAGCAGTGTAGCACTGCAAAGTTCCTTGTATATTTAGAAGTTTTTGGGCAACAATAAAAGTGTCAAGTTAACTCTGGTAATTTATTAATCTACCTGCTGGAGAGAGATGGGAGTTTTGTCTAGTGGCAGTTTTCATTTATGTAAAGTAGCACAGAGGCATGCCTGCTGCAAAAGAACGTGTACCATGCTTATCAAAGAACAATATTTTATGATGATAGCTCAGAGGGTTACTGCTGTTGCCACAGAGAATCTGTTGTTACTGTGCAGTTCATAATTTACATTTGTAATCTAGCACAGTGAGCTATGAACTGCCATTTAAGAGCTGCATGCAAGCTGCATTGTACAGGTTAGAAAGTTATGTTTTTTCCCAGTCTTTCTATCCTAATGTTGCAAAGAAAGGTTCGTTTGTGTAGAAATAAGTTCTTATTATTATAAGTCAACCCTAGCCACTGTGTTATGTTTTGAATCCTGAGTTTGTGCTTCTCTGGAACTAGCACTCTTAAAAAGTGCCTATCAATATGGATGACATATGAATCCTACACCTTGTAGTCTCCTTTGCCTTATGTAACATTTCTATACACTGATTTATACATGCATGATTCATTATCTCTGTCTGTGTGTGTGATGGATTTAGCTTTAGGAGCAGTGATTAATGGAGTCATTTTTAAATGAGGACTGTAACATCTGCATTTGTAAAGCATGCACTAATGGCCGAATGATAACGAGAACTTGTTCTGAATATAATAGGCCCATCAACCTTCCCATTTTATAAGGTATTTAATGTTGATATTGGTTGATTGCAACTTGACTAGCTTATTTTCCATTATAGAACACTATTTGACAGGTTCTTAATCAATGCTACGTTATCTTAATTGTGAAGATACTACCTGAAACAATGTATGCAACTGCATTTTCAACAGGATTTGAAGTATGTCTGTTTATAGGGTACTTCTTTTTTATCTGTAGAAATTTTCCAGCCTCTGCATGAGATGTAAGTAACCAAAAGTTAGTTGAATCACTTCCTGTGATAGCTCCAAGCCAAAGGTCATGCAATGTTGCTTTCTTTGATTTCATGGGGTCCATGGGATCACTTGCTTCATGTGATGTCATCATATCAAATGCCTTGTGATGTCACTTCCTGCAAGATCTTTGGGGTGGGTGAAAGGGCAGGTGATGTCACTTCCTGTGATGTCACCAGGTCAAAGTATGTGTGATGTCACTTCCTGTGACATCATGAGGGGGTCAAATGGCATGTGATGACACTTTTGCTACCTCTGGCATTTTGATGAATTGATGTCCATGGTTGTGTCTACGGTGGGGCCAAAAATCCACGACTCTCCACATTGCAAAAAAGGACATTTTTTTCAATGAAAAAATGTGATTTGTCCATGTTGTGTTTTGGACCCCTTCCTGTCACGGGTACTAGGCCTTCCTACACAAGTGAGATAGCATTTTTACTGGGAGGCTTGAGGGAATGCTGAGTGGTAGGAAATTTCGAGCTTCCAAAGATTCCAGACATTTTCCTTGAGAAGGGTGAGGAAAAGGTGTGTTTTTAGTTAAAGTTTGAGGTTTGCAAGGACTTATGGGTAATAAAACCAGGGGAGAGACAGACAAGCCACCCCATCCTAGATTTTTAAAAAATTTGTAGTTTTGCTAGGTATCAATAGGTGCCGGTTGAGCTAGGGCCCAAAATCTACAGCTACTCACATTACAATAAAGGGTCAGTTTTCAGTGGAAAAATGTAATGCATTGATGTGTTTTTGGGCCTTTCCTGTCACGGGCAAAAGGCCTACCCACACAAGTGAAGAACTATTGTTATTGGGAGGCTTGGGGGAATGCAGGGTGGTAGGAGATTTGTGGCTCCCCACAGATTCCAAATGTTTTCCTTGCAGAAGTGTGAGCAAAAGCAGAGCCACACAAGTCACCCCTCCCTAAATTCCTCCAGGTGTCTAGTTTTAAGAAATGTGTAGGCTGTGTTAGGTGCCGGTTGAACCAGGGCTCAAAATCTACAGCTACTGACACTACAAAAAAGGGGTATTTTCAGTGGAAAAATGTGATATAGCCATGTTGAGGTTTGGGCCCTTTCCTGTCACAGGCACTAGGCCTACCCACAGAAGTGAGGTGCCATTTTTATGGAGAGATACTTGGAGGAATGCTGGTTGGTAGGAAATTTGTAGCTCCCCATGGATTCCAGAACTTCCTATCACAGAAATGGGAGGAAATGTGTGTTTATTAGTCAAAGTTTGAGGTTTGCAAGTGCTTCTGGGCTAGAAAACATGGGGAGAGCAAGTCACCCCACTCTGGATTCCACCAGGTGTCTAGTTTTACAAAATGTACAGGTATGCAAGATTTCCCTAGGTGTCAGTTGAACTAGGTCCAAAAATCAATAGTTACTAACATTGCAAAAAAAAAAATGTCATGTGTCCATGTTGCGTTTTGGGCTATTTTCTGTCATGGGAACTAGGCTTACTCACACAAGTGAGGTACCATTTTTATCGGGAGACATGTGGAAACACAAACTAGTAGAACATTTGTTATTACCAATTGGATTTCTCTGCATTTCTGCCTTACAAATGTAAGCCAGTGTGTAAGAAAGAAGGCATTTTGGAAAATGCCCTCTATATCATGCACTAGTATGACTATCCACAAAGTCAGAGATGTACAAATAATCACTGCTCCTAAACTCCATATCTGGTGTCCAATATAGAAATACATGGGTTTCCTTGACACCCATGTTTCACTTTATATATTTTACTATATAAATTGCTCTATTATCAGTACACAATGAAAAACCATTGTAAGGTGCACCAGAGTTGTTGGACAATCTACAAATCCTATATATCCTCGCAAACAGGAGGATCTAGACATAATGACATATTGCAATTTGTAAATAAGTCATTGTGACAAGAAGTTAAAAATGAAAATATTGTTACAAATAGTTGTGCTTTTCTACAATTGTTCAATCTTTTTTGTATTTCAACAGTTAGTTTCCTTAAGAAAACCTTGAAGAAACTACAGGAATGACCCCTTCCTGAATTCAAAATGTTGTCTAATTTTCAGGATTCTATAGCTTTTCGGGATCACCCATGAGTTTAATATGGGTTTCCACCACAAACTGGAAGTGGATTAAAAGCAAAAATAGTAGGAAAAATGGGCTACCACTTTAAACAAAGGCAACAATGTGGTAAAAAAATAGTTCTATTTTATTCAGCTCTACATTTTCCTGAAAACTGGGAAGATGTTGACTTTAGCACAGAAAATCTTTTGTTGATTGTCTTTCCAATTATTTCCAAAAACCTCATAATGTAGGTATATTTTGCCTATTTCCTCTGTCCATTGTAAGATAGTCTAGAAACTCTGGTATCTTTAGAATCCTTATGATGTTGGTAAAAAAAAGAGTGCAATGTTGGTGTGGATACCCTGT